>NC_044264.1:9594367-10194367 GCF_003957555.1 Calypte anna
ACACAATAGAAAAGTCCCGCAGGGGCTGATAAGTCTTGTCATTTAATTATCCTTTAGGCTCCTGTGTGTTGCTTAAAAACTCTCTTCATTTGGTTCTTCACCCCATTGTCCTTGCCTACCTGGTGTGGCTGGGTGCCCAGGAAGAGGGATGCTTGGTGGGGAGGTGGGGGGGCTGGGAGGGTCCCTGGGGAGGAGAGGGTTGGCAGCCACCAGAGGGGATCTCCATCCCTGCTGACCTCCAGATCCAACACTTCTGATGCCTGGATCTGGATTCTTTGCTGCCACTCAGAAATAACAAGCAGTGCCATGCAGGGTTGTGCACCTCAGGAAGGTCAAACTTCATCTTTGCATATAAACCCCCCAAAAATCTAACCAGGCCTTGAGCTTTATTTGTGTTAGGAGTTTGCAAGTACCCTTAAAAGGTAGTTTTGGTGAAAACAAGTGTTCAGCACCAAGAGAAATCAATTTTTATGAATTAACTGGAAGGAAAGGGGATTAATCTTGTTATTTAAATATTTTCTGAAGCAGCACAGAAGTTCCCTGTTGGGGTAGCACTGTTTTCCTTCTTCCCAGAGACAGGTTTGATTTTAAACGAGTCATTTGTTCAGCAATTAGGGCTTTCCTCTGCTCTGCATATGGGCATGTCACTGCAGCTAATGTCACCAGGAGAAGGGACCTCATCTCTGGCAGGACTGGGGAATGGAAATGGGAATGGGAAGGCTGGAGGAGTGAGCCTTGAAAAATGAGTGTCTGCCTTGGTGTTCTCAGGCCCTGATCTGGAGCCTGTGGAGGTTTGCAGGAGCCTGGCAGGGAGCACCCCAAAGTCCTGCACTTGGGCCATGTGTCCAGCATCTCACCCCTTACTTCAGCCCTTGTTGCTCATCATCAGGAGCTGAATTAACAAGAGATGCCCACAGACCAGGGTGGCTCCTGCTGCCCAAGGTGTGTTTTGTTCAACCCCTGTCCTCAAACCCCCTGGGCAGGGGTGGGCACCCTCTGCTGGGCAGCTCAGTGGTGATGGAGATGTCACCCTGACCCCTGGTGTAGCACCCACAGAGTCACCCACTCTGCTCTGGGTGGGCTGAGCAGGTTTGGGTGCTCCAGTCCCACTCTGGAGCTGTGGCTCTTCTGGTAGCAGGGGAGGGGAAGGAGTGAGTCCACTCTCCCCGTGGGCTGTGGGGAGGGCAAGGCCTTGGCCCTGCTGCCTTTACAGCTAAACCAGCACTTGGGGTTTCCATCAGACAAAGGCTGTTGCGAGATACGTGGCATCTGTTACCAGACTACTGCTGTCATTAGCTGCAACCAGGCATCTGCTGCTCCAACCCAACACAGAACAGATGCCAGTTTGGAAGGAGTGGGGGCAGGGAAACCCCCCAAGCTCTAATATTTCACTTTTTTTTTTTTTTTTTTTTTTCACCAACAGCCCTTCACAGTTGGCAGTGGGGTGGTTGCACCTCAGCAGCCGTGGGGTCGAGATGAAATCTTCCCCCTTCCCAACACCTCCCTGTGTCCCTACACACAGCACCCTTTCCTCACCTCCTCCCCCTCTCTGTCTGCAGCTCAGGCTCCTTCAAATGGCCACATCCATATCCCTGAGGGGCTCTGGGCATGTGGTGCTCAGCATCAGTGCTGGCACGGGTGGCTTTAGCCTGCAGCCCCAGAGTCAGCATCTCCCTGTGCCAGGCCAGGAGAAGGGACAGCCATGGGGAGCAGGGTTAGGTGAGATACTATCAGTAGTAGGATATCATCATATTAGTGTAGTAGTAGTGAGATATTATTAGTAGTATATCATACTAGTAGTAGTAGTAGCAGCAGCAATAATAATAACAATAATAATGTTAAAATAATAAAGGTGATTATGACAATAATAATAATAATAATAATAATAATAATGATGCTGATGTACAAGGAAGGTTACGGGGGCTCTGACTCTGCCCAACCTTCACTTTCAGCTTTTCCGAGTGTGTTCTGGGAGGGATGAAGAGAAAAGGGGGAAAAGTACCTGTCCCGTGGGGCTTCTGCCCTACAAACAGGGAGCTGAGGGCCCTGTGCTGGGGGGCAATGAGCCCGTGTTGGTGTGATGTGTTGTTAGGACCGTACCAAATAGGCTTTTAATTTTCTGGGGAGGTGTGGTGAGGCTCTGCAGTGCCAGCATCAATCATCGTCAGGAGGTGCCGGGCCCGGCTCCCCCGGGGGTTTTGCATTGTGAAGGATTCCCTCTCCCCCTGACTCGGGGCTGTTCTCCCTCCGTGGCCAGGCCTCTCACAGACTAATTGCTGATTTGTTCTTCTTATGATGATGGAGCTCGTGTCACCTCCAAACAGAACATCGGGATGAAGTCTTTCAAGTGGCCGTGCAGCTGGGAAACTAATTTACAGCCCCTTCTGGTTAAAAGAAGGAAATAAAATAATAGTGGTGTTGGTAGCAGGGACATGACTTTGTGTCCATTAACAGCTGGAAGTTAATGTGGGTTTGGTCATAAGCTGCTCAATACTCAGCCTGACTCTTTCCTGGCATCTTTCTCCTCCTTTTTTCTCCCAAATCTCTGTAACCAACTTTTCTTTTGGTCTCAGCTGGTTCCTTGGGGAGCTCCGGGTGCTCAGGATATTTCTGCTTGTGCTGCAGGCAGTGAAAAAAGCCTTTTCTGCCTTGATATTTCCTGGTCCTGGAGCTCCTCAGCCCCAGCCCAGCTCCCCTTCTCCTCTCTCAGTCGTATTTAGCAAGACACATTTTTTCTGGCTCCTAAAGTGCAGTAGAGGGAAGTTGTCAAAGCCTCAGAGGACTTTCCTGCTGTTGTTGGGCACTAAGGGGAATGGCTGCTGTCTGGTTGCAGTAGGAATTCTGGTCCTGGGGCCTTTGGAAGCAAGCCCTGTTTCCCAGAGTGGTTTGGTGGGTACAAGGCACTGAGCAGGAGGGGGTTTGGGAAGTCCTGCAGTGCCCAAGGTGGGCTCCAAGTGCTTGTTCCCACCCTATACAAACCTGGGAACTTCCAGGTTCCACTGATGTCACCTTGGCTGCTGCTCCCTCCTGAAATAAGGAACATTTAGGGGGAATTTCCAACCATGAGATTGTTCAGGTGGGATAAATCCTGTGTTGGGAGCAGTGCTGAGGTCTCTGCCACCCCTGACATGGAGGGGAGCACCCAAGTCCTGCACCCCACACCCATCACCCATCGCAGCATCCCCATTGCCCTCTTTGCTGGCACAGGGGACAGAGCAATGCAGAGGGAGAGGGGAGAAGAAGGGGAAAATGTTTGTTTAAGAAGCTATTTGGGGGGAAAAAAAGTATTGTGGAAAAAAAAAAAAAAAAAAAAAAAAGAAAAGGTGGTGGCAAAGCCCTGGCTGCGGCCCCTTCCCCAGATGCAATCCCACTCCTGTAATTTCTGGGGGAATTGGTTCATCTTGGGTGCAGATATATTTGTGTCAAGGTGCAGCTGCACAGATAGCCTGACTCTATGCATAGTAAGAGGCTTTCAGAGAAAGAGGTTATGCCCAGAGCAAGGCCTTATCAGAGCAAGCTGCCTGCCATTTATCTGCTTCCCTATCAAATATGAAAACAGGCCTCAATCTGCTGCTTCTATTTTCCTTGTGAAGGCTATGGGTGGAATAATAATTTAGCCCAGTTTTTTTGTTTCCAAGGCTAACCTGCTGCCAAACTCTCCCCTTTCCCAACTTGCCCAGGCAGCTCAGCAGTGGCCACACTCAGGCACCCACTGGGCTGGCTCTGACGCCTTCATGGGTGCCCACACCTGGGACCCACTGAGCCCAAACCTTCAGGGAAAGAGGTGCTGGTGTTCAGAAGGGGTTGTACCTCTGGTTTTATATTCAGGGCTCGTGGAGGATCTGTTTTTTAGCAGTTTATTGTTGTGATTATTCACTATTTGGATGTTAGTAGCCCCTAGAGGCCTCGCCACATCCAGGGCTGGGTCCCTGTGGGGTGGTGTGAGGATGGGTGCAGCCCTGATGGGAACGTCCTGAGGGTGTAAGGAGACACATATTGACCCCTGAGCTGCTCCCAGCCCCTCCCTTGGAAAGCCACCACTGTCTTCATGCCAAAGCTGGGAATGTCCCTAGAGCCACCCTAAAGAGTAGGGTGTCACCCCTGGGTGCCAGAGCAGAAGGGATGGGGCCACACAGGAGGCACAAAACCCTGAGTCGTGCTCCTCCATCCTTCCCTGTCCATCCTGAGGGGCCTCCCCACCACAGTAATAAGGCCTGAAAAGCCACTGCTTACATTTTTAATTCCATATCTGTGTCTAACTGCTGATGCTAAACTCCGATCCCACAGCTTCTGAGGGCACTGCGATCCACATGTTAATATTTTAAGCCAGCCACTAATATTTTTATGTGGGAAATTGAGATTTTCTACGGTTGCTGGATGAGCAGGCCATTTCTCCACGCTGGAGTATGAAAACTGGAGCTGGGGAAAACATTTATTTTACATATTTGTAGTTCTCTGGGCTGCTGTCCCATGCTGGGAGGGGGGGCTGCTCTCTGCTTTCTCACCCTGCCCTCCAGAGGTTCCCCCAAAATCTGAGCTGAGCCATGGGGAAAATGTCATCTTGTCCCCAAGGCAGCCAACAGGAGGGACAGGTCCTATTGTGGTCCCCAGGGTGCAGCATGGCACGTGTGCCAGTGCTGGTGGCACGGCTGTCCCTGCCCGTCCTGCCCCCCAGTGTCACTGGGATGGGATCAAAGGGAATTTATTTATTTACTTATTATTAAAAAGTGGTGTTTCCCCACCAACCCTTCTTCCTCCTGCAGCTGAATCCTTGGTATTTTTTAAAGTCTCCAGGGCAGAAACCTCTTTATAACATCAGGCTCCTCTTGAGAGGTGGCAAACCTCATCTAAGAGCTCGTTAGGAGGTGGAGGGCAGTGTCCTGGTCACCCCAATGCCACCCCAGCCCCGCTCTGAGGTAGCAGCCAGTCCATGTGGAGCCAGGAGGTGATGGGAGAGGCAGTGGCTGTCCCTAAGAGCTGCCTATAAATCACCTTCAGAGGTGCAGCCATGGCCCAGGCAGTGCTGGACTCAACGGGGTCAGGGTGGCCGTAAATCATCACCCAAATGTGGGGAAAATAAAGGTGTTCTGGGGTCAGCATGCAGAGAGGTGGGCACGGAGAAGTCCCCTGTGCTGTCCCACCCTGGGGGCTGGCAGAGCAGACTGTGGTGTGCACATCCCAGGATGTGCAGCTGGGATGCTTTGTCCAGAGCTGCTCTTACAAACCCAGGGGAAAATGGGAGTTGGCAATAGGGAAAACTCCAAAGGGAATCACCCCAAAATACACAGGTGTTTGGTTTTTTCTCAATCATGGAATTTCTGCTGTAAAAGAAACAAAAGCTGCAGGTGTTCAGTAAGGGAAGTTTGGGTGCTGTGGGAGGCAAGGGAAGGAGTTTGCTCCCTTTGGAAATCCTCCCTCCTCCCCACTCCAGTGCCCTGTTCCTCGGACCTGAGGTAGCATGACGAAATACTTTATCTTCTAAAAACTGGTGGAAATGCTCTCCTCTGAATACAGTGGCCTCTTTCTGCTGCTAAAACCTGAAAGCATCGTTGGGTTGAAGGAGATTACAGATGAAGGTGGATAAATATTGAGACAGATGCACCTTGGTGTCCTTCCCCTGGCTAAACGTGCGTTTCCTACGGATGGGCTCTGAGGAGTGCTCAGAGATTTTGACCCGCTGCTATAGATTACTGTGAGAGAACCTGCCAGGCCCACATCATTGTTTCAGACAAGTCCATGATGCAAATTGGCAGACAAAGCAGTGAGCAGTCAATACAGATTAGAATTAAGTCTCTCCTCTTGTCCACAACCAGGGGCCCTGCATTGATCGGGCTGCAAGCGCCAGAGTCCCCGGGCTTTGCCCAAAGTGGTGGGGAAGGAACTGGAGCTTGTGCCCAGCCAGGAGGTGCCATCCTCCTGCTCCTTGCCCTCCAGCTCAGAAAAACCTGGTCCCTAGCCAAGGCACTGGCACTGATCCCTGTTTGTATAAAGAAGTACCTTAAGAAATCTGGGGAGGGGAGCATAGAGGGGGTCAAAGCTGTGGTTTAACACAGGCTGAGGATGGAACACACATCTCAGCCCTGGGACCTCTTCCAGCTACATGGGACCTGGCAGAGAAATCCACCAACAGGAACAGCCACTGATATTTTCCTCTCCTCTTGCATTGCTTTCCAGGACCACCCACTCATGCTATACTTTGCCATCTCCACCAGGGTTCAGGTCAGTGGGATTTTTGCCTTCATGGCTGGGGAAGGAAGAAGACTTGTTCGTATTCCCCCACCTATAGGCTTTTGGAGGATGTCTGCACATCCCTGCAGCACAGGAAGGGTTTCCTGGTGCCTGGGGACACCAAACCTTCCTGAGACACCACAGCCCTGCTATGACTTACGGCCACTTCAGGGGCTTCAATTAGCCACCAGCCCAGGGCTGACATACACTCACCCAAACGGGCTTGAATACTTAAGAACCATGAGTATATTAATTAAGAAACCTAAGTTTGCACCTTGTAATTTGTCTCGGAGCATGAAGGCCACCAAAAACCGAAACCAGTGGGTGGTCAGTGTTTCTGGAAGCACAGCCATGACATCATAGAATCATAGAATCATAGAATTAGCCGGGTTGGAAGGGACCTCAGAGAGGCAAATGGAGTATCAGTCATACTCCATTTGCAGGGAGGCAGAGGGGTTGGGTTAATGATTTTGTTTTGCTTCTGCAGAGGGTCCATGGGGTCTTGTAGCACTCTGATAGCAGATCTGGTAGGGCTGCAGAATTACCCCAGAAATGCAAATATCCCTATCAGCCAGGATCCAGAGCAGCAAACCACAGCCCCCAGTGACCCCCAGCCCTCCCGCTTGCTCTCTTGACCTCTGGTGCATTTTCTCCTCAAAAATTATTTATTAGATAGAGGCTGCAAGAAATAATTTGTCTCTTTTTCTTCCTTTCCCCACCCTTTGTGTTCTCATGCAAATGAATTCTTAGTAACTTTTATTTTCTTTATTTCCCAATTGCCATGCAAAACTCATCTCTCCAAGCTGTACCTCCTCTCGATTTTATTTTTCCTTCTCCCTGAGGAAATTCCCTCATTTGTGGCCAAAGGCAAACCCTGGGTGTGTTGCTGGCTTGGAGGGTTTGATCAAGAGGTTTCCAGCCAGGTCCAATCTAAAAGCAATCTTGCACTCCAGAGTTGGACTCTGTGCAACATCTGGATGGAGAACAGTGGGGATGTGGGGCTTTGGGAACATCTGGGTTGAAGTTGTAGACTCTGCTCCTGGGCACCCCATGCTGAGTCCTGGCTGCTGGGACGTGGTTGCTCTTCCCTGCTCAGCACCAGCCTTGTCACTAAGCTGGGACTTGATTTTCTCAGCCCAGGGCTGGCTGGAAGGACCCATCCCATGTGTGGAGCTCTGCAGTGGTGCTGTGGTGTGTGTGCATGTGTCACCAGCAGGCTGGGGGGACAGTGGGAGATGCTAAGTTACCATGGCTTTCCTGTACCACAAAAATAATCCCTGTTGTGTCTTTTAGCTGGTTTTTTTCCCCTGTGAGCTATTCCCTTTGCTCAGGGCTGGGAGCTGGGGATTTGCTGCTGTGTTTGCCTGGGGTTGGGCAGCATCCAGGCCAAGTTTTCCCCAGACTCACTCTCTGGGAGAAAGCTTAGCTACCTAGCTGGACAAACAACAACAAAAAAAAAGGTGAAAAAGAGATGACAAGAGGCAATACTGTGCATGTAGAGCTAAACCTTTGGCTGGTGCTGAAGAGCCCCCAGCAGCACCATGGCCTTTGTTCCTGCTCCCCTCTCCCAGGCAAGCCTTTGAATTGTTATGCCAGTGCCTTTCTTTGCATTGACCAGAGTTTATCACATATCTCTGGTTGGGATCCTGCCTAGCTTAGCGTAAGACAAAAATGGGGAGGAAAAAAAAAAAAAAAAAAAAAAAAAAAGGGCTGAATAATAGGACGGATTTGTAGCAGCTGAGGATTTGCATTCAAATGTTCGCCAGCCTCCTCTGAGCTCGAGTTTTATCATGTCTTTACAGCCAACAGCTTGTTTATGAATAAAAAATGTGGCATGAAACCAGAGGAGTGAGTTGTCTTTGTTTTGTCAAGTGTGTGGAGACAAAATGCTGGCTTCTCACAAGTCTTCACTCCAGACAAGTCTTCTGGGACGGGGGCAGCTGGCCGGGGGCTGCTACCTGGGGTTGCCATGGCCATGGCACCTCCCTGCACCCTCCATATGCATGAGCCCTACGCAGGACCCCGGGCTCCTATGCAAAGCAGCCCCCTGCTTTGACAGGCAGCCACTTTATTAACTCATTAAGCTCATCTTGTTCCTTTAAACGCGGTATAATTACAAATAAAGCTGTCACACTTTGTTTGCAGTTATATAATTTAGCTAAGTGCTGCTACGACCCGGGCGTCAAAGAGGAAGGGGAGGGAAAAAAAAAATAAAGAGGTTCTGAGATGGAGCTGAGGGGCCAAGAGACGAGCCAGGGAAGTTTGAGAACATCCTCAGAGTGGTTTTATCACCAGGTGACAAACCAAAGGGTGAATCTGCCCTCTCAGCCCAGCAGCTCCGGAGCGCTGGCACACGGAGCATCCCCTGGTGCCGGGCAGGGACCGGGAGAGCCCCGGGCTGAGCCCCTGGGTCCTTCCCCGGCAATTAGAAAAGCTCTGGAGCCCTGTTGGGATAAAACGGGGAATCATTCGTTTCTCTGGCGGTAGCGGGAGGCGAGGGGTGGGCGGGCAGCATGCCCCCACCTCTCTCTCTGGCCGGAATACAGAGCAGGGCTGGGAGCATCATTGGTAGTCAGGGCACAACCGGCTGGGATGCGGGGCTGGGAAGTGGAGCGGGAGAGAGGAGGAGGAGGAGGAGGAGGAGAAGCAAAGGAGGTGATGGCAGTCAGGGAGGGTGGGGAGGAGATGGGGAGGAAAACTTGGAAGGAAAACGCTGCAAGCCATCTGCTTGTTCCACCTTTTTGAAAGGTGAAAGGTGTCTGGCACCAGCCCGGGGGGATGTGGGGTGTGGAATGGGTGCCTGTAGCAGGGACAGGGGTTAATGCCGGGGAGGAACCAGCCAGCACCTGGGGCAGTTGGCAGGGCTGCTGGAAGATGTATCCCACTGGATACATCCTCATATTGGGCTGTTGAAGACGTGACATTTGTAATTATTTCTCTCCTTTTTGGAGTGGCTGGAAGAAAGGGTAAATATTTATACAAGTGAGAATAAACAGAATTACACAAGGAGGCTCCTTTAACACCCTAACTGGGGTGCAGTCCCCTTACTTGTTGAGGAGAAGATCTGGTTCAGCAGTAGCCTTGGCACAGCCTCTGCTGCTGCCTTGTGCTCCCTGTCTGGTCACCCAAGTGCACTTGGCAAGTGAGACAGTGTTATATGGGGAGGGGGGGAAAGGGGGATCAGGTTTGTGGGTGATTTCAGCCACCAACACCTAAATAAAACTGGTAGAAGATGCACACGTGGGAAAGCATCCCTTAGGTCTCTACACAGGCTGGGCTTTCCCAGGCTCCCTGTCTGAGAGCTGCCCCAGGGGTGCAGGATGAGGCCCTGCCTCTGGCTGCTGTCCTCACAAGAGCTGAACAAATTAACACCTGATTAAGGTCTCAGATGCCTTTGGGCTTGCTGGATAAGCCCCCTCTGATGACATTAAAAGCTGATGGGTAGGTGCAGGGAAATGATCCCTTCCCTATAGACCCCCGTGGAGCTGGGAGGGGACCTGCAGCCCCCCAGCACCCGGGCAGGAGTGAGCAGCAGTGAGGTGGGGGCCAGACAGGGGCCAAGGTGGCCTCATCCAAATAGGATCAACCTGTAAAGCATCCTGCTCCAGGTCCCACACGTGTCCTGGGAGGACAAGGACCTGGCTTGTCACGCAGAGCGCGCTGTAATAAAGAACAAAAGTCCCAGCAAGGGAAACAATGGGCTGTGAGTCATTTCCCTGGGTTGTTTGGTTTGGGTTTGGTTTTGCAGAAACTCCTCTAAGGCCGTGTCCTAGATTTAGCACAGGTTCTGATAAGGCTGCAAGAGATAAGTCCCAGATTGTACTGCTGTGCCCAACAGACTGGTTACATCGTGCTTGATGACACTTCAGACCCGTTGTCATGACCCCATATAATCCAGCATCCTGGACCATCTGACACACATTTACACTTAACATTTTGTTAGAGACTCTATAAATGAGATCTCTTTGACCTTCAATCCTTGGCTAATTGCTAGTTTCATGTACAAGACTAGCCTAATTTTATGTGATAATTACCTGAAAGTGGCAATACATATGGCATGGCATGTTTGAAATGTCAGAACTGGAAAAATATCAAGTGGCTGGAGTCTTAGGCAAATGGAGGGAGTGGAAGGGTCAGAACAATATACTTTACTGCTCAAATGATGAAGAGGGACTATATATCACTATAAACCCCAGTAAATAGTATACATCTGTAATAAATCCGGTGCATAATGTTTGTTGAAAGGGGCTGTATCCCTGTGTGGCTGGGTGCTCAGGCAGTCATAAAACAAAAAGAGATCTTGAATTTGCAAGCAGTTAAGTCATTCCTTCAGCTTGGGGTTTTTTGACCAAGGAACCCACACTCCATAAACAGCCCTGAATTTCTCTTCCCCACATCTCGTGCCCACTTGGCACAGGCAGTGAGTGGGTGCTGGGTGGGTGCTGGGTGGGTTTCCCTGGTCATGCAGCCCCTGCTGAGCAAACAGAAGTGGGATGAGGTGATGAGGAGCAGCACCCCAAACACATCCAACCCCTGGAAGGATCCACCTGGTGTCCCAGGTCCTCCCTGCTCCCTGGTTTGCTTTGCTGGACCTGTCATTATGCTGCTTGTTTGCTTACCAGGCTGTAACCACCCAGCGGTGTCGCATCCTCTATTTGGATTTAATTAATTGGTTAATAAGATTATCATTAATGAAAATAAATTAAAATCACTTCAGTAATTAATTCACTGTAAACATTATTGACAAGGCTTCCTGAATACTCTAAACTCAGATTTAAAGCCCTGGTTAGGAATACTGGGTGGTGGGCTCACTGTAAGTGGGATTATTGAGCACATCCTCGAGGAGCAGCAGGTTATGTGCCCTAATATATATATTTATACAGACACACACCTGTGTGTATGCTGCTGGGGGGTTTAGCTCATCAGCTTTCTGGTACTGCTTTAAATGTGTCTGCTGCTCCTTTCACATTTTTATTAAGCTCATGAAAAATCCATTTTCAGGTTCTCAGGTGTCCCCTCTAATTCCACTTGTCTGAAATGTTACAGCCCCCTTTCAGACACACAAACCTGCTCAGGTTTTTTTTCCCATCAACGCTGGCCCTGCTCTGCATCCAGGCTGAGGACAGGGTTTGTAAGACCTCCCCAAATGCTGGCCAGAAAACAGGGGGGGTTGGCACAGGGTTTTTTAGGAGGTTTCCCCCAGGAAGGGTGAGAAGCCCCACAGCTCCCCAGCACTCGCTTCTCTGTTCCTGGCTGCAGGCTGGAAATAAACACAGCCCTAAATCCTGCTATCTCTTCCATGGCATTGCTGGGAGGTGGCCTCTGGGGACCAGGAAGGTGTTTGAGAGATAACAGTGTGTGTGCTGCTCGGGGCATGTGGCTCTCTGGAGCTTTGGCTCAGCCTCCAGCAGTGGGGTTGGGGCTGCAGCATCTTCCCATCCCATCCCTTTCCCATCCTTTGCTTCATCTGTTGGCAGCCTTCAGTGTCAGTAGTGAAAATGCTGCCTGGAAAGAGGCCTCAAAGGCTGTGTTTTAATTACAGTCCTCAAATGATAGGGTCAGTTTGGAAGGAGAGGCAGAGCTGATGTTGTGCTCCCATCCTGCACAACCAACACGTGGGGAAGGGAAGCTCCGTGGCCCCTTCTGCCAGCAGCCTCCCCTCCTGCTCTGCCAGCAAAGCAGTTTGTGCCCAAACAACAAAAATCAGGGGGTTTGCAGGGTGTCTCCCCCTGGCCCCAGCCTCTGTTTTCTCGGTGTGAAAAGCTAATCCTTTTAGAAACATGGAAATTGGGAAGCAGACCTGGTGTCAGCCTGAATGGTGTCTCCTCCCTGGTGTTAAGCTTGAGCACTGCTCTCTGGCTCAGCCACACTGATCAGCAGCTGTATCAGATAATGAAATGGTAAACAGCAGAGTAAACACAGTGCTAGTAATTTTAGCACAAAAGCTTTAGGGCAACGAGAGGTATTTGAACTTCAGCCTCCCGTGACCATGTCCCAACACCCCCCAGGTTGCTCCTCTCTGCTCCTTGTAGGAGCCAAGTGCTGAATCCAGGATTTCCAGCGTTTTCTGGGATGTGTGGGCTCGGGTGCTGGCAAGTGGTGGTCTCTGGGTGGCAAAGGTAGAGCTGGAAATCACCTCCCCCTGAGGAAAATGCCATTAGCAGGTCCTGTCTGCCTCTGATGCTTAATTAGCAGAGGGGCCTGAGCTCTCCTGGTGTTCCCAACACCCCGGCCATGCCAGTGTCCCAAGGAATCTGTTGAGGATTTGGGGGGATGTCCTGGCTCCAAGGCCCTTTCCTAGCACAGTAGCTCAGTGGGTGCTGTGGTACAGGGAACCCCCAGTGGTATTTCTGGGGTGTCAGCTTCAGCCCTGGCTGCAGAGTGCCTGGGTGCCTGGACCCAAACACTCAGCTGAGGCTGGAGCAGCAGGGTTGGAGCCTGTGGGAGCTTTGCTGAGTTATTTCACACCTTCCCTTGGCCTCGTCTGGGCCAGCATGGTGGGATGTGTTGGGCTTGAATGCCACAAGGAACCTGGTGGTACCTGATGGACACGTCTTTTCTCCTAAAGGCCAGAAGATCCCCTTTACCAGCCCTGCTTGCAAAGAGGTGCTCAGCTTGCCCAGAGCCCCCCATGGTTTTATTTTGGTTTTTTGTTGGGTTTTTTTGCATGTTTTGAGTAGCAACAACTCCTTTTTGGAGATGCATTTGCTCCCCTCCCATGTCTGCAGGTCCATGATGGGCAGAATGCTTTTACCTTCTTGGGGTTTGGAGGGCAGGAGGTTGCAGGGTGCTGGGGCTGTGGTGGGGCAGGAGCTCATCCTGCCTCCAAGCAGCAGCAAACAAGCCCAGAGGTGGCCTCCTGTTCTCTTGCCTCTTCTTTTCTCCTTAAAGCATGCATCATATTTTGTGCTGACTTAATACAACACGGAGAGTTGTACTTTCCAAGTAGCTGGCAACCCTTAATCAATGTTAATTGGCTCTAATTAGCATATGTTAATTAATGATATTTACTACAAATTAAAGGTATGAGTGCTCCCAGAGGGTTTCCTGTTCATCCAATTAGTGCCAATTAGTTGCAATTAACACGTGTAAATGAGATGCCATTGAACCCAAAACAAACAGCAGAGAGGCTGCTGCACTGCCTTGCAGTTGAACTTGAGCAGGGGAGAGGGACCATGGAGGGCTCTGGAAAACCAGGAAGGTCTCTAACATCTATTTAAGCTGGCTCCTTAGCTCTGGTTCTGCCTCTCTGTTTGAGGAAGTTGATGTGAATGCAAGCCCTTGGCAGGATAACTGGGATAACTGGGATGTGTTTTCTTGTCTGGTTGGGCACAGCTCAGGACAAGCCCAGAGGTGCTCCAGAGGACTCTGCTCAGCTCAGCCAGTTCCCCAGGCTCTCCTTGTTGATTTTTCCCTCACCAATCTCAGCACCCTCATCAAAAGGTGCCTTCTCAGTACTTTTTCTGCTCGTTTTCTAGCCTGGAGGTAAACACCACCACAAAAGTCTCCCACCCTCAGCTTCTATTGCACATGCAAGCTGGCAGGCAGCAGAACAAATTGTCATAATTGTGTTTAATTAAAAAGCATAAATGGATTATCTGCAGGTAAGGATGATTTATTTAACTAATCAGTCTGATCAGGGGGAATCCATAGTCTGGAGATGGGAATCTTTGGGGGGAAATGGGTAATTCCCACCAGCTCCAAAGTAAGACAGAATTTTAGCACAAAATCCATTCCAGCAGGGCTAAGCCAAGTGCATGACCCTTTGGATGGCTGTGAACACCCTCTTCCCCTTGCCCTAGAGTTGTATTTTTCCTTTTACTCCCTGTTTTGGGATGAGAGCAGCTGCCTAGGCCCATTTTGGATGGTTTGTGCCTCACACTCTGGGCTCAGTCCTGAGCTCTGCAGACACCCAGCTCCTCACCCCATAAATTCAGCAGTTCTGGGGGGATAACCCAGGGCAGGGAGGACAACCTGGGGTGGGATGGAGCCAGCAGCAGCCCTGCAGCCCTTCCTGTGATGCAGGGACCCTGTCTGGGACCCTGAGCCCTGGGCCAGGCAGAGTTAACTCCAAAGGAGCAGAATTAATTGACCATCTGCTTGAAAAGCCAAGGCCTGGGTGGCACTGAAGTGTGACTGCCACGTCCCCAGCCTCTGAAATATCTTGGGAAGTTGGGTGCTTTGGGTACTGATGTGTAGCTCAGATGTCCTGAGCTTTCCTGTGGGTTTTTTGGTTTGGTTTTCTTCTGTGGGAGCTCTTGGATTTTTTAATTTTTATTTTTTGTGGTGGAGATGCTTTAGGGCATGATGCAAAGCTCCTGCCTGAGGAGTTCATCACCTCCTGGGGCTGGCAAGAAGAAAAACCCCATGGGAGGTGGCAGCCAGCACCCACTCACCCAGAGAAGGGTCTTTGCAGACCTCAGACCAAGCACATCCCCATCCCTTGGTTGTCATTATGTGTTTGGGGAATTATTTGAAACACCACGAGCTGGGAAATCAGGCACCTGTGGTGTTTTCTGTTATTTCTAAGAAAATTCTCCTTGTTTTTAATAGGTAGTGTTTAATAAAAATGAAAATGAGCTTATCCTGGGCAGGCATGCACACCAAAAGCTGGCATTTAAATTAGAAATTATGATTTAATAACTTATCAGGAAAGTCACCAATGTAACAGCCTGATAATTACTGAAAGGAGGCTCCAGAAATACTGACACCCCCTGATCTGTTGGGAGAACCCAGCTCACCCAGTGAGCTCTGCCTGGGCTGCAAACCTCGAGAAGGCTCCAGAGACCCCAGGAGGTCCTTGGGGTGATGGACCTGGAGTTTTGGGTACCTGGGAAGGGAGGGCTCCTGCTCCAGGGCTCCAGGAGCCATGGGTTTGGGGATGGAAGGTTCAGTCCCACAGAGCTGGAACTTCCCAGGTTCTGCTTAGAGCTGCTGCCTGGGCAGAGTCTTCTGTTCAAATCATCTGACAACCAAAAATATTTATAGCCTTGGGAGGTCAAGATTGCTCCTCTGCACCCCCTGAGCCTCCTCTAAACCCTTGGATGATCTGCCAGGAAAAATTATCTGTGGTGAGACCTTATTGTTTGAATCATGTCCCCTCTCTTAATTTAAACAAAACGTTCACATAAGGACTTTTTAATCCATACTTTAAATTACAGTCTTGCCTTTCTGTTGGTTGATTGCACCATATGACTCTCAGTTGGAAGGCCATTATTTCTGCTATGATTTACAAAGCACTTAAAAAAAAGTCTGTGCAATAAATATTGAAGCACTGGAATAGATAATTCCATGGATTTAAATGCATCCCCCCCCCTTGGCCCCATGGGTGGGTGCAGGAGGGTGGGAAGGACCTGGACAGGAGCAACTGGCAGGCTCAGGTTTGGGGTTCTGGCTCAGCCACAGGGCTTGGTGTGGCTCAGCATCCCATGGGGAATGGGTGATGGGTGTTTTGGTGTGGCTCAGCATCCCATGGGGAATGGGTGATGGGTGTTTTGGTGTGGCTCAGCATCCCATGGGGAATGGGTGATGGGTGTTTTGGTGTGATCAGCATCCCATGGGGAATGGGTGATGGGTGTTTTGGTGTGGCTCAGCATCCCATGGGGAATGGGTGATGGGTGTTTTGGTGTGGCTCAGCATCCCATGGGGAATGGGTGATGGGTGTTTTGGTGTGGCTCAGCATCCCATGGGGAATGGGTGATGGGTGTTTTGGTGTGATCAGCATCCCATGGGGAATGGGTGATGGGTGTTTTGGTGTGATCAGCATCCCATGGGGAATGGGTGATGGGTGTTTTGGTGTGGCTCAGCATCCCATGGGGAATGGGTGATGGGTGTTTTGGTGTGATCAGCATCCCATGGGGAATGGGTGATGGGTGTTTTGGTGTGATCAGCATCCCATGGGGAATGGGTGATGGTTCCCAGGGGCTGCCATGGTAACACCAGTCCTTAAGGACCACCAAAATGGGAGTGTGAGAGCCCAGCAGATTCTTACTGTATATATGGAGAGGAGACACCAAGTGGGAAGCAGAACTGCACATCCTCACCTTTTTTTTTCTCCCTGTGACTTGCCATCCTGGAGCAAACTCTTGGGGATGAGGAGAGAGCAAGAAAAAAATAACAAATTATGAAAGCAATGGGGAGAAATTGCTCTCCTGTTTCCTCTAAACCAAGGAAATGTCAAGGAAAAACTTTCATACAGATTTTTCCTACTATTTTTCAGTGAAAAATATGTTTCCTCAGAGAAATTTCAGGTCATTCAGTGACTAAATACTGAGCCTGCTTGTTATTCCAGCCAGTGCTCCAGGACTTTTTTTTTTTTAAAGTTAAAACAACTTGAGAGAGAAAATCTCTCTGACACTAAAATCAAATAGGTGTGTTTGAAGGCAATTGGACTGGCCTGGATTGAAAAAAAAACCACCAACAACTGCTTAGTTGATAATTCTGAGTTACCAAATGCCCATTGTGCCCTGGGAGGGTGACTGGGAGTGGGGTTCCCTCACTTAGCTGGGGCAGCTGGCAGTGAAAATCATGGCTTGTGACATTGTGGGGACAGATAAGCTGGGGGGTTAGACAAAAAAAAAAAGAAAAAAAAAAGAAAAAAAAGCATTTCTTGTTTAATTTTTGGTTTATTTTGCTTTCTTGGTCCCTCTCTTTTCTCCCAAGAGAGGGGAGGTGCTGCACCTTCCTTTATAAAAGGTGATGGTGTGGGTTGGGCTCCTGGCTCTCCCCCCCCCATGTTATCTCCCTCTGCCCAAGCACCATCAGCAGTTTGTCACCCAACCTCTCCCCTCCCCTCCCCACCAAACGGGGGGCACACAGAAACACACAGAAAGGTTAAATTCAGGTCAGCCCTCCCCACTCACACCTTTCTGCCCAGCAGCCCTTGGAAAGCCCCAGGGATGCCCAGCAGCTCCCCGGAGTCAAGGTGACAACAGGGGGGGGGGTGTCAGTCCCCCTGTCCTGGCCCACTCCAAACAAACAGAGCCAGGGTGAGAGGCAAACAAATGCACCTTTGAAGTCTTTTCCCGGGTGGGATTCCAGCCAGGGGCATCACCCATGGCTGGGCTTTTCCTTCAGCCCTGGCCATCAGTGTGTGATGTGCCCCCCCCAGCCCTGGCCTTGTCCCCACACACCTGGAGGGGCTGATCAGAGACCCCTGGGTCAGTTCTCCTCGGAATTCAACAGATTTGGGACCAAGGGCACAGCCTGGGTTTGGGGGGGGTTATCCTGGGGCACGAAGGATTTCTCCTCTGGGGTCCAGCCTGGGAGATGGGGTCCATGGCCCAGAGGTGCTCAGGCACTTCAGCCCCATTGGTTTCGAGCTCGTTTTTGCCTTCAAATTGGTGGGATTGGTTAAATTTGCTTCTCTAAGTTCCTGAGCTGTCTCTGCAAGTGGGCACAAGCCTTTGCTTTCACTGAATCTGCCTAAAATGCTCCTTTTCCATGAGGGGGCTCCGTGTAGGACCTGCTCCTGCCTGACTCCATCCAAACCCCAGCTAATCCTGAGTTTTGCTGGGATCACTGGGATCCAGACACCTCTTTTCATGCTGGACCCATGGGGAGGAACTCCCCACCTCAATGGGCCTGATGGGGAAGGAGGATGGAGAAGGGATGGAGGAGGAGGCTCCTTCTCAGCCTGGTGCAGTCTTCCCTGCCCCTTAACTGGAACTTCTCAAAGTTAAACAGGTGCTAAAAAGCTGGATCCTGAGCCAGGGAACTTGGGAATTTTTCTGTTGCCTCAACTTGGAGCTGGCTGTGGGGTTAGGGATGGAGAACTCTGTGTCCAGTGAGGTCCTGCCTGTAACGAGGGAGAAGGCAGGGAACAGGCAAGGAAAACATGGAAAGCAAAAGGAGGGATGCTGGAATGAGGTTGTGGTGGTTCAGTTCCCTCAGATGGCCGGGTCTCTGGTGTTAATATTCAGCAATCCCTGAGAAAACCCCCCTGCATTTTCCTAAAGAATAACTCTCAGCCTGGTAAACAGAGCTGGAGCTGTACAAACTGCAGCAGAATGGCTCAGCTTGTAGAGGCTTTGTGATAAATGGAACAAGGCAACAGCTATGCAAAAAAAAAATGGAAAAAAAATTAAAATGTAGAAAATTGACATTTGGAATTGAGCTGGGATGTGCGTGGGAGATCGACACGGGGGGACCTGCAGCCCTTTCTTAAACCCCAATGATGCTGCCTGATTTATATGCAGTTATTCACGTGTGCAGTAAATTCCAATTATGTTTACAGATGTCTGCTTAACATTTATGGAAAAGGAACCTCAGCATGTCTGAAATATCCTTATAAGGCTTTGGACTGGGCTATCTTTTTTATTTTTTTTTTCCCCAATTTAACTATATTTTGCAGATTTAAAAAAAAAAAATCCAGCTGAGCTCTCTGATAGAAGGTTTAACATCTAATGCATACATTTGGGTTGTTTGACCATTCCAGAAGTGTTTTAACTCTAATTTTTGTTTGTTTGTTTGCTTTGGTGTAAAACTCAGGACCTTAGTTGATTTTTGTTTAGATGCAGAAAAAGAAAGGAGAAACAAACAAGTGCAGTGGCAGATGCACAGGTTTTCAGATGGCTCCGTGTCGTAGGTGATGTTTTTATTCTTTGCCTCTGAGTTGCTTTATTTGAAATGTTTATTATTTATTTTAAGATTTCATTGCTGATGTGTGGTGCTGCTCAGGGTGTGACAGGCTCAGTGGTCACAGAGTGGCATTTTGGGGTCCTTCTCCTCCCTGGAAGAGTGTGGGACATTTCAGAGAGGGGAGAAGAGGAGAGACCCTGATGGGGTTGGGGTAATTTCTCTGGTCTGAGAGTGGAGGTGGGAATCCAGGTGGCAGATTTTAAAAATCAGTTTTGTTTATCACCCAACATTAAGGAAATAAAACCTCCATCCTGAGGAGTGATGTCTCCTCACCAACCACCTTCAGTATTTTCACACATTTATCTAATAGCCACACAAAATTCTTTCAGGGATTTATTCTGGAATCTTGCAGGCTTTACAAATATTAACTCATTACAGCAAGGGAGATTTTCTTTCATCAGCTGAAAAACAAACAAACAAAAAACCCAAGGCATTGCTGGGGGAATTCTGCAGGCTCTGAGTTGCTGAGTCCAGACATCTGCAGGAGGTTCCATCATCCCTGGTGTCACCCTGCCAGGGCAGGCAGCACAGAGCCCTGGGAACACAGGAACAGACTTGGTGAGGCTGTTCCCTGGGGTTTGGGGCTGTTCCTGGAGGATGTGGAGATGAGGAGGGACTCTGTGTTGGGATTGAAGTCAGGTTGTCTGGAGGCAAACCCAACACCTGGGCCTTGGCACTGGGTCCAATGCATCAGCTCCTGGAGCCACCTTCACCTGTGGGTACAGAGAGGGGAGAAGAACACACGGGGAGCAGGCAGAGAGAAGCTCTCAGAGCTCAGGAACTCCTCAGTGAGCAGCCCAGTGGCAAGCCAGGACAGAGCAGCAGGAAGGAGAGGAGCAGGGGGATGTCCCCCTGCCTCCTGTGCTGCCTGACCCCAGAGCCTCATCCAGGCCTGGGGAGGGCAACACAGATGGGGCCTGGGGGGACTGGAGGTCCCCATCCCCCAGGCAGCAGGGCAGGAAGGGGCTGAGGAGTGATGGAGGCTGAAGGGAGCAATGCTGCTGCATGGGAGGGGGAGGTTTGGGTGGTGCCCATCTCTGGGGGACCCTCCGGGTGCCCACCCTGTGTCTCACCAACACAGTGGTTCTGGGCAGGATCTCCAGGCCCAGCTGGGACAGGAGTGGCAGCCACACTGAGGAGTGATTTTTCATTAGAACTGGATCTTTTTCTTTTTTTTTAAGTCATGTTCTGAGCACTGAGTATGGGCAATGGCAGTGTGCAGCTCTGAGGGACCTGCACAGAACATCTTCAGGCAGGACCTTCATGGGGGCTGAGCTCTATCCATGGCTTCTCTTGGAAAAATGATTTGAAACTAGTGAAATTTCATCTTCTAGAATTAAATTATCTAGGGTTTTCATCTTGGAAACTGTGTCTTGATGCATTGCAGAGTAAGGGAACTGTGGCTGTGCATGTTGTATCCTCCCTATGGTGCTGCAGCAAGCTGGGGGTGTGCAGAGCCAAGCACATGGCATCACCCTCCTGTAAAGAAAGGGGAGGGAACTGGGGCTGCAAACAGGGATTTTTAACAAATAAAATAGCACGTTTGGCCACATGTCCTTCCTGCAGTGCTCCAGTTTGATGGCAGTGCAGTGGTGACCCTATGGAAAGCCACTGCAGCTCAGGTGCCCTGAGCAGAGCTAACAAGCCCTGTCAGGAGCCTGCCAGTCACCTCCAGGCTTGTGGAGCACAAGTTGTGCCAAGATGTGTGAGCACGTTGTGGGTCACCAGCTCCCAAGCAGCCTCTGCCTTCCCCTTGGCTTTTTCCTGCCCGGCCCTGGCAGACAAAACGTTGTGCTGAGCTGCAGACACCCAACTTTGTTGGGCTCAAACTGCATGAAAACAGCTCTGGTGGTTTCTGGACAGGTGATAAAGTGGGGAGAAAAAAACCAGGCAGGCTGGCCAGAGCTTCCACCTCCTGTCAGAAACCTTAAAATAGAAGCCTGTCTAAATAGGGCATGAATAGGGTGCTGTATGGTAACCTGGTACCAAATTGCAGGATCTATATATAGAGGAAGATTAATAGGTCAGGACTAATCAGAGATACAAACACAGCCAGGAGCTGTTCACACGTGGGGAGGGAAGTTCAGGATGCTGTGGCACCTGGTGATGCTGCTTTATGTCCCTGCCCCAAGATCTGCCCCTGCACCTGCAGCAGGTAAGCAGAGGGCAGGGCTGGTTTCCCCCAGCCTGGGTGCAGCATCCTCTGGTTTTTGGGGTACTCCTCTTTGGTTTGATTTTTTTCTCAGGTTCTCTGTGTGACGGTGCTGTCAGGCACCAAAAGCAGAGAAAAAACCAAACAGCAAACCAACTCTTAGGTTGGGAGCTCTCTTCTCCAGCTTTAAGGACAAATAACGGAGCAGCCCTTGTGCTGTACACGTGTGGGAAGCCAGCGGCGTGCTCGGCACAGGGAAGTCAGTGCAGTTCTCCCTCCTCTTCTTCTCGGGTAGGAGGGCACAGTCCCCGCTCAGAAACAAGAAAAAACCAAGGAATTTGCCCCGAGTCAGGCAGCTGCAGGGCTGGGCTGGACACCCTCTTCCCCCCAAAGGCTGCTGAGAGCCCCGGTGCCTCTGCACCGACCCCGAGCCGTGGCAGATAGTGGCTGAGATTGACTCTCACTCCCAGGGAAGTTCAGTGACTGTGAAATTAGTAAATTACACAGGCCCACAGAACTTAGAAAAACAATATAATCCTGGGGGTACTGAAATAATTAATTTGCTAATCAACTACACCTTGCTTTTTTTTGCTTTTTTTTTGCTTTGCTTTTTTTTTTTTTTTTTTAATTTGCAAATAGCACCCTGGTTTGTTTCCCCGTTTCAGCCACCTCTAGCAGAGCATTAATTCGGGCAGCAATGCTGAAGGGACCCGGGGGGCTGCAGGGCACTGGGGAGAAGCTTCCTCAGCATTGTCGTGAGCCCAGGAAGAGCTGGGAGATGCTTTGGAGGGGAGGGAATATCCTCTGGATCCAGCCACCAACTTGCAAGGGAAGAGCCGGAGCTGCCGAGTTCCTGCAGATGTTTTGTGCTGGTTTGTCTCCTGGTTGTTTGCTTTAAATCATTTCAAACGCAGGGGCTGTCAGACAAGACAATTAACATGGGGAAGGGGGAAAGTATTACCATCCATTATTTGCCATAACATGAATTTAAGCCGGGAAGTCAAATGATAAAATATGTGGTGAAAAGTGGTGGTGGTGGGAGTGCCTACATGAGTAATAGCCTTGGGCTTCCGAGCCTTGAACTTAGCGTGCTAAGTAAATCCCCGAGGTCAAAAAGTATGAAAATTGTTGCAGCTTGGGGAGATATATTTTAACTTTACACAAGGTCCTCGCAAAGCCTCCGCCGGGGCTCGGCGGGGAGGCAGATGCGGAGCTGCGGAGGCAGCCGGGGGGCTTAACAGCGACAGGCGGGGGCTGGGGACTCGGGTTCTTGGGGGAAAACGAACAAACAAACGAAAAAAACAAATAAAAAAAAACACCCAACAAATTATACTCCGGTGGGGAGCGCTGGGTGCGCACCGGCGGGACGAGCCCGGAGCGGCTCCGGTGGCTTCCCCAGCACCGCGGGGAGAAGCGATCGGCCCAGCCGCTGTGACCCCCCCCCCCGGAACAGCCCCAAACCACCCTCACCCACCCTCACCCACCCACCCTCACCCCCTCACCCACCCTCACCCACCCCAGCCGGGCCGGGGGGCTGCGCTCCGCTCCGCCGCGCTCCAACTCTTCCCCTTTAAAACTCTGTCTCCCAATCGAGCTGACCAGGCGGCTGGATTTATGGAGAGAGATGTTTTAGCAGAAATCCCCCCGAGTCTCCCATCAGCCCTAAATCCCCAGCCTGCTCTCCCTGGGAGACCTCCTGACACAGAGCATGCCAAAACAGCTTCGTTTTGCCTATGCATTAGCAATCTATTTTACCTTTTTGACATCTCTCACACATAAAACCGTAAGAGAGAAATAAAATATCTGTCTCTGGGCGAAAATAAAGCTTTGCCTCCCTCCTGATCTATAGGATATAAAATAAAGCCATGGCTTTGATAGTGGCTTTTCCTTATACTGGAGTTGCTTTTGCACACACGGAGACAATGAAGATGGATGAGCCGGGATCGGTGCATCCTCCTGGGGTTTGGTTCACCCTCTTTTTTTATAGTCTTCCCCCGCCCCCTCCACCTCTTTACTTTTCTTTCTTTTTCTCTTTTATTCGTCTTTTATCTGTCCTTTCTCTCTTTAGCAACGTGAAGAAACCCCTTCAGCTCTCATACCCCCTCCGGGGTCCCCCCGCTGGGTTCCCCCTGCCTGCTCTGGGCCCGGCCCGACCCCCAGCCCTCTGAGGAGAGGGTCCCGGGGGGGTTCTGTCCCACCTCCCTGACCCCCCGACTCCTTCCCGGGTATTTTCCCGTCTCCGCCCGCCGCTCATAGAGAAATACAAAAACCTGGGATTTGTAATTATTTATTAACTATATTTCCCATAAACAATGCATGAGCTTGGAGTGTAAGCGACAACATTTAGCGACGTGGAAGGCAATCCGAGGGGAGGGGGGGGCTAATCAAAAGGGAGGAGGGGGCAGAAAAATAAATAAGAAAAGGAAAAGGCGAGCGGAGCCAGGAGGGGGACGGTGCGGGACCGCCCGTGTTTACCCTCAGCATCGACCCGAGTGTGTCAGGAAAAACTGGGACCCTCTCATATATCATTTAAAGATTTTTATTTTGGTTTTTTGTTTTTTTTCCCCCAAAAGCTCCTTATAAAACAAACCCGGCACGGATGCTGCCCAGCAGCGGGTTTATTGCGTGGGGGGATTGTTCTACCGTCTTCATTTCATTCTCAACTTCAATATTTGTTTAGTGCATATAGATATATTATTATTATTTTTAAGCAGGCGGAGGAGCTCTTCCTGCGGGGAAAATTTCGGGGAGAGGTGGGGGAAGAAGGTGTGACATTTACCCTCTTCCAGGGGCTGTCCTCCCGCAAGCGGTGACCGGGACGCCGGGGACCGGAGTGGTCAGCGCTTGCGGGAGGATGCGGGAGGGGTCGGAGCGTGGGCTCGGCGCTGTCTCCCCCCTCGTCGGGGATGCTACTGGGCACGGAGATGCCTGGGATCGGGGAATCGTCTCCTCCGGTCTCTGAAAACCCGGTAACATCCCCGATCCCGGGCGCCGTCGTTGTGAAACGTTGCGAAGAAGGGAAAAATTAAATTTAAAAAGAATAAACTAAAATTTAAAAGGCTAAGCTCGGTGCTGCCGGGGGACCGACACGGTAGAAAAAGTGCCCAGCTGGGTGGGAAGTTTCTTTCTTGGTTTGGCTCGGGAGGGCGGCTGGAGCGCGGCCGGTAGCACCGGGAGGAGAGGGCTCCGGTGCTCGTACAGCACGAGTGCCCCGGAAAGGAGAGAGAAATCCCATTACCGAGCGCAGCGGTGTAGAAAGGCTGATGATAAACCGGGTGATGTTTAACTAAAAAGAGGGGAACGACACCAATGAAATGCAAATTCCAACTCGCCTGGCAGAGACTTTTTTTCTTTCCTTCTTCTGAATTAGATCTAAAATAATTTGATTTTAATTTTTTTTTCTTTTAATTTCCCCCTTTTCCAAACCCGGCTTCCTCGGCTCTGAAACACGCCGGCCTGCTTTTCCCGATCCACGGGTGGGATCGGCCCCGCCGCTGGGTCTGGGAGCTTGGCCCCGGCCGAATGGACCTGGGCGAATTACAAAATACAATGAAAAGCAACCAAAACTAAAACCCCAGAACCTCAACAACCCAGACGCACTGCTCTGGGGCTCGGAGAGGGGGATTTCCCCCCGCTCTCCTCAGGCTCGTCGGCCCCCCCAGTCCGTGGGTGCCCCCCGCCGGGACACGCGGGGCAGAAGATCCCCGTGGGGGTTCGGACTGCGCCAGTTTTTTTGGGGGGGAGCCTTCTGGAAGCAGAGGAGGCATTTTCCCCTCTCACTGGGTTTCCTCGAGAGGAGGGATAGGCGAGGAGGACCCGGGATACCCCACGGTCCCCACCTCCCGGGGGAGCTCCGTGCCGCTGCTTGTCCGATGCGGGGCTTGGGCGGCTTTGCGTGTCCCGGGGCAGGGAGCCCCGCCGGGAAACCCTCGAACCGTGGGGTTCGGCGGGTACCGACGGGCTCCGTTTCCCCCTCCGCATCCCTGGGTGGGGGACACCCGGCGATCTGTGCCCGTCTCGGCGTCCCCGGGCTCTGCGGGGAGGGAGGGGGCAGGGGACAACCAGATGCTTTCACAAACGCCTGGGAAAGGGGTGGGGGGGAGAAATCGCTGTGAAAAACTGGTGCTTGATGGACGTAAAATGCTCATCTCCTTCCCCTCATTCATCCCCACCAACACATGTCACTTGGGGGCCCGCGGTCAAAGGGAAGCGGTCCCCTCGGTCCCCTGACGGCAGCCCACAGCTGTCGCCTTCCCGGCCGGAGGAGCGGGGCCGCCCGCGCCGCCTCGGCCCCTCCGCCCCGCATGAGAAGCGGCCCATATGCGGGGGGCCCGGGCTGGGGAGGGGGGTGCCGGGGCGAGGAGGGGGTCTATTGATCCCCCCCGCAAGCGGCAAAGCAAACCCAACAGCTGGGCGGGGAGAGCAAGGACGCGGAGCGACGCGGAGAACCCTGCGCGGCCCCGACGGGGCGGGAAACGGCGGCTGCGGGGCACACCTGCAGGAGAGCTGCGGAGCAAATCGCGGGGGCAGCCCCGGGGCTTTTAAACACCCGCAGGAGCAGCGCAACCGCGGGGCAACCCCGCAGATTCTCCCGGCCCGGGCAGGCTCCGCATCCCCCGGCCCGGCAGGCAGCGCCCTGGAACGGAGAGGGTTTTCCTGCCTTCGTTTTCCTTCTTATTTTCAAATTTCTCCCTCCCTTATTCCCCTCTCCCCCGCTTCTCCCCGGGACGAGGAAAACAGCCGTGAAAACGCGGACAGGTGGGTAAGGATGCGGGAGGAGGGGGATGCTGGTGATTTCGAAGGGGTTTCCCCAAACCCCCGCGGCCGCGGAGGGTGCGCACCCCGCCGCGGCCGGCAGCTCTGCCTGCGAGTCACCCTTGGGCAGGCTCGGGCCATTTAATCCGTCGTTTCCCCTCCTAATTCCCCGCCATCGGATCAATCATCCCGCGGGGAAAGTGGAAGCGGGGGCTCTGCCGAGGAGGGGCCCGAGGCCCGGCCCGTGTCTGCCGGGCGGTGACACCTCCCGACGGGCAGCAAAACGAGAAGGAACGAGAAATAGCGGCCCTGCCAAAGTCCCCGGCCACCGGCCGAGCCCCTGGAAGGTAAAAGCAAATGCGGTTTTATTTGCTACAAAAAAAACCAAAACCAACAACCAACAAACTCAACCCAAAAAAGAGTTCAGCAGCGGCGGGCGGTGCCGCTCGGCCCTAGAGGGGCGCCGGTAACGGGATCACCGAAAAGTTCCCGGTTCCTTCTCTCTGCCCGGCCCCCTCGGGCACATCGGAGCTCCCTGGGGGTGGTCCGAGCCCCTCCGCACCTTTCCCCGCCGTTTATGATAGCGAGGGGGAAGACACATCCACACACATTAAACCGGGAATCCGCTTTGACGCCGCTTCCCATCCCGGTGCTCCGGCGGGGGAGGGGGTGGCGGTGTCCCTATACGGGATGTGTCACTCTGTGGGGGTGCCAGACCCCATCGAGTCTCCCAGCTCCCCCACACACACACCGCGAGCACCATCACACCTACCCGCTGCGGCGAGCTCCCGGGCCGTCTGTCGGTCGGTGTGTCTGTCTGTCGGTCGGTGTGTCCGTTTGTCGGTGTGTCCGTCTGTCGGTGTGTCTGTCGGACGGTGTGTCCGTCGGTCGGTCGGTGTGTCCGTCTGTCGGTCGGTCGGTCCCTGCGCGGAGCGGTCTCTATAAAGGGGCGCGGACGCCCCGTCCGGCGGTGGCGGCGGTGGCGGGCGGGAGGCGGCGGGGGTGGAGGTTTGGGGAGGGGGTTGTTGTTGTCGGGGGGTGTGTGTATGGGGGGGTCGTCGTCGTTGTCGCCGGCGATTGGCCGGGTCGGTCGGTGACGTGTGCGCGCGGTGCATAAGGCTGCGGGCTCGAGGCTGCCGGGAACATGCGGAGCGGGCAGCGCGGGACGGCGCGGGCAGCGCGGGCGGCCGCTCTCTGCCCTGCCCGGCCCCGCCACGGCCCGGCACGGCCCTCTCCCTCCCCAACACGGCCCGGCCCGGCACGGCACGGCAGAGGAGGAGGAGGAGGAACAAAAGGGCGGCAGCGGCGGGAGATGCCGGGGACGCGGGAGGCCGCCGCGGGTAGCGCGCAGGGCGGTGCGCGGGGGTAGGTAGGAGCCGGGTGAGACGGTACCGCCGAGACGTCGAGGGAGAGAGAAAGAGAGAGGAGAGAGAAAGAGAGAAAGAGAGAACACGGAGCCAGGAGCTGCGGAGCCCCCCCTTCCCCCCCCCCGCGTAAGGACGGCGGCCCGCTCCGCGGCGCGTAGGGCCATGTCGCCGCGGCAGCAGCCAAAGCCCGTCTGACTGCTGACGGCTCTCCATGTCTCCTTATTTATTTAAGTTTTTTTTATTTTTTTCGTCTTTTGATTTCTCCTTGGGAAAAGCACTTTGACTCCTGACTGCTCTACCTCAGACCTGAGAAAAACTCATCACGCTCGCTTTTTGGCGTTGTGTTGGTTTTTTGTTTTTTTGATTTTTTTTCCTAATTATTATTTTTGATTTTTGTTTATTTTTATGAGCGCCGATCTTTATAGTCATTGTTGTTTTATTGTCACGATTATTATTATTATTATTATTGTTATTATCATTGTTGCTGTGGTTGGTAGCGGCCGGGATTCTGCGGTTGTGTCGAAGCTCTGGTCTCCTTGGGCAGTGGGTGGTTTCTCCTGTGTATCCCTCCTAGGACATTCGAACGACGATTTTTTTTTTCTTCTTCCTTTTCTTTTTCTTCTTCACCTCTCAAAGGCTTTTAAAACAAACGAAAAAAAAAAAGCAGAAAAAAAAAAGCAAACCTACGCCGGTGTTGTCGTCTTTTTTTAAAAAAATTTGTTATTTTTTATTTTATGTTTTTTGCTTGACACCTGGGAAACCACTACCCCCACACTTCCAGAAATAACCAAAGACAATGGTTCACTGTGCGGGCTGCAAAAGGCCAATCTTGGACCGGTTTTTGTTGAATGTACTGGACAGGGCTTGGCATGTGAAGTGTGTTCAGTGCTGTGAATGTAAATGCAATTTGACAGAGAAATGCTTTTCGCGAGAAGGCAAGCTTTACTGCAAAAACGACTTCTTTCGGTAAGTACCGGCCCCTCCTGCTCGGTGCCCTGCATCCATTTGTCATCTCCCTTTTCCCTTGTTTGTTTGGTTTGGTTTGGCCTGGGGTTTTTTGTGTTGTTCCCCCCCGTGGTTCTCTGTGACCTACAAACGCTTCCTCCCTCCCGTTCCCCCTCCCCGAGCACACGCGGAGCCCCCCGACCCCGTTGCTGTTCCTCCGGGTGCTGCTCCGGGGCAGGCCCTGGGAAGGGACCCCCGGACACCCCCGTCGGGGTCCGCAGGGAGAGGCCCGGCCGCTCCCGGTGGCACCGGCTCCCCTTGAGTTCCCCAAAGTTGCTTCCAAACTATCGACCGGCGGGGAGGCCGTCCCGGGCCCGGTGCGGCGGCATTTACCGGGGGTTCGCTGCGGTTCGCTGAGCGGTTCCGTGGGCCCAGCGCATCCCGTCACACCGGGCCGAGGCCGCCGCGGAGGGCAGCGAACCCCCTCCGCAGTACCGACGGGTGATGGAGAGGTGTGCGGGTACCGACACACTCTCGCTGCCGCTTTCCCCGCGGGAACCGGCATCAATCCCGGGCTGGGAGCGGGCCCGTTGTGCTCTGCCCGCCCGGGGCCCCGGTAAAGACCGGGATGGAGCCCGTCCCGCCGCACACCGCAGCGCCCGGTGCTGCCCGGGCCCGGTTACCGGAGCGCCGGTGCGGGTTTGGTTCCCAGCTCCGGTACCGGCGGCTCCTCCGGCCAGCGGGCGGCCTTGACCCATTAATAACGAATAAGAATTTCTGCTTAATGTTCATTAGAATGTCATTAATCAACGTGCCAGGACCCTGAACATCAGGCAGCCCCGGTGGTTAATTCATCCCGCAACCCTGCGCGGTTCGGGTCTTTTTAATGATAATTTAAAATATATAATTTCAGGCATTAGATCGTTAGGAAGGGAGAACGCTCTGGAGGACTGTTTTGTTGTGGTTTTTTACATTTTATTTATTTTGCTTCATGTCTCATGGCCAAGCGGGGCGGGGCGGCCGGAGGTCGCGGTGCGGGGGGTGCTCTTGCCCCCGGGGCCGCTGTCGGTGGGTCTCACGGCTGCTGACCCCCTGCCCGGCCTCTCCCCGCAGGTGTTTCGGGACCAAGTGCGCGGGCTGTGCCCAGGGCATCTCCCCCAGCGACCTGGTCCGCAGGGCGCGGAGCAAAGTGTTTCACTTGAACTGTTTTACGTGTATGATGTGTAACAAGCAACTCTCCACCGGCGAGGAGCTCTACATCATAGACGAAAACAAGTTTGTCTGCAAAGAAGATTACCTAAATAACAGCAATACTGCCAAAGAAAACAGCCTGCATTCAGGTGAGCGAGAGCGGCCGGGCCGGGCCGGGGCGGGGATGCGCTCGGCCCCGGCTCTTCTGCGGTTCCTTCCCCGAGCTGGTCCTTCCGGTCCTTCTGCCTTCTGCCTTTTCCCTGCTCCCTTCTGCCTTCTCCCTTCTCTCCCACCTCCCTCCTCCTGTCTCTCCGTTCTCTCCCGTCCCTTCTCCCTTCTCTCTCTTCTCCCTTCTCCCTTCTCTCCCGTCTCTCCCGTCCCTCCACCCCTCTCTCCCGGCTCCCTTCTCCTCTCCTTCCCCTCCTCTCCCCGTCGCCGTTTCCCCCGGGCTTACCGTGACCTGCTTCCCTCTCCTCTCGCCCAGCCACCACCGGCAGTGATCCCAGCCTGTCCCCCGACTCCCAAGACCCCTCCCAGGACGACGCCAAGGACTCGGAAAGCGCCAACGTCTCCGACAAGGAAACGGGAAGCAACGAAAACGACGACCAGAACCTGGGGGCCAAGAGGCGGGGACCCCGCACCACCATCAAAGCCAAACAGCTAGAGACTCTGAAAGCCGCCTTCGCGGCCACCCCCAAACCCACCCGGCACATCAGGGAGCAGCTGGCCCAGGAGACCGGCCTCAACATGCGGGTCATCCAGGTACCGACGGCCCCCGGGGGGACCTCTGCTGCTCCGGGGGATGCGGGGAGGGGAGGGGGGCTGAGCCCCGCACTTCAGGGCCGGGACAAGTCCCGCCGGTGGTTTAAATCGTTTTGAGCGCCCGATCCCTTCCTCTCCCGCATCGCGGGTCAGCCGGCGGCGGCAGAGCTGCCGGTTGCTTTTAGAAACAGTCCTAAAGAAGCTGTAAATGGCATCGAAATTAATAAGCATAAATGTGAGGGGTTAATGGATAAATAAGAATGACAATGCGCTGGAATTATTAAAAGGTTTATAAACCCGCAGCGCTGGGGGTAATGGGGGGTTAAAGGACCATTAAAGACGAGGTTAGATTGGAGAGTCTCAGTGTGAGGGTAATTAGGAGTAATCTTGTCAGGGTAATAAGAATTAACTCAATCATTCTTGACCTGCAACCGCCGAGCTGCGGGCGGCGGGGAGCGCCCGGTCCCGTTTGGAACGGGAGCAACGGGAACGGGGCCGGGCGGAGGAGACCGGGAGGGGGGAGATTGTCCGCGGCGGGACCGGGGCTGCCGGAAGCGGGATCCCCCGTGGTCGGGGCTGCTCTGACCGGTACCTCTCCCCGCCGCCTGCCCAGGTCTGGTTCCAGAACCGGCGCTCCAAGGAGCGGAGGATGAAGCAGCTGAGCGCGCTGGGAGCCCGCCGGCACGCCTTCTTCCGCAGCCCGCGTAGGATGCGCCCGCTGGTGGACCGCCTGGAGCCCGGCGAGCTCATCCCCAACGGGCCCTTCTCCTTCTACGGAGGTGGGTAACGCGCTTCCCCTTCCCGCTCCCCGCCTTGGGGTGCACGCACCCCCCGCCCGCTCCCTGCGTTCGGCACCGACCAGCGCTGCCCGTTGTACCGGAGCTATTTCCCCCCAACACCGGGGCCAGCTACCCCCGCACATACCGGTGCCGTCCATCTCCCTCCTCCCCGGGGCTGTGGTCGGGTTTTCTCGCCCCTCGGAGCCCGCGGGGCCGGTTCTTGACTGTCCCCGGGATGCCGCTGCCGAGCCGGGAGCGTTTTTGCAGCCCTCGCTGTTTGGTTTGGGTGGTTCCTCCCGGGCTTCGCTGGAAGGGTATCCCCGGGAATCGGCCAAGCCTTTGGCACGTTTCCCCCTTGGGTTCAGCGAGCTCCGGGTGACATTTGGTGGCACCCAGGTGACATTTGGAGGCACCGCCGTGTATTTTCCAAGCTGGTCGCTTTGCCTGGTGTGTGACCTTCCTGCTGTCTCTCCTTGCCCGCCAGATTATCAGAGCGAGTATTACGGCCCTGGAAGCAATTACGATTTCTTCCCACAAGGACCTCCCTCATCTCAAGCGCAGACCCCCGTGGATCTCCCGTTCGTGCCCTCCTCGGGGCCGTCAGGCACCCCCCTGGGGGCCCTGGATCACCCCCTGCCCGGACATCACCCCTCCAGTGAGGCTCAGCGCTTCACTGACATCATGTCACACCCCCCAGGAGACTCGCCCAGCCCCGAACCCAACCTGCCCGGGTCCTTGCACTCCATGTCCGCAGAAGTTTTTGGTCCCAGTCCTCCGTTTTCATCGATATCGGTCAACGGTGGTGCTAACTATGGCAATCACTTGTCCCACCCTCCAGAAATGAACGAAGCAGCTGTGTGGTAGCTTTAAAACAAACTGGGTCTTAAGTAAGTTGATGATCATCTAATCTGCTTATTTGTTATGGTGTACAGAAATGAATTAAATATAACATCTCTCCTGCCCTAAGACAATATTACCTTGGGAATGAACTGAATCCAAGGCTCTCCAAGGCAAGCTTTGCTCTAGACCAGGACAATCTTCCTGTTACAGTTGTGTCAAACAAGCAAGGGGACTTTTTTTGTACCATTGACAAAGAAACTGGTGAAGCTGTACAGTAAAGTGCTGCCATACCCTAGGATGGCGTAAGTGTGATTACCCTGTTGGATGTCATCCTAAGAGCCACAATCCTTAGAAACTTCTCATTTAAAAAAACAAAACAAAAAAAAAAAAAAATTAATAATTGAATGAAGGAAAGGTCAAAGAAAAGGGGAAAAAAAAAAAAAAGCTTCAAGAACTCTAGCGTTCCTGGTTAAGGATGGTTCTGGCATTCTGAATTTGTTTGTTAATTTTTTTGTCTCTCAGAAAGTTCGACAACACAAGAAACTCTTTTTAGCTTCAGCCATTTCAGCCTGCTGACTACCAGGTGGGACAACTTTCTTTTTTCCTTTTTTTTTTTCCTTTTTTTTAATTTTAAATTTTGTTTTCCAAAATAGCAAATCCTAAATGTTAAGCCCTCAGCACCAACTCTTCTACCTTCACAAAGCTACTTGTACAAAACCTCCTCATCCTAGCAAAGGTCACCTCCCAGACCTCTAACGAAAATGACTTGAAAAAAGCAAACAAACAAAAAGTATTCTACCTTCACAGAGAGAGAAAAGCTAAACAAAAAGACTCTATTGAACTAAAAACAGTCAACTGTTTACGTCTAATGTTAAATTCAGGAGTTCAATGTTTTACTAATAAATCCTGTTTTAGAACCTCTTGTTCAAAAGCAAAATATTTTGAGCAACCAACCAAAATAGTTCCTTTTCTTTTCTGTAGATGTTATAACAGATTGCAGGGCTTGTGGTTCACTGTGCTAGTTTGTAAAAGGTGTTGTTTACAGAAGGCAAAGAAAAAAAAAAAACCCACAAAACCCAGACAGTTGCCAAATAAAGTAAATATATAGCACAAATACTGTAAGGTGCTTTGCACCAGCAACCCGAGAAGGTGTTTAAAAAAGTGTTACAAGGTTAAAAAAGAAACAAACAAGCAAACATCTTTGCTAATTTTTAGTCCTGTTGAACATTCATGGAATTGTTAATATGACTTATATAGACCCACACAGGTTTTATTTTTGTGTCTTTAAAATAAAAGTCCAAAATATTTAAATTTTATGGTCAAATATGCAGTCAACAGCTGCTACTTTTTTCTTTATATATTAAATTTCTCATATGTCTTTTATTGTTCTATTAAACCTAAGCTTGTGTGACCTCCAGTGCATATTAGACCATTCACTGTATGAAAGAAAACATGTTGGATAAAATTTGTGCGTTTTTAATAAAATTAGAAAATCTGATGTTTAGATAACTCGTGTTTCATTTGATGTTTTAAGCAATTTTAAAATGGATTCTCTTGAGTAAAATAGCCCTGAGAAAGACTGATCCACTCTGGTGATAATCCTGTCCAGCTCTTCTGCTCTGGAGGGAGCCTGAGCCCTGGTGTGGGTGCAGCGAGCGGCAGCTCCCGCCTCCTCCCAGCCACAGAACCTTGTGTTATTGTGTGCCAGGAAATCCCAACATTGGAACCGACTCAAATTGTTAAATGTACAGAGCTCTTCTTGGTCTGTGCTAAATCAGATTCAGAATGCTTATTTTATGCATAAAGGAAAATGTATTGTAAGTGTAAAACACATGCAAGGATGATCCTGTCATTTTTTTTTTTTTTACTTAAATTAATTCTCCAAAGGTGATTTCTCCTTTTTTTTTTTTTTGTTTTGTTTTTTTGTTTTCCCTAACTGAATGCTTTTCAACACAGCATAACCTCAATGTCATAGAAATAATTTGAATCTTTTTTTTAGAGCTGCTACCAAGTCAATTGTTTCATAGCCTGTGGTGTAGCTGGAGTTCTCTGAAGGGCAGCGGGGGAAATATTTTACTGTGCACTAGATACCTACTCATTTTCTTGGAGAAAAATGAAAGAAAACAAACAAAAAAAATTATTCCAGAACCTTGTGAAATGGCAGATTTAATGTTTTAATTATAAATGGTTGCAGAAACCCAAATATTCAGGTCTTCAAAAGGAAAAGTCTGACTGCTGCCGAGAGGACTTTGAGCTGTGTCAGAGCAGAGAACTGGGGTCGGTTCCGAACGTCTCTGGTTTAAATGTTTTCCTCCTGCTGAGCTAATAGAATGGGATGAGCTGTAATTGCATATTTTCCTCTGTCTCTCAACTGCTCCTGACTCTGGCTTCTTTATTTATTTTACATAGATGCAGAAGTTGACGCTGAACCACAGACATCCCCAGTGATTCAGTTAGTTTTCTCTGTGGACTGAGGGGGAAAAACAAATTATCAAAATGCTTTAAAGTTGTGTGATTTGTAATTTTCAATGATGATTTTTTCATTTTGTTCCCAGCCTAGTTTCTGTGCCCAGCAGAGGGGCCACCTAGATGAAGCAATAGTTCACTTTAAACACAAAATGTCTTATATGAGAATATAAAGATTAAAAAGGATCTGTTAGTGTTTCTAAAAAAATTCATGCTTTATTAAATACGGGGGAGATTTCTTAAAATCCTGGGCTCTGTGTCTAACTCATTTGTCTTTTGTATTGGTGCCATGTTTTGTTGCCTGGTTTGCATTTATATACGTGAAGTAATGGGTGATTATTTAGCACAAACTTTTAGGTAGCTGGGTGAGCACTGTTGATAAATATTGCTGCTTGCACTGCTGCTCTGTGAATCAATTCTTTGACATGAGAATTTCACCAAATCAGCTTATTTTGTACAAAATGTGTCTGCCAAGCGCATTTTATTCTTTTATTTATCTTTTTTTTTTTTTTTTTCTTTATTTTTTTCCCCTCCCCTTTTGGTAACGAAGTGTTTATCCAACTTGTTCCCTGTTCATTTAGGCAGTGAAGTGATGCTGTCCAGGTTAGGTCAGTGGTTTATAGAAGGCAGGGAGCAGAACCTGTATTTTTTCACTGCTCCCATCTCTTGTAGGGGTTTTGCCCATCTTCAGGAGGAGCCCAGGAGCCGTTCCCATGCTCAGGGCTCAGCGGGTCCTTCCCTGCAGCCCAGGATCCGTTCCGGAGGCCCCCAGCACTTTGCAGATTTGAATTCTGAGCTCTCCAGAGCGAGCTGGGTGTTTCTGAAGACCCTAATCCAGCAACAATTGCACAGTCAAAACTCCTTTTGAAATCATTGTCACGTCGGGTTCTTGTAAGTCCTTGTTTACAAGAGCATTTCCATTGACTTCAGCGGCGTTCCTGGGGTGAAGAGAGGGCTGTGGGAGAAGGGCCTGGAAAGCTACTGCTGCTTGGCTGGATTTGACATCTTCCTCTTCTTCTTTATTTTTTTTGAACCTCAGGACCATGGCCACGCCGCGTGCATCTGCAGGGGTGTGTGGTGTAGTTTGGAAAGGGGGTTTGGGGTTGTGGGTTGTTTTTTTTAAGATGTAATGACTCTCTTTTGATCTTTCCTTCCTTGACTGCTGCTGGTTCCAGTGACTTTCTCCTGGTTCGTGTGTCCCAGCAGGAGCTGCAGCCTCTGGTGATGTGAAACCTCCCCTGGCACCCATGGCCGTGGGCAGGGTGAGCAGTGGGTGCCCTCCCAGCAGGGACCAGCGAGCTCCGGGTGTAACGGTGCAAGGATGAGGACTTGTGCAAGCCCCCCGTGTCCCCACTGAGCAGGAGGAAGGTCCAAGGCAAACACTGTAAGTATAACTCCTGAGCTGAAGGAGATGTTTTGAAGGCTGATCAAAGTGGTTTTTAAATACCGGGAGTTTCCAGTGCCCCAACAGCTCTGCTTTTGGCCCAAAATGCTGGTGTCCCCTGTCCCCCTGCACTGTCCCCGTGTGTTGCTCTCCCCACCCTTCTCCTCCACCCTGGTTGCTCACTCAGGCCAAGATCTGTATCCCAGGAGTAAGAATAGACCTGAATTGCAATTGGTAGGCAAATGGTGTCTATTGTTTTAATATAGGTGTGTGCACCCAGGTACAAGATACAAATATATAAATGTCATTTTTACATATCACTGGCAAGTCACAGATTTTGGGCATCCTTGGAAGTTGCAGATCTTGCAGTGTCTTCTCAGGAATGGTTCCTTTTGCCTAGATTTTTTTCCCCTCAACAAAAGTGTTGTATTTAACTTTGCATGTTCCATATAAGCATTTGCAGCCTCTTTTACTTCCCTTAATAGGTAAATTCAGAAATATTAAGATTAAACAGCTGAAATGTATCTTTAAATGTGGTTGATGATGCTGAGCTGGGAACAGGGAATTGTGATGCTGGAGCAGGTTCTGGAAGGTGTTTTCTTTGTGTCTTCCGTGGCTTTGGGGTGCTCAGCATTCCTCAGGCCAACAAAATATCCATTAAATTATAAATTAAATGAACGGGACCACTGTAAATATATTTTGTTTATAAGTCCTCCTGGGATTGCCATCTTCTGTTCCTCTGTCAATACTCTTGGTGGTGCTTTTAACTCTGGAGCACGGGGTGATGCTCAGGATGTGGAATTTGTTGTTGTCTGGAGAGTTTTCCATTCATTAAATGCAGAGACCAGGGAGTCAAGGTGGCTTTACAGTGAGGTGACCTTCAGCTGCTCAGCCCTCTGTGCCCGGGGTGAACTGCTCCTAGGGCACCACCTGAGCTCCCTGGGAGCTGCCACCTGGGACCCCTGACCCCGGGGGTGGCAGGGGGGGTCTGGGAGGCTGGGCATCCTCCAGCCCCACACGAGGCTCCTGGGGTCGGGCACTGCTGCTGTCCCCTCGCTCTGTCACAGCCTGCTGCAAACCCAGGGCCAGCTCCGTGCTGATGGCATTTGGTTCACTGTTTCAGGAGCGTTTTTGGTAACTGTGAGAATTAGATTTATTTTTTTTTTCCCCCCCTGGATTGGTTTTCTAAAGGCAGAAGTGGTATTAGAGCCTTTAGAGAGGCTGCTGGCATCTCCCGTGGCTTGGGGTGACGCCCGAGGCTCACGGGACAGGTCTGGTGTGATTCTGTGGAATGGTCCCTGTGTGGCACGGGAATTGCCATGCAGCATGGATAAACATGAGCTGGAAAACACTCCCCTGGCATCCAGAGAGCAGGAGGCAGAGGCAGGGTGAGGTGTGGTGGGGATTAGTGCCTGGTGGCACGGGCTCAGTGAGCGGCTCTGTGCTGGCCAGGGCTGATTTTATGGCTGAAAAATAGATTAGTTTTTTTTCTTGCTTTGTCTAAAAAAGGTTTTCTTCTAGTTTTTAAATCTCTGGGTGACCGTTAGAATTGTTATCTGCTGGAAGCATCTTTGGGCTGGGCATCTCTTCAGGCACATCGTATTAATTGTATTTTTAGCTGCGAGAGCAATTAAAGGTTGATTAAATTCATAAAACAGTTGTGTTTTCTGCACGAGTGATGGGTCAGGAATATCAGAAATACTCATGTAAATAAAAAAGATGGAGGTAAAAACAGTAATAAATATTTATAAGGAATGTGGCTTTTAATGTACATAATCTAAATTCCCCGTTAAGTAGTTTGTTTTAGTGCGTGGGTTTTATGTGTGCTCCTTCCTGCTTCAAATGTTCTGGGCTTTTTTCTCTTTTTTTTTTTTTTCCCTCTTTTTCACTTGCCTTGCTGATTTTAAGAGGAGATCTTAACATGAAATAGTGAAAGTGAAAAAGGCCAGCTTGGAAAATCCCATTTGCCAGCCAAAGTGTTGGAAAGATAAGCTCAGCCCCAGCTCGCTGCTGTTTTGGGGTAGCCTGGGGTCCTCCTTGTGTGGGTCACATCCTTATATTGCAATCCAATTAAATCCAGCTGAGGAGACTCTGGACTCCTGTGGCTGTTCCTGGGAAGCCCTGGCAGATGGGTGCCTGGGTGGCTCCATCCCCCAGACTTGGTGCTGCCTTTAGAATGCTTAAGTAAAGAAATGCTCTGAAAAAACGGGTCCATAGCAATAGCCTGCAGGTGTGCAGACACACAAGGGTGACACAGTCCCTGCCAAAGCCACCATCTAGTCTGACAATTTCCTAAAAGGTGCTGAGCTCCACAAATACAGAGGAGCAAAAGGAGCTGAGTGTGAGCAATGAAAAATGAAAAATGCTTTATTCCTTTTTTTTTTTTCTTTTTTTTTCTTTTTTTTTTTTTGTAGCAGTCTATTCCCAAGTCACTTGTTTATCTGTTCTGTGTTTAGGGTGTTATTTCCATTTTGGCAAATGAGCATGTAAATAAAAAGTAAAATTAAGAGGCAAAAATGCCATAGAAATTATGTCAGTGAGTTTGATGGCTTCTGCTTCCAGTTTATAAACAGCAGAGGGTTTTACAGAACGTACTGTGATGCATAAAAAGGCTTTCATGATTGTCTTAAATTAAAATGTATTGATATAATTTTTGTACAAATATTCCCCTGCATGATTATGAGTCCAAGCCACAGCAGCGTGGTTTGAGGGCATGTGAACCAGAAATTAAAACCCAGCCTGAGAGTCTGATTTAATTACCCGGCTAAGTGGAAGGCCAAAGAGAGAGAATAAACAGTGAGGAGGGAGAGACTCTGCTGGTGAAATATTTTAACAACCCATGACTTCCATACACTGCATTTTCTGGCTGGTGTTGGTTGATGTTGACTGAATCTCCTTATCAAAAACAGTTTGGTTTGCACACAGACAAGTGAGGGGCACAGGAGAGAAGAAATGGGTCTCTAAGCCCTGTCAGAGGAACTCAAGTTTCCAGCTGTACACAGGTGAATTTTAATGCATTGCTGGCTTTGGGTTTGCACTGAGTGATTTTCCCTTTTAGTCTCTGTGGGTGAAATCCTGATCTCACTGCCCCGAGTGGCAACAATGCTGTTGACTTCAAGAAGCCCATATTTTACTCCAAAGGACTAATGCAACTTGCTGTGCATTTTTATTAATTATATTTGGTATGTTTTATTTAACCACCATTAAAAGCTTCTCTCTGATTATTAACAGGGCCATTTTTTATTTGTTAGGTTACAGAACAGCCCTTTTTCACTCTGTTAGGGTGCAGAGCTTTGGAAATGCAATTCTGCAGGGGGGTCTTGACACTAATTCTTTGGGTAGGTGAGTGGTTACTTACTGCTGAGTAACTTGTTCAGGTAAGCACTTCTTTCTGCTATTTCATTTTCTATAGATTTATTTCTCCAGGCTCCTCCCTTGGTTCCTAGTGGCACCTTTTCCTCAGGAAACAAAAATCTACAAACTCAGAGGAAGAAAAATCTGGGAGGAAAGGCAGGGGAGAAACACTGAACACATCATCTGCTTCAGAAGCTTCATTTTTATACACCCCACGTTTTAGGGAAATAATAAAATGGGAAATGAGCAGTGCTGGAGCAGCAGCAGCCCCCCGGCACAGACCACAGAGCATTACAGCTGTCAGGCCCTGCTAAAACAAACACAAACCACAAAATAAAGTTGCAATAGGAACGCTCGGCAGCTCCAGGGCTTCGGTTTGGGGTGAAAATGTGCGTTTTCAGCAAACATCGGGGTTTCTATGGACACTGAACTCCGCGGTGTCTCCGCAGTGTGTGGCACCGTGCGGGTTTATGGGGGGGGTCTGAGAGGGGGCTCAGATGTTTGGGGGTCTCTCTGTCGCCTCCATCCCCGGTGCCCCCCGGGTCCCTCCCGAGCGGTGCCGCCGCGGAGCTGCTGCCGGCGGTGCCGATGCGCGATATTCCTCTGCCCTCTGTAGGAGAGCCGTCTGCCTGCACCTGGGCCCGCTTCCCGGGAACAGATCCGGGCTGGATTCATTCCTACAGCACCTCAAGAAGGGTCAGGAACTGGGGAAGAGTTTTGTGTGGACGGGGAGGGGATGAAGGAGCTGCCTGCAGGGGTTGGCTCCGAGCTCGGGCCCGAGCTGGTACCCAACTTGAGTTTGCAGCTTGGTGCTGGCCCCTTCCCAGGAGGAATCCCGAGGCTGGCTGTGGAAAACCAGAATCCTGGGGTCCAGGCTGACCCCCTGCAGCTGCTCATCGGGAAGTGCAGACCGACATCTGCAGCACTGATAGGAGACTCTGACTTGGGACCCTGCTCCCTTGTAACAAAAAACGTGTCAGCCCTCCTTTGCTGTTCCCCAGTTCTAGGTCGAATCCTGTGGTTTTGTGGCCACCCGAGCCCACAAGGCCACCAGGAGAAGCTGTCAGTAGCCAAGCCCATGAGAACCTGTGCTGCACACTCTCAGCTCACTCTGCATCTCACTTCGCTGCCATTTCTGGGCCAGAGCTGCCCAAAACCACCCCGGGAGCTTTGGTGCTGGGGGGGATTCGCTGAGGTTGGTGTAACCCTGGTGCAAGGATCCATCTGGTGTAACCTCAGTGTAAGGATCCGTCTGGTGTAACCCTGGTGTCAGGATCCACCAGCTACACAGGGACTGGGGGTAAGCCAAGAACCCTGGCTTCCACACGATGGGACAATGTGGGGGGACATGTATGGGACAAGAAAAGCAATAACTGAGTTCATCCCTTGGTGCTGTGAGCGCAGCCTTGGGGTGAAGACAGAGCTGTGAGATCTGCGTTATGGAGCGGGGCTTTTACACCACTCCTATCCAGTGCTGCTGGGCACCAGAGCACTGCGGAAACACCAATTCCCCCAACCCCCCAGTGCATAAAATTATTATTATTAGGAATACGTATTTATTATAATAATTATTAGTAATTATCCCCCCTTAATGCCGGGGGGTGGAGGAGGCCGCGCTCCTGGGCTGCCCGAGGGGCCGGGCGGGCATTAGGACCCCGCAGGCCCCGCCCCACGTGGGGCCCCGCTCCTCCCTCCCTGCCTCCTCCCTTCACAAGATGGCGGCGCCCTTAGCGCAGCAGCTGGAGGAGCTGCTCAACCCCCGGCCCAGCTTGCGCGACCCCGAAGACGATGGGGAGGAAGGTGAGGGAGGGCCGGGAGGAGGGTTTAATACCCGCGGCAACCGGGGCCGGGCCGGGACAGAGCGGGTTGGGTGCTGCCGCCGCCGGACCGGCCGCACGTGGCGCCGCAGCGGGCCGGGACACGGGGCTCCCCCGAGCCGCTCGAGTTCCTCTCGGTGCTCCCCGCTGTTCCTCCGGGTGTCCCCATGCTGAGGGGTGCTGGGACCATCGCACCGCGCCCATAAGGGTGACTGGGGTTACCTCAGGGTTACCTCAGGGATACCGTCGGGATCGGGGTTACCTCAGGGGCTGGGATCGGGGTTGCCTCAGGGGCCAGAGTTACCTCAGGGGCCAGGGCCAGAGTTACCTCAGGGATACCGCCGGGGTTACCTCAGGGATACCGCCGGGGTTACCTCAGGGGCCAGAGTTACCTCAGGGATACCGCCGGGGTTACCTCAGGGATACCTCATGGACCGGGGTTACCTCAGAGATACCGCCGGGGTTACCTCAGAGATACCGCCGGGGTTACCTCAGGGATACCGCCGGGGTTACCTCAGGGATACCTCATGGACCGGGGTTACCTCAGGGATACCGCCGGGGTTACCTCAGGGATACCTCATGGACCGGGATTACCTCAGGAATACCGCCGGGATCGGGGTTACCTGAGGGGCCGGGATCGGGTTTACCTCAGGGCTGTCTCCGGTCTCGGGGTTCTCTCCAGGCTTGGGGTTCCCTCAGAGGCTGGGGCTGGAGTTACCCCCAGCGCTCAGTTCCCTCAGAGCTGCCCGAGCCGGGCTGTGGGCAGAGGATCCGGCTGGAAACTTCCAGAAGAGGCATAAACCCGCAGGACACAGTGGAGCAGCCCTGGGGATGAGACCCCTCGGGCCCTGGGTGCTCCCAGCAGGACACAGCAGTTACCAACTTAACCCTTCTAATCCAGCTCTTTTTGCTTTAGTTATGATTTTTGAGGCGTTCGTCTCTTGGTGTGTGTAAATGGTGGTGTAATCTAAGTTTCCAGGCTGGTGCCTGCCATTTCCTTGACTTGCCCTCCCCAGCCAAGCCATGGTCAGGACCTGTCTCCAGGGTCCTGCATTCACCTCTTGAGATAACCAGTTAACCCTCCCAGACTGACTGGTTGGCTGTAGGAGGTACTGGGCACCAGTCATGGTGAACCAGCTAACCTGGTTCTTCTATACCAGTGGTATCTTGTAAGCAACATCTTACTAACCACTGAGGAAATGAATGGAGCCAGCAGAGGTGTTTTCCCATTTTAGTAATCGTGATTTAGTTTCTGACTTCACACTTCAGTGGTGCCAAGACTGAAAGCACCAGGAGATCCATCACGTGCTAGAGGTCATTCTGCATCAGCCCCTCTTGCCCAGTCATTCCTTGGTGCTGAGCATCTTGCCATCCTCCTGTAGCTGCATTTACACCTCATCCTGTTGCTTTGATTATGAACAAGAGATTTTTTTTTTCCTGCTTCCCCCCTGCCTCAAGTAAACACTACATGAGAGGCATTAACGTTTCCAAAGAGACATTAAAAGAGCACTTAGCAATGTTCAGCCAGTTGGATTACTCAGTTGGTTGAACAAAGCTAACCCTGTAATTTTGCATACAGGGTGTCTTGCACATGAGTGAAAATAAGGAGGGAGTATGTTATGATGTGTTCTCTTTGCTGGACTGCTCTGGGCCTGTGTCCTGGAGAAGATGGGTCTGAAAGGGGGTAATAACCACAGTGAAATTATTTTCTCTCTTTAGCCATTCTGGTGTATTATGTGGATTGTGTATATATAGCAAGAGGCCAAAGTGCATTTGAATTGCAGTTTTCCTCATTTAATCTGCAAGCTAGATATTAAGTATTTACTCAGCAGTTCCTGGGCAGGACTAGAGCTCCTTCCTGTAACTACTTCTAGTCTGAAATTTTGTTCTGTTCACACACCTGCCTCAACCTTTTTTTTTTTTCTTTTTTTTTTTCCCCCTCTACAGCTACAGTTGCTAAAGTCATTGACAAATTTGAGGATGAAACTACAGATGACATTTTGCCTGTTGGTAATATACGGAAAAGAGCTTCAGCCTCTCTCTTGGAAGCTGACAAAAGGTACAGAGGAAAAGCGACGTCTCGCAAGGCCTTGCAGGAAGAACTCTGGGGAGATGATCTGTCTGAAGGAGGATCTGGTGAGAAATCTCATTTCTTTCACCTTTCCAGCAGACAAGACAAAATATGATGTTAACCTGTGAACTGAGCTAGTGCCATCAGACCTGAGGTGACAAACTTCAGGTCCCTCTTGCAGGGCAATGAACAGGCACAATTAAGTTGGACAATCTTACACAGGAAACGTTTGAAGCTCAGATAGCCCAAACCAGTACCTACTGATGATGCATACTGCAAACCAGCACATTTGGCTGGTAAGTAAATAACTTTTTTTCTCTTTCTATTATTAGGTGAAGAAGCATTAGATGAATGGTACAGTGGCAGTGAAGATTCAGATGGGAATGGCAGCTTGGGCAGTGAAACAAAGGAGAAGGCCAGCAGTGCTGGCAGTGACCAGGAAGATGACTTGGAAGATGACGAAGAAAGAGATCTGTCTGCCAAGGGCAAGCCACCAAGGTTCAGTTTCCAAAATATCACAGACTTTGAGAAATTTACAGAGGGGATGGATGATGTAGGAAGCAGTGAAGGGGAAGATGAAGATGATGCCAGCATGGAAGAAGGAAGTGAGGAAGAGGAGGAGGAGGGGGAAAGGGAGGAAGATGGCAATGAAAACCACAATGATACGGAGGAAACCAAAGATGGTGAAGATGATGGAGTGGTAATGACTTTCTCAAAGAGACAAGAGAATGAAGATGTAGAGAAAGGAAGAGCTGTGAGGAACCAGCTAGGTTTGTGCATTTTTGCTTTGTATTTTGAGAGGATTTTCACCTTGCTGACACTGCAGAACCTGGCCATTTTAGGAACCACTACAGCATCTTAACGTGCTGTTAGTATAGAGCATGGGCACGCTACAGCAGCCCTAGTGATCTGCAAATGTTCTGCCAGGTCTGCTGTGCAAATGGGTTGCTGCTGGCCCAGCAGGTCCTGTTATGAAGTGGATTTATCCACTGGCTTAGCTGAACCAGGACTGGATGTGCTTGCAGTGGTGGTGGGGATGGGGACCTCTCCTCTGGCAGTGCTGATCCTGTTGCTGTTTCTTTTCAAAGTGTCATGCTGATTGCAGTTTCTTCCTGCATGTTCCATTAAACTTTCAAACCTCCATTTGCTAAATGTCTTTTTAAACAGTAGAGCAAAGGGATGTTTTTGTTTGGTTTTTGGTTTTTTGTGGATTACAAAATTACACTCAGGATCCTGGGATGAGATGTGGCTTTGTCCAGGGACACCTTGTGGAGCACAGAGGAGAGGGCCTGGTAAATCAACAGCTCCTTCACAAGGAGCAAGCAGTTTGTCCTGATGAATAATTGTTTTATTTTCTCTTTGTTCTGAAGCTTTGTGGGATCAGCTCCTGGAAGGGAGAATCAAGATACAGAAGGCTCTCCTAACAGCCAACAGGCTCCCTCAGCCAGATACTTACCCACTCTTCAGAAAGGAAGGGGGACAAGAGTTTGACAACGCTGTCCAGAACTGTAAGAATTCTTCCCTTTTTCTACTTTGGGTATCCTCTATTGCAGCCAAAGTGTTTTGCTTCTGTGGGGAAGTGTTAGTGGGAAAGTGAGGGCTTTGAGTTGGCTGTGTCTGTAGTATTAGGTGCTGGTTTGTGTTGCCTTAATCATTAAGTAGCCACTGTGCAAACAGGAAACAGAAAGTGTTTCCTACCAGACAGAAAACGTCTCCTGTCACCCACACCTGTGTGTGCCTGGCTGATCTCTGCTGATGGCCTCTTGTCACTTAGCTGGTGCTGGTGAGCCTCAGTTCAGGCCCTGCTGCTGTTTCTAGGTCATTTGGGAATTGGAGTTTGCTTATCAGATGAAAGTTTCATGCTGGATCTTGGAAAGAATTGGTTTGGTGGCTGCTGCTGAGCTCAGAGTTGGGATGTTGCTTTGTCTAGAGACACCTTGTGGTACCAGTTTTGTGCTGGGTCAGTGCTTGCTGGTATTACCCTAACCATGAGTAATGGGGTGCAAAGGAGAGGCCCTGCACTGTTAAATCAACAACAAATATCTTTTCAGCTTAGAGCTGGTTCATCTGTTTGTTTCTTAGAATCCCTGTTAATGATATTGATCTGATGAGATTTGTTGTTGGCAAATCTAATGTGCACGCTCCAGCTGATAAGTGCAAAGGACTCAACTCCAGACTCTTGTGGGTCTGTTTAATTTTTAGAACTGGAGACTTTTTACTGGCCCTGAGGTAAATGCCCCGGGAGATAAAATGTCTGGTGTGTGATCCTTAGGAATAAATGCAGACTACTGCAGGTATCAGTTGGTGTCCAGTTCTCCCTGACCTGTTTGTAGCTTTATGGCAAAACCCACCCAGATGCCAATGTTTTATGGTACCTCTGCACTGAAAAAATTAGGTCTGGGCTGGCACAAGTCATCTCAAAACTGGATTAGGACCTTTCACCATCATGGAACCTGACCCTGAATCTTGCACCTGGGCCAAGTTCTGGCAATCATCTTACAGCTTACACCTGAGCTGAACATGGGTGATAATCAGCTTATCTGGAGTTCCAGCAGGTGAGATGCTTTAAAATCTGAAGTTAGCTCAGCTGCTTTAAATGAAGTGATTAAGGAAAGGCAAGGAGAACTCCCAACAACACTCAGGTGACCTTTCAGTGAAATGCAGGTTATTAATGTGTTTAATGAGATGCATTACAAACTGCACTGAGTGCCCTGTTTCATTACAGGTCTAAAATGCAATATCATTAAAGACCTTTAATAGAAACAATGGTTGACATTTTGATATTTCCCATAGCAAAATACATCCAAGAACATGGAGTAGAACACTGTACACAGTGCAGCAGAGAGCTTAAGCTTTCACTTGTCCAGAATACTAAAGGAAAATCCACTGTTAATAAGTGCTCAGTAATTCCCTCCCTACCCTCTTTTCCTAATCTGAGCAGGACAGTTGCAGTAGCACCCTGATGTTCCTGGCAGCCTGGGTGCCTGTCCTGGATTTCATTTTACAGACATCAAGGAATTACAGCTGAGGTGACCTGGGCACAGCTACTCAGACTTGCAGACAGAAAGTAATCAGTTTAGGAACATTCTCTTCCTACTATACTTGTTTAGTGGTTTTTTTGTGTTCTCTAAGGGACCAATGCTATATTCTTTTAAATTTTTTTTTTAATTTTTAAAAATATTTAAAATTTCTTTTTTTTAAAACAAAATCTGTAATCATACAATAAAGTAGGTTGCAATAATAAGCTATGCTGTTATCTAATGCATCTATGCAATGCTCTGCCCTGGAAAGATGATCTTTTCAGAAGTTTCAGAGTGCCAAGCATGAAATAAGGAGTAAAACTTGGCCAGGAAGATGTTATGGAGGATGGGGGTGAGAGCCATTTCTCTCTTGTCCCTGTGAGGGGCATTCCTGTCTTACAGCAGGTAGAGTTTACCCATGGGCAGTGTGAGCTGTGTGACACCTACACTGCCTGGGTAGCAGGGCTGTCACCTATCAGTTCAGGAGGTGAAACTAAGTCCTTTGTGATAACATACATCATCATCAATTTAAAATTCTTTAATTAATTGATGCACCTTGATTTATGAGGGGAATTACTATAAATCACCTTCCAATAAAAGTCCAAGGTTTTAGCTGATCAAATGGTTTAGTGGCTTCTGCTAAAGCAAACTGTTTACTTGATTCTGAATGGCTGAGTAAACATTTTTCAGGCTCTTCAATTCTTTTCCCAGTGGAGAGGATCCCATTCTCCCAACAGGAATAATGAGAATTATTGTATATGAGAAAGTTTAAAGATGAGTGGAAGGCAGGGTTTGTAAATAGTGAGTGGTGATCTGGTTCCATTGCACGTGATGTGCTTCAGTCTGGGACAGGATTTGGGATAATCATGACATTGATTGTCATCAGCCACTGTTTTGGACTGGATGATGCTGTCCTTTCAGGGAAGCTTCAGCACTTCTTTCCAAATCCACAGAGGAAATTTGGCGTGCTGCCACCACTGGCATTGGAGAGGGGGAAAGGATTTGGCGTTTAGGTTGCACAAAGCAGTTGGTGCCAAAAATCCAGACTCTGGGTGTACACTGCAGCCTGCTGAGGGCAGGAGAGCACAGAGAGCTCTTGGCACCCAGCTCTCTCTGAGGTCCTGGACAAGTCCCCCACATCTCTTTGGAAGCTGCCCCAGAATGCTTTCCATGATTTATCCCAAGTCCTTCCATTGCTCATCAGATTTCTGTTCTGTGCTCACAAGGTGTTTCTTTTGAAGCTGCTTTGGTGTCTCCCACTTGTGACAACCCTCTGTGCTGCTCCCCCTGGGAGCAAAATTCCCTGAGGGGCTGATTATAATTGTGTTTAAGAGCAGACAGCAACATTTTATACATTTTCAGGTTTAAAGCCAAATCTGAGTGCAAATAGTAAGGTCATGTTTGTTTTCCAAATGTTGAGCTTGATGGTTGTAGAAAAGGGTTTAATTTATTGTAATCTTTTATGATTTTATTACATATATTTTTTAAATGATACAATGTACATTGGACAGTCTTGGATTCCTGAGATCTCAGGTTCTGGTGGATGATTTACTGCAAAATTGCTTATAAATTGAAGTAGAAAATGTTTTGCAGACCTGGCAGCTTTCAGGCTTCACACCCATTTGTCACCCAGCATTTCCCTTTGTGTATAGAACAAGAATTAATTAGGCTGCACTGCAGGAAAAGTTTATGGCCATAATTTATATAGGATGAAATTCTGTTTAAAGAGACAGCATTGCTTTGTTTGCACTGTCTTACTTTTTATTTCCTTTTTTTTCCCCCCCCTTCTTAATCTTTAATTATATTCCGGATTTTTTTCTGTCACCCTTTTTACATACAAATTGGAGACCAAACTGTGGTCATGGAGCTCATGTTTATTCCTGTTTTGCATCCGTGGAAAAAGTCTGAGTGGTTTTTAATGCTGAAATCAGAGTGGCTGCCTTCTGAATGCAGTGCAAATGTTTTAATGTTTAATGCACTGCACACGTGAACTCCCCCAGCTTTGTGCTGCTGAGGTGCTGCTGCCTGGACTGGTCTGTTTCTCCAAGATATATTTGTATTCTCTTGCACCCTATCTTCCAGTCTTGTCCAGGGCTTGAGATGTTGCCTCTGCTTGGGGTCTTGCACGTTCAATTAATGTTTTTCATAATCAATGCGAGTCAGAATTTGCAATCTGCTCCTGATTTGCACATTAAAGAGACCCATTAATTAAAAATTCCAATCCCTGGCATGTTCCCGCAGGATCCTTGCATTATTTACATAGAAAAAGAGTGCAAGGTGCAAGTTTCTGTGCTGTGTCTCTGCACAGATTGCATGCCTGCCATTCATATTTCTGTGTATGGTTTTGAGGGGGGGGAAGGTTAGAAGTGGCTATCATGGTAATGTCACCAAAAATTACCTCAAGGACAAGAAAGAGCCAAAGAAGAGGTGAAAGCAACATCAGTGAAGCCACATCCAGTGTCAGGAATTAAACAGTTCCTAGGTTTGGGGCTTGTTATGGTAAATCTTGATTCAGTGGCAAAGCAACACAGCTAACTGGGGGCAGGGGGGCAACAGGAGCTCTGAGAAATTATATCTCAGTCACCAGAAGGGAGAAGCTTTGTGCCCTGGGTAGCTGGGCTTCCCAGTACAGCCATACAGCTCTGCTCTTGGTGTTTTAATTACTTTCTCTTTACAATTCTTCTGAAAAATGCTAAGTTGGGAGTATTTCAGTGAGCAGTAGTTAGACAGCAGTAGTTGATGCTTCACCAAAAGAGCTGGGAATTCTAGATTGTAAATACTGCAGTGTGTTATTTTCAGGCTTTAGTTGGCATTAAAAACATTACAGCATGTGAGGGTTTTGTAGGAGGCAAGGTGTTGGTGGAAATTGTAAGATTTAAAACAGATGAGCTGTTGTATATGTTTTCATGTGTTTGTGTTTTCACTTCCCAAGAGTTCAGTAGGTCTCTGAAATGGGAACTACCAGTGAATTTTTCTGGTGTTATGTTTTGTTGGTTTGTTTTTTTTTTTGCTTTGGCTCCATCTGTCAGTGGATTAAGAGCACATGCTGGAATCCCACATTGCTGTTCCTCAGTGTAAGATCAATATAAATTTGGGTTTGGTTTTTATTTTATTTTTAGAAATTGAGAGAATACTGGTAAAAGGTCTGTAGGAGTGGATTTGCTCACTGAAGGAACAAAAGTGGGGACAACAGAAATTAACTGTTATTTACACTTTGTAGAGCTGTGGAGAAGTTACACAAAGGTTTTTGATCAATAAGAAAATAAAGTGAATCAGATAAAAAAATCAAATTAAATGCTCCATGTGCTTGCAAGGCCATTATCCCCAACCTGCCTGGGTTATTAATGTATTCATGGAGCAGCAGCCTGAACTTCTCAGCACAGTGCCTTGTCTGGTGCCAATAGTTACAAAATTGTACACAGCTTTTTAAACTCTGCTGAAATTTGCAAGGCTTTTCTCAGCTCACAGTGATGTTTGAACTTTAATTTTGTATTCTCTCTGGTCAACTATATCTTCTTTTCCTGATCACTGTGATGTTACTCTTAAGATGATTAAACCATGGATATGTGCTGTGGCCATGAGCTGGTGGTGTTGCATCCATGCACAGGATATTCAGGGGATGTTTAGGTTGGAAGAGATCTCCCAGCTCATCCAGCCCAACCTTTGACTAACACCACAGTCAGCTACTAACCCATGTCCTTAAGGACCAGCTCCAAATGCCTTTTAAATGCCTCCAGGGATGGTGACTCCACCACTGTCCTGGGCCATTCCAATGCCCAAAAAAAATAAATAAAAAAAAAAAGACTGAGAGCAAGCTCCGGGTCCAACTCACAGACCCACAAATCTGTTTAATATAAAGTCCTCTCATTGAGGATATTATCAGATATTAAACTGATAAGAAAAATACCACACATCCTCCTGTGCTTCAGGAGGATTCATTATCCAGAAGCAGCCTTGTTTTCCCCATCATGTTGCATTTCTATAGTATCCCCTTTGAAATCCCTCCAGAGCTAGAAGGAACACTTATAAAACATTGCAGGACTTGCCCAGGGCTGTGCAAAGCTGGGTGTTTGGTGCTCCAGAAAAGCTCTGGTGACCCAGAAATGCCTGTTTTGGAGGTGGGAATAGGTGCATTTGTAGGGGGTGGGCTGGTGGAGGACTCTGCTGCCAGCTCCAGCTCCAGACCTCTGCAGTCATTGCCTGAGCTGGGCTCTCACCAGGTTGGTAACTGCTTCTGTGACAAGTGTCTGGCTGGTGACTAAAGAGCCTGTTTATGGACAGGGCCTCTTAAGGATGTGATTAAGAATCCCACTTACATTCATTGCCAGCAGGAGACCTCCAAAGATGCCACGTGTCTTCTGGTTTTACATTCTTGCATATTAAATGTTTCTGTATGAATGCTTCCCACTGATAATCTTTATTTTCTTCCTGGTTAGGTCTGTAATACTTTGCTGAAAAGGGACTTGAGACAGGGAAAGATTATTTTTTTTTAGTACCTCCTCGGTGTATGTTTGCTTGTATGTTCTGAGCATGGTTTAAATAGAGGATTTTTGCTGAATTCTGGTACTCTTGATTCCTGATCTTCCAAAAAAGTAAATTAAAATGCTGTGCAGCATCCAAGTAAGTCATGTTGAAGCAGCTGATTAAGCATTGACCAACTTGGAATAAGATCCAGGGTGCTTTAGGGACTGGAGAACCAGATCCACTTCTTGTGCCAGAGGTTTCTGGCAGGGCATCCTCCTCCCTGTTGGGTGGGCTCACCCTCTGCTCCTCCTTGGCTACACCTGGTTGTTGTTGTTGTTGTACACATCTGGACAAAGAAAAGCTGTCAGAGGAAAGGTGCTTTGTTGACACAGGCTTGGGATTTTATTTTATTTTCTTTTATTTTTTTTTTTTTCCAGAGATGGCTGTAGGAATTAGCTGCCAATAATTCACTTGTAATTTTGTTATCATCTCTCTTCGTGGATCACTTTTTAAAACTCAAGTGTATCCATATGTACATCTGGAGATGATAATGCATTAATCCAGAGCTGGGTAGGTGTCAGGGGGAGTCAGGGAGGAGCTGAGGCCCAGGCAGATTACACAGTTTCCAGAGGCACAGAGCAGTTACAGGATTAATTGGTGCTAGGCAAGATCATGGACTTACTTAAATATATTCTTGCTTTGAAGATTTTACTGGGAGCCTGCACAAATGTGTGACAGCAGAACTGGGTTTCAAGCCTGAGTGTAAATTATTGTGATCAGATCTAGCCCACTTAAAAGTGGTAGTTCATTTTAATTGAATTGTATCAGTCCAGACACTTCATGCATACAAAAAGCATCGTGCTTGTCAAGTCATGTGGGGCTGAATTTGATTTTAATGGCTGTGGATGCAGGTGTCCCCAAATTTCACCTTTCCTCTCTGATCTGATGAGGAATCCATTCAGCTCTTTTTGGGACAGAGTTAGAGCCTGTTGACACTAATGAAAGCTTTTCTCTTGACTGGAATAAATCTGTGAATTGGACCCTTTTTTATAAATTTTGCTGTCACAATCTTGTGCCATGGAGAGCTTTTGGTAAGATTTGGGGTCAGGAAGGATGATGAAGTCCTAAGAGGGAAGAGATCTGAAGTGAGAGGCTGTAGACAAAGGCCCAGGTTGTGGGTTTGGAGCTCTGTTGTTGGTGTGTAGGTGGGTAATGGGGCTGTGAGATTTTGTGCACGAGCAGAATTTGGGCTGTGCAAGGTACTGGACAAGTATTTTTGTATTTTTGAAAAGAGTTTTTGTCTGCTTCTTTTGTATAGATGTGGTGAAACCAAACTGCTCCTGGTTTCCATGTTATCTCCATGGCCATGCATGTTGCACCCTATTGGCATTTGAGGCTTATTTTAAAGCTGCCTTAAATTCTAGTGGAAGAAATGGTTGGAGAGCTGTTGACCTGATAAACCTGAACTTCAGACTGGGATTACACCACACTTCAAGCACATCAGATAGCTCTGCCTATGTTTGAGTTTCCCAAGATAATTAATAGCTAATTAAATTGAGTTTAGCTAAATACTTGTGCATATTAGTCTGTATACTCCACAAACAAGACCCAGGGAAACAAAGGCTTGCAAAGGATCCAGACAACCATGTGCAAATGTCAGCTAACTTGGATTAATTGGCAATTGGTTACCTTGAGCTGGAAACTCAGTGCTTGTCGTGATAAATGTAATTAATGGCCTGGTGTTATACGGGGAGGTCAGTCTGGATGGGCTAATGTTCCCTCCTGGCCTTAATATCCTGATAACTATGAAATTTCACATTTCCCCTTTTCATTCTCACACCTGAACTTGGGGATCCCTGCCTGGCAGAGCTGGGGATGCATGCTCTCAGCTTCCTTACATTTACAGGAATGTAAACCATCAGGTTTTATAAATCTCATTTTTCCAAGCCCTGTCCCCTCCCTGCTTGGGGCTGAGATCAAACCAGGACTGTTGAGCCGAAGCAGTAGAGCATGAACTTCATGGAAGTGTTTCTCTTTCTCTCCCTGCTCAGCATTCTCCCTCCCCCAGTCCCCACTAATAAAATCCTTGAATACCGAGCCTTTTATGCTGTTGTTGCATCTAGTTATTTTCTTTACTTTTAGCAAACTCATCTGTGTCTGATCCTGTTGTCCTTACTGTCAAGCGCAGTAATATCGGAGTGAAAGGGCTAAATTGAGTCTGTTCTGTAACTCTTTGGGAGTCAGCTGAACTGCTTGTGTGAAAGGGGGTTGCAGCACTGGCTCCTTTGTGCTTGCAGGAATACAATTTTCCCCTCTGCAAAGCCTTTTGCATCATTTGCATTCCAATGGAACCAGCAAATTGGGCCTTCTGTACCCAGCAGACCTTTTTATTGCAATCAGCAGAAAAGTTGCCCTTTTTCCTCCTGCCATTTGATAAAACTCCAGGAACTCCATGTTTTGGGGAGTGTGAAGGGAATGTTATTCCTGTCGTTTCCTTAAATGACCTGGACAGATTTACAAGTTCTTTGCTCTAGGATTCAGCTGAAGTCTGTGAGAAATGAGTATGGAAGTACACCTCCTCTAAAACCCAGATCCCTGTCTGCTGCCAGAGGGCTTGTTGCTAGCCTGTCATTTAGCCTGGGCTGCCTCTTGTACCTCCTGTCCTGTGCTTATCAGCAGCCTTTTATTTCTTGGTTTTGGGGCACGAGGATGGACAGGAGAGGGATCTGAAGGCAGGGAGGGTCCTCCCTGCACCATATTGTTCCTCCTACAGTTAGTAACACAGCAGGAATTACAGAAAAGCTCTTGTCCAAAGCCCTGTGGTTGAGATGCAATACCTGGAGGAATTTCCCCTGCCTTTTGCAGGCTGCTACCATTCCTCTGCTGCTGGGAATATAGAGCAAGCTCCAAAAGTAATACTGACAGACTTCAGAATTATGATACACTGGAGCTGGGGCGTAATTCTTTGTTGAAGAAGTTAGAGGCCTAAAATGTTAAGGCTTATTGTTATTCTGAGTTGATAATCTCTGCCTTGCTTTAATAATTTTTCCTCATGCCTGGATAGCCTGCGAGTTGCACAATAATCACTCACACAGCTTTGTAATCAATGCCCAAAGTAATAGGATTCCGCTGGCCAACGGCAATTAATAAATTTGTGTCTTTTTTAAAACACTAGCAAGTCGGGCCTGAAATACGACTGACTGGCTTTCCTCATTTGCATATTTATTGCAGTGGAAAAATTCTTGCCGAATGATTGATGTTGAGCCTGCCTCTTGAATTCCAAACAGCACATTATTATGAAATGAAAAATGCCGGCCATACAGTTGATTAAAGTTGAAGACAGTGGAATCGGTGTTTTTTAAGATTGTGGGAGAATTAAAGGCATATTTTAATAGATGTTGACAAGAAGTGAACTAACAAAAGCAAAGCAAAGGATTTGCTTGAAAAGATTTAATCAAACGTGTTTCTTGGGGGATTAATTGCTGGGGATGACTAGTGCAAGTGGCTGGCTTGTGGATTTGAATGAGAAGTATTGTTCTCAGGCCAGCATATTGAGTGCCATTTTGACCTGGAGTTTAACTCCTGTCCTGCAGTCGTTTGAAAGGAGTGAAAATTCCCCCTCTTCATCTGAATGTCGGGATAAATGCACCCACCTGATAAAGATACTTTTCATTATCTACAGCTATTAAAATAAAAGAGGTTTGATTCCTCTCCTCCTCTTTATTTGCATAATGGGGCCATCCTGCTGCCTGCCATGGTGACAGGGTGGCTCTCGGTGGTGGCAGGGAGGACTCCCCCAGTATCTGGCAGCTCAGCTTTTGCTCTGCAGACTGGTTCACACTCCAGCCTTCTTCCAGCTTTGCTGTCTGAGCTCTTCATGCAGCCTGTGGAGGTACATGGCAAATTAAAAGCTTGCCTGCTGACGATACTCCTGTGATGCCAGATCCTCAGATTTAATTGAGAGGAAAAAAGTAGTTAATTTCCAGCTCTGGCGTGGGCTCTGAATTTCAGCCCTGGCCTGTGCAATGCAGTGTTTGATGCTGGTGATGTGATGATGGTCCCATTCCTGCACACAGTGTCCACACAGGGCCAGGCAGGCACAGCAGTGACCTGGGAGATGCCACGAGCACATAGCCATGGAGTGAAAATCCTGGGATTTTTTCCCCCCAGTGTTAAGGATGCTGTCCCTGAGTGCCATACTTCTCATACTCCAAATCTCCTAGATAAGGGCACAGTGGGGAGGAGCTTGCCTGGAGGAGCAGTTTTGGGAATCCCCCTGGCTGGCTCTGGGAGTACCTCTGAAGACCTGGCCTGGAGACACTGCCTGGTTTTCCATGGATTCAGAGTTTCTCTGCATGGGGCTGCTCCCTGCTGCTCCACACCAGCTGCTGCTCTCTGCAGCTGCTTGGGAAGATGAAACGAGACCCCATTTTTAGAGGTCAGGAGAAAAGAGCAGAGATCTCTTTCTGCTCGGGAAACTGCCTTGCTCTAGAGATGCTGAGCTGAGAGCTGTGGGTGAGTGCAGAAGCTGTCCTGCCTGCAGGTCCCCAGCCTGCTCTGGCTCAGCAGCACTTGGAGGCAGAGCAGAGAGGGCTGGTGGGCTCAGGACCCTGCTGCCAGGAGCCACCCCTGTGCACAGGGATGACCACAGCACAGACAGTTTGTCCCTAACCACTGGCATTGACAAAATTGATTTTTGTGGCTTGAGAGCAGTAGGACAGCTTTCATCTCTGGTGGGTCTCTTGACATTTTGATACATGGCAGTGCTATCCCTGACTGCAGCTAAATACTCCAGGGCTACTTTCTGGCTGGGTGAAAGAATGTATAAAAATGAGAACATACAAGAGAGTATTAACAGAAAGGCACACTTTGATATACTGATACTGGCTCCCAGCTTTCTTGGTGGATTGATACGCTGTCTGCTGGATCTGGAACAACTTTCTCACTCCTGTACACAAAATGAGGGGGCTCCTGTGGACTCTTAAAAGTGACTCTTACAAGTTAGCTTCTCACCACAGACACTCCTGAGTCCCATTTAAGCTGGAAGTTATATTCAGACCACGTTTGCTGTGTTCTTGGAGCAGCTGCAGATGGATCCCACTCAGCATCTTTTTTTCTCTTTCCCTAAGGGCAGCTTTGAAAAGGTTTAATGGACAGAAGGCTTGTGTGTTGTCCTGGGGTTAGCTGGGCTCTCCTACACACAGAGGAGGAGCTGATGTTTGGGGATTTCAGGTGCTCATACTGAAATGCCATAAAGGGATCCAGCTACTTTCGTTTTTAAGGAAGTGCTGAGCCACCTGCCCTCAAAACCCACAGGCTGGACATGCAGAAGTCACTCCTGGAAAAAGAGAGAGGTGTGAGCTTTTCCTCACTGATGATGTATGGCCCAGTGTTAAAGGTGTCAGTTTTGTTTTATGCTGCCTTCATTCAGAAATGGATTCAGTCTTCTCCCCAAAGCAGACGGTGTGAAGGCAGATGAGGACATGAGAGGGAGGAGAAGATGAAGAGGGAGAGGGGGCTGGGAAGCAGACAGACCCTTCTGGAATTAAACACGAAATGGATAGAGTAGAGCTGGATGGGAAGAGGGCAGGGGAAGGTGACTCTTGGCTTCTGAAGTTGAGTTTACAGCACACTTAGTAACAATGAGAATGCCATCCTGTAATGCTTTTAAATAGACAAGAACCAAAAGCAGGGAAATTACCCCAGCTGTGAGAGGCTGGTGATGAAGCCACTGTTTGGAATAATTAGCTCTCCCACCTGCTTAGCATCACGGTCATTGGCTGCCCTGCCCTCTCCATCCCCTTCACTCCCAATAAAATTGCTCCCATCCCCACTCCTGTTGGGGTCTATATCTCATAGCCTGGGGCAGCCTGAGCCTGTCTTTATTCCTTGTGTGCTTGCCGTGGCCCTGCAATACCCCAGAAGAGCTGGAGTGCTACTCCAGTTGTAATTGACAGGATCAGAGCTGCCTGGGGTGCATTAGCACTGCTGCTGGAGGGGAGGCAGCGGGTAGAAAATAAACAGTTTGGGAAGCTCTGGGGAGCAGAGCTGTGTTGCAGGCAGCAGGAAAGATTTTGCTGTTGTAAGCTGCGTGCTCGGGCTAGGGTGGGGGCATTTCCTCTTTTGCAAGTGATGCTTTAGCTGCAGACACATACAACAAATACATTTTTTAAGGGCTTTTGTCTGTCTGTCTCTTGGAATTGTTTTGATGCTAGCACAGGACTGTTTTACAAGCACGGCAAACCTAATCCCTTAATAGGTTTATATAGAAGAGTTGTCAGAACGTATCTGTAATGAACCACAGGCTGGGGAGGGTGAGTCCAACAGCTGAGCTGCAACAAAAATCTTAAAGCATCTTCTCCTTGACATTGCTGTTACTGAGGTCAGGCTGTAATTTATCTGAAGATGGTGACAACTGAGCAATATCACAGTGGTAACATGCAGGAGATTGAGACCTCTGAGTGTCTGGGTTGATTCCTGCTTGCAGTGTCTCTGGCTGGCTGATGAAGATCTGCTTTCACTCTGCCCATGGGCTCTGTGTCCTCCAAAAAAGCTGCCAGGAAAAAGTTCCCCTCCATTCTGCTAGGGTGACTCAAAAGAATGGAACAGGTTTGGGAGTTAGGGAAAGCGCTGACTTCACGTGGGTGGAGGAACTGGCAGAGGAGGCACCAGGGGAACCCAAACCCACCCAGATGCCTCTGGCCATCCAGCCAAGGTGACTGCTGCCCCCCAAGAACCTTGTTCCTCTGGTGCCTCTTTGTAAAAGTAGAAGTGTGAGGTGAGCAGAAATGAATGTGTGTCAAGTTCAGTTCAGGTTTTTTGGATAGAAGCGTACTAAGAGCTTTACCTGTAAGAGCTGACCCTGGGATTGATGTGTAGCAATGTACAAAGGGAGAGTTTGTGTAGGCCTAGACAAACACTTGTTTTATATCAGAGTGCTCTGCAGGGAGGCTTGTAGTTTGCCACAAAGAACTATTTTTAAAGAACAGATGCTGCAACACTGTGCTGTTAACCCTTCCCACAGCCAGCTGCAACTCTGTGTCCTTGGAGAATGTACGATCCTTGGAATAGAGATTGTTTTAATTTGCATAGATACAGAAAATTTGTCAGCTATGAAAGCCTTTGGACACACAGCCTCAGATCTACATTCAGGATTTTTGTCTGCAAATGCCCTGGAAAGCAACTGCTCATCCCCCTGAAACCTTCACACCACAGATCGATCATGTTGTACACCTCTCCACCCCAATCTTTTCTTCACTTGCTTTCTTTCCCAGGCTCTCTGGGCCTGAAGTTCTGCTTTTCTGATGAGAATCCCCTCATTAAACGTGCCAGGTTGTTGTTTAATGTAGATCAAATCTTACTACATTTAATTTTACATTTCCTATATCTCCTGCATGGTGAGCGCAGTGGAATAGAAACCAGCAGTAGTCACAGCCCTACAGGAGTTCAGTTTTTTGTCTTGCCCTACCTCCTTCTGTTCCCTATGGCATGTATATTATGAAGAAGAAAGAGAATTCCAGAGGTCAAGTTCAGATGAGATGTACTCATATACATTTTTCCTTGTGTCACTTCATGCTATCCAAGTGTGTCTGCCCTGTGCCACAGAACTTAGCGTGAGACAGAAACGAGTTAGTCAGCAAAACCAGCTGATGTCATTTGTGTGTGTCACCAGACTTCTGCACACAGGGCTTGCTCCTTCAACATGTTAATTCTCCAGCTCTGCAGTCTGGATGTTTGTCAATGAAACATTAGATCAGGATACTCCCAATGTGCAGCCAGGCAGATGTTTAGAAGGCAGTCCTCCCTCCCTCCCTGCCTCCCTTTTTAGGGAAGAAGTGTTCTTTCCCAGCATGGTGGTGTTTGACATCATTAACAGCTATGAGTCAGTTTGAAGATAAAACCACATCGCTCAAAAAAACAGTTAATGGGACAGGCAGTAGCTGTGGCAGAAATTCAGATTCAAAATGAGAAACTTAAGCATTGCGAAGTTGTCTTCACCAGAAGCAAGGGCCAGTGGGGAGTTGTCACTTGTGTCTCTTGTTCTACAGGTTGTAAAGCCCTGGAGGCATTGCTGAAGGTGTTGGTGGAACTTCAGGATGAGCTGCTTTATCAATACCCAGGCACAAGGCAGCTGGTAGACGGAAAGCAAGCAAAATCTGAGAGGTAAATACAAAACAGGAACTTTCTGAATCATTTGGTCTCCCAACAAACACGACAGTGTGCAGTCTTCCTGACAATACTCACTCTCTACTGATCTCTATCTGGGTGTCAGACACTCTGGACAAATGACCATTTGACTTCCCTCTGCCATTGTGGAAGGTTTGTTTTGTTATTTTTATTGTAATGCAGGAGGGACAGAACCATGGGTGTTCTGGCAGAAATGTCACTGTGGTCTGAAAGAAACACGAGTGGCAGTGGCGGGGCTGTGGAGAATCCACACTTGGTGCCTTTAGAGAGGTGTAGGGTGTATAGTCTGTGTGTTTGTGTTCTAGTGATGATGAAATCCCTAGCAGCAGTGATGAAGAACAAGTGGATAAGGCTCAGGAGAAGAGGAGAAACCTCCCCAAACGAAAGCTGAAGCTGGAGGAGTACCCAGAGTTCATAGCCAAGAGGTACGCTGACTTCAGGACCTATCGCAACAACGTCCTGCAGAAGTGGCATGAGAAGACAAAGCTGGCATCTGGCAAAATGGGAAAGGCAAGTCTGTGTTATGTTTGCCAAGATGCTTATTGCTTTGCTGAGATTGTGGAGCAAGCTGATTGGAAAGTTTTGGATGGTAGATATCATAGCTGTTCCAAGTTAAGCTGAGAGTTACAACAGTATGAATTAAATTCTTCTCCCCAACCAAAGGAGTTTTCCTTCCTCCAAAGGAGTTTGGAATGAATCTTACCCCTCAGATTTCAAAGGCATAAGCTGCTCTCTTTTGTTGGTGGGCAGGACAAATCTTTTTCAGGGGAAAATGGTTTCCCAAGTATTTTTTCCATCCTCTTGGATAGTATTGTTGTTCTCCCAGCCAGACATCTCATTGTAGGCAGTGTCTGGCAGCAAGAAAGCTCTATGAAAATGCTGATCTGTTTGTCTTTTGTACCAGAACTAGGGACTTCTGTGGCTTTCCTCCATGAAGTGCATGCTTTAATACAATGGGTAATCATTTCACCCAAAGATCCAGGGTTTCCTAACATCTCTGAGTTAGTATTAATCATTGAGAAGTTCACCTGAACCAGAACAACAAAGGCATTTTATTAATCCAGGTGTCAGGTTGCCTCAGGCTGGGAAGGGAGAGAGAGGTAGAAACAAATAAGAAATCCTAGTAAAAACCCCTTGCAATGCAACCCAAACCCCCTCCTCATGGAATGCTGTCTGCTTATCCACTGACATGGAAAGATAGAGGAACACTGCTGCCTGGAGGAAAAGCTTTCTGCATTATCTGACACTGGTTGATGTTGTTGCAGGGTTTCGGTGCCTTTGAGCGTTCGATCCTGACTCAGATTGATCATATCCTGATGGACAAAGAGAGATTGCTACGACGGACCCAGACCAAGAGATCCGTGTACACAGTGCTGGGGAAGCAGGAACAGGAATCCCATCCCCTCCCTGAGCCTCTGCCGGAAAATTCAGTAAGGGCTTTTGTTTCTGAAACCTCCTCTAGCAGCAGGGAAACTCTGTGAAACAGTTACCTGGAGCCTGCCTGCAATTAGCAGGTGATATTCTTGCTCGTGAGAGATTTCTGAAGGAGATACCTGAGTGTTGATTCCTGGGATGTAATGGCTAAGGAGAAGATGTAGGCATTTCAATTCCAGTTTTATGGTATTTGCATTATCTCCTGTGCTGGGTCTTGGGAGGGGAAAACGAGATTTGGGATGTGATTGTTCCCCTCCTGTGCTGTAGGAACTGATGCTCACTAAATCTGCTTTTTGAGGTAGCAGCTGAAAAACTTTGCTTTTACTCTGTAGTTTAGAAAGTTACTTCCAAAATCATACTGCATATAACCCACAGCATATTTTAGTAGTAAGTCTGTTATTAATTTAGTATTTAAGAATGAATAAATACTCAATTCTGAGAGATTATGTAGAATTACTGCACTTGCAAGATATATTTTTGCCATTACATTAAAAATATCTGTAGTATTTTGCCAGAAAGACTTTGCACAGTCCTATTTATTTCCCTGTAAAGGTATCATAAATCTGTTTTGGCACTGGCAACATTTCTGCTTTGCCTTTAAATGTATTCCTAGTCCTTAACAGCCTGTTATGTTGGGAGCTTTCCTCCATTCTTTCATATCTACAAGTGTGTTTACAAGCTGCTGCACGTGATGCCATCAGAATTGGGCACAGCAATGTGCACATTTGAGCTGCCAGTGTTTCTTTTGTGCTTCTAGGAAGTCCTCCCTCAGTCAGAGTCCAACAGGCACCTGAAGGACATAGATGAGGAGATATTTGATGATGATGACTTCTATCACCAGGTAGGTGATGGTAAATCTGGGCTGGAATTATGGCTCCAATCAGTTTTTAATACTCACAGAACTATTGTGGGCAGCTCTGTGCTCTAAATCTCTCTCACCAGTGAAACCCAGTTACCTGTTTTCACATCTCTGTAGCTACTGCAGGGGACTTCACTCACAGCTTTGTGTGTCAGGCTTTGTCATCTTAAACTTGCACTGTGGATGCAAACTGGTGGCTACCACTGCCACTGCTGTGCTTGAGTGAGGTCTGTGCCTGGACCTGGTCCTGTTCTTACTGGTACACAAGAGAAAAATGACTGCCTTCCCTAAAGGTGACTGTTCCCTGTGGGTGGGGGCCCCTTATGAAAAACAGTTCAAGTAGATCCTCAAAAGCACCAAAGTTACTCATGGCTCAACCTAAATCATCTCATCTACCTACAGAGTGACAGAGCTGCAGGGCTTCACTGGCACTTCTCCTGGACTTGTGCCAGCTTGGATTGAAGCCAGTTTTTCTTTTCTTATTTGCAAATTTCTTAGAAAGAAGGAATCTGCACCCAGCATGTGGAGGCTGCAGCTTAGGGGAGCCTTGTGTTTGTAATTTAGTTAATAAATGACAGTGCCAACTTTACAAAATACAAAAATTGCCATAAACTGAGGAGTATGATTCACTCTTAAGTCCATCCCCCAATGTTCTGATGATCCACAGAGAGCTTTAGCTTCAGGACTAAACAAATACCCTTATATCCTTAGCAAGGCAGAAGTTTCTGATCTGAATAGTTACTAGAGTGGCCACTAAAGTGTTAGGGCAGTGGGAGAGAGCTCTGGCCATGTGACTGTGCTCTGATAACTGAGTTAACCAGAATCATTTTGACTGCTTTGAAAATCTGACTAGGACTAAAAATGAATAAAAAAGATGTATTAAATTGGGAGTTCTTATCTGTGTTTTATGGGTAGGAAATACAGAGAACTTTAATGCTGCCTTTTTTTCTCCCTCCAAGAAGTTTTCAACACACTTCTGACCCTATTGCTGTAGATGTCTAAAGAAATTTTTGCAGCAGACCTCCAGTAGTGCAGAATTGGGACACTTTGAATATTTAATGTTTGTGAGGGGTCTGCTCAAGGCAGCCTGCCTCAGGACCAGGAATATATTCCAAAGTAGCTCCTCTTTAGGCTGGGCATTTTAAGAGCATCTCTGCTAGGCAGGTGAAGATGCCAGGTTCATCTGTGTAGGCTTTCAACTGGTGATTGGAGAGTTCATGTCTTGTTGGCAGCAGTAGTTGAAGAGGCCAAATTTAACACGTAGAGATAATACAGAGGTGAAATTTGAGGGCCAAGTGGACCCCAGGAACACAGAACAAATTAAGTTAGGGTAACAAAATGCTGAAGTGGTTGGGGAGATAACAGCTGTGATTGACAATCTGTGGACCTGTGCAGGGAAGGTGCTTATTGGCCATGAAATGTTACAATTTTAGAGGAAAAATAGCTCTAGATGGATAGCCCATCTTTCCTTCTAATAACTTCAACTCCGATAAATCGTGATTTCAGAAATATGAGTACTCCCAGCTTAGCTTTTCCCCTCCCTGGTTAATTGGGGTGCCGGGGTTAATCTAAATTAAAACTTAAACTAATAGAGGTCATTGAGGGAAGAGAATCACCTGAGTAAAACAAATGGGTCTGCCAGGCACAACTGTATCTTGGCCATTTTCCCAAGAGGGAGGTGGCAGCAAATTGGAGTTGTTTCAGCAGTGGGTAGAGGTGAAGGATGGGTGACACCAGTTCAGTGCACGGCCCCTCCGGAAGCGTTCCAGCTGCTGCCTCCTGCACGCAGCAACATCTGCCAGCACAGCAAGGAATGGGTGCAACTTCTGAAACCCCATGGACTCTAAAATATGGTGTTTAGCCTGGTGGAGGCTTTCATCACTTACCAGTCCTAGGCAGTGGGCTACGACAGCTCATCCCAGCCTCGTACATCACACACAGACATCTGCTGAGCTGCCACGCAGCTACACATTCATTTTCCTTTCTTGTTTTCTGGGGTTTTTGTTTGGGCTTTGGGTTTTTTTTTTCCTTTTTTTTTATCCCTCCCTCCTCCTTCTCTTTCTCTCTCTCTCCCTCCCTTCCACCCTTCTCCTCTCCTCCCATCCTCACTAAGGGAGAGATGATCTGTGAAGATTACTGCTTCATTGTGTGTGAGTAATTGTGGGGATGCCAGCCCCTTGCCAGCCGCCTGTTCCGCTGACCTGGTTAATGTCTGCTCTTGAGTGGGATTTGGCAGAGATTGGAGCCGAAGCCAATTCAGTGATAAGGCTGAAGAAAACGGCTGTATGTTTTCTGTCACCTCCCAATTAAATTGGTTTCATAAAGTGCTTTGCCTTTATTTGTCAGGGTGGCAAGCTGGAGCTGAGCATTGCATTCAGGAAGGGCAGAGTGCGTTACAATGAAGCGCTGACAGGGCCTGAATGTGTTCTCATAACTGTGCAGGGCTTTTGTCTGCATGGGGGGATGGACATGGGTAAATAAAATGTAGCAAGGGACCTGGTTTTCAGGAGTAATAAGCAGTAACGTCTCCAGTTGTTGAAGCTCACATTGCTCAGAAATTCTGACCTCTGTGTATAATACTTACCACAAAATGTATCTGCCTTTCTTCTCTGTGTTTAACTCCAGGGCCAGACTTTTTTTAGCATCACTTTCATTTTTCTAAATAACATTCTGTAACGATTAGGTTATTTCACTTGCTGCTTATGGTTTGTTAAAGGTAAAAGTTCAGATAAAGGAGACTGGAAACCAACTTCCTGTGTATTTTGGTGTAAAATTAAGCAAGTAAAAATGGATGAGCTCTGATGAACACGCACAAGTTAATAACAGCAGAATAAGTAGCTGTAGTCTTTTGTTATAGATTGTAATACAGAACTCTGTAATTAATCTGCTTTTCCTGCAGAAAAAACAGTTTTCTTGCCCAGGTCTTGGTATTCAGTGGAATTCACCATGTGGGACTGGTGGAATTTTATGACAATCCAGGATTTAGCTTTGTGCTGCCTTTCATCTCACTTTGCCTTCTCTTATATTCATCATGTGTTTATAAGCAGTTACAGTTTTTATTGGGGTGGCCCATGCTGAATGGTAATGTAAAGCTGGGCTCAGCTGAGAGGCTAGACCCCCTTCCCTTTTCTTCTAAACTCTAGTTCATACATGGGTTTAAGGAAGAAAGAGGCTTTTTTATTTTTAGAAGTCGTATTTATGTATCACAGAATGTAGAATTCATTACAGCTGATACTGCAGCATTAAGACTTAAAATTCCAGCCTGCTACCAGAGAGCTGCTGGTCTGACATGCTACAGTGGAGATTTTATTATTAGGTTGAAATACTTCTCTAGTGAAGGCGAGAGTGGAAATTGCTTTGTTTCCAACAGGAATTAGGTTAGTGTTCATATGCTAAGCGTTCCTTAAGGAACCAGCTCTTCCCAGAACAAATGTTCATCATTGATGGCAGCAGGTATGCCTAAGGAGAATTAGGAATATACATAATCCCCTTTTTTCTCTGCTCTCCTGCTCCCTCCTCCCCCTCATTTTGGTTCTGTTCTGTGTCACCGCAATCCTTAATCATCAGTTTTGTCTGTGATCACTGCAACTTCCAGAGGCTGAGCAGGGCCAAGGTGGATGGGGAACATTCCACAAAACACTGAAGTCTTCAAGCAGAGATGGCAACAGCTTGCCAGGCAGGGCTGCCAGCAGGCTGGAGAGGGCTGTCACCCCTCAGGTATTGCATTATGTTGAAATGAACTGTTCCTGTCTGGGATTTACTCCTCAGGTGGGCATGCTTGAGTAGTGAGCAGCTGATCCTTTAGAGAACATTGTTTAATTGAAGGATGGCTAACTGCTTTATTGTTGTCCCTTGTGGAGTGGAGCTGTGTGTCCCTGCACACTCCTGCACACTCCGTGGGACAGAAGTGGTTTTTACAAGTGAGCAAAAAAAAAAACCTTCCTTTTTCTTAACTTAGTGTTCAGAATGCCTGGGTTAATCTGAGTAACCACACAATGAATTTTCAAATCTGACTCTCCTAAGATACTTGTAGCTTAATTTGTTTCTCTTCTGGGTTGTGCTTGTGCCTAAATCCCACTGCATGGCTTTTTCAAGAGCTATTTATTTGGTGAAGTAAATTTCTCCATGTCCCGAGCACGAGCTGGTCTGAAGCAGTTCCTGGGCACATGGTGTGGTTTTCTCTGCCAGGTATTTGATACTGCTGTAAACAAGTAATTACTAATCCAGTGAACTATTAGAAGTCGATGATGGTGAAGGATACAGAGAAGACTGGCTTTCTGACAAGCTGGTTTACCTTAATTAAACTGGTGAGTGATTAATATGGACAGCTGATCTTGTGGCTTTAATTAGATGCATTTAGAGTTTTGTGTGAATAAGAGATGTCTCAAACCATCCCACAGGTTAATGGCAATACAATACTCTTTTCACAGGCATGTATCTTTCAAATGCCTGGCTAGATGGTTAATAACACCTTTTAAAGCTTGATTTGAAACTTCTCTTAATGGCTTATTAGAAATTATGCAAGACAGTGCCTGTTTTACACAAAACTGAATTTTAGGAAAACGTGTTTGAAAACAAGGCTGTGCAGTGATTTCATCTTGCAGTTCAGGCTTCCCTGTGCAGCAGCCACCCCATCTCAAATTCCAGTTCAAAGGCAGCAGTGCCACTTTCAAGACAGAGAAGATGGCTTTGATGCACTGGAGCAGAAATGACCTGTGCCTTTGCTGGCTTTTCTGAAGATGTTAATAACATCAGAGAAAAAAAAAAAAAAAGTTTCTTTTGTTCTGATGGTATTTCCAAGCTTTGTAAACTAAGCTGTTTCCTGCAACTGTAGCTCAACTTTTGCAAGGTATTAATTGGAATTGTGAGTGCTGAGGAGAGCGAGCCTTTTGTCACGAGGCTTATTGCAGCTATACTTAGCTCTTTGTCTCAACTGGAAATTCTTAGGGGTCTGCAAATCAGAAAGGTCAGCAACTGGAGTATTAGAAACACTGATAGATAGCGCATGAAAATGAGACCTAACCTCTAAAATGAAAATTGACCTCTAAAATGAGAAATGAATCTCTCTTACCCTTGAACAACACCCTGATGGCATTTCTAAACCCCTCTCATTTTGTACAACGTGCTCTGTGTGCATCTCTAATGGGTGTGCAGAGGGAGTCCTTTTGAGGTGAATTCTTTAGAAAGCAGCACAGATCAGTGACCTCAGTGTAAATTTGAACAATGGCTTTGGTGTCAGCAAAAGCAGGTGAATACTAACAGCTCTTGAAGCTCTTGCCTTTGGCCATGTTCTGTGGGAGTGCTGTCGTGCTCTTCCTTACCTGGGGCAGATTCTAAGCTCTTGTGTGCTGAGGACACGGGAGGCAGAGTCAGTTCCCACCTGCTCCCAGCTTTCCATGGACGTGGCTTGTGGGCCTTGGCAAACCACACGACCTCCAGGTGCTTTTCTTTACTCATGTGGCTGGCAGTCCTTGGTTTTTAGTGGTAAAGCTTTGCTGAGCTCAGAATCACCCACACACAGGAGTGCTGCTTCCTGCCAAAGGCAAATAAAACTGAGAGCAGGAGCTTCCTTCTGCTTTCTTGCCTGTTGTTCACTTTGCACGTAGTTTGTCCTTGTGGTTCCAGCTTTTGGGAGGGCCAGCTGGGAGCTGGCAGCTCTGTTGCAGACTGCTGGAGGGGAGGTGTTTGCACTTTGTTGTGTTCATTTACGTGGGAGACTGAGCCTGGGTTTTTGAAGTTCAGGGAAGATGTGAAGAGGTGAAGGAGGGAAAGGGAAAAAAGGATATGTTTCAAATCAGAGCCTTTTGATGCTGAAATTGCCTAACTCAAACTCTGTCTTCACACATCAGGGCTTAATGCTGATAGTGATTTACTTACACTTCCTAGTTAATAATTAGACATTGGGAGACACCATATATCACTCCTAATGGAATATATGGGGTCTGATGAGAGTTTTCTGTTTTGACTAATAAATTTTAACCAGAATCACCAAGCTTAATGAAATATTACAGCTTCAGAAGTGTTTTAAGTCTTGTGCTGTGAAAACAGTGTTGCTTTATTCAGTAAATGAATTTATCATTCCCTCTGTATTCTGAGCCCTAGCTGGCTCTGGAGCATTGGCTGAATGCAAGACTCTGAACTAGAAAGTGGAAAAACTAATCAAACCCTTAAAGACCAAAGGCAGCGAGGCAGGTCTAGACTGACTTTCTCAGTGGTAGCCTCTGGCTACATCCCCTTTTATTTTAGTAACCATTGTTAGCATGATTTATAACTGTAGCTTTAAGACATACACTGTTTAGACCTAATAAGATTCTTCGCAGCTTTTACTTCTATTTCCTAATTTCCCTCTTGTCCCCACTCTTTTGTTTCACTTCCCCCTTGTCTTCAGTCCTGCAGCTGGAAGAACATTTCAGTGTCAGCCCCAAGGTCAGCAGAACTGTCTGTACCTCAGCTAAAGGCTGGTGGGCTGGTAGGGCAGAGGAGATGCCTGCATGCTGGGTTTCATCTCCTGCCTGAGGGAATCCTCTGTGCACAGAGGAGAGGCTGTGGCCCTCAGCAAGTACTGGAATCCCAGCTGGTACCCTGCTCCAGGGCACCCACTTCAGCTCCTTGAGTTCCCAGGCATCTCAGGACAGGCTGCCTTGCCACAAGGAATGGGATCCTGCCCACTGGGATCCTGCCTGCTTCCCAGGTGCAGTGTTAGGAGCCTGCCCCCAGAATGCATCTAGTTCCCCCCAGTCTGGTTACACCTTGTGGCTCTCCTTACTCTGCCATTCTGTGGATTTAGTTGGGCCAGCAGGAAGAGCACGTCCTGCTGAAAACGTCTTGGTGCTTAGTTCTCTAAGGGTGTAGGACATCTGGGCATCACTGTCTTCTTCTGCCTTACCCTCTGCCATTATTACTCAGCAGGTTTTTTGTGTGCACTGTGGCAAGGAAGCAAGAGAAGAGGAGACAGTAAACACACCTGATTGCTGGGGCAGGAAGAAACCACTAAAACCTTGCTGCACCGTTTCTGGCTGCTGTTAACACCCTCCCTCCCACCTTGCTTTTGACAGAATATTGACTGGAAACCAAGATCCCATTTCTGCTTAGCCTTAAGGGCAGCTGTTTACAGAGTGGCAGTGTTACATAGGTTTACTGTGTCATACGTCTGTGTAACACTGGATTTGGATCTTGTATTTAGCTGCCAGAAGTGACTGTGATGAAGTGGGAGAGATAAACTGATAGATTGTGTGCCAGAAAGATGTTGGGAATCAATCAGATAAATAGGGCAGAGAAGTAGCTTGCTGTTTTCGAGTGATAATAAACCAGTGGCCTCTCTTCTTGGCATTTTTAAGTGTAATTGCTGCAGTAATAATATCTGAAAATAAGAAAATAGAAAAAAAGTCACGGCAGGTTTTTAATTATGCTCGAATCACACTTCTCTGTGTAATAATATGTATTGGATGCCTCACAGGAGAGGAAAGATGTGGACAGGTATAAATATTATTTGTGTTGCTTGAATGTCTCACACTTGAAATTAAAAAGAGAGTCATAAAATGATGCTCACATACTCCTGTGGCATCTTTCTTTTGTGGGGTTGCTGTGTCTCACACCAGCAGTGTACGTCAGATCAGAAAGTACTCCTGGTTTCCTGGAGGGTCTGTTTCAGCCCTTTCTGAGCTGAGGCAGTAACTTCAGTAGCCAGTGAAATGTCAGCATTGGGAGGCAGCCTGTGGCCCAGTTTTGGAGGGTTTATTTCTGTTCTTTGCATTAACACCTTGGCTAATACCCAAGGCACAGCACGAGCAATTTACAGTGAGTGGTGATAAACGCATGGGCCTGGTCAAGTATTCAGAAAGGCTGCTCACAATATTCTCTGGCTGCAGGGAGCAAAAAGGACAAACCCTGGCCCTCAGGACATGAAAAGAAATCGAAAAGCCTGCTTGAACATTCCTGGTTTGTAGCTATAAAAAATATTTTGCTGTGCTGTTCCTCAGAGCCAGCATTACTGCCCAGCAATGCTTGGCTTGTGTTAGCTGAAGGGTTTTGGTTCCTCCCCTGCTCTCCCCTCTCAAAGTGCAAAGCAAGACCTGTGGTGCAGGGGTCTTGTTGCAGATCTGCCTGCCTCACATCTCTTGCTCATGGGAGCTGTGCACACAACAGCCTGCAAATGTTCAGGCCTTTTTTTCTCCTTCCAAAGCCCCAGGAGCAGTACTGGCCTCAGAAATACAAGCCAAATTCTTCATTCTGCATCTCTGGAGGAAAAACAACCATCTCATGCCAGGCTCAACTGCTCACATCCCACAACCTTGTCACCTATTTACCCTCTGTGTGATTGTAAGCTTTGTTTTGGGCTCCTGGGACCAGCAGTTACAAAATGGTTGGCCCAGCTGACAGTCCCAGAGTGGGCTTTGCAGTGCCCCTGGGGATTCCAGTCCTTTGCTGTTGCTTAGATTTGAGAGCATTGGTTTGCTTTGTCTATGGGGGGCTTCTTTTGCCTGGCCCGTGGTGCTGCTAAGTTGTGTCCCTCTGGCTCTGCATAACCTTTTAGATTCTCTTCAGATAAATGACATGATGTCACCTAAGTAAACCCTGATACTAGCCTGATACTACTCCTAGCCTCATCTGAAATTACATACAGAAAGTCTCTGGAGTGGCCTTCAGTGCTCTGCTCCAGTCACATATTCTGTGGGGACCTTTTTTCAGGAGTGGCATGGTCTACAGTTACTTAAGCTTTTAGCATGAGGTCTTAGTTCCCTACTTGAACCTTTTCAGAGCCATCAACTTTTTCCCTCAGAAAACTTGTGCAGAAGCAGTGGTTCTTGGCTTGGGGTTTTCTAGGAAGTTTCAAGAAACGAGGCAGAGAGGCTCCCTTGGGAACTTGTCAGCTACTTTCTTCAGTCTCTTGGGAAAGCTGTGAGCCTGTTTGCATGAGCATGTCTTTACTGAGCTTTAAGTGGGGTTGTTGGTTTCCTTCCAGCTCCTTCGAGAATTCATAGAACGTAAAACCACCTCAGTGGACCCCAACGACCAGGTAGCCATGGGCAGGTAAGTAGGAACCTATCAGTAACATCATGAGAAAAATTGCTGTGAGCTTCCAGTCCAATTCATCACATAAGCAAAGTGTTGAATTTGTTCTAGAGTTGGGATGTTTCCAGCTCTCAGTGGTTCCTGCAGCACAAAGGGAATCCACGGGGGGATGTCTCAACCAACCCTAGTGAGGGAGAAGGAGACAAAGTGACTGCTGAAATTTGGCCTTTGCTCCTCATGAGCTCTGATTTGTCATTTTTTTTTAGAGGAGCAAACCTTCTGTTGTGAGATCAGTTAAAGCAGTTCCTGTCCTCCCTGCTGTAAGAAAAGGTACTCTGCAGTTAAACAAAATCAGGGAATGTTTCCTGCATGCAGAAGTAAAATATAATTCCATGCAGGGAAGCTCTTATTTCTCTGTTTATTTCTACAGTTAGAAAATAAAGAATATTCCAACTACCACTTAATGAACAGTGTGCATTTGAATAGCCATGAGCTGTAAATTAGAATAAAGTGTAAAAGCAGAGGAATGCTGAAAATGTAGGAGTGGGACTCTCCACTGAAAAAGTGCAGTGGGGGTATGTATGTAGATGGGGGGGAGAAAATGCATTAGGAAGTTTTGTGATGGTGAAATAGCTTTTATCCATGTAAAATATTACCCAAATTTTAGTGCAATGTGTCAGATTTATTTTGTGAATGTCTGGAATATTATGGAAAGCTATTCACTATAATTTAACATGATATAGACAAAATTATATTTAAGTGGTGATTACATTGTACATTTATCTGACTTTACAATAAAATAGATTAGAGTAATTAAGATTATATTAAGATTGCAGTAATTGGATTTTGCTAGATTTTTTTCCCTGATGTTGAGTTTTCACTGTATAAATCAGGTGAGATGACACTCACTTGCATTAAAAAAAATAATAGTTATAACTATCAGAAGTTTTACCCTGCTGAAAACTTAGTTGGCTTGATGAAGTTGTGTTTGAGGAGCTGAATCCTTCTTCCTAAATAACACAGCAGGGGATCAGACAGCACTGTAAAGGCTTTTTTTTTTTTGCAGATTATAACATTTATATTTTTAAAATATTTTCTATTTAATGCCAAAGATTCTTAAAAAAAAGCCCAAGCCATCAGTAATCAACAAAGAATTAAAAAAAGGAGCTAAGGCTGTGCTTCAGCAGGTTTCCCTGCAGCAGAATATTCTCCCAAGCAGTGGCTGTGTTGTTGGGATCAGGTCTGGTCTGTGTGTCCCTCTGTGGCTGGAGAAACCCTTCGTGTTTAAATGCCATGTTCCTGGAGTGAAGCAGGCCCTGGGCACTCCAGAGGTTCATACTTGTTTTCCTGAGGCTCTAAGAAGGGTCCAAGGCCCTGGTGTTACTTGGTGCTGATTTGCCAAGTGGTTCTAACAATGGTTTAACTGTTGTTGTGCATTCCCAGGCAGTGGCTGGCCATCCAGAAGCTACGAAGCAAAATAAAAAAGAAAGTGGACAGAAAAGCCAGTAAAGGAAGGAGGATTCGGTGGGTGAGAGCTTCTGCTGCCAATCACAAGTTCTGATTTTGCCAAATAAAGTCTGTCTGTGCTGGGGTGGCTCTGGGCTGCATTGGTAGGTTTTTTCACACCTTTTAGGGCAAGATGTCTTGCTCTGGGGCATCCACTGAGGAATCTTCATGTGCTTTGAGCCTAGAATAAGGGCTTGGTTGGATGCAGCCTGTGATCAGTCCTGGGGAGGATGTTCATTGGTCTCAGAAAACACTGGAGAGAGGTGTTCAAATATCCCTGAGCAATTTGGGGCTGTAATTTCCAGTGAAAGCCAATAAAGCACCTCTTGTGCAATATATATTTAGCTGACTGAGAGGTGGATAGCAGCTGTAGGGGAAGATGTGCAGAGGTGCCTCATTGAGGTAGATGTCTGTGTCCCCCTGACTGCCAATTGGAATTTGGTGACTAATCTCTTTATTTTTTGTAAGTCCCATCACAGCTCTCTTGAGCTTCAAAGCATTTCACATCCTGACTCATGGATCACTAATTAGGGTTGCTCTCTCCTGTTGTGTCTTCCACCCTGTAGGGTGGAAAGGGAAGCAGTCTGGAGAGGATAGGGTTGGTTTTTTTCCCCTTTGCAGAGCAGATATATTAGTCTCCCTGAGTTTAGCATGACTGCATGATTTGTAGTGGAGGAGGTGTTTGTGGCAGGGAGGCATGCTGAAAAGCTGCACTGCTTCCTGGAAAAAATCTGCAACATTAACCATCCTTTTGTGAGTAAACTATAAATCCTTAGTTTAGATGGCATCTGATAGAAAGTCAGTGGAGTCAGTCTGGGTCAGGCCTGGCATAGCAATTTTTAAGATAGATGTCATAAGATAATTTATTAAAAGAGGGAAGAGCTACTTTGTTGGCCTGAAAAGCCTATAATTATTGACTATCAATATTCTTTTCTGTCAGCATCACACATAATTGGATATATTCATGATTCAGTCAAAACTACTGACAACATCACACAACTGAGTCAGACTCGTAAAGCTCCAGGAATAATGGGGAAGTCTCTCATTGTGTGCAATCTGTGCACTTCAGCATTCCTGAGAGATCAGCTATCTCACCAAGTCAATTGCCTCTTAGATCTTAGGTGCCTTTTTTTACTTTTTTTTTTTTTCTTTTTCTTTTTTTTTTTCTTTTTTTTTTTCCCTTCTTTAAGTAAAAGTTGCACTGACCCAACAGGGAAAATAGCTATAAAAGAAAAAAGTGTCATTGTCTCTGTTCTGGATTAATATGCAGTTAAGATCCAGCATCTTTTCAGAACAGTCCAGTTGAGCCCAAATGGGTGTTTATACATAGTTGGTTCTTCCACTGGGAGACTCAGTGTCACCCCAGGCAGGATCACTTCTCTGTTCTGTTTCTTTCTCTAAAATTGGGGCAGCATCACTCAGATTTGTTTTCATGAAGGTCTTTTAGATCCTGGAGAGCAAACACCAAATACTAAGTTTCATCTGTCTCCAAATTCTTCCTTTTTAGCAATCCTTTAGCAAACCCTCATTATTATGGCTCGTTTGGATGAAGTGTGCTTGCTTATCCTGGGGCTGAGGATCTTCAAGTGCTATCAAAACCAGTCAGTGTTCTGCTTGACACAGGGACCTGTCCCCTCCATAGACAGGGACACTGGGGCACTGAGAGGGGAAGTGAGCTCACCCAAAAACTCCAGTCAGCTTTAAGAAACCTGGTGCTCAGAACTCTGCTGTCCCTGGCTGGGATCTGCCTTCTCTTGAGGCAGGTCTGGAGGAATGATGTGTGCACACCCTGTGCTGCTGCAGCAGGGGATGTCTTTCTGTGAATAAAGTTAAATGTTTTGTATCTGCGGGATTTTTAAAGTCCTGATGTAAGAAATGGGACAGTAATTAGTTCTGGACAAACAACTCGTGTCAGAGAATTTATAGGGATAAGCAGTACTGGCTGTGCCTGTATGAGCTTTGATCTGCGTGAATCCATCAGTTGTTAAAGTCTCAGAAGTGAACTGTTTCACAGTCCAACCTACTGACCTGCTGTTTGTGCACAGCTCTGCCTGGTCCCTGACTGTCATTACAGCCTCACACCAGGGCAGAAGCCCTTGAAGAGCCATTCTGACACAGGCTTGTGAGCTGAAAATCCCCTCTAGGGAGTGTTCCTGCATGAGCAAACAAAAGGGAGTGCAGAGGTGACAGTGGAAAGGTGACTCTGGGCAAATGCTTGTGAATCCTTTTGCCTGCTATTTGTCAAGCTCTAAAAATAGCAGCAGCTTGGATAAAACATTTCAGACTTGGGTAGGCAGCAGGGCAATGTACACCAAAAACCAGTGGTTTGGAGTCCCCTGCCCTCAGACAGTGGGGTTTAAGTGCACCTTTTCCTGCAGAGTTTTTTAGTGCTGGAGATAAATTTTATTTCATAGAATCATAGAAAGTCAGGGCTTGGAAGGGACCTCAAAAGAGCACCCAGTGCAACCCCCCTGCCAGAGCAGGGTCACCTATAGCAGGTCCCACAGGAACACATCAAGGTGGGCTTGGAATGTCTCCACAACCTCCCTGGGCAGCCTGGGCCAGGGCTCCCTCACCCTCACAGTGAAAAAGTTCTTCCTTGTATTTATACAGAGGTGCCTGTGCTCCAGTTAATAACCATTGCCCCTTGTCCTGTTGTTGGTCACTCCTGGGAAAAGCTTGTCAGGTCCTTGAACATGAATCATGAAAAGCTACTGCAAGTTCCTAGCCCATGTGGAAAGCAGGAAGGGGACCCCTTTCTGGAGGTGTAGCTCAGCTTGCAGAAATAATTTGGTGTCTCAGAAGCTGAGACAGATGAAGCACTGTGTCACCTTGGACATGCCCCATCTCTTCTGTGCACACATCTTTATCCTGTCTGCTTTGCTTGTTTTTACATGCTTCATTTGTAAGGTATTCAGGGTAAGACTTTCTAACTTCAGGTGTGGCTACCAGAGTGGGAATTTGATAGCCTTTAGGGCTCTAGATACCACAGAGCAAGAAAAAAGTGCTAGCAGATGGCTGGTTGAGAAGGTCTGATGCTCTGATGCTTCTGCTGCCTGCAGTGGGCTCTTCAGGCACAAATTCCAGAAGGTGATTAGGATGCCAGCTGAAGGAAGGCTGAAAATGAGTTCTTGTTTCTCTGTCTCTTGACTTTTCAGGGTTGTCTGTCTGGGAGGCTGATTAGGTACTCGCACACAATTAATGGATGCTGTGTGTCCTCTTTCAAGCTGTGATAAAAAAGGACTTGCTTGCTATTCAGTTCATTGTATCATCTGATTATTCTTCTGTCCATGTTATAAGAAAGGAGGAGGAGGGAAGGGGTGGGGAATTGCCAGCTACAACTAGTGACTCATTAGTTATCAGCCACCAGGAAAGCCAGAGCTCTGCATTTCAGGGACTGGTGTGTTTCTGTTCAAGCTGCAACATTTCCTTTTCATTAGTAGTTACTAATGTGCTGCCTCCTTATTTCCTGCCCTGTTCAGGTATCATGTCCATAGCAAGCTGGTGAGCTTCATGGCACCTATTGACCACTGTACAATGAATGATGATGCCAGGTGAGTAATAGATTAATTATGTTTCTCAAATGGCTTCATGACAGCATGATATTGACCTGTTCTTCAGTCTGTCTCCCCCTCCATTTCTTCTTATCAGTTAACCATTTGTCTCTGGCATCATAGCCTGGGTGTCTTGGTCACATCTGTCCAGGCAGCCTGAGCTTTCCCTCTGTAATTACTGTGACACCAAACAAGAGTTTTTCATAAATCTCAATACCTACATTTTGCTCCTGCTTTCAAACTCCTGATTTTGAAATCTTAGGGAATTGTTTGGGAAATAGACAACTAAGTTACCTGGTGTCTTCAGATACAATCAAAATTCACAAAGAACTTTCCTGTAACACAAATGGCAACTCTTCAGTTCTGTTTAGTATGCCTTAGGTCAGTTATTAACTGGAATAGTTCAGTCAAGATTCACTCAAGACCTAAAGGTTGCTTGTGTTTATGTTTATTTAAAGAGTGAAGGATGTTTTAATGTGCTAATTAGAAAAGAAAATATAAATTAAGTTTTGCATATAGTTATCACCAGCAAGTGTGCCCAAAGGTCCTGCTGTATGGGCACCAGCATCCCACTCTGCCAAGATCAGGCTTTCAGGCCATGGATGGGGCAATTCCCAAGGCAGGCTGGGCAGGTTCTGTACCTAGTTCTGCTGGTGGCTTCGGGGATGACCTTGAACACTTTGCTTTGTGTTTCTGTGACTCTGATTCCCCTTCCAAGCAATGGAGGTTGAGAAATGCCTGTAAAAAGCAGTGCTTTAGTAATAATAGTATTTCACTTTTTAACATACACAGGGAAGATGTTGTTTCAGGTACAAAAATAGAAGCCTAAGCTTTCCTCACTGTTTGCCCAAATGCTTGCTGGTTACCTATGACACAAAGAAAATGCCTTAACCTTTGCCCATTGCAAGAATTGCTGTCCTCCTTCAGCAGCTTCTCTGCAGCATCCTTCCCACAGCTTGTGCTCTGCCATTGTTTAGTCCTAATGTTGAGCTTGAATTTCCCTTGGCTGTAATTCAGGCCAGTTACTTCTTGTCCTGTTCAATGTGGGCTTGAAAAACAGATTCTTGCTTCCTCTCTGCAGCAGCCCTCAAACATTTGGGTGGGCATTCTTGCTTTGCACAGTGAAAACAGGGGCATTCTTTAGCTTAGCTTCATTCTTTGTCTCCCTGGTTTATGCCATTTGAGTCACATAAAACAGAATCAAAATACCAGAGTGGCCAGTGTCTGAAAATTAGGCCTGAATAGGTGTTTTGGTTCAGCTCCCCTAAAATTAAGATATCTGCTTCCATCAGTCTTTTTTTTTTTCTAAATCATAGTCACTTCACATCCCTGTTTAAAATACTCCTGCATGGGCCATAACACCTCCCTAGCAGCACATAGCTGTACCAGACCAGGCAAGAAGAATTCAACCTCTGCTTTAAACTGCAGGTGAATTAAAAAGAAAGGACTGGGCATGTACACATGAGAGGGAAGCAGTAATGATAACAGCTTTCCTTTGTGACAGAAGAAGGTAATTTTATTGTTTGCCAGTGTGAATTACTAGATTGAAAATGCAGGTATAGACTTCACAGTGATGTGATCATGCTCTGAGCCTTTTTTTTGGCTGTTGTTGTTTTCTGGTCAGGCACTTAAAAGGTATGACCCTAAAATAAGTAACACACCTGAACAATGGGGTGCTCTGTGTTGTAATGTGAGAAATTTTAAGGTGTCAGTGAGACATATATAAAAAAAAGTTTGTAGAAATAGAGCCTGTAGACCAGTCCCCTGAAGTTTTAGCAGTGGTTAAAGTGGCAGGTAGATAGCTGGAAAATGCCAGTAAATAAATAGGGACGTGCAGGTGTGGATGGGCAGAAGCTTGGGGGGATGGTGCAGAGTCTGGGTGTGTGAGGTGAGGAGTGGGTCTGGTTCTTCAGCTGTGCCAAAGCCTCAATCCAAAGCCTCAATCCTCATCACAATGATGGAGCTACACAAGCCCTGGGTCACTGGGGCAGAAGCAGGGGGGACTTGTCTGGGACAGTTTTCTTCCTTTGCTCACTGTAAGTCCATTTGGAGGCACGGGTCTGTGTAGCACCTTGCTCTTTCTGTGCATTTAAGCAGCTCGTGCAGCCTGGGAAAACATTTGGGGCCTGATTCTTCTGTACATTTAATCCATTTTACACACCTCTGGCTGTGCAGGGAGATCTTAAGTTCCCTGTGGGTGGTGTCATGGCTGTGGGACACCCAGGATTTCCAGGATCTGCCACATCAAGTTCATCCCTTGCCACTGCTGCTGGCTGGGGAAACAAAGAGCAAACGTGTGTGAGGAGAAACAGCTCAGGCACTGCCTGGAGAGGGGCATGAAGACTCACTCCAGAATCCTTTCCAAGCCTGAATTTGAGAAGAGAAACGTGCAAGTGTAACAACTGCCTTTGTCAACATCATTGCCACTTCCCTTCTCATTCTTGCTGCTGGTTGGAATAATAGGATTGGTGCAGGCAATTAATCTTCCACTTGCCAGTTTCCCTTGCACCCTAGGCATGGGCATGGCTGTTTAACCTTGTGCTCACATATATTATGTTGTAATGTGGGGGACACTGGTGGCCTCCAGCCCTCCTGGAGTTTAACCCCTCTTTGGTAGTATTTTAAAACATACACTGGAAAGAGATCTTTATGGTTATCTTGGGGTATATGTTTATAGACTTAAATACATCTATTGTATTCTTGGGCCAAGGTTTTTCTAATTAGATCAAGGTCATTGCTATGTAAATGGGCCTGCCCTAAAGCTGTATTTCTGTTTGGGGAAACTGAGGCTGGAGATTGTCCCTGGAAGACTGCAGGTCCATAGGGCAGTGAGTTTATTTTCAGTACGTGCAGAGTTGCTGTATCTGCAGGAGTGGATCCTATAAACAGCCCAGTTGTGACAAGGTCAGGTGAAGCCTGTGTTCCTGGGCAGAGCCCTGTGTGGATATTGGTTTTCTTATATCTCTCTGTCAGCTTTGATGTATAGATCTTCAGATCTCTGCACTGTACTTGTGTGTGTGGGACAGAGACTAAACACAGACACCTTCAAAAAAAACCAAAAAAAAAGAGGTATAATATCAAATTACTGCTAAGTTTGATGAACATCATTATTTCACCTCTGGAGGGATGGCAACTTGCAGGAGAGATGTTCTTTAGGGACACAGATGTTTGGTCCAAACACCTTTATCTCCCAAGACAACTCAGGTTATTCTGACAGGTAAAACAAGATTGTGCAAATATGCAACAGTGATCTAATCAGCTGGAACAACAGCAATATTTTAACTGGCACTACCTTTTAACAGCATCATTAAGGGCTCTCATTACTCTTTTATTAGAGGCTCACTCTATTTCTTATCAGATTACAGAATGAACATAACTCATGGCACTGATTTGATCTCTTGTTAAAGAGGATTACAGCTTTGCATTAACTTGGATTGACACGGTTTATAATTTGCTGTTGATACACATGCTGGTGGTGCCACATGTGTGACCCCCTCCCCACAGCACTGCTGAGGAAAAGGACACCCATACATCATCATTAAAGATGGCACCCAGGGCAGACAGGGGAGGCAAAAGGAGCCTTTTCTGCAGGAAAGGCAGGCAGGACAAAAGAGACGTGTTCTCAAGTGCAAACTGAACTTCAGAACAAGGATTTATAACTGGGGGAGGGTGGGGGAGAACGGGTCAGCTTTTGGGTAGGTTCCTTTCTGCCTCAGCAAATGGTTCTTTGTTACCTGGGAGGACTTTGCATCCATGAAGAGCCAAATCAGAGGGAAGAAGATGGCTGGAACAGGACTGTGTCATACCATGCAGTTCCACCTCCAGTCCTGAGGCACAGAACCCTTTCCAGGAGCTGGAGGAATTTCCCTTGCTCTTCTCAGACCTGGGGGAAGAAGTGAAGTGCATGGCTCCAGCAGTGCCATTGGCCTCTGGTCCTGCTTGGTAGCAGAGCATCCAGCACACTCCTGCTGGGAAGCTAAGACACAGATTATCCAGCTTCCAGGGAGGCTTGGATTAGAGCATTTCCCTTGGATCCAGCCAAGATGCTGTGTGTTTTCCCAATCTGCATTCTCACTCTTGAGCTTAGTGCAGTTGCTTTGTCACAATGTGTCTCACAGCAAGCAGAGGGGGGTACGTAGTAGGGAATCCTGGTATTAAAAGATTAATTTTCTTATGTGACATAAGAGTTTAATATTAAAAAAAAAAAATAAAAAAAAAAAAAAGTTGGTGAGATACCAGCCTTTAAGTTAACTCACTTTATACTTTGGGTATTAAAACACCATGAGACTAGATTAAGGGAGGAATTTGGGCTCTGTGCCTGTCAATCCAGTGTGTTCACTGTGACACAAGTCCCTGGAAGGAGGCAAAGCCCCTCTGTCTGAACAACTGAACCAGCAGCTCCTGTGCTGCATGGCCCAGACCTCTGGTGGCTCTGTTGGTGTGAGAAAAAACTCTTCCAAGTTGGTACAGACACAGCCTGGAGGAAAGGTTGTGCTGCTTTGTTTGGGGAAACAAAGGGAGCAGTGCTCACATGGAGGGTGTTTTAGGGAGGACATTTTAGGGAGAACTGGGATGTGGGTGGGGGGCAAGCTGCTCACCTGGGCTCTCAGGCTTCTGGTCCCTTAGGGGAGATTTGGGGGCTCTCTGGGGAGGTGATGTCTGCTGTGCTGCCACCCTGAGCTCTGCTGGGACCCAGGAGAAGCCACGTCCTGTGGCACCAAACCTGCCTGGGGTGTGACTGTTGGTCCTGTAGGATTTTGTGTGGGGTTCCATTTGGTGGGGTTGATCCCACTCACTCTTGACTGAGCCTTAGGAGTCACTGGTGTAGATGCAGCTGGGTACCTGGTGTGGGTTTTGGGCAGAGTTGTGAGAGGGGTAGCATTGGGATGAGGAGGTTGTGCATCTTTTGAAGCTGGCAGCAGTGGAGTGGTGTACGTGAGCCCGGGATGGGCTGAAATCACCGTGTCCCAACGTTTGATGTTTGACATCCTGAGTAAGAAGACAGACGCCTCTGTTATGGAAATTTCCTTTTTAAAGGGAAAAAAAATAACCTGTTAAGAGCTGCCAGATGATTTGTCGCCCTTCCTTTGTGAGACAATTTGTCTTCTCCTGCATCAAATCTGTTATAAAACAGGCAAGCTGTGAAAGAAGGAAATCATCCTAGGAATATGGGATGTTAAGGTACACAAAGAATGGTCCCCTCTGTGTGGCTGTGTGCACACCTGCACGGGGCACTTCACACCCAGCATTCCAGAGGCTGCTCTGCTCAAATACCTGTCTGAAAACAGGGACTGAGAAAGCATCATTTTATGAATTTCATGGGAACATAAAAGCTGCTGGAAAGCACCCCAGTGCAGGAAGCTGGAGGGTTCTGAACCTCCCTGGATTTTGCTATTTCTCCATCCACTCTTTTAGGATTCATGCTGTAAAAGCTGACATGAAAAGATGAATGCTGTTGGGACCAAAAATCAGGATGAGAGAGGTCCCATTTATGCTGTGCTGGTGTAAGGGGGGATGCTCAGAGCTGCTGACAGAGGGGGCAGGTCTGAACCCCAGCTCTGGTTCAGTCGGGGGGACAGTCCCCTGAGCAGCAGCTCCTCTCTCTCTCTTTTCTGTCCTCCTGCTCTACATCCCCAGCCTCAAAACTGTGCAGAGTCCCTTTGTTCAGGGCAGGAACCAGCTGCCTGAAATACTTATAAATCTTGTGCCTGGTCTCACGAGACAAACCAGAGGTGACATGTCACCTTTCATAATTTAAAGCCGTGGGGACTAAAAGCATTTGCAGAGACTTGCAGGACCCAATCCTGACCTGCCTGAGCAGGAGGGAATTGCTGCAGAGCTTTCTGAATCTCCTTCAGGCTCGGGGCAGGGTGATGGGCTCTGTCTGCTGAGGAATTTATAGCCCGGGTTGTGCGCTTGGGAGTTTTGGGCTGCGGTGGGGAAGGGAGTGAGAGAGTGCCATCTCGTGGGGCTGCTGCCCTGCCAGCACCACTCAGCACCACTCCTCTGCCTCTCAAGCCCTTCTCTTGAGAAGATTTGGGTGTTTTCATCCTGCTTTGATGATTGTCCCTGCTGGCTTTGCTCCACATCCCTGCCCATAGTGTGGGTTTGTCCCGGTGGCAGTTCCAGGGTGAGGGATGGGTGGTGGGAGGTGTGTGACCACCTGCTCATTTAGGGTGATGTTTTCAACTAGAAATTAAGAAATAAAGAGCTTCTGCTTGTTTGCTCTCCCTGAGTACTTTCTCTGCTTGCTGGGTACCTAGCAAGCAGAGCTGCACACCAGAAGACAAAAGGTTCCTTGGGATACAGGCAAAGTTTTCCAATAAAATAATCAACCACTTGTTCCACAGCCAGCTTCAGTTTCCATCAGAAGGTGTTTGTCATCCTCCCTTTCTCACGTTCTTGTGTTCATGCTGTATCTTTCACCAGTTTTTGTGAATTAAGGATTCATTGTTCCCAATGGGGATGCAGTAGGAATGGGGTAGGTGTAGTTATTTTAGTACTGCTTGGACCATATTCTAAATTACCTCTATTTTTGGTTTTGTTTTTTACCCTGAAAGAAGAGAAGTAAAAGATAGAAGGGAATAGGTACATGAAGGGTGTTTTTATAAACAGAGCACAGCAGTGACTCATGCAGTATTGCTGTATTAATAGTACTCTGAAAAAAAAACACCCCACAACTCACTAGAAGCTGAATCTTTTCCCCTTAATGTGGTTCTTCTACTAGTTTACAAAACAACATGGGGAAAAAAGAAGTAATATGACTATAATTACACAATATAGTCCAGCATCAGCTGTGCTCCCCTCCCACATGCAGGTATATATTAGTTTCCCCTTTGTGTATTTGGTGGAATAGTGCTACTGCAGATGGGCAGGGTAGATTCCTGGGGGCCTGCTAACAGGTTCTATGATTTATATTTTGATGATTCTTGTATTTATCAAATGTGCTGTTGCTATTAATATGCACCCAGGACACTTCTGCCCACTGTGTGCTTGTTTCCCTGCTCCCTGATGCAGGGATTTGGGCTCTGCAGTGTGTGTGCCAGCAGGACCTGGGATGTGGAGGGTGGTGAAGTCCCCTGCCCAGTCAGCACAGAGCTCCCTGTCAGAGGTACCTGTCCCTTTAATTTAGTTGTTTAAAAATAAAGGCTGTAGACATGAAATCAGCAGTTTGCATGGAGAGGGAGGGCTGCTCATGGTGCTTGGGGAGCAGAGGAAAAGACCTCCCTCATTGCTACCCTTTGTCTGGGGCTGCTGGTGCCTTGTATGATGGGGCTGTGCAAACTTTTGGGGAGCAGGCAGGGGTGGGTGCCTGGGCACAGCACTCCTGGGAGGCACAGCCCCTGCCCTGGCCTCTGCCTCTCCAGTCAGCCTAGAAGAAATGCATAAATAATTAAGGCAAGGTACTTACACACACATGTTTTATGGCAAATGGCTGTGTGGCTCGTGATCATTTTTTCCAGAAACAGGTTTTATGATAATATAGTAAAAATATTAAATTAGAAAATGCCTCACTAAGGGTGATAAAACCTTACTACAGTGGAAATAGGTAATTATCCCCTCTACAGCCTAAATGACAGTTTAAAAGAAATAAAAATGTTAGTGCTCATTACTTGCTTTTGTAGGTTGCAATAAAGGGTAAGTTAAATTTTAATTCGAGGAAGACCCCTGCATCGACCTGCTCCTTCCCACTGCCCACCTGAGCTGCAGCCACTCTTAATTACTCACTCAGGTTATTCCTCAGCACCTTGCTGAGCCCCCTGCCTCTTTGTGCTAAAGTCCCCTGTCCTTCACCTGGAGGTGGTGGGCTTGCAGCTCTGGTTCCACTCGGTGGCTCCAGCCTGATGTTTAATAGATGTGGGTGGAGGAGAGAAATTTTATATTTTTTTAACCAAAACCCAAGTTCATTATGCGTAGCCTGAAGGGGGCTGCAAGTATTAAAATCCACACTTACCCTGGTGAATTGAAACAGAGACAAGGTTAAACCTGGAGGATTGATGAGTTTTGCTCTCTGCATGGTTAAATCCTGCTGAGGGGAGATGCTGCAGAGGAAAGGGAGCCTGGAGCATGAGAAGAGGGGGGGAGAAAAGGTTGGGTTGTTATATTTTTTTTTTTAGCAGGGTGAAATATTTGTTCTGTTTCAGGGTACCTGATCTCCCCCCTTCTCCCATCACTCTCTGGGTGCCAACCCATGCTGTGTCAGTATCCAAATGGCTCCACTTGATTTTTTTCCTCCAGCAGAAGCAGGATGAGGGCTGTGGGGTGCTGGGTCAGTGCTGCAGGACCCCTCTTTGTACCCACAAAACCTGGGACACCAGTGTCAGACTCTGTCAGTGCTGGCAACATTTCTCTGCCCAGGAAGACAAATTCTTGCTTGGAACCTCCCTGGGCCCTACTAGCTTGAAAAATGACTGTTTATATAAAATCTGTAGGACTGGAGCACATTCAGCATTGCTCCCTGAACTCCTGTACCCATCAGAGAACTATCAAAAAACAAACTTGAGGACAAAAACCTGTGAAGTCTGATTCCCCACCAGTGACAAAAGGCTGCAAACAAACATTATTTTTTTGCAGAAACTCTTGAAGGCAGAAGGTTTGGAGCCTGTCACCTGAGTGAGGCCTTGAAGTCCCAATGGCCTTCTTGGCACTAGTGCCACTTGCCATCTGATTTCTCAGCTGAACCAATAAAAAGCCAGTCCTAATTATCTTTAATAGTCAAGAAAGATGGAAAATGTGGGCTTCCATGAATTAGAATAGTTCCTTGTCTCAGTGGCCTGGCCATGGCTGGAATGGGTACTTCCTTCCTTGTCTTCCTGGGATTAATGGCAGTTTTCTGCCATCACTGTCCAAACCTTGGAATTTCCTTTTTTCAGGAGGCTGACAGGTACCTTTCTGCAGTGGGGATGTCTGGAAGAGGCAGACACCTTTCAAACCAGTTGCCATCTCTTATTGATCTGTGAAGGAGCAAGGCATCAGCACAGCCCCCCCAGAGTGGTCCCTGCTGTGGTCTTAGTTGAGAAGGCACCAAAAATCAGTGTGTCTCTGTCAGAGCTGAATTTCACTCTTGGAAGCCATGTTTTACCCATTCTTGGGTGTAAAGAAGTCCCTTTCCTCAGCCTTTCCTGACAGGTTTCCTGGCCCAGCTGCTTTGCCAGGAGCCATTGGGATGCTGGCACTGGGCTGGTTTGGTTATTGCCCTGGTGAGCCCAGTGACTGTCAGCCTGCTCTGAAGGAACAATCCTGTCCTCTTACACCAAGCTGTTCCTTTAAAAGGTGCATATATAGGCAATAAGGCCCTCCCCAGGCTTATCCTGGATTTCCAGACCTGTGATTTATGAAATGCTCTCTCTTTCCTCCCCCTTCTCTTCTCAGGTTACTTTGGTTTCAAAATTAGATAAATAACACCAGCCCAATTACTTTGTTTTTTTTTTTTTAAGGGAAACTTGCTCCTGTTATCAGAATTGTTGCATATGTGATATTAATTGGAATCTTGTTGCTGGGTCATTTTCATTGTTTTTCAAGTACTGTCAAGTCCAAGAAAACCTATGAAAACTAAATTATAGTCCCACGTAGGCTGTCTGATTGAATCCTCCTTATGGCTCTGCAGTCTCATACATCCTATTAAAATATTCAATCTTGTTTTCTTACTTGAAGAGCCTGTCTGTAAAGGGCAAACTTATAGAAAACCTCATTCTCTAGAGATATGGTATCCAGCCACACTGAAATATTTACATATTTCTGTACTGTGTCTGATTGGTCTCATGCAAGTTCTCCCCTTTGCCTGTATTTATTAATGAAGATTGTTGAATATATTTTTAATTATACAAGGCCTTTTCATTTTAAGGACTGGATGGTTTCACTGGCAGCTTCTTGCTTCTCTTTTGACCTTGAAAAGTAACTTTTCCTTCTTGTTCCTCTTATCCCCAGGACTGAGCTTTATCGTTCCCTGTTTGGAAAAATGACAAGTCCTGGAGAAGCAGAGCAGGATTAGCATCAGGATCCACACCAGGACATCTCCTCTGCCTGGGCAGCTGCTGGTTTGTTCCTAAAAACCTCCCTGAAGGAACATCACACATGGTTACTGCTAAGTGACACAGGCTCAGAAAGAAGAGGCGGGGGAGACATCTAGCTTGGCTAAACACACCCTCCTCTCTAGCCTTGAAATGGACTCTGTTTCTTCCCAAAGACAATCCATTTTTAACTATTCTCTTGAAATTCCTGACCTTGGTTTTGCAATCTGCTCAGCACAGTCAGAGGGTTCTGCTGGGGGGAAGGAGGGACACAGGGTTCAGACCAGCCAGAACCACCAGTCCCCCCTGCAATCAGGTCACCCACCTTAGTGTTAAATCCTGAGAGATTTTTTTTTTTTTATTTGAGGGGTTGGGGTGTGTGTGTTGAAGTCTGCTGTTCTGGTCATTAGCTGCATATCTGGAATGTGTCACTTCATGGGTTTTTTTCACCAAGTCAAGAGGATTTAAATGTCATTTACATAATTAACATGGCCTTAAAACAGAGAAAAGGTGCTCTGCCTTGCAGCCTGCCAGAGCTCCTGGTTCACCCTCCTGTGCCTGACTGAGAGACGTTTGCTGCCTGGTGATGAGGAGCTCCACACAGGGACATTTCTGCAATTAGAACAGATTGCTGAATTTTTTTCAGTCCCTCATTGATCCCTCACACTTTATTATTCCTGCTGATCATGACTCTGAGGCACCCTGCCTTCACCAGTGCCCTGACACACTGGTGTGGGAGGCCAGCACTGGTGTAAACTGGCCAGAGGAGATGACTTGAGGGGTTTTTAGCTCCAAAGGTCAGAAGCTGGGAATTAAATCCCCGTAAGGGGAATTGGTTGGCCTGCAGGGACCAACTGGAAATAGAGGTTATCTTGTGTAAATAATCCCTGCATGTACCTGTGTGGGGAAGGTGGGTGCTGCTTGGGAGCTCAGGAGCTACCCTGTCTTTGTTCTGTGTTTTCTGCCATCTAATTAAAACTCTTTGTAGATGGATTGTCCAAGGGGATCAGTGCAGACAAGGTTCCTGCAGCCACAGCCTCTTATCCCCACCAGCACCATGGTCTTTCTCTGGTGTTTTCAGTGCCACTTGGCAAAGAACTGCATGAGCCACCAACAGCCCAAACCCTCAGGCATCTGGGGTGGAGGAGAGGTGGGAGCACTGCGGGTCAGGGGTGGAAATTCATCCCCTGGCTGCCCCTGGGGTGAGCAGGGGCTCCAGACACAGCCATTTCCCAGGAATCAGGGTGCTGGTGGCATGAGCCTCACTCCTCAGGATGTACCCTCATGACACTGGGAGGAATAAGTCAGCTTTTAGGAACTAAAGTTTGCTTTTTAAATTATTTTTTTCCTAAGCTTAACTAAAAAGACATTCCCTTTTAAGTATGAAGCAGGATGGAGTGAGGGAAGGGATGCCCACTCCTTGCTTCCCCAGCAGAGGAGGCTCAGAGAAGGAGCAGATGGTTCCACCATGGATCTCCCAGCAGTGACCACCCCTTTCCCTACCTCTGGGAAAGGGGACATGCTGCAGCACACTTTTATCCTTTTTTTAAATATTATTTTTTTCCCCCCTTATATTTTCTCTGTAGCTGCATTGCTGCACTTCACTGTGTCCCTGGAGCTGTCTGCAAAGCTGATATTAATTAATCAATTTTGCACCTCATCATTACAGATTTGTCTCTTATTCTGGTCACCTGCTCCAGTAAATAGCTGCCCAATCCCTGCAGTGGTGTGTGGAGCAGAGGCCACCACACCCAGGTGTGGGAGAGCCAGCTCAGCTGCAGAGAGTTTGCTTAATCAAGTGTGGAGTCCTGGGTTAAAAAGCAAGGAAAAAAAAAAAACCCAACCAAAACAAGCAAGCAGAGTTGTGTACAGGTGTGTGTCTGGCTGAGTGCCTCAGAGCAGCTCCGTGGAGCCATGGGAGCTTTTCCTTTCCCTGATTCTCACTGGTGTTGGGCCTCAGCCCTCGAGAGGAGCAGCAGGTCAGCCCTCTGGAGGAGTGGAGCATTTTTCTTGGCTTTAGAAAGTAAGTGCCAAGGTGAGTATTGACTTCGTGCAGCAAACGTGTGTATCAGGGAGGAATAAATCTCCCTGGGCGCGTGCAGCAGGGCAGGAGCTGCAGCTCTCAGGGAAATGCATCGATTTCTCCTGTGTGTGTCCCCACCTCTGGCTTGCAGCTTTCTGCTGGGATTTGCCGGGTGGAAAGGCACCAAATGTCACCCTGGGCTCCTCTCTGCTGCCCTTTCTTGTGCAGCATCCCACCCACACCCTCCTGTCCAGCCCCATCCAGGGAGCTGTGGGGAGCAGGGGCTGGGAGGGGGGGGGCTTTTGGGGGGTTTATTTTGTTTGTTGGTTTGGTTAGTTGGTTTTCAAGGCAAATGTATTGGGATGCAAAGTATCTGCTTCCCAAGTTTGTGTGGGTGCCAGGGCTGAGGCTGTTGGAGCACTGTGGATGTTGAAGGGAAAGCCCCTGGCTCTGCCCTGGGGTTTGCTCTCACTCCCAGGACAGTGCAGCTCTGGGTCCCCTTCATGTTTGACTCCTGTGTCCTTTAAAGTTGTTGCACCAGGGCTCTTCTTTTTTCTTTTTTTTTCTTTTTTGAGCACTAGCTGGATGTACCGTTAAAAGCAGGGTAATGTGAACCACTTTAAATGTGATAACTTCTCGTTCGTATTGTTTGAAGAGATAAGAGTCAAAGCCTCACTAAGCATGCTTTTGAATTCACTTATCAGTGTTTAAGCAGCTTTGCTCCCTGCCAGCCCCCACCACCTGGGCATCAAGATACCCGGGGAGGACCTGGGCCGGCAGCTTCCCGGGGCCCCGTTTCATCTCCTGCCCGGGGCAGCTCTGTTCCTGCCGGGAAAACGGGGCCTTTCCCGGGAGCTGCGGGAGAAAGTGGAATTCCCGAGGAAGGACTCAGCAGGGGCACTGCCTGGAGAGGCTCTGCCGGGGACCTGCCCGTGTCCAGCAGCTCTGGTGGGGGTGGGCACCTGGGGACATCCCTGGGGACATCCCTGGGGACAGCCCCAGCCCCTCACAGCCCCGATGGGGAGGGGGTTCCATGTGTGCACCCCCCCCAGCACCCCGTGCTCTTTACTAAGGGCACAGATAACCAGGATGATTCTCACTGTTATTCCTAATGCTGCCAATTAACAGCAAGTGAGATATTTCCCCCCCCCCCCAAACAGAATATTAATTCTTTATTAATTGAGGCTACAGCTCCTAATTAGCACCTACACAAGCAGACATCATACCTGTGCAGCCCACTGCCCAGTGACTGCACGGGGTGCTGGGGAATTGTCTGTGTGATAGGGGGGATGAGGGGGGCTCTGGTAAGCTCCCCCCCCCCAGCCCTGCAATAGCAAAGAATTTCAACTTTCAGACAAACAACTTCATTTACAAGTGTGTCGCTAATTAGCTGCAGAATTAGTAAAGCAGAGTTTTCCCCCCATAGATCGGCCAAGGCCCTGAGGGAGGCTGTGGAATAGAGAGAATCGCATTTCCAATTATTTTGTTGAATTGCTAATTTAGTTATTGTGCCTGGCGTAATTGTGATGGGTATTGGGTGTGCAATTCAATTTGTTTTAAATATTTGTGGGAAGGCTGATCAGTAATGGAGCTGACCTATTTCATGGCCCAAATTGAGAGAAGAGACTAAAACAAAAAAACAGCTACAAAGCCACAGTTTGTCTCAGTTTTTATTTTGATGTCTCTCATCCCTCTTAAGACTGTTGATGCAACAAAAGGTTTACATTAAAAGATGATGGCACTTTGATCTTGGGCTTTTGAGAGCTTACAGCTTTGGTACTTCTTTTCTTGGCATTTTAATATGGAGATATTTTAGGCTAAAGAGTTTTAAATGTGTTTCTGGAGTTCAGGAGGGTCCGTCCCCTCAACCCCCACTCCCCAATTACATGATGTTTGTTAAGGTGATTTGTGTTTTTAACTGTCAGGAATCTGGTTTGAGAAATGGGTGAAAAATGACTGGGGTTGTGGTTGCTCTTGAACATGTCACGTGCTAACACTTCAGTGTGGGGAACATCTGAAGGTGTTTGTGTTCCTCAGCTCCCAGGGGACACCCCTCACCCAGAGGTCCTGGCTGGTTATTCCCAGTGGGCCCAGTCCCTCCCTGGATACCAGCTCCAGGGGCTCTGGAAGTTCTCCCACCCCCCAGGGCCACAGCTGGGGCTCAGCTTTTCCTGTCTGTTTCTGTAATATTAAAGCTGATGGAGGAGGAAGAGGATTTGCTGGGATGGTGGCAGGGTAGGGGGGCGGGGGACAGCACTCGAGACAAGGGGTGACAGATGTCCACTCCTGGCAACAGAGGTGTAATTCGTTCTTTTTATTAAAAGAAATTGAGGTAAGTGAAATACTTCAGCACCAGCAAGAACCGTTTGTACCCAGGGTGGTTCCCCTGCCCCATGGGAAACCCCCCCGGGGGGCTGGGGGAGAGGGGATGGTGACACTGCCACCGTGGCTTCTGCCAGCGTGGACCCCCCAGGGCTCCTCCCAGGGCTGGACTCTGACTTCAGAGCAGCTCTGATGTCACCCAACAGCTGGGCTTTTTTTAGAGCTACTTTACCCCCAAGTGAAGTGGTGCCCACCCCAGCACCTGTAACAGTGAGACGGGGGCTGCTCCTGCCCAGCAGGGAAGAGACTTTGGCAGCAAGAGCTCCCACCCCCAGGGAACGGAGCAGTGGGCACCAGGACATTCCCTGTAACACCTGCAGCCACCCATAGTAAGGGACAGCTCTGTGTCACCACCACACAGAGAAGTCCTGGTGGCAGTGGAGGAGAAGCCTGAGCTGCCCATGATGCCCCAGAATGGTCCTGCCTGGCTGAGACATTCTCTGTCTTGCTGCAGCCCTCACTGGCATAAGTAAAAGCATCTTTGGGGGTTGTTCAGGGGGCTCTAGTGGAAAAAAAAATTATTAAATCAAATCAAGTTCTTAACTATTAAGAAATAGCTCATCCTTCGGGTGACACTGTGCTGCTGGCCACGGGCAGGGTTGTGCTGCTGCTGCTGCTTGTCCCCAGGGAGGGGAGCAGGGACCCCCGTGCTACACCAGCATCTCTGGCACCACACCAGGGGCTGTGTTACAGTGCAGAAGGAAACAGTACAGGTGTGAGGCACTGGCATCATCATTAATTAATTCACTCATAAAAACATCCATTCTGATACATACTATACTAAAAAAGGAACTGTAAAATCGGAAATACTTTTAAGACAATCATTGGTGTAAGCTCTCTGGTACTGTTTAGACCAAGTTCCATACCAGGATCTGTGCGTTAGGGGGTGACTGTGCTTCCCTCCAGCATTCCAGCTTCTCTGATCTGTTATTGTGGTCAGAAGGCCCAGGAAAATACAAAAGTGTAGCAACAACCCAGGGACTGGGCAACTCTGCTGCCACCCCTGTGCCCTGGGCAGCCTGGCTCAGGAAAAAAGGAGACAAGGAGATGGGTAAAAGAATCAGCTGGTGCTAAGGCAGGGATTCCCACAATTACCTTGTCTTTTATATTTCCATCTTCTCTCCTGCCTCTGGTGCTCCCCTTCCCAGCCAGGGCAGAGGTGGAGGAAAGCTCTGCTCAGCTTTTTGGCAGCTTTAAGCCCCAGTGGTGTGGGTGACTCTGTCCTTTCCCCTCCCTTCCCCTGGCACTTTCTGTTACCTGCTCCTGCAAAAGGAGAAGCACAGCAGTGGGGCTGTTCCATGTCTGTTATCCCACAAAATAATAGGGAAGGAAGAGCAGCCATGGCTGAGCAGCTGGGTTTTGGTCTTCTCTTTTACCTCCTCCTAGCAGGGCCTCTCACACAGGTTACTGACCTCTTCTAAAGCAACTGGGCACAAAGCGAGCAGGGATTTAGCTTCCAAAATCCTGCCCCACCACCTTCACAGTCCTGGGAAGCTCCAAAGCCTTCCCCACAATCTGCCCAGGGCACAGAAACGGCTCTGGCCACACCACCCTCACCACAGTTTTACCTCCACTCCTCAGTAACAAGAGACACTGGGAACACAGGGACAGGAGGGACAACTCCTGGGGGGCAGAGCCCATCCTTGGCTGCTGCCACAGGGAAACGTTGGCACTTGTCAGGGGGGTGAGCAGAGAAGTCAGCAGGGGCACGGGGAGGGGGGGTCACTTAGAGGAGCCCCTGCTGTGCTGTTGCCAGGGCTCAGGGTGCTGCTGGAGCACCCTTCATGGCCTGGCGCAGCTGGGGTGGCAGCCCGAGGTTGGTCCAGTCACGCTTTGTTAAATAAATAAGGTCCAGTTGGACAGCTGTAACTCAGTTCTGCAGGCGCTTGTGTTTGTACATTTCCCTCGTGTCTCTGGCCAAAGAACACACTTCCTCTGGTCAGTCTGATTTGAGAAAATAAAAATGTCACTCTTCCAGCCTTTCCCTGAGCCTCCCCGTCTCGGTACAGTGGTCGCAGTCAAGCAGACAAAGGGCAATTCTGAGCAGCTTCTTTTTTTTTTTTTTTTCTTTTTCTTTTCTTTTTTCTTTTTTTTTTTTTTTTTTCCTCCACTGTACCAGGCAGGGGGAGTGTGGGAAATCGATGCTCTTACGTTGAAGAAGGTGAATCCATTGTGGAGAGGATCCGCACAATCTCTGCTCGCTGGGTGGGTGATATATGCTGGGTCATGTGCACGATCGAATCCATGGCAACCTCTGGATTGGCCTGGACCAGGCTGGAAAGAGGGGAGATGTAAGTGACAGCAGCTCCAGCACTTGGACCCCGGGCTGACACGAGGAGGCCAAGAGCTCTGGCGTGTGCCCTGATCCCACCCAGATCACCCCCAGAGCCTCAGCGGCCACAGCACGGGTGGAGAACCTGGTGGGGATGATGGGAGAGACCCTGTGGAGCCAGAGCTGGGACATGGGAGCCAGAGGAGCTTCACTGCCATTCAGTGCCCTCCCCCAGCTCTCTCAGAGGCAAAGCTGCTGTAAGAAACCTCCAGTCCTACACAAAACCATCAGAATCAGATCTGTTCAAGTCCAGCACAGCGTTTGGCTCATGAGGCAACTCACACAGGAGGAAACTACCGAAGTTTTAGTGTTTCAGGGGTTATTTGGTGCAGTTCTAAACTGCAATGAAAAGGAACCGGGCAGTTTAAGACACTGAGCAAAGATCCCAGATATCTTGTCTGGGATGACTGGGGCTGGGAAAAACAAAGGGAAAGAAGCCATAAGGACCTCCCAGTTGTGACTCTGCTCGTGACACCTGCAGGTGCGGCAGCACCACAGCCTCTGCAGGGACTGGGGCTGGAGACTGAGTCCCAGTAGCTCTGCATTTCACATGAGAGGTGTGGAACTGAGCCCCCTCAGCTGGGACAGTGCACAGGGCCTGAATTCTGTGCTGCGGGCAGGGCTCACCTCCGGATCTGTTTCAGGATGTAGTCCCTGGAGATGTATTTGATGTTTTCATCCACGACGGAGCGGACGCCTTCTTCTTCTGTCAGCTGCTTCTCCAGCCACTCCACCACGTCCTTGTTGCTGTCCCACACATAGGCCTGCCAACAAACCACAAGTGTCACCTGGCAAGTCCCCACAGCCCAGTCACAAGATGAGACAATCCTTTTGCATCCCCCTCTGTAAAGGTGACTAAAGGGGAACCAGAAAGGCAGGAGCTGTCCCAGGTGAAGCCCAGCCTCCTGCTGTGCTCAGATGCCCAACTTGTGCTGGGATCTGCTTGCCTCTGAGGTGAGGGTGGTCAGAGATGCAGCTGAGCTTGGATTTCTCCCCGTGCCAAGCTGTCCTGGGACCCACAAGTCCCTGTCACCTCAAGACCCCCGTGTCCATGTCCTGTGCCACTCGCAGGACCCTTGATCCAGCCCCTCCAGCAGCTCTGCACACAGCTGAGGTCAGGGCCTTGGCAACAAACCCCTTTTTTTTCTTCCCCAAGATCATTTCACCTGGTATTTGCTAGGTAGTTGACTACATAATAATTCAGGAGTGTGTTAGATGCCTAATAGCCTTCTCGCTCCTCTCTTCTCTCATTTTCTTTACAAATCATTTAAGAATCGTTTTGTTAATGGTTTCCGGAAAAGCAAGTACTGCCATTAGCACTCATTCATATTTATGTCATTTTATTTGGGTAATTAAACACAAAGCTCCTCATTTAAAGGTGCACTATCTTTCTCTGTTATCACTAACCCAGTCAAAGTCAGAATGACAATGAGCTGGGTGCAGCCATGGGGCCCCCTCAGCCCCTTTCCCACCAGGGATGATCTCAGGAGCTGTCCCTGGCAGGGAGCAGGGGGTGCAGAGGTGCTTGGAGCAGCAGCAGTGAAACCAGTGACTGCTTTGCCTTACAGAGTTCCTCCTCCTCCTCCTCCCCTCCCTCCCAGCCCTCTCCAAGCCTTCCCAAAGCTCCTTCTCCCCTATCCTTGCTTCAGTGAGGAGCACCAGGGCAGTGCTCACCCTGGCAGCTTCCTCCTGGGTTTGGCTGTTTAATTACAGGTTTCTCAAGTCCAAGAAACCATTTCCCTCCTCTCAGGGACTCTCCCAAGCAACGTTTTTCCCCACCTGATGTGCAGACCCTGCTCCAGCCCCACCATCAGCCCTGTCTGACACTTTCAGACAAAACTGGGATTTTTTAAAATTTTTTTTTCTTTATCATTCTACATCTGCTTGTTTGACATCAGTGATGTCACGGCAACCTCCAGATTTTGCTTATTTCATTGGTTTTTTTTTTTCTTATGATTTTAAACTCGATGGGTTTTGCTCCTTGCTTCTGCCCCCAGCCACACTCCCTGCATACCAAGTAGGGCATTTAGGAAGATTTCAGGAAAAAAAAAACCCAAGCCCGAGAAGCTGCCTTACGGTTGCAGACCTGCGTAAAGCTAGATTTACCCAAGAATCCCAAAGCTTTTAGTTTAGGAGAATATTTAATACTCTTATTAATCATTTTTAATCCGTTTGCTTTTAATTAAGAAACAGCATGATGCTTTCCTATCAACATATGCCAGGGAGCAGATTAATTGTGGCTTAAGATAACTCTCCTTGATTGGTGTAATGTATTAGCTAACGAGATGCCCGCTTTTAAAGACGCTCAGACACTACCTTGGAAAGCCTGCTGCCCTCCAGAGAATGCTCCCCCCCTTTTCTGGAACCCCTGAGTGTTTGTGACTTCAAAAATAGAATAGAATAAAATAAAAATAAAAGAACTCAGATTGGAGGACTGTGACAAAAACAACCTACGAGCAGCTCCAGAGATTGCTCTGCAGAGCTTCCAGCTTCAGAGCTGGCACACAATTAAACCAGAAATCCTCAACGTCAGATGAGGGCCATGGCCAGCACCAAGGCCACCCCGACCCCAAGGCCATTTCCCCCCCAAAATTCAATTTCATCACCTAAAATGTCTTTGTACATGGCAACAGACATCAGAGCTCAAAGCACTGCACTTTCAGCCTGTGGTGCTACTGCTTTGTCATTACCTTCACAGTCCCCTCGGCCTCCACAAACCAGCGGCGCAGCATGGCCTGGATCTGCCCGTCGGTCAGCTCAGGGTTGGCATCATGGATTTTCTTTTTCACCATCTCTTCCAGCAGGAGACGTCTCAATCTCCAGTAGAAGAAGGTACGGGAGGTTTTCCAGTCTAGAATGTCCTGCCCAAGACATATGTGGAGAAGGAGAAGTGAACGAGGGACAACGTTCTCAAGAACACAGCTTGTCCCCCTGGAGCCTGCCATTTCCCAGCCCCTCCCCTGTGTCCCCCCGGGAAGCCCCCTGACACTCACAGTGATGGCTCCCTTCTCCTGCATCCGTCCTGGTGTGTCATGCAGGTCAGCAAACTGCACAGCCACCTGCTGGTACATGGGGATCAGGAATTCCTCCCTCTCCCTCAGCTTGGTCTCCAGCTCCTTCCGCTCCGCGGGGCTCAGCTCAGGGGTACCTGCAGGGGGGCACAGCCACAGCTCAGAGCCCCTGCCTGGGGCAGGGAGGGACAGCCAGCAGCTCCAGGGTGACCAGAGGGAGCAGGGGGAGTTTCTTCTGTCCCCGAGTAAAGGTGGAACCCAGCCTGGCTCTGGCCAGGACACACACCAGACTGTTGGCTCCCAGCAACACCAAGCAGAGCCTCGAGTCAAATCCAAGTGTCCCAGCCCTGATTTCCTGCTACTGATATTCAGGAGAGAGCTTCAAAAGGAGTTTTCACCATGGAAACTCCATTCCATTTAAATGCCAATGAGCTGAGCCATCAATTAAGTGACATTTACTGGACTTGCTCCTAAAAAAGAATAATGTCCCAACACGCAGTTCATTCAGCCATGTGAAACCACCTACACAATTTTGGGCTCTCCTGCAGCCTGGCTCCTGGCAGCAGCTGTCAGAGCCCCTGCCTTGGTAAGGAAAACACAAAGTTATGCTGGAGATGCCAAAACCAGTCATGGTCAGTTCACCAGTGCTCAGCACACACCAGGATCCAGCATGGACTCCCACCATGGACAGGAATGCAGTGTCCTGGGGAGTTCAGGATTTCTCGTTTATTTTAAAGCATTCAGCTCAGATAAAATTAACTTCAATTAAAAACATGCATGAAACAGTTTCCAATTAATCTTGGAATTGCCTGACCCAGACCAAGGGGAAATTGGTGCTGTGGGGCCAAGTGCCACCTCCTGCCCCTGCCCAAAGGGAAAACCCCTCTTCCTCCCAGGGCTGGCATGTTTTTCTGTGCCTCCCAATATAAATGTTACCTAACCTTTCCCGTGCTACTAAGAAGGTTTTAATTAAGAGAAGCTACCCTTAGAACCTTCAGATTAAAAAATTATCTACATTTCTCCATGTTAAACTCCCAGGCTCCTCCAGCTCCCCATTTTAAATGTCCACGTGTGCACTGAAACCAGGGCTGCTGGTGTATCCTGGCCTCCCTGCCACCCTCACCATGTACAGGCAAACCAGCCAGGCCCAGTAATGATTTAGGTGAGATTAACAAATATGTCAATGTCTATTTTCTGCTTAATTTAAAAGCAGCGTCTATAAAGATTTTTGACTTCTGAACCCTGTTCTCCTGGAAGAAAGAAGGTAACAATGAGGAGGGGGGATAAAGAGTGATTATCCCATCATCGATCGTTTGTCAGGAGCATTTCTTATTCACTGGACTATTGTAAAAAGCTAAGCTCTCGATCAATCCTGTAAGCCCCCTGTACAATTAAATATCTTGGAATGGTTTTCTTTCTTTCCTAGGCAGATCTTGAGGCCTGGGGGGGTTTCAGAGAGCTGGGGCTTTATTTATTTATTTCTCAGGAAGAAAAAAAGAAGTCGCCTTCCACAAATCTTACCCTGGCGAGGAGAGGGGAGTTAAAATATGGGATTCCTCTGCTCTAAAGGTACTTGACAGTTAATGAAACTGTTCAAGTTTAAATCATAGGAACATTATAGACCTCGAGGTATGGATTGGCTGCTAATCGATAGAGAAACAAAAGCAGCAGCACTGGGAAGCAGCCCCAGACACAAAGCCCAGTGGGGTTTGGCATGGGGCAGGTAAGAGGAGAGGACAATTTAAAGGCAGAAAGCACACGTGTGACCTTGCTCCCTTGGCAGGCAGTGCAGGACACTTTCTAAGGCAGAGCTCTGAGCACCATAAAATGTCTCATTCATCTTGGATTGCAGCTTGCTCTGCAGCCTCCCTGCAGCCTGGGTTTATATTTAGTGCTGGCATGGGGACAGCTGCTGGCAGGATGGGAAGAGCCCAGGTGAACATCTTGATCCCCCTCTCCACACCTTTACAGCCCCAGACCTCTGCCTTCTAGGGTGTCTACTCTTTTTTTTTTTTTTTTTTTTTTTAAGTCAACAGCAAAACCACATTTAACAAGTTCAAAAAAGCACCCTGGGGATGTGGGGATGTGGTAACTCTGGGGCACCAAACAGACCTGAGGTCAAAAGAGCTGTGGCCAGGGTCCTGCCCTACATAAGATATTCTTCATGAAGAGCAGCCCCCAGACACATGAGGAAGCTGCTGCTGCAATAAATCCAGGGTGAGACCTCTCCTCTGGTACTGGATCTCCATTTGTACTCCTCTCCAAAAGTTAAGGGAAAGCAACATCCAAACTATTCAGACCTGTGCCCCATTAAAGACAAAACCTCCTGGGCAGGGTCCCCAGCACCGCCCCAGCCGTGTCCTGCAGGGAGGGCAGGTTGGGCACGGGCTGCCTTGAGTAAAGTTCCTGCCAGGTGGGAATGGCTCAGCAGGACCATGAATCACAGCTTCACATAACATTTAGTAGCAAAGTGCTTTTTTTAAATATGAGCAGTTTAACAGGTTAGACAAAATGACTTCAAGAAATGTTATTGTAGGTTGCCTCTGATTGCAGAAAGCCAGGCAGCTGCTGAATCAATTTGATGGTTTATGGTTCCTAAGCTGTTAAAATGTGGGATTTTCCCCCTCACCCTCAGCACACAGACTCCACAGGACCAACCATCTACTTGTTCATTTTCTTACCTCTTCCTCAAACATCCACTCACAGAGCTGGGTAAAGCCCAGCACCAAGGCTGCTGACCCTACGGGTTTGTGGAGCCTTCAAGGAGACTGCAAAGGGGCACTAGTAATGATTTTCTGTGTTACAATCACTACTGTATTACTGCTGGCAAATCTGGGGACTTTTTTTTTTTTTTCCCCCCAAAAAACCCTCCACATTAAATTAAATTTATCTCATCATCTGCCTGTGGCCACTCTTCAGTGAAGTGGCTGAATCCCATGGCAGCACGTGCTGGGAGGGTCCTCAGGGGATGAACTCTGGAGATGCACACCAGTTGCTCTGCACCCAGTGACAATTAAATGCCCATTTTAACCCTGGTCATGACTGGCTCACCTATTTCCACACCTGCAACACCAATCCTCCCACCTGAATCTCACCTTTCCTTCCCCTGCCTTGAACAGGCAGAATTTCAGCAAATGCAGCAAGAATGCCAATGGTTGGGGCTGCTCAGGCATCCCAGCTCCCAGCCCAGCTGGATGGAGCTGCTCCAGAGGGCAGAGGGAAGGTCACTGAGAGCCACTCACGTCCCTGGGGACAGAGGCATTTTTTGGCTGTCGCTTGTTTCTTTAAATGAGACTGCCTGTAATTGCTTCACTAAATATTCAGTAGGATTTATGTTACAAAGGTGCAGCATGAAGCAGCAGTGAAGGTCACACATGCTCCTGACACGGGCTTGGAATCTCCTCGTGCAGCTGTGCTGGGCACTGCTCCACCCTGCTCCTTTCCAGCTCTTGGCTCCCAAAGCCTCAGGTTGGCAGCAGAAAGAGTGGGCAGAGTGTGGTGGGTACCTAATTCCAAACATTCCTCTTTTGGGGGAAACCTCTCATCCTGGTGGAGCTGACAGAAAGCAGTCCTTGCTCTTCTAGACTCATGATTGTGAATTAACAACAATTTACAGGCAGCAGCATTTGCAGACAGGAGCAACTGGAAACCTCCTGAAGAGACAAAGTTCCAACCACACTGCCTGCATTTGTCCAAGACTTCAGGAGAGGTGGGATCACAACAGCAGCATTTTTCTTACATTGTTGCTCAAGAAAACAACCAGCATTTTGATTAATTACAACACAGAACAAACAGCTCCCCCCAGAAAAGAAGTACTGGACTTCAGAGCTGCAATCTAACTTCCCAAGCTCGGAACCAGACAGACCACAGGGCTGTCCCCAGGTCACCAGTGAAGTCCTCACCTCTTCCCCTTCCCAAAATGCTGCACACTCCCCTGCCAGCACCTTGCAGGGTGCACACAGGTAGATGTAAAGCAGGCATGTAATTCCAAATAAGACCCAAGATGCAGGCCAGCAGATGAGCAGTTGTTTCATAGGAGCAGCTGCAGAGGATATTCCCACTCTTACAATGTGTATCAGGTGACATTCAAATGCTGCTCCCTTTTACCACATGCTAAATACCTGATGTGAAAATGTAACATCCCATCTTGCTCTACCTGGAGCCATTTTGCCATTCTGTTCAGTCAGATTCCACCGAATTCTCCCATACATTACCCTGTGCACCTGACACATCCCATGCCCAGAACCTGCATGATAAAGCTGATTTTTATTCCACTCCTGCCTCTTGTACTCTAATTGTAATAAATAAATAAAACCAAATCTCTGTATCTGTGGCTACAGCCTGAGCCTTGCAGTCTGAACCACTCCAGCATCCCTAGGCTCCCCTTGCACACCCTCTCTGTGTGGAGATGTGCTCCAGGGCTGGAGCAGGACCATCCCTCCCTCCCCTGCCCTCTGCTCCTCTCCCTTTGCTGCTCTGCAACAGCACAACTCTTGAGTGACATTTTAATAAAACCCGGGGCTAATAAACATTTCAGCAATAGGGCCAGAGAATTGATAATGAACAGATTTATGTCAAATTATTCAATAGCTGCCAGCCTCCTCTGCTCTCACACTCCCCAACTCCAAGTCCAACCCCAATATCTCCAGATGCCTGGAAGGAGAAGGCGGTCGCCCTCTCTCTCCCCACCCCTCCGCAACAGGCACCCGGGAGAGCATCTCCCTGCTCCTCGGCAGCTCCGGGGAGGGATGACAGCCATTCAGGGGTTAAAGAGAGGCAGTGAACCCCCAGCTAATGAGTAAGAATTCAGCAGGCAGTGTAAGATAAATGGAGCTTTCTCTGCTTCTGCTGGAGTCAGCATGAACTGCGGCCCTGCGGCTTGTTTGTGGCAAATGGAGTGCGCGAAATATCAAAGGGCAGTGATCCAGAAGAAGACCGACTTTGACAAATTTTAAATTGGCCAGAAAGAAAACCAGCAAAAAAAAAAAGAAAAAAAGAAAAAAAGAAAAAAAAAATTATGCAATTCAGTGTGTCCTGCAATCTTGGCTTTCCTGCTCCCTGGTACAGAATTAGTGGCAAAACAACAGCAATGATCGCGTGGTGTTGGGAGCAATTACGAACCATCTAAGTGAGATGCTTATCAGTGACTGAAGCTTTTAGAGCTCTCTGTATGTACAGTTGTAAGTGACTTGCTCTTGTGTTGCAGTAATTTTAATTAAAGTGTATGGAGTTTGCTAGGAGTAATTACCCTGTAGAGGAAGAGGGGGGGAAAAAAAAACACCCAACAACCTGAACAGACTCCTGCCTCCTCACATAGTGGCACTGGGGTTCTGATTGTTGGCAGGGTTGTTCTTGTTCTGATTGTCTGTATCCTCTCCTTCTTGTTTTCTTTTCCAGGGATGCTGGTGCAGGTCCCATTGGTGTGGTTCAAGGGTGTTCTGCACCCAGGCAGGGTGCTGGACCCTTGAGAGGGACCCCCCAAAGGTGATGGTTCTCATTTTGCTCTGCTCACCTCCATCCTCCACAGCTTGAGGGCTCCAGCAGCCCCCTGTCTGCAGCCAGGGACTGCTCCTGGGCAAGGACTCAGCCAGAAGACCCCGTGTCTTTGCAGAGGCAGCAGGCTGGCTTGCTCACCAGCAGAGCCAGTGGTTTTTACAGCAGGGTGAAGGTAAATACTCTCAGGAAGGGTGCTCCAGCTGTAGTGCCATTTATCTGCAGGGAGCAGAGCTGACTGCTCAGCATTTTGCCTCCTCTAACCACACATCTCATTTCTCCTGCTCCCTGAGGCTGGTGGGCAGCTCTCCTGTGTCCCAGGAGGAGGTGGAAGCACCCCTCAGGAGCTGTGCTTCTGTGAGGAACTCAACTACAGCCTCCAAACCATGAAAGGTGACACTTGGGGGGGGGTGTTTGCTGGCTCCCCAGGATTTGGTGTAGTGATGCTAACCCCCTGTTCCCTAGGGGACACTGTCAAGTCCAAAAGGGAGGTTTTTCTCCTTGCTGTAACTACCAGTGTTGGAACTGGTTTGTAATTCCACCAGACCCAGGCAGAGGGAAGCACATCCCTCCATCGGGGTGTCCCTGCCTGCTCTCTCACCATCATGGACACCTCTAGGAGCTGAATTCAGACTGAACTGCTGCCTTGTGCCAGGCTGCAAAACTCAACCCCCTGCTAACCTGCTTCTTGCCCAGAAAGCAATGAGCACAGTGAGAGAAAACAAAGAGAGTGTCAAAATGCTATCATTAAAAAGGAGGCAATGTCTTTGATGCTATCAGAGACATCAGTAAGAACCTATCAGTCTGATTCTCAGCACTCCCCCATACCCTTCACAATGGTTATTCTCTTCCCAAGGCCCATCAGAAGGGTTGTTTTGTATATAAATTGTTGCACTGTCATAAATTAAAAAAAAAGCCAAATAATAAACTGCAATGGCAGCAATAGCCACGATTTATCAGTCATTTGCAGAACACTTTCCTCCTGAAGGATCCCAAAAGGGTTTATAAATTCAAACCATCCCCACGTAGTGTGCTTCTTCCACTACTGAAATGTAGTCAATTTTGGAGGTAAAAAAGAGGCTCTGTAAGATTATACTCTTGCAGTAAGAGCTAGTAAAGAACTATTTAAAGAGCCTTCTCCCCTGAGAGAGAACATATCTGCTATTAAGTGCATTTTGCTGCACATTCTGTATTTGGGGTTGTTGGGTGTTGAGCAGACACAGGGATCATTTGGAGTGCAAGGCACAGTAATAACACAACAGAGGCAGTGATGTCCCAGCCACTGAGCACTGCATATCACCCCCTATTTTACTGAGGAGGTGAAGAATTATGGGGTTTTTTTCCTTGAATCCAAAGCACAGACAGCTATCCTTATTTAAAACTACTTCCCACAGTGAGAGTCCAGCAGCCCAAAATGTCTTTGACCAAATTCCTTGGTTATGCCACATGACACCAGCTGAGGGTTTGGCCCAGGCCGTTTTGAGACCCATTCAATAAAAAAAACCCCAAAACCAGAAGAAATAATTTCAAAAAGGTGCTTTCTGTGTCACCCCCCCCTTGGTACAGTGCGTGCTCATCAGCATCGTCTCGCTCACACCTACCTACACACCACTCGTCTCAGCTGGCTGTCCCCCCAGGTTAGATGACAGTAAATAACAATTATCAATAATTTGATAAAAAGCCTCAGAGCCCTTTGTAAGGCCTATGAACACCTCCCCCCTCAGCCCCCAGACCTACCCAGCCTCTCAGCCAGGCGGATGTAGACGGGGTCCACGCGCCGCATCGTCTTCACCAGATCCTTCCTGCGGAACTTGATCTCCACTGTCCCCTCTGGCTCCAGGACTCCTCCTCTGATGGGGGATGGGAAAAGAGAAAAGAAAGGCACTTTGAGGTCATCAGACACAGGGAAACACAAAATGGAATGGTTCAGTGTTGTCTAGAAAGTATGTTAAAGAAGAAGTGGGGGAGGGAGACAAAATGAAAAGAGAGAACAAGAAAGAACCTTAGCTTTTATTCATCCAACACCACAAATGCACAGCAAGCTTCCCAGAAACACAGCTATCCAGCAGCAGATAGCCCAGCCTGGCACAGCAATGCTCCTCCCCTTAAGCTGTGACCTGAAAGGTCTTTCCAAAGGCAGGCAAGCTTAATGAAACCAACCACATAACCAACCACTGCCAAAGGCAGAGGAACACGTGAACTGAAACTTGGGCTTGGTGAGTCAAATCACTTCAGTCTACCTGGGAGTGGTGGAAGATGGTCACCTGGGAAGGTGCCCAGTCCCTTCAGTAACCAACTGCCACCCTCTGAAGTGAGGGTTCTCACTCAGGCAGGCACTGGTAGCTCCTGGGGAAGGAGAAGCTGCCATACCTGCTCTCCCGGTCAGCGTACATCTCCATGTGACGGGGGTTAATGGTGGGGTCAACCACAACCCAGGACCCCCCCCTCAGCTCTGCCTGGGGGGGGATGTAAATCAGCACAGGTTGATGGTATTCTCTCAGGCCATCCACAATGTAGGCACCAAACTTGAGCACCTGGTCATACATGTCTGCAGGAAAAGGACACAATGCTTGAAGTCACAGCTTTCTAAAGCTTTCATTTAGAAAAAACCAACAATAAATCTACTACTGCTTTAGGGACATTTCCACAGCCAAATAGGTGACATTTTCCTCAGTATTCAGCCAAACTTCTTCCCCATCCACATTAATTTCGTATTACTTACTCCTTGCATCACCCTACATAATCTCTCCAGTCCTTCAGGCTCACTAGAAACAGCAGTTGGGTGTTTGGCCACAGTGCAGGTATTCATTTCCCATGTCTCCCAGGACTGTTTTCAAGCCTCTACATCAGCTTTGTTCTTTGCTTGGCACCTCCCAGTTTGCCTCATTTTCCCTGGCCATTAAAATCCCAGTGAACAGAGCAGAAAACCCAAGTGGGTTGCAGGGATGTACCAGGCCCAGCAGAGCAGTGAGGGGCTTACAAGTCTGAGACACTTTAATTCAGCTCAAATCCTTACACAACCACTTGAGCAAGACACCATTTCTGGGGAAGAAAGAGATGCCAGCCCAGGTCCCCTTGTCATTTAACCCCAGTTTAATGTTAAGCATTACCATGAGCATAGTTTAGTACTTAACTCTTTGGGAAATGCTCTTACAGATATAAACCTACTATATAGAATGTGTGCCTGTGTACATATACACACACAAATACATATGGATATAGATACAGTTGCACCATATACACTAATGCAATCTCTTCAGCTCATCTACAAGGTCACTGTCCAAGCACCCAAGAAAAAGAATTTCACATATGACATTTAATAGAAGTCAAATACTGATGAGGAGAATGATTTATTTCCTCTGATTGCAAATAAACATAAATTCTGGCAGACAGGGGGGACTGAAAACCAAACAAAATTCCAACCTTTCCCTTTGTCCTGAGCAAAGAAAAAGGCCTCAAAAGGGGTGACAAATTTATTACTAATTACACAATTATTTTATTATGTAGTGCTAGTAATAAACCACTTGAAGTACTTTCAGCTAATTCTAGTGTTAAGAAAATAATTGCTTGATTCAAATTATTTTAAGGGAATTAATTCTTTACTAGACATTTTTTACTAGTGCTACATAATAAAATAATTGTGTAATTAGCAGTAGATTTTTCACTCCTGCCAAGGGTATATATTTTACTCAGGTTAAGTGTAGAAAAAAAGAAGCACTACTTGTTTGAACAAGGCAGAAGGAGGAGGAGCAGAGGAACTGAGAGAAATTTGGTGCTTTCTGTGCCCAGCTCTGAACCTCCCCAGGTTTCCCAGGGGCAGCAGCAAGGTCAGGGCAGCATTTCTGTGCCTCCAACACCTCCAGGCTCAGACTGTCAGAGCTACCCAGATGCATCAACTGCACCACTAAGCAGTTCTGCCCCCCATTACTCCTTTTGGGACCTGGCAATACCCCACTTTGTCTTCCTGAGTGTCCCAGCAGCCAGAGGTTTTTTCCATACAGATCTCCAGCAGCTTCTGCCTTTCCTTGCACACTCCCAGCTGCCCCTGAGCTCAGTGGATCTGTTCCTGGGGGTACAGCTCCACCTTCCTGCTTCCTCCCCTGCCTGTCACCTCCCCAGCTGTAGGGGACTGCCCCTGTTCCTCTGCTGACACTAATGGAGACCAAGTTTTGCCCAAATCAGACAATCCCCCTGGCTGTCACCACTGAGGGGTCCCCACGGTGCCACACACAGCTCCAGGCCACAGAAGATGCTGAGCTCCAGAGAGGAGCCAAGTGGAACCCCAGTATCCACAGGCTAGGGGAAGGTTCCTGCTTTTCTCCCACCACCTCACTGGTTCCATCTTCCTACACCTACCATGGCAGCAAAGCAGGGATTCTTAGAGAATCTCTATTTTTAACAGGTAAATTATAAGTGGAGTTGATGAAGCTCATAAAAGTGCTGCCAAGACAACCCAAGGCACTGCCTGTGGCCCCCATGCCCCATCCTCAGACCACACACCCTCCCTGGTGTGGGTATTTGAGTGAGAAACTACCAAACATTTGCCATACTGTGCCTACTGCCCCTTACCTGCACTTGTGCTGTATTCTTCAATCTTACAAGAGAAAACAGTGCAGAAAATGTAAACTGCAGGTGGCAAAGGATGCCAGGTCTCTGTGGTGCCCACTGCCCTGGGCTGGAGCTGCCCCTGCCTTGGCAGGCTGCAGATTTTACTGTAACTCCCACACTTACATCTTGCAAACAAAGCCTTCTCACTTCCATCATCACCCCTGCAGCAGAGAGCACCAGGCACATCTCAAGAGCAGGCTGTTTGCACAACTGCTCTTGCAAAGTCCTCACTCATGTTGATACTGGATAAATTTAAACCAAATATTGTATTTCTGGGCCAAATTTAATTCCTGTATTAATGTACAAAGCCTCTTGCAAGGCAGGGAATGCTGCAGCAGTCCTGCAGCAGGGCAGAGCTCCTGGTTCCCCTCCCTGCTCCTGGTTCCCTGCCTGCTCAGCTGCAGCCTGCACCAGCATCTCTGACACAGGGACATGAAATCTGCTGGAAGCTGTTATCATTACCCTGGATGTGTAAATATTGGCACTCAGCTGCACCAAGCATGCTAGAAAGGCTGGCAGACAGCTTTTTGCATTTCCATAGTGTCGGGCAGCCTGCCCTGAACCCTCCAAAAGCTGGAAGGGATCTCATCAGCTTGGCTGGATTATCAGATAGGACCTGAAGGTAAACACCAGGCAGAGATTGGCTGCAGACACATCACGTCCCTCATAAACCCGTTACAGACAAGCAGTACCAGCATCCCACAGCCAGGTAATCAGAGATTTAAAACAACCTTTTTCATTCTGCTGCAGTTTTCTCTCTCTCTCTTTTTTTTTTTATTGTTATTTATAACGTGTCCCAGGAAAAAAAAGAAGAAGTAAAACATGAAAACCCAACTGCGAGTGACCCTGTAGCAGGAGTGGAGCTGCAGTTTAATGTGGCAGGGATTTGCATGCTATCAAACTATTCATGCCATGTCCAAGACCCTGGTGCTAATTTCCAGTAAATTTCACGCTTGATGTCTCCCCGTTGTGGGTCACTGCTGGTTCGCCTAAATAAACCACTTCCAAATGGCTCCTCCATCTAAATATTCAAGCCAGTTTTTATAATTTAATTTTACATTATCCTGAACAGCCTTCCGGCCAGAGAGAGCTCGTTGGGGAAACCACCACCACCATTGTCAGATGCCTTTATTTATGGTGCTTATTTATTTATTTTACAGCTAGAATTAGACCTCCCAGGCTGACTGGTAAAGAGAGGGTTGGGGGGTTTTTTGTTTGGTTGGTTTGGTTTTTTTCCTCTCTTGTTTTTTTCCCCCTCTGCTAATGTCAATTTTCAGCATAGCAAGAGCTGTCTCTAATCTTTTCCTACTCATTACACACAATTTTGGAGTCATTTTACCCACAGTGCAGTCGGCTCCTGGCAGTGTGTTTGTGTGCACTGAGGGGTGGCATAATTGTTTATTTTCCCTCCCTGCATAATCCCCAGCCAGCACTGAAACCAAAACTGCAAACAACTCCCCAAGGGACACAGAGAGTGTCAGGAGAGCCCAACGTTGGCTCTGCTGGCCCCAGCAGCAAACAAGATGCAGGAAAATGCAGGGGACCAAGGAGCAAACTGCCCTCCTCCCCCTGCCACCACCTGGGGACAGGTGACACAAACACCAGCATCCTCAGGGGGCCTGCTCCACCTTGGGCTTCTGGTCCCAATTCCAAAGCTCAATCAGTTTCTGAGGAACCCAGCAAAGGGCACAACAGACCTCACAAAATTATATTTAACAAATACTTGGTAAAGTGACACCAACAACTGCCCTGCCTGTGCTGCAGCAGGGGAAGGAAGGGATGAAGGGAGCACAGGAACAGCACATGGAGCAGAAACCACCCAGAGAGGCAACAGCATTGTCCAGAAGAAAGAATTTTGTCCTCTTTTGTCTTTGCATCTGCAAACTCACTGGCATTGCTTTCTGCCCTGCTGATGAGACAGCAGAGCAGGAACTCTTCCTGTGTTAGTGCTGCTGTAACTTTTCTTCTGTGTTTGTTAAGTGTCACATGCAGGTAAGAGGCCATCATCTTTTACTTATTTAAATTTTATAGTATCAATTTCACATTCTTGGCACTTGACAAAATTTAAAGTAGCAATATGTGGTGCACAAATGTAACTGCTGGTATATTAACTGAGCAATTTTATAACTCTTCACTTCACAGGAACATCACTACCACCAAAAGAGTCAACTGGGAGACAGCCCTTGATAGGGAAATATTACAGTGGGGAAAATCATCAATGCCACTTGACAGAATATGCCAATACACTTCTGGCCTGCAATAATGCTGCCTTCCCCAGCCCCAGCTGGAGGTGAGGCAGAAGGCTGTAAAGCTTTCTGAGCAGGAGGGGTTTCCTGAGACCCCCCCAGCCCAGTGGCAGCTGTACATCTGCCAGAGCACTCCTGACACCCACCTGCCTGTCCTCACTGCACCTCTCTGGCCATGTCCTAGCACCATGTATGAAAGTACACATCAAAAAAACCCAACTGCATTGCTCTGTCCCTCACCACGTGCTGCCAGCTGCTGGCCTGTCCCCAGAGGGGACTGCAGGGTGTTAAACCTGTGGAGCTGGTGGCACAGGCTGTGACACAGTGGGGAAGAGCCCTGAGTAAAACACAAGCTGCTGGATGGGACAACAAGGGGACCCACACGGGTGCTTACCTTTCATTCCACCAGAGAAGCCTCTCCAGTTGGCAAAGACCATCAGAGGAAGCCCTTCCCTGTTGAAGTCATTGATAGCCTGAGCAGTCTTGAAGGCAGAGTCAGGGAACCACACCTGACCAGCCTGCTGGATTATCTGGTGGGAAGAGAACAGACTGGTAAGCCTTCAAATGCATCAGTGGTAGAGCATAAAAACATAACAATGGATGGGACAAGAGCTGTGGTGTGGAATGCAGTGGAATGCTTAGGATCTGTTGGCTCGTAGAAAAATCAGGACAATCCTTTTTTCACCATCAAGAGGAGTGTTCCCACTGATTCAGCTAAGAAGAGGAACAGAGAGGGTACAGAAAGTCTGATACCATTAATGCTGTAAGAAAGTGAAGGTGGAGAAAGAGAAAAGGATATGCAAAGGAGAAGATCCAGAAGAAATGCTGTAGGGCCAGAGCTGTGACATCAGCAATGAGAAAAGCAAAATGTCAGAGCAGAAAGAGCATGGTACACTGAAGTGACTGCCAAAGGGCAGGGAAATGATTTCTACCAGCCAGATTCCCTGGGCCCTACTCCCTGTGCATCACCCAAGTGCCAAGAGAAGCAGGACTGCAGAGGAATGTGTCCCCTGGATGGGTGACCAACACAAGTGTCCATTCCCTCCTCCCAGCACCCCCAAGGAACACTGTACTTCTTGTCCCACATTTGGGGAAAAAACCCATCCCATCAAAAGAAGTGTTTCCACAGAGCCATTCCCAGAGGACAAGCAAGTGTTCAGCCCACCTTGGCCTCTGAGTCCAGGTTGGCAGGATCAGCAGGGATGCTGAGCTCCACTGTTCTGGTTTCTACGGCAACGACTCCTACAGGTATTCCTCCCAGCCTGAGAGACAAATCAAAATTCTGATTTCTACTGTTACACAAACAGACATTTTTTTTCCAATTTGCATCAAAATACTCAAGAGAGACCAATAATGCAAGCAAATGTTGGAAGAAGCATTCTGGCCCTTTTGAAGAGTTCAGGGATGTGGCTACATTTCAGAGTAGAATTTACAGTTCTCAAAGCAAAATCTTGGTCTAAAAACTCTCTCATAATTCACTGTAGGTTAGATTGAATAGAACAAAGCCCAACTTCTGAACAATACAGCTACATTTCCACCACCCTTCAGATGTTACCACACAGATTTTGATACCAATGGTCCTGACCACAAAAAACCCAACATGCAGCCCCAAGGCTTCCCATGCCCTGTTTTGATAAGGGCTTTCAGCTGATGAAAGGCACCCACAGGCTGCATATCTCAGCAACCCTGATGTCTCAGCCCCCCTGCACCTCACTGCTTAGAAAAACTCCCTCTCCCGAGAGCTTAGGGTGAAGGATGGGGCAAGGTTTAGGTTTGGCTGTTTCCCTCCTCCCTTGGGAGGCTGGGAAGGGCAGAGGGAGAGGCAGGGAGCAGAGGCAGCAGGGAGGATGCTCAGCTCTGCTCTGGGCAGCATCCAACCAGCCCCTGACACAAAAGGGAACTGGTGTGGGCTGACAACTGCCTGCTCCCTGGACAGGAGTCCCAGCAGAGCCTCTGCTCTCTCCTCGACCACCTGGAGCTGTCTGACACTCTGCAGGCAGGGAAAGTGACAAGGCCCATGTGCACCAGGGGGCTGGGAATATTCCCACTGGCTGTGATGAAGAGTCTGCCCAGAAAGCTGTAATTGCAGGAGCCGTCTTAAATCGGTAACTTATAACTTCTGTATTAGGGCCCATGTGACCTAATAAAGAACATCTTTATCCAAGTATTACAGTTATTTATTGAACTTGAAAACAGCTCAAAACAACTTCTGTTTTCCATTATACTTCATATAAATTTTATCAGGCTAGCACATGAAGATGCTACATCTTGTTTTATAGTGTGTCCCTGGACAAGTTGCCATAGAATAATAAAAGACAATTTACAGCCAACAGCACACATATTCCAAACATACATACAAAAGATGAGTTTTGGCAGCACTTACAGTAACAATCCCAGAAGAATACACTCGGATTTGTTTTTTTCAAAATGCCACTGCTTTTGAAAGAAGTCAGTTTCATTGGTATTATATACACCTGAGAGTTCAGAGCAACTTGGAATTTGTCAGGAGAAAGGGACTGCAAGTGATGCTGAGCTTGGGCCTGGGCAGGGACCTTCTAGCTTTGCCAAATCATTGATTTCCCCCCTTTCCTCACATACTGCTTAACCTAAAAGCCTTTAAATAATTATAGGGTGGCAGATGAGAATACCAAAGGGTATCAAAAGCTCACAGGACATGCCAAGGTTATGTGGTCAGCCAGCAGGTATTTTCAGCTCAACCAAGCCATTTTAGAGCTGTCCAGAAGGGACACAACCCTTGCCCTGAGATGCTGCAGGTGAGCTCTAGGTGAAGGCCAGAAGCACTGCTATTTCCCATTGTATCTGCCTCTGCCCCTCAGCAGGAGGACTCTGGGGCTTTAAGGGGTCAAGCAGAGAAATGGGAGCTCCCAGTGCCAGACCTACTGGATCCACATGTGCCACCACCCCAATGGAGAGAAGCAGCAGCACTGACCCATGCTGGGGAGCCCAGAAGGCCATCTCACCTTGCCTCCCACTGATTGCCCTGGAAATCCAACCCAGCACCCCCAGGGCTACCCCCAGAGGCTGAGGGAGTCAGCCCCCAGGGCTGGCCACAAGGTTTCCAGAAGCTTTTAGCATGATCCAATTTGGGTCTGGAGTGGTGGCACTGTGATGCTGACAGTTTGGGAGGTGAAAGAGCTGTAAATAAAATATTTTTCTTTGATGCAGGCTTCTGCTGGAACTGAAGCACTCTGAACAGCTGCCTTCACAGGCACAGCTGCATCTCAGTCACTGCAACTGAAGCTTCCTGAAGATCCTGAAGCTTCCAGGATCCCATTCAGACACTTCAGGTTTTTTCTGCCCTCTCATTTGTTAGAAGAACACAAAAAAAGGCCAAAAAAAAAAAAAAGGCTGACAATTAACCAAAACCACTGACATCAATTAGGAGCTGGGAGTCTGCTGGAGGCAGGAGGATGCAGCTCTGTCTGGAGAGGAGAGCTGGTGGCAGTCTGAGGACTGAGGAGTGACAAAGGATAATCACTGCCTTTGGACAGCTCAAGCACTTGTAGCTGAAACCCAAGGGAGATGAATGTTCTCTTTCCAAATGGCTTTATTCTGAGAGGAAGCAGACAATCAGCTCACAACACACCCAGTGCCATTTGGAAGGGGGCAAAAAACTAAAAAAAACCCCAAAAACCTAGAGAAGAGGTGACTGAGGGGTTCTGAGCCCAGCTGTGATTTGCTCCTGCCAGCTCTGAGAGTTCAGGGACCTGCAACACCAAGAACAACCCAGGCTGCAAATACTGTCAAGACAGGGATCTAAATCTTGAGGCAATAGGGGACATTTTAGATTTCTGCCCAGGTACCCTCTGGCAGCAAGGTAAGGGGAAGGGAGGAGGTGAGTGGTGCAGGTCTGAGGAGCTGCACATCTCTGCATCACCAGAAACACTCCCATCAGGTTTGGAAAACACTGCAGGTCGTCCCACACAAACCTCAGTGTTGAGCTCCTCTCTATGCAGAGTTTTGTGCAGTCTGCTCTAGTTTTAGCTGAACTTTTATTGTGAGTCAAATCCGACTGCAAAACACCAAACTGAACCATGGTCCTTCAGCTAAGTCAGAGCTGCAAGAAGGCAGCTGTGTGCCTGGGGAAGCACACACTGCCTGCCAGCATTTTTAATAGCAGTTCTCTTTCTGGCTTTTGTGCATGTTAAAGCTGTCACCTCCAAGCAAAACAGGACAAACAAGTCATGTGGTAAAGAAGTATCCTGTTTAAGTTAGTTTTACTTACAGCCATCAACTTTCAAAGGAGTTCCTAGAAAAAGGCAAAGTATAACCAAAACTTGATCTCTACAAATGTCCAAAATGCCTCTTGGAATTTACCTTGCTCTGCCAACCACAACTGTCTGTGCCCAGGGCTGCATGATCTCCAGGAATGAGCCATTGTCAAAGAAACCACTTAGCCACTGTCCTTTTTGACCTAAAGGGAAGGGGAAAAAATGAAAATATCAGAGGAGGGAGGGAAGAAAGAAGAGAGAACATAAAAGGAGCAACCGAAACTGGCTTAAAAATGCCAACTGGAGAACTTGGCACTGTCTTTTTATTTATTTCCTTTTAAATCGAATATGATACAAGGGAACATTAGACAGCTGAACATTTGTCTGCCTTCAGCCATCATGTCTGATTTCATTTGCAAGTCTACATAGAGACAGTCATTTATCAGCAAAAGCATCATTTATTGTTAAACGACGGGGTTCAGATACCAGAGGGACTTCTCACGCTTTTAAATAAATAACTGGCTTTTTTTCCAAGACACTACAAACATTTGTCAAAAAGCAGTAAAGTCATTAAAGATGTTTTTCAAAATGCCTATTTCTATTTTAAACCCTATCTCACATTTTTCTCTTGATTCTGCCTAAGAAAGAATGTGGGAAAAAACGCAGGAACTAGATACAAACATTTCTGTGGTCTTTTAAAGCTGGACCAGGTGTCTGAGCATGATCACATATTCTTTCAGAAAACCTGGGGTGAAGTACTTTGATATCAAAAGCCTCTTGCTTCTCTGAAGACACCAGATGATGAACTCCTCTCTACACCAACACTCCCAGAGCTGCTGTCCTGGCTCAGACCATGGGCTCTCAGACCTGTCCTCTTGCCTGGGAGAAATCCAGAGAGCACCTGACCAAGATGACTGCACAGTTCTAATAGAAATAAACTTTCTCCTGACTCTTGCAGACAGTCAGCTTCTACCCTGAATATGAGGGCTGGATTACCCTGACCATGATAACTAGAAAGCAGTTTTATTTGCCCTTTAGAAAGGCAATGCAGGATCAGGCATTGGGATGCTCCTCTCAGTCACTCAGTTGCAGAAGCCACAACTCTCTGGGGGCTCCTGCTTTCCACTGGGGCTTCACTTGCAAAAACCCCCCCAAGCCAAACCCTCCCAGCTTCACCCCTTGGCACACAGCTCCTGAGGAACACTTTAATCTGAACAAGCACCTCTGCCTCTGCAAACCCCAGCCCAAAACCAATTAAAAGTGGAGATCTAAGCAAGCTAACCTCTGCTGACTTAAACAGGATGGAGAGTGTTTTATCAAGACCAAACTTGTAATTACTGTGTTCTACATTCCCTGCCTCTGTGGCCCCACTCTAAAATGTGACCATCCATTTCAAAATTATCTCTTGATCGTGAGCCCAAAGCTGATGGTTTAGATTCTGGCCTCGTGTCGGGCGTCACTTTGAAGAATATCACAGCAATATCTCTGCTAATAAATGGCTTTAACTTTTCACCTAGGAGATATCTGCTTTAACTTATCACAGGGAATCATCTGCTTTCCTTAACGCTTCCACTAAATTAAAATCTGAAGTCACTCGATTTGGAACCCGCGTTAGCTGCACCCAGACAGCTGAATGAATTACTTGAGAGATGATGAAAAAATATTATCCCAAAACAGAAAACTTAGTTTATCACAAATCTCATTTTAGCCTCCCAAACTCATTAATACCAGCAAGTGTAATGGTCACCCAGTCTGCAGCTCCTATGTACACAAGCTGCTCAACCCCAAAAGCATCCACAGGAGTTCAGTGGTTTGCAACCTTTCCACCATAATTATTCTACAAAATCAGCAGAACTTGGACTTTCCTCTGAAGCATTAAAAAAAAAAAAGAAAATCTATAAACATAACTATTATGTGTCCTCAAACACCCAGGATTTACATGCTCTTTTTTAATATATTATATTAAATTTATTCGTAACTAACTGCTTTATAAACTCTGAAATACATCTGGAGTGCAGACAGAAACTGCTGCCAAGCAGCCTGGACAGAAGTTGCACTATTGTGCACTATTGTCCCTCCTGGCACCACAGAGCCACCTACTTGGGTTTGGTCGCCCAGCCAGCATCCAGCGAGGGTCATAGGGAGCCTTGGTGGGAACAAAGTCTATGGTTCTGTCTATAGGATCCTTGACTTTGAGGATAGGAACAGGGCTGGATACACTCTAAGGGAAAAAGAAGAATATTGAACACAGTAATTCCCCTGTGTGGCTTTGCATCAAACCCCCCTCTGCAGGACCTGCTGGAGTCCTCCTTCCCCCACACCACACAACCCCTCAACTGATGGGATCCCAGAACTTGGCAAGAGCCTGAAGAAACTCCCAAGGTGCTCCACACACTTTTTCTCAGACCCTCCTATGGCACTGCATGGCACACGTTGTACTTCATTTGCTCTTGAACTTCAGGCATAGGCAGCATTAGTGAGGGGTTGCAATTTAATTTTTGAAAGGTAACCAGGCCACCTGACTCACTCCACACACTCTCCTGAAGGAAGGTGACCTGCCTGTTCTTGTTGCTGCCTTCCTGGCTGCAGAGCAGTTTACACACATACATCAGTTCCTACAAATTACTGCCTCAGAGGGGAACTTTTAGGGTCTTTCCAGTAAGAGACAATCCACCACAGACATAAACTCCTGCTGCCATGCCAGGGGAGAGCTGTGAATGTCCCTGAGGCAGCACCAGCCCACATCCCAGCTCCTCCTGCACTTAAGACAAACTCTATTTTGTGTACTTCAGTACCATAATGCTTAACAGCCTCGATCATAACTTAAACCATTTCACCAGGCACCAACCACAGAAAAAAATCCCCCAGATACAATGTCCTTCACCCCATAAAACCCTGTGAACAAGGCAAAGAGGTAATGGCAACCTTGAGCTTCTGCAGGGCCAGGAATTACCTTTGGCATGTAGGAAAGCCACTGCAGAACAGTGTAGACTCCTTCAAAATCATCACACACGGTGTTGTGTGTCACTCCATTGTTGTGCATGATCTGGATCCCGCCCAGCTGGTTGTTGGAGGTGTAAACTTCCCTCCCAAGCACCTTTGGGGAAAAAAAAAACCAAAGAGGAAAACCATCAGAGGGTGGGATTTGATGAGGAGGTGCTGGGTTAGAAGATTCCTATGAGCACTTCCCTGCAGCAAGTCATGACCACTTCAATGCCACAGGATGGAGCAAGCCACTCAGAACAGCCCTGGGGACAGGTGAGATCTTATGAAGAGTGGGAGCAATGCAAGTGGGGAAACTGAGGCAGAGCAAAGGGCAGAGGACTTGCCCTTCCCCAAGCAGCAAACAGGGCTGATACAGGCCCAGTCTCCTGGGTGCTGACCTGAGCTCAGCTCACTAACCCCAACTGCTCTGAGGAAGATGAGTGGCAGGACAGACCTACTAAAACCTTGACCTGGGGCAAAAAACCATCACTGTGCACAAGGCTGGGTACAGCAAAGACAAAGCCCCAGCAGCTCCTTAGAGAAACTGGGATGAATAAGACTCCTGCTGCTGGGCTTCCAAGCCTCCTGCACAGCTCCATCTCTAATCTCAGCCCGGGCAGTGTGGCTCTTTTCTCATTCTCCTGCTGTCTCTTTCCATTTGCCCTCTCACTGACTGATACACTGATCTCTCGGTCACTCAGCTTTCTGCTCCACTGAGTCCATATTACTAATAACACCTCTGCCACGGCCAGTTTACCTCATGAAGGCAGGAGCACATCATTACAAAATAAACTCATAACTTTGACATTCTAGCAAATACATGCCGTTTGTTATTTTTATGGGTTGAGTCTTTCTAACAGACAGAGGGCATTACATACCTGCTTCATTTAGATCTTGGAGAAAAAAAAAAAAAAAAAAAAAAAAAGAAACAAACCAAAACCAAACCCTCAAACACACAGAAAACAACCTGTCTCCCCCACAAAACAACCAGCACAGCTCAGTGGAGGAAAGGCTGTCCCAGGGGAGGAGCTGGAGCTCCTGGTCTTTAGGGAAGGGATGTTTGGGTCTGGCTTCATCCCCATATCCTACAGTGAGCACTCAGGACACAGCTCATCTTGCCCAAAGCAAAGAGGAACTCCACCATTTCTCAGGATTTTGGGTTGAAAGCAAGAAGGTGATAAAGGGATATGAAAATAGGAAATTTTGGTCTGGTTATAAAACTACACCGGGCCGAGGGGCTTCCTTCCTGCACAGTGATGGATAATGACAGCTGGGGCCAGGGAGCTGCTGTGCCCATCTAAAGCACTGCCCTACCAGTAGCATTTCCTAACTCCAAATTTATTTTCCTTCAGAGAAAAGACCCAGTGGCCTGGAATTTCACAAAACTCAGCATTTTACAAGCACTGGCAGATCCTCACAAAGCCCTCCATGAGGCAGACATCACTCGAGATTTACACCCAGAAGAAACCGAGGCACAGAAGTTGTGTGGCTGCCCCCAAAAGTTAGAACTCAATGTCAGCACTCTGGGTTTGCACAGATGTCCCTGGGCCTCCCACCTCAGCTCCAACACCTTCATCTTCCTCCAACAAACTCAGTGCCACAGAAAGGCACGGTAGGAACAACAGCAGCACAGATTTAGGTTCAAGGAAAAGCACAGGCCTCCAGATGCCAGGCTCAAGCCCGGCTTAAATGCTTTCCACAGAGGAAAATAAAAATAAAGAGGATTTAAACTCCCCATCTATGAACTAATGCAAACGTATGTACATGCAAAATGGGCCTCTGCTGCTGCTTATCTGGAGCCAGTGCAGACAGCTCGGGTTTAGCACTGCTGACAGGCAATGAAAACACTGATATACCGCCCGCTCTTGCCCTTAAATCCCTTTTTGGAGATCAAGATAAATATGCAGTTCCTTTTCCCGAGCGCTCCCGACATTTCAGTGAAGTGGCAGAGCATTGTGAGGGGCTGTGCAAATGAAATCCCTCTGCAGCCCCGAGCCGGAGCCGTATTTCCTTGTCAGGGGCTGGCAGGAGCGGCAGCTCGGTCCCAGGCTGCGTTTCCGAGCTGCCCCCGCAGCGCTGCCCGCCTGCGTTTGGCTGTGACAGCTCCGTGCGGGGCTGTGCGGCACCCGGGACCTGCCAGCCGGGCACATCCCGGCTCTAAATCAGCCCCTGCCCGCAGCACAGCCCCGATGCAAAGCTGAGTGCTCCCCGGCCAGCAGCCCTCTGCAGCAGGCTGCTTCCCAGGGGTCCTGCTGGGTCCCCGACCCGACTCTGCCGAACCCGACTCTGGTTTCACAGCCAGGGGGTGCCGGTGGTTAAAAAGGCACCGAAGGGCTAAGCCAGCTCCTAGACAATGATCCTTGGGCTTGGGAAAAAAATGAATGTGCCAGCTCATCCATTCAGCTCTGCTAACCACCTCATCTCTGACCTCAGAGGACTACATTTTTAAAGGCTGACAAGTAATTCAATCTCCAATTAACAACCTTAAATGGGGCAATGCATATTGCTGTATAAATGTTTCTGCAAGAAAATATCCAAGAGTGAAAGGGAATACATCTGCTGGAAAAGTCCAAAACTGATGCTTCTGCCATGAAAGGATTTTTGGATGTTCCTCAAGAAGACACAGGGGCAGCAGGAGGGGAGTCAGAAATGTTGCTACATCAGGCAGGTAAAACTAGGAACAAAATCGTGGGAGAAATTATGATACCCTGTATCTGACATGACCAGCATCTGTCAAATGGTAAACCTCAAATTCTGAGAGTTTGGGTCTGCCAGGGATGTCCACTGAGGTGCAGGAGGTGAAAGCAGCCCTAGCTCCCAGCTTATAGAAGGCACCTGCTTAACAACCAAGAAGGTGCAGGGAAGGGTTAAGTTTGCAAAGCAGACCCTCCCGAGCAGAAAGGTTACCAGCACTCCAGGGAGCAGTCAGAGATGCAGCTACCAGAGCCAGCTGCAGCAGCCCAGAGCTCAGGAAAGGTCCATCCAGAGGGCTGGGAAAGAAGAGGTTCCAGGATTTTAAAGCTGAGACACACAATACACATACACCTGAATATTGGCAATATTTGACCTCTGAGACTGTGCTTCATCTGATGGCAAAAACAGACAAAAAAAAGAGCAGCTGTGAACAGCAAAGCACCAGCCAGAAAGCTTCTGGTGCCAGAAAATTTTCTTTAAATACTGATTCTTTGCAACCTTTGAAAGCTCAGAAACCATCTTTCTGGGCACCTGGAGTTTGACATGGCACCACAACCAACTCAGCAGGACTGCCACCACCTGCTCCTCCTCTATTTGATACCAAAAAGCCTCCTGGTCACTAAAGATCCAGGTTGAGATGAGCATCTCCCCTCCCCGGGCTGCTGCTGACAAACCCCTCAAGGGTGCCCACACCTCAACAACAGGATGAGGCCACCAGTGAAGTGGGCAGATTGATTTTTTTTTACTTCAGAGGAGCTTTTGGCAAGCACAAAGGAGAGGCAGGATTCTAACAGCTTTTTCAGCCTCTAAGAAGCCATCCTCAACAGGTTTATAGGCATGGTATATGCATATTAATAATTTTCTAGCACTTAAACCCATGATGACCAGCTGCTTTCTCTCTGCTCCTTTTCAGAACCTGAGCTGCCAGTTGGTTGAGGCACTGGCTGCAAAGCTGGTTTGGCTGCAGACTGGCTGGGCTCCTGTGTTTCATCAAAGGGGAAAGATCTGAAAAAATGACAGCAGAGGGCTTGAATGGGAATCATTATGTAACCTAAGTGCTGTTATTATTCAGAGCATATCATGTGTTTATATCAAATATAAGTGCCAGATTTTTATCTGAATAGTTTCAATAATTGCAATTCCCATCCCACAATTTATATTATCTGCCAGAAACCTGAAGCAGAAAAGGCACATGCACATACTATAAATAGCCTATTTTTCATAAACAGGCAGAAATGATGAGAATGAATGTCTCATCAGAAAACACAATGTAGGAACTTAAAACCTGACTGCTATTATGTGCAGTCAAGCCTCAACAGATTTTTCCAGTGTTCACCCCAGCCACTCAGCTCTTCCCCTGCACACATGGTGTGCCATGAGAAGGTAAAACAGGCTGACCAGGAGCCCCAGGATGAGGCAGGACACCAGCAAAAGCTGTGCTCCTGAGGCTCCAGCCTGGTGGCAGGAGCAGACACCTCCTCTCTGCCTGGAGACCAAGAGCACTTCTTGCATTTCTAATCCAGGAACATGTGCAGCTCCTGCACTTTTAATTTACGAGTGTTCTGAGGGGGACCCTCCTGGCTTGGGAACATATTGGCTCGGTCTAATGCTTGGAGATTATTAAAGTCAGAGCTATACTCCACTATCAAGTCTACAGATCTTTTATTTAGAAGATATGGTGCTCTAAATGCACAAAGAGCTCCCTGTCACCTTCACATTAAAGCCCCTAGTGCCTGGTAAATGGAATTATATAGCTGTCATCTCCTTTCCCCAAAGTTTTAAGAGTACAATGGGCTCATTTTTTCACACTCCATCCCAGCTTCAGAACTAAGAGACCTACTTTGTATTGATTTAAAGTCTCAGAAATAAATAAACCTGCTTCACCAATGTGATTCACAAGAAATTCATGATACACTATTGCATGATATATTTCAAGCTGTGGCTCCAGCTCTTTTTTTCCTTTGGTGAGTGATGGGGGAGGTGGGAGGTAGGGGGAGGTGGGGGGGAAGCTGACAGCCTGATGGTTATTGGAGATGGCTACAGACTGCAAATCCAGAAGCAGGTCTTGCTGGTGGACTCTTTTACTTGCTTTAATTTGGTGAGATCAGAGGGGGAAGGGGAAAAAGCAATTGCACTTCACCTCGGAGGCAGCAGGGGAAGAGCATCCAGATGGACACTGAGATTGCAGCTGGCCTTCTGCAGCACCTTCTGCCTGGAGACCCCCAAGCACCTTACCAGTACAAAGGGAGCAGGGCTCCAGAGCTGAGCAGATGCAAAAGAGGCTTTCTCTCTGTTTGCAGATAACAACAGGAAATGGTACTGAAAGGGAAAGGTTTTTCCATCTTGCAATCACCTCTGAAAAATTCTGGAGCGCAGAAGAAAATCAAGTTTTGCAATCTGGAGATCTGAGCAAACACCAGACAGGGTCAGGATGTTTGCTTTTGACTTCTGAAATATTTGTTGTGGGTATTAGAAATAAAAAATATATCTATATATATCTGGAAAGTCAGGTGGGGGGGAAAAAAAAGAAAAAACAACTTTTCCTTTGACCAAAAAATTCTGAAGGAGAAATCTATCAGAAATGATAGTTTTTCCTGAAGAGTCCCAGTCTCAGGGAACTGGCATTTTCAAATGACAAATGTCTTGTCAAAAAATTCCTGCCTAGGAATTGTGTAGGGAGACTGCATGTGTTGCTCAAGGTCACTCCATCAGTCAGTGGTAAATCAAAAGGACTCCACATACTTTGCAAACTAAAATTACAGCCTCCTATTCTACACTGTGCCAACATTCATAAATCCCTCCTGCCTCAGCCAGGGGTCCCTAACGTAGACACTGGCCCTGTGAATTGGCAAAGATTGTCTCCAGGATACTTGGAGATCTTGTTTTGGTCATTCCTTGGGTCACCCTCCTTTTCAGAGCTCACCCAATGGCACAGGCTGCAGAGCAGGTACCCAGGAGATGTGCTGTGGGTTTAGGGCTCACCACCAGACAAGTGATAGTTCCCCAACACCATTTCTCCAGTTCCCACTCAAGTGTCTGGAATGATAATTCCCCTGCAATCCACTGCAGGAAAGGCCCCCAGAAAGGTCACCCTGATATCCCCTGGAGACCTCTCAAGAGAGGAGAGGTCAGGATGAGTTTTGGGACACGTCTGAGAAGTGCCTTCTCCTATTCCAGGTGGAACCTGAGGTACCAGACTTAATGCCCCAGTAAGAAGATACTCTGGAGGATCACCAGGAACTGGGATACAATCCTGGTTACATGAAACACATCCAGGGTTTAGAATGTGGTGGAGAGTCCCTGGAAAGTAGGAGAGGAGATTTTGATAGGCAGAACACAGGCCACTGTGCTAAAGTCCTCTTTAGAAGGAATAAATACACACACAGCCCCCACAGCACAAGCACCAGCCCCATAGATAAACTGATCAAGATCCATATTAAAAATGATAGAAGGAGGGGGAAAAAAAGGTAAACAGAAATCTATTAGACTTTCTTCCCTAAGCAAACATAAAGGGACTGATAATGCAATGCCTGGAACGTAAATTGTCTCTAATGGGAACAATACACAAATATCACCACTTAAAGCAAGGCAATTAAAAATAAAATGCAGAAATCGAGGGTGCTGGCTGTTTATCTGCACTCATCTAGACTCCAGGCATCCATCCTGCTCACATTAATTTCTCTACAAAGAGCACAGACCTTTGTGCTCCCAAGACTGCCACCAACCAGACCCCACCAGCAGCAAATGCCCCTGGCTGGCGGGAAAAGTCATGAATTGTCCTCTCCTCCTCTGGCCTAACTGAGAGTGACCTTACCAGAGCTCTGCCCTCATCTTGGGTCCCAAACCAGGCTGGCTGTGTTGGGCTGTGAGCGATGGAGACCTCCAACCCCAGCAAGGTTCTCAGAGAGCTGAAGGAACCAACCTCCCCCCATGAGACCACCCTGACCCCCACCCCATCACCTGCAGCCACCACCCAGGGCATGGCAGAGCAGCCCCTCCTGCTTCCCCCACTGCTGTAACCTTGGTGGGATCCACCAGAGGAGCTGCCTGACAGGGAATGTTGTTGAAGTGTCAGTTTCTGTTTGACATTTCCAAGCCCCTCTTTGATTAGCATTCTCAAACACCCTGTGCCCATACGTATCTTCCTAATAGTCTTGCTGTGCCACTACAGAAAGATTCATATCATGCATTAATAATTATAATGCTTCTTTGAATGACAGGGATGGCACTTGCTGTTCTAACTCACATGATTGCTCTCACATGACTGCTTTGATCTAATCCTAAGACTGGAGTCATCTCAAGCAGATATTGAGCCATCCCTGCCTTGAATCTCAAAAAAAGGAGCTTTCTACATTTGATATTTTACAGTAAAAAACCCAAACAACATCAGTCCAACTCCCACAGCTCAGCTGCAAACCTGCCCCAGGCTCTACACCAAGGAACACATGGACCTCCTCCACAGCAGGAGCTGAGCACTGGCTTTGGCAGGCAGGAGTGAATGTAAACCCCAAAGACATTTTCTTTTGGCCCAAGGCAAAGGGGTTGTTGTGCTTTAAACATTGTCAAAATGATCCTTGCAGCAATTATGGTCTGTGGTATCAACAAGTGCTGCAAGGATGGCACCTCCCATGGTTACAGCTTCACCAGGCACAAGCAGCCTCTGAGCTACTGAAGATGTACTCAGGGAAGCTCACTGGACATGTGCTGCTGCTTGGCTTAGAAGTTCCTTAAGATAATTACATGCTGATGAGCCTCCTGATGAGCCCATCTCACCCAAGCCTCTCTTAGAGCTGTTCCTCAAAGTGTCTTCTCCCTCTAAGAGCCCACCAGCTCTCAGTGCCAGCAGCAGTGCAGTGCTCGCCTGGTAAACTGCTTCCTGAGCTCTTTCAGGTCTCAAATAGGTTATACAAACAGACACATTGTTTAGATTCAGATCATTCTGAAGGCAAAAAACTTCTACAAAAAGAAATTCTGAGGATGGGGCCACCAGCCCTGCCAGTGCTCCACTGCTGGCAAATACTTTGTCTGAGTGGCTCAAAACCACTGCAAATACAAAGGAACTGAGGGTTCAAGACCAGGCAGGCAGCAGGTACCTGCTAAGCTCCTTTCCCTACACAGACACACACTCCTCTGTCAAGCTCACACTTGGATGTTCTTCACCAACCAGGACATCAGCACAGTACCATGGGGCCTGGGGTCACTGGAGGACAGGGTGATGCAGCCTTTGGGCAGGCCAAGCTGGGAGAGTTTTGGGGGAAATAAAACTAAATAGGAGGGAAAGGAAACAGAAGAGTCTGATGGTTAAAATCTTCCCTTCACCTCCCAGGGTGAGGCCACTTTAGATGCCCAGCTGTGGAGTGCAGGCTGTGGGACAGTCCATCACCATCATCACTCAGAAGAGCTGTTGGAAACACCAGGTTGAACATCTCTATAACCACCCGAGGTGTCTCAGATCAGCAGCAGTTCCTGAAAACCTCTACAAAATCTGACTTCCCCTAGAAACAGCCTGGAACATGTCTACATAGAGAACATGCAACTGAAAGCCACAATTTGTTAATGTGAACAAAACAGGATTTCTTTGAAACACAAAAGACAAGGAGGAGCCAACTAATTAAAAAATAAATCAGCAACAGACTTGGGAACATCCTTGTGAGGACTGAAATGAAATGTAGTCCTGGAAGCTTGAACCATCCAAGCAATGCATACACTGGGAGCGTTGGGCTCCTCACTCTTACTTCTATTACAAAGAAAACCAATGGAAATTAACCTGTTAGTGCATGGAGGCAGCACGTCACCTCTCCTAGGAAATCACCCCGTGCATTCCATGACGAGGACAGGGAGCTGAGGGAGGTGGAGGAAGGTGTGGGGGTGGGAAAAGAGGGGGGAGGCAGGGAAAAGTTAAAAAAAAAAAAAATAAAAAAAATCTCTGCCTCAGCAAAAGTTTTCATTAAAATTTTAGACAAATGATCTCTGTGTCCTTCTCCCATGCTGCCTGGGGCTCCATGCTATTTCTATGCAAATAACAACCTCGTGGTTTATATCTTATTATTTCCACCGGAGCTGCGGCGACATGACCCGAGACGTGTGTGAGGTAGACGGCGGAAGAGAGAGAGGGAGAGAAAGAGAGGGAGAGGGAGGGAGAGAGAGATGGAGTGGCTGCTCACTGAAGTGTGAAAAAATATTGTCAGGAGTGAGCGGCAAGAACAAAAAAAAAAAAAAAAAAAAAAAAAAAAAAAAATTGCAGGGATAACGTGTTTATTTCAGCCCCTCTCCCCATGTGAACCAGCACCTTTTAAAATTCATTGGGCATCAGGCGATCATGCACAATCCATCTGCTTTCACTTTATCATTTGCATTTCATGCCTCCTGGCTTTTGATGTGCTGATACTTTGATGCAGTCAGGAGACGCGCATTATCATTATTTCAATTTTCAGGGGGGTCAGCGGGCTCGGCACAGGCGCGCGCACACGCTCGCAGGAGAGGAATGAAATGTCATTTCCACCTCTCCACCCCCTGCTGAAATGCAACGGGGGAGACAAAAGGGGGACAGATGAGATGCAGCCCTGGTGCCCCCCACGCAGAGCCACGTCCCCACCGCCCAGAGTCACCCCCTGTCCCCGGGCCCTGCCTGCGCCCGTCGGTCTGGGCTATAAACAAAGACAGCTTCATCAGGGGCAGAGGGAAACCTTGTGCAGCTCTTGTGCAGCTTCTTGTCACCCCTGACAGGCAACGGGGCTGAGAGAATCCTTAAACCTGCCTGCTATCAGGTGTCTTACAGGGATATGGCTCTCTACTTACACAGCAGCAACACGGACACAGCCAAAAGCCAGCCTCCAGCACCAAACACCAGCTTCAGCTAGAAAGGATACTGACCTTGAGCTCATCAGCTAAGTTATAGGTTACAGTCTGGTTTTTCCCCTCTAAACCTAAACCCTCAGGCTGGTTTTACATAATGATAATGAACCAGAGCAGCAACAGATCTGCTGCAATGCAATGTTTGTCACAGTCCTCCACTGCTCCCCTTGTAAATTAAAAAAGAACCCAGTATTTCACAGGGAAAAAAAATAATTAAAGAAAACCAACAGACGACTTTCCAGAACGAGCCTCTCCACAAGCCTAATTGTCTCCACTGCTGCAGAAACATTTTTGCACTGCATATTCTCCTCGTGCAGGGAGAAGACATTTTGAAGATGTGTAGGCAGCCGCGAGGCTACGCGGAAGCTTTGTACAGCACCCTCTGCAAGGAGAGTATTTGTATTGAGAAGTCAGCAATGGAAAAAACTGTCCCAAATCTCTGCCACCTAATTGAGAAAAACTGAAGAAATATTTGCATGCGACTGTGTTAGAAAACATTGAGTTCCAAATGCCATGCAAGGCATGATTCCATTGATTTATTTTTGTTTCAGTCTCAATCCTTCCTCAAGTCCCTGCCAGCTGGATTAGTGACCTTCTAATTGCCCCAAAGCAAAGCACTCCCTTTGCTGCACAGCCTCTTCTCACCAGCCACTCGAAGGGAACAAGAACCAGCAAGACTCCACAGAGAGAATCTACAATAAGTCTCCACCATGAGACCCTTCTGGAGTGAAGGGTCTCCCACTGTTCAAGGACAGGCAAACTTAGTGATGGTCTGGCCCTAGATTACTGGGAAAGCTGGGTAGGATGCAGGTTCCTCCTCTGCCTGACCTTTAGGCAGGGAGAGGTTCAGTGCCTACATAACAATATATTCTTTTCCAACAGAGCAAGGAGGAAAGGAAAGGACACATGGGATAATTCAGCCCACTGAAATTCTTGGGAAGGGCTAAGTCAGCACCAGAAAGCATCTCCTTCTGCCTGTGCCTGCTGACAGATGTCAGAGGCTTAATTTAGACTAAACCCTTAATTTTTAAGTGCCTAAAATTTAGTGAGATTAATCCAGTCCTACAAAAACAAACATTCACTGTATGGATAGAGTGCAGTTAGACCTGGGAAGAAGAGAGCAGAAGAGCAAGACTAAACAGACTGGCCCTGCCATCTGGGAAACTCTGCAGGGCCCCGATCCCCAACAAATGACAGCTGGAACCAGGCAACTTACTCCACTTCAGCAAGCACTAAACTGACTCAATTTCTTTTTAAAGGATGGATCTTCAAATGCCTCTTTTCCTTCCATTGATGCAGGTGTGTGATGTGTGTAAGAGATCTAACTGAGGGTGCCGCATCCTAGAGTTGATAGGATCAATGCTTCATTTTTCGCAGAGCCCCCTTTATTCAGGGGAATAATTCAACGAGAGACTATTTTCCTTTTATCTCCTATTGTCAGGCAGGCACTCCTTGAAACGCAGCTTGCACTGAAGCACAACCACCCCAGGTGCTGGAGAGTGCCTGAGAACAAAGCTGCACAATGGGGAAGGGCACTCGCGCCCGCACAATCCCAACTCCCACGTAAACAAAGCCCTCAGTGAGAGGGACAAGAGCAGAGCTGGCTGTGAGCTGTGTCTGCTACAGACAAGGAGCTGGAGGCTGGGATATTAATGGGCTCAGGGCAGCAAGGGAGAAAAACCACCTCTGGTGAGGGGAAAAAAAAAAATAAGCCACTTTAGGAGTGAAAGCAGTAAGTTTTCTTACAGCCCGGGTTGATCCTCCCTCCCTGCCCCCCGAGCTGAGATTTCCAGCAGGTCTGACCCCTTGGAAATCCCCATCCACACTTCCCAGGTGTCAGGGCTCCCCCAGGAGCACTGCAATGCTGTGGGGGCTGTAAGTCCAGGGTGATTCTGGCCCGTGTATTTTGAAACATGGTCTTCCAGATCCTGTGACCAGCCCCTTCTGCTCTGTCACAATACCCAGGGGGTGGGAGAAGATGCTGCCCAGGCAGGGGGTTTCTCCTCTTCTGGCATTAAGTCACTGCACACAACCTATGATAAAAGCTGCTCTCCTTCCCCTTCACCTGGGTCATGCTCAAGCCCTCAACTCTGCCTGGGTGCCCTGCCAGCCTCCAGATGGGCTGCCTGGAGCAGCACCTCAGTCAAGAAATCCAGCTGCATGAAAGGACTGAGAAAAAGAAAGAAGACTGCAAAGGCATGGGATGTTTCACACCTCTGCCCTGGGTCTGCTCTCCTTGATTGGGAGGAGCCCAAGAGGGAAGAAAGCAGAGAGAGCACAGTGACAGGACCAGAGACTCAGAAACACCAATTCAGTTCACATAATTCTAAAGACTAAAATGCAAGAACTTACTTTGTTGAGGGCTCCACAGCCAGTCAGGATTATATGGGAGTTCTCAACCTGGAGAGTCCTCTGCCCCAGTCGAACCAGGTAAGCCCCAATCCCAATTGCCCGACATGTAACCTTAAGGAAAAAAAAATAGAGAAAAAAAAATAAGGAAAAAAAAAAATCACATTGATTTCTGTCTTACCAAACAGCCAAAACCTATTGATTCAAACATCTAGATAAAACTAGTCATGTCTGGATTACGAGGCTATAAAATCTTCTCTTACTGTAAAATTCCAGAATCTATTTTTTTGTAAAACATGGTATCTGCAACACATATGTATTATTATTATTTATTATTATTATTTATTATTATTATGTTTAAAAAAAAAAAAGAGAGAGAGAGAAGCAGTAACTTGCAGACTGATCAAACATGAAGCCAAATGACTCGTTTCCTAAAAAAGTTTTAAATTTAGTCTGAAAGGCACCCAGCCCTGAAATGGTGCAAGTAGCATTGCTCAAAGCCTACAGGAGCATCAACCAGAAGTATGATCCCAGATGGATCTTCTGGATATCACTGCAGGATTTTTAGCTGAAATAGACAATAGTTTGAAGAATAGAAAGCAGCAGGGGATTACCAAGTTGATGGTGATAATACTGTCATAGGCTAAAGATGTTTCTCCAGCAATCATGCCAGATCCTCTGAGGTTCTCTATTCCAAGTCCATCTTCCTTTCCAATAATATCTGTTATCTTATACCTGAGGGAGACACACACAGCCTTTGAGTCACAAGGTCCAGTGATTTGCTGAATCAGTTTGCTACGAAGAAAATGAAAAGTGACTAAATATCATTAAGGCTCCAAAGAGTAATGTGCATAAAAGCCAGCCAGGACCTGTACAGGGGCTCAATCTGCAGGAACAGTCCCACATACTGCAAAGGGGAGATGCCAAGGGAGAGGGATGCCTGTGAAAAACATTCTTCTGTCATTCCCACAGGATGTGAGAAGCAGGCTGATGACAGGAAAAAGGGTAAGAAAGAGAATGCAGTCAAATGAAAAAAGAAACAGAAGAAGAGATTACAATGAGGCTTTTACCTTCTCCTTACTCCCTTCTTTCATGCCTTCCTTTCCTAGCTCAGGCCCTTCTTACTCAGCACTCTCTGGCTTCTGTCTTTTCCTCCTCCTCTGCTGTCCTGGCACAGCAGAAGACTTGAGCCTGTGCTTCAGTGCTTCACTGAAGAGAGCCACTGCCTTGCCCACACACAAGTGACACACACGGATCCCCACACCCAGCACCCTCCCTTTGTTCTCCCAGAGCTTCCCAGTCTGCAAACTCAGCCTCTTCTGGAAACAGAAAACTTCTCACCCTGCCATGTCTGTGCTTACCTGGACTCACCACTGTCCTCCACGTGTTCACAGTGAACAGAGTTCAGGGCACTGACTTTCTTGTAGTCTTGAGGAGTCAGGTACAAGTATTTGTATCCCTGCAGGGAGAAGCAGTTCAGTCATCTCATCCCCACCTGTAGCCCCTTCCTGATCCCCTTCCAAAGAGCAAGTTTTTGGGGAGCAGTATTTCATTGCAGATAGTGACAACATCCTCTCTTAACATGGGCACTCCAGCTGAGCTCATGGGTGTTCCCAACATTTAGCACCAATTCATTCTGGATGCCAATCCTGCTACCTGAGAGATCCAATTCCAAGAAGAACTTTGGACCTAAGAGTCTGGCAAACATTTACCCTCACCTCTATTAAAACAGGCCATGTAAAAATAAAACTAATTTGTGATAATGTAGAGCTTCACTTCTGCTTCCTGCACCTTCTTACCTTGTATGGATCCTCTGGGTCTTCCCAAGCTACATGGAACATGTGCCGAATCTCCTCAGCCAAACCAATCCTGGCTCCACTGTTGGCAGCCACATAGATCCGGGGGATGCCATGTGTTCGAGCAAGCTCTGAAGCCCTCAGGAACAGGATGTCCTCCTGAGGCCCAAAAGAACCTATTTTGTATGTAATGTCATTGCCAATGACAATGATATCACGGCCTTCAGGATACTCAGGGGTCTTGAGAGTCATCTTCCAGGCCACCATGCCAACCTGCAATCAAAGAGCAGAGAACAACAAAAATGAAGTATCTTTATGCAAGATGTGAATCACACAGGGTCATTTCTCTTACGTGTGTTGCACTTTGTGCATTTTCCTTGGGAACTCCAGCAGCAGCAGCTCTGAGACACGTTGCCAGTGCAGAGCACAGCTGGCAGGACTTGGTCCTTTCCACACTCACTGGAGCAGATCCTCCCTCACTCTCATCTCACCCAAGACACTCACACTGCTCCCCCTGCCTCCTCCCCTTCAGGGATCTGTCACAGCTCCAAAGCCCATCCTGCAAACACCCCCCTAGCAGGGTGCTGCCTGTATTCCCTGTGCCAGAGCTCCTGGGATGAGGATGGATGTGGTGCTGTACAGCAGTCCTGACCACCAGACAGCACCCCAGAACCTCATCATCTTCATTCACTCTCACCCTGCCCTCATTTTAATAATCCTTTTGTTTCACAACTACCTCCTTTTGTGTTTTCTTTCCTCTCCTTCCTTTCACTCCTTTGGCTCTTCCCTTTTTCCCTCACAAATACCACAGCAGTTCCATTCCAAACCTGCCTGGCTAAAGCAATGCTTTTTGCTGCATATTTTTCTTTTTAAAATCACCAGCTGATCTCCTCTGGCCCATCTTATGGAGATCAGCAACATCTGTCCTCTGCATCTCACGTCTCTCAGCTGCTGCCTGTCCCTGCACGGGGGAGTTGGCCATCCTGGAATGCCATTAACAGATGGAAATAGCAGTGTCCCTTGAAAGCCACATGCATCACCCAGTCTCTGCTTGCCCAAGGATCATAAGCTCCGAGTACACATTCCTCAAGCCGATTGCACATCCACTGCAATCAGGAGGGTTTCAAACTCTCATTGTGGAGCCTCTGAATTCTGAACATGATGAACTAAAGCAGGAGGGGGAGAGGGGAGAAGCAGCAGATAGATATATGCCATTTAATCCAGATCAGAATGGCACAATACACAGTTGAGATCCAATCAGCATCTTATTGCGTCTGCAGCAGGATATGCCTTAATAGGCTCATTAAAAAAATAAAAAGGCAGAGGAATTAATGAAAGGGTCATGGGAAGTAAAGTGGGCAGCAATCCAAAAATATTACAACTATCTACTGAGAGATCCTTCCCCTGCATCTCCCCTTTTTGAGAGCTGAGGCTGCAAGTTAACAGAGTGATGGTGTTTCAGTTCACCTTCTCACTTTCATCCAGTGCTGTTCTGACTGACATGTCTAAGGGATTAATTTGTTTGCCTTTGAATATTTGCAGATTTACAGTTACATCTCAGCATCCAACCACAGTGTTTGGAAGAGAGAGACACTGCAGCAGCCCTGAAGACAGGAGCATAAATCCCTAAAAGTCAGTGGGATGCTTGGCTAAGACATGAGTATTAATGCAAAATGAAAGGGAAAAGTTTGTAATGCTGCAAAGCAAGTGGATGCAGCTGTTGGTCAGGCAGAAAGACCAAAAGTGTGTGTGTGCAGAGAGAGCAGGGGTCACACAGACAACTACTCCAGTCTGGATGCACAACCTAATTCATCTCAAACAAAGCTGCACAGCCAGAGGGGTTCCTCAGGCTTCTGCTCCTCTGCTGTTGGACTTTCAGAACAGAAAAAGGGAGAACAAAGGTGAAAAGAGGAGAAGAAAAGTATGCTTTATCCTTCTGACCTTACTGTTGTAGGAAAGGAGATGCCAGGGGTTGGATATTGTGCCCCTGTTCTAACCCTCAGCTGTGGACAAGCTTGCAATTAGAAGCAGCAGGTTAAGAAGCCTGAAAAGCTAAAATTAAAGGCTTGAAGATCAGCCCCCAAGAACCAAACAATGCCCACCTACACCCTGCCACCTGCTACAGCTCTGTTTGCCATAATTTGCAGATGTTTTTCTTTCGATCCATTAACCAAAATCCCTAAGTGAGTGCTTACCAAATCTTTCTGATACCACCTCAGAAATCAACTCTAGTGATTGGCAGAACCCCCCAGGGAAGATCAGGTAATACTGTCTTGAAAATTGCACCATAAACTTCTTCCAAAAGAGCAGAGAAGTGACACCAATTTCCATGTTTCTGCCCAACTACTCATGTCCTTGCAGCTCCCCTGATCCCATCAGCCAGGACCATGCCAGGAAGCTTCAAGCACCATTAGATGACCACAAACCACAGGAGCAACAGGAGAAATGCTCAGGCTTTGTGTCTGCTAAATACCTGTCTGCTCATGAAACTGCAAGATAGAAACATGTGAAGACACTCCCAGAAGCCTCCACAAGAATCACAACATGCTGGAAGGAAAACCTCAGCACCCACAGCTCACAGGGGAAGCAGAGGAGTTAAAACTCTTGGGCACAGTTCATGGCTGATAAACACGAAGCAACCACGTGCAGTTTAAGAAAAGAAAAATTAAAGTGCATCACTTTATTTACTTGTGTGTCTTTGTCTTCCCAAAACACAGATATTTTTGTGCTATTTATCAGTAATAAGAATCACAGGGCTCACTAAGGATTTTTTTGGTATGAGCAAAGTAGATTCTGGTTAAATTTATGGCTGGTGGAGGACAGCTTTTTATTTCAGAAAAAAAATTAAAAAATAGAAAATGATAATTTTAAGTTAACGGCAGCATGCCAAAGAAAGGAGAGTTCACAGGTTAATTAGACAGGCTGAGCTAATCACCTAAGAGCATGGACAGAACAATAATGGGTGATGGTAGCCAGCAGTGGCCTCAGAACAAGCTCTTTTTAAGAGCCAGCACAGTGTGGAAGTGCTTCTCCTGCCACAGCTCTATTCCCAGCACACCCAGCAAGGAAGAAGAGAGGGATAAAAAAAAAAAAAAAAGGAGGAACCGTCTTATTTAACTGTTTTTATGTTGGCAAAATGATTTGTGCCAGGGTATTTCCATAAGAAGTGGGACCATTATTCTCCCGTAGGAACACATTTGGTTTGAAAAGTATCACTGGACAGAACGTGGAAATCAAAGCAGATGAATTATTCACAACCCCTGATCAGAAGTGATCATTATTTCTGATGTTCCAAACTGTGATTAGGATTCAGTGCTCAGATGTCATTTGCTCCCTGAATAGCCCCAGCAAGGCAGGACTGCACGACACACATATATTACACCCAAGTTCTATATCTATAATTTTATACACACCTTCTCCCACTAGATCTTCTCCTTAATGTAACCATTAGCAGACAGTAAAACACAGTATTAACTAACGGGGGTTTTCAGGGTGCTCAGAAACGCCATTACTTTGACACAGAGTGTCAACACTAATCATGGCCTAAAATTAACACCAAAATTGACTTCAACATTAATTGGGCTATCGATGGGAGCAGTAATACACACACTGCTGCAGTTACAAATTGACTGCTGGTGGCAGCCCCAGCTGCTGACAAGAGGCACCGAGGGGAATGGGGAAGGAACAGAGCCCGAGCTCCCTCCTGAAAGCTCCCGGAGCCAGGCAGGCATGGGAAGGGTGGCTGGAGTGCAGGCAGAGGGGATTTGAAGCCTCTTTCTAGCAGGATCTGTAATTCCTGGAGAAGTGCAGCTGACAGAAAATCTGATGTTGACAAGAGCAGCTTATTATTTGACAGCTTCTGCGCTGGAGCCGTGCCAGCTGTGCTGGATTATTCCACTTCTCTCCCAAGGAGGATGAAGCTCCAGCCCGGGTTCCTTACGCCGTGCTTTGGGTTAGTTATTTACACCCAGATGTGGAAATGTGGCTCTCAAAAGCTCTGAGTAGGACAACTGACCTCACAGAACCCTGCCAATAACTTTGCCTTCTGCTGCATCTGGACCGGACGTAAGTTTTATACATAAAGTATTACTTAAAAAACAAGACTCTATTTATATGTCAGTATTTCTCACATGGAAAAGTTGTAATAAGGAAGGAAATGCAACAGTTTAGCATGGAAATGCCAAAGCTGAACATTACTGAGAGCACCTTTTTCCCCTGCTGTGCACACACATTCTGGCAGTGTTAAAGCAAGGAATAAGTTGTCTATTCCCCCCCTTCACAGCCTCTGTCTGCTCTGGAGGGGAACCAGTGTCCACTGCCCCCAGGATGCTGAAGCACCCCACTGCATTACCATGGACAGGGTGTGTTTAGAAAGAGAATAAAAACATCCCCCCAAATTGTACTTGATTTGGTATTTCATTACTTGAATCTGATATCTGGAACTTGAGATCTAAAAGAGAGTCTCTGCACATACACTGTCACCAAAAGGTGGTAACAAATTTAAATGTAGACATTTGATTAAAATCAGCATTACCAGGAAGGTAACAAAATTAATAATCTGTGTTTGATAGCATTATGAAACTTAACAGTCAAGTCTGATTATTATTATTTCAGGGAAAAAAACTGACTTGTAACCTTCCAAAAATTAATCTTTTAAATAATTACAATAAATTCTAACCCAGAGGTATACATTGGAGGTTCACAACCTCTGGTTCTGCAGGAAAATCTTTTTAAATCTTCAACTTCCAATATTGCTATAGCACACATGTACCTGTGCACTGATCAGGACACAGGCTGCATCTCCAGCAGAGTGAGAAACAGCTCACTGGAGATCCTGATCTGCAGGAACATTAACTCTTCAAACAATCCAAGGCACTGCAGAGTATCCCTGCTTAACCACACAACCACTGCTCAGCTAAGGAGATGCTCCATATACACAGTGACCACGTCCATCCCAACCCTGACACAGCTCAAGAGACCCTCCCAGTCCCATCCTCCTGTGCACACCCCTCCTTAAGTCACATTAAATGGTCAAAGCACAGAAATGAGGAAAAAAAAAAAGTATTCAGTGATGCCAGGGGGACCCTCTGCTAATTTGTATTAGATCTCACTTGTCACAAGTCATTCCACCTTGTACTAAAAATAACTCTCTCCAGCCCAGGACAGAAACGTGCTCTGTGCTGATCCCTACCCCCAGGTCTCACTGTGACCTTTGAGCATCTGCTTGATAGGGGCTAAAATTATCCTGCCAAGGGAGGATCACCTTCTGATTGCTTCAGGAGCATGGCAGATGAGGAGGCACCACTCGCTGTGCAGCACAAAGAATTGTCCAGATTCCCTGTTATTTAAACCCATTCCTACTGCCAGAAGAGCCTTCAGGTCAGGAGTGTTCCCAGAACACGCCAAGAAGGATTGGGAAATCCAAAGAGAAACAAGAATTTTTACAGTGATCTCTAGGGAAAGCAGCAGTGGGGTTGTGTGTGTGTGTGCCTGGGGCAGGTGCAGGGGGTGTTTTCCTTCACCTTCATGTTAATTCCCTGACTTTGCCATCCCCTGTTCCCTGGTTCTCTCAAGTCCTTACCATCCTCTGTAAGAAGCCCAATGGATGTTTTAATACCCTGTGCCTGTCATAAAATGCAGGAACACGGGGTGACAAAGCAGAACATGCAGTTCAACTATTAAGCTTTGCTTGTATAAAATTCATTAGCTACACCTTGCAGCCCCAGGCAATCCAGGGAGCTGCTGGAGCAGAGCTGGAGCAGAGCTGGAGCAGTCCTCTGCCCACTGCTGGCCTGGATTTCACCTGGCCGAACCCTCCCTGAGAGGCTGCAGGCCAGCACCCGCTCCGGCTGTGGATTATTTCTGAGCCTCCTGCGACTGAGAAGGAAAAACTGTGACATCTAGTGCCAGCAGGGAAAATGACAGAGCTCCCAGGGCCACCGCATGCCAGCGGCAGGGCAGCGTGGGATGGATGGAGGGATGGATGGATGGATGGAGGGATGGATGGAGGGAAGGATGGAGGGAAGGATGCGGCGGCTCCCTCTCCCTCGCTCCTTGTGGATGAGTTGGGGCCCCGGGGCCAGGGGATCAGGGGAAATGGTCGTCAAAATACAGAAAGAGCTAGAGCAAAACATCAGAATGAGCAGCTCAAGAATGCCAGTAATATACTGAGTTCTCCAGCAGGCTGAGGGAATTACCTTCTTCACACCAAGATTTCAGCTAACGTGCTCATCTGGGGAACAAAGGCAGCTCCAGTGGGCATCTGAGGAGTGCCACTGCCTTACAGCTCCTGTCTTCACACAGCTACTGCAACCAGCTCCTTTGAGATACTGCCTGAGTTGCCACAGATTTCTGAAGTCCAGCCCCATTCACAGAATTCAGAGATTTCCCCATCTTAGCCCAGCCAGGGAACTGCAGAGCAAGAGAGGTGTGGATGGCAGCAGGACTGAGCTCTCAGGATTAGCAGAAGAAGTCCCAGTCACGTGCCAAATGAAGCCAGAAACACCAAACACTGTGCCACTAGAGTCTTTCACTTCTTAAAATTAAATTAGCAGAAAGATTAAAAGTCCCGTGTCATAATTTACCTAAGCATCCAAGTTGTGATATGACAATTTTCTTAAAGACATTTTAGAGTAAAACACACAAGACTGCAAACAACTACAAGTGGATTTTTTTCCACTTTTTGCATTCCAGTGGTCCCTGTCTATCCTAAAGTCTGTCTGTTTTCAGGCTGAGCATCCACCTCTGGTGCTTAAGTCTTGATGTGCATACTTGTACAACAAATTATACCCCATTTGTCCCAAAGTCTATTTAGTCTTTCCTCAGAAGAATTAGAAGGGAGATAACTACTGGTGTTTGATTCTGCTGATAAAATAACGACGTCTTCAGCTTCCTTCTATACCTGCTGGCTTTGAGAATTATTTACAAACTGTTCTCAACTTTTTTGGTGTGCCACATTGAGCTCAGTCAAGGCTTACTGAGTTGTGTTGGCTTACTGAGGTCCTGAGGTAGCACCACAGCTCATCAGAACAGTGCCAGAAGTGAGCAGGGAAGCCTGACTAGGCAAAAGAAGACAAAAAAAAAAAAACAAACAAAAACCAAACCCAAACACAAGCAACCAAACAGACACAGTTCATCATCTTAACATGAAGGATCCAGAACAGAAACCATCTAGGAGAAAGCTGCAAGATGCAGGGTGCTGTCTGGAGCCCAGAGGAACAGCAGATGCTCTTCAGGATGGGCTACATGGGCAAGAGGCTGGAAAAAGGCCATGCACTGGTGATGCCTCCTGAGCTGCAAGAGCAGCAGGGCCAGCAGCACTGCAAGCTCCCTCCCGTGGCCATGACAGACACAGGAGCCTCTCTCTGCTCGGAAGCAGCAAGCACTGCCTAGGAAAAAATAGCAAGTTGTATTTTCATGGTCCATTAAGTCCTTGGCTTCTTTGTTGAGACTGCTAGCAAAGAGATAATTACTGCCAAATGAGGTGGTGGGCTACGTGAAGTGGTCACAAGCTGAGCACAGAAAAATCTCTTACATTGCAGAAGTTCTTGAGAATCCCCATTCCACAGATTTCCTGAAAGCATGGACAGGTTAGCCAGGTGAGCCCAGAACTCTGCTTGCAGACTCTGAGGACAGGAGAAGCTCAGCTTTGAGCTCCTGCTCTGCCCTGTATTAGAGCAGGGATTACAACTTTGGCTGTTGACACCCAGCTCAACACACTGATTACCAATCTCTGTGATTTTATGCTGGTTTCTCAATTTCACCTGCTAGCTAAAACAATTAGGGCACTCAGCACAGCTGAATGCTTTAAGAGGAAGAGTGTCTTGACCCCTTTTCACATGGAGAAAATGTGATTGTTCATACCGTGTAGCACAGCTCCAATAGGAAAGATAAGCCCTAATAATGATATCAGTCAGAAAAATTCATCTGTAGTAAAAAATGCATGATATACAATCTCTCAAAAGACTTTGGATTCAGAAAACCATCAGCTTTGGCTGGGAAAAAAAAAATCAATAAAATAATCACAGTTACTTAGAAAGTTCTTACCAAGCACTCCCACCCATCTGAACTGGGAAAAGTTCACACCTCTGGAGCTCTGGGGCACAGATCAGCAAAGGTTACTGCCCAAAACTGGGGGAATGCTCTATAACATAATATCCAGCACTGACCTAGCAAGTACAAATTCAGAGCCTTATAAAATGCATCTGTCTAAATTATCCTCATAAACTCTGGGTAAGCAAGGCACTGCACAGCTTGGGCACCTGGACCTCCCCGTGTACTCATTTCTTTAGGGATCACCCCCCCTGTAACATGGTGAATATGGGCTTCTGGCATTTTGAAATCAAATACATGCACCTGAGGACAAAACTATTCCTAAGGAAATTCAGACAAGTTTGGAGAGCCAAGGAAACACCCCATCCTTTGAGAAGGCTTCACCACTGCCACGTGCAGAAGTGCAGACCCAATTAATATTTTTTCCTGCTCCTTGTGGCATTTCTCCTCTCCTGATGCAATACTACAGCTACTGCCACGTAGCTGGATTACCCCAAGGATCTTTGCTTCCTGGCAGATAAGATGCTGTATTTCTGTGCCCTGATGCTATGCAGACTGACTCTCATAAAAAGCAGACTGGACCCACTTACAGCCTCAACAAGGAAAAGGCTCATGCTCTGCGTTTATCTAGCATCCTGTCTCTTCCTTCTCCCCCCCTGCAGCCATCTTCATTGGAAAGAGAAACTTGAGCACACGTTTATGAAAATTTGTTTCCTCAGCTGAACAAATGAAACCATGAAAGCCTGAAGTCAGCTCATCCAGATAAAGTGAGTGCAGTGCAGAGGAATGAAGCTGCTGAGCAGCTCATCACCCCCTGGATGTCACCTGTCCTTCAGCCTGCTGCTGGAACCTCCTCCTCCTCCCACTGCCCACACTCACCACTCACTGAGTTCTATTGTCTGATCAGAAGTCAATCCCATTGCCTCAAACCTCATCCCAGCTGCACATGCAGCAGCCTGGAGCTGCCTCCTCAGGCTGAGCTCCCCAGCTCTGGGCTGGGATTTCACCTCTGCAGCCAGCAGCCTCACCTCACTTCTGGGAAGCTGTTAAAAAGCAGGTTCTAGTCTGCCACAGCCTCCTCCAAAAAGTGATTTTCAGTAGCTAGACTGAAAAATGGGAGGAACATGGTACTTTCTCCTCGTTTATTCCACTTTCCAGTGGTTCAACCCATCAGCATAACAGGGCCTGAACCTCTGCATCAGACACCAACACCACACACACCAGTTCTTTTCAGATTGAGCACAACTAAGTCTACCAAGGGTTAAAAAAACCTCCCAATTTTTTTTTTGGTGGTCTTTGGGTACAGAATCTCTTATAATAAGACTATTTGTATTCATACTGGCAGAGTAAACACTACATGTTCATGCCCAGGCAGCTCTGTGCTTGTAATTTCAGCAAGAACAGAGCTATGTCCCTGAGGGACTTTGCTGTTTCCCCAGCCACCATCCACTCAAATGCTGAATGAGAGCAGAGAAAGAGAGAAAGATGATGGCATAAGCTTCCACACAGCACCACAGCCTCTGCTTCCTCTCAGAATGCAGGGAACAGCTCATTTCAGGTTTAATTACACTTGTTAAAACACTTCTCCTACAGGCCAGCAAAAGACAAGGATGTTGAGTCCCAGAGTCACCATTTACTGATTAGGTTCAATTTGAAAACATCATATTCAAAACCTTCCCCTCATGAGACACATGCAGTAAATAGTGGTGAAAACCCCTGTTTCCTCTCATCACTGGACCTGATGTTTCTGAAGGCAGCTTTTGCAAATCTGAAGTCAGCTAGCTAGTCAAAGGACAGTGCAAGTTCAATGATGCCAAGAAAAAACCTCATTATACCACCACGTGCAACTGTTCAAATTTAAGTTACTGTGGGAACACTGACTTACTGAATCCCACCTAAGCTAAGCAGAAAACATGAACACTTCTTCTCTGAGTTAGCTTTATTCTCCACTCATTTCAGTGCTGCAATCTGTGGCTTGCTAATGTGAGAACACAGCAGGCAAAGCCCAGCACAGCCACCTCCTGCTCCAGCTGAAGGAGTAACTCTCATCCCAGCAGCAGCAGCCTGGTAGTCTCGAGTAAATCATTCACTAGAGGGGGATGTTGCACACACCTTGCCAGAGTGCCACACAAACACTGCATGGGGAGTATTTAAATGGAAAGCACAAAATTGGTTTTTCATTTTTTTAAGCAAATGAAAACATTTCTATTTAGTCTTGTAAAACATATTCTTTCTCAAATACAAACCCCAGTTACCTGGAATAGCTGAACGAGCACTTTTTAATTATGAAGAAAAACCAGCACAGGCACAAGTTTGAAATGGGATCATCATTTACTATGGAGGTTAAAACACCCATTGTATGGAAGTTATTAATTTTTAATGAAACAAAAATCTCATTTTCAGGGGAGAGATTTCATCTGTGAAAGACTGGATGAATAGATTTTGTGCCTGGCTGGTAAATTTTCATTACAATTGTCAAACCTAGTCCAAAACACAATGTACTGCAGGACATGGAAAGAAAGTGATGTTCAAGAAAGTGCAACTTGCCTCATTTCCTCCTGGCAGCCTGTTCATGTGCACGAGTTGGCCCTGATCATCCAGCACCAGCTCAGTGTACGTCAGGATGTCAGACGGCAGCGGCGGTGTCGGCAGGAACGCGTGGTCGTTCATATGTCCCCAGAGTTTAATCAAAGACTGGAGGATGAAAAGAGAAATTCTTGTTAGGAATATAATCTGCAAATATTTTTATTCAACCCACAGAACAGTCTGTAATATCCCTCCCAGTCTGACTGACAGTATTCAGTGGATATCACTGACTGTGGAATTTAAACCCCAGAACGCAGTTTCACAACAAGTGGCATAATTCAAATGCTGTGATTCAGGACAGACCCAGCAAATCAGACATACAATCAATTCTGCAACTCATTAACACATTTAATGATGTATGAGCCCTATCCTAGGAACTATCACCCCTGCACTCTCCAGCCTTCTAGGAAGGCTGGGTAACAGGACAAGAAAACAAAGAAACATAAACAAAAAGCACAAGATGTTTTACATTTCAGCTTCTGCTGATTGACTTATTAATGGAACTACAGCAGCAATGTATCAGGAGTCTTAATTTCCTCCCAAACAGACCTAATCCATGGCTGTACAGACCCCAGGGGACCACTGTTAGCCACTCGAGGCCACTTGTTTCCCTGACAAGTTAGGGTGGCAAGCGACAGAAGTGTTTTGCAGGTACAGAAGCTGACACCAACCCACCAGGCCTTAAGAACACTTACCTGCCTAAACATCTCAGGAATGTCATAGACATATGATGTCCCTAAAGACTGTGCCTGGAACCTCTTGGACTGAAGCAGGTCTTTGGTCACGTAGGGGGTATTGATCAGCATCCCATGGAGTGGTCCCTGTTTATCACCGTATGCCTGGAACATAATCTGCAGAACCAAACACGACCAATTACAGTTTAATCCACTTGTTCCCACACACTCATCTCTTCCAGATTTTACAAAATAAAATAAAAATAAAATCATCAGACTGCTCCAGACCTGTTTCTGTTCCCTACCAATAAGTGAATGCTGGCATACCCTGTAACCTGTGCTCCATCATGCATTACTGCCCTTCGGAGACAGCGCTGGACCATTACTGCACGGCTCGGAGTGTCCCTGACTTATTGCCACATCACAGCAGAGAGCCAAGTGAACACAGCCACATCCCCACAGAAAAAAAAGCAAAAAAAAAAATAAAAATCCTGTGACTGAGATGACTTCACATTCCTCAGTATTTCCCCTGACGCCGTATCTGTGCCGATGGATTGTGATAGCTGGGAGCAGAGAGGAGAACTCTGTTATTTATGTAGTCGAACAGCGCGGGATCCGCATCTCCACTGACTGATCACGGGAGCTGGGTCAAGACTTGCATATGTCATTTGGCTTGAAGTTTTGATATTATAAGTTTAAAAGATTTTCCCAGAGTAGCAACATGAATTATCAGCTGCCATGCTTCATGGCACTATATATTCTGCTCAGCCAGGCCTCAGAAGGAAATCTATTGCAGCTGAGGAGCAGGAGGAGCACTGCTCAGCCGGGACAACACGGCACAAATGCTGCTAACACAAGAGGCTGGGCAGCAGCAACCTGATCTGCCTGGGTTCACCAGCATGCTGCTCAGATCTCATGCTACAAACAACAGATATTTTCCTAAATGAATAATTCCACTAAAGATAAAATTCAGGGAGCAAAGCCTATTTTAGTTTCTAAATTAAAAATTTCAGTTTGTGCTCTCTTCAGTCCTCACACAAATGTTGCTCTGTGAAGTAGAATTTTCAGTGGCAGAAATATTTATTCAGGTTAACAAGTATTAGTGACAGAGCCTGTGGGAGCATCTGTTACTGCACTTGGGACACAGTGCTCCTTACATTCCTGGAAAGCTTCTGAGCAGTTCTGTGGGAGCTGGAGAAGTCAGTCCTGAGCATCACCACTCCTGACCACAGAAAGCACCAAACACGAGTTGGGGGTCATTCTCTCCTGATGAATCAATCTGTTTTTCCCTTCTTCAGAAACTGCCCAGCACTCAGTACATCAGTATTGTTAGTATTCATTTAAAAGAATAATATAAATGCAAGATAACTCTCTGGAAAAGCTGGAAAACCCCCCACAGATCTGAACTTATCCTACAAACCTCCATCATGAGGGGAAAGATTTACAGAAGTTGCTTAAAAAAACTAACACCTTCAAGCTTTGTAAGACAAACCTTCCTCCCAGCTACTCAGAGAGTTAATTAAAATAATTCCTATAAGTTTTTAATAGAACCTGGTTTAATATCCTGGAAAATAAGCAATTTTTAAAAAATATTGAAAAAGTTGTTAAAAGCTGTACAAGTGCATTCTACCAGCTTTTAAAAAAATAAAGCTCATCAGAGAGTGTAAGAGGAAAGGTGACCTTCAGAAATGACTATCAAAGTCAAGTGTTAAGCTCAGCTACTGGAGACCATTAAAATATTCTATTCTTTCCTCATCTCCACTCAAAGGCACAAATCTGTTCTAGGATCTCCAGAACTGGACAGGCTGTAAGGCCAAGCAGTTTGCTGGAAACACTGAAATGGAGAAGACAGGGAGAAAAGGTGACTCAGCACTTTGTGTTCAACATTAACAGTGCCCAAGTGATTTATTCTGCTGCTGCTACTGCATGGCAGAGGGATTAATGCAGAGGCAGATGTAAACAGTTCTGTATTTAAATATTTTTCATGCCCCCTATGCTCCATGTATTTTAGCATATGATGCTATTTCAGTTAACCACACTGTCCCTAGGCCATGAAAAGCAGAAATACCAGAATAGCCACAACCATTACAAAAGAGTCCATTATGCTTCATTAAAATTATATAAAAGCACCTTCAGTAATTTTACAGCATCCTAGCCAGGTCATTCCCTGTATCTTTAGAATTTAAAAGACGAGTTCACACATTTTCCCTATCTACTCAGGGAAAGGTATAATTAATAATATTTTTTTATTGCAACCTGCAGGATGAGCACCAACAGCAACTGCTTTTCTGAGCACTCTGCCCCAGAGGCAAACAGATGTACAACTGACTGAAGGTATGTGCAGAACAATTAGAAGATATGCATTTTGACAGAGTTACTACAGGACTGTTGCAAGCTGATCTGTGCATTCTCCCTCCTTTGGCAGAGCTGAGTGGCAATTTTATTTCCCCTGCCAACACCCCAAAGCACAGAGGAACTTCCCCAGGCAGAGCGTGTGTCCCCAGCCCATTCACCCATCAAACCCCGCAGCCATGGGGACCATACCTGTCCTGTCCTGGAGTCTGTCACCTCTTTGTACAGGCTGATGTCCAAGTAGTAGCCTGACTCATTGGTCAGGAAGAGCCTGATGGGAATTGCCTTCCCTGTGGGTGTCAGCCGAATGTTGATCTTCAGCTCTGCCTGGAGGACGCGGAGTTTCCAGAGCCGGCTCCCGTAGCGCATCACCATGCTCCTCACCGACTCCTCGATCTTCAAACACACACCAACAACTGCCCTCACCCTTCTGGACACACCCAATGTTTTGTCACCCTTCCATCTTTTACAGTCCTGCTCAAAGGGGCACCCCAGTGTGCAGAGGGAAAATCCCAGAGGAGAAGGGATGGAAGCACCAAACAGCAGCAGGAGGTGCCCGGTGCTGTCAGAGGACCTGGGTGGCCCATCTGCTCTCCTTCTTACAAGCCTTGAGACAGGGACTGAACTCAACCTGGGAACCAGGAGAGGGTTGAGGGAGGTTGAGGGAGAGGGACAGTGCAGGATTCACATCCTGCTGTCCTCAGGGGACATGCCAGCCCAGCCAAGCACGGGGTGCCCACTGCTTCCCCTCCCGCTGCCACCCTGCCCGCACAGCTCACAGCTGACAACTGCGAAAGGCAGGGAGGTGAAATCCTTGACAAAGAGTTCTGGGGCACTTTGTGCACAATAATCATGTTCCACCACACATGCTCTAAATCAACAAAGCAATTACTACTCAGAGCTTGGCCTTCTGGTGTTCTATTAAACTTTGTAATATACTGCTATTGGCAAATAGCGCATATTAAAAGGAGGCAATTTATAGGTTCTTTTAAACATTCTTTTAAAAAACAAAAACTCTCGTTTCCACAGGAGCTCAGGGAAAAGTCAGGGTACACATTTGAGGACAGCCTAACTTCCAGGTGGTGGGTATCCCAGCTTCTTCTGAACTTCCTGGGAAGTAGAGATTTTTAGATGTGCCAAGAGTGGATTTACTCCCAAGTGATTTAAGCCTCCAATTTTTAATCATGATTTAAAAGTCAGCAAGCAAGAGATATTTATTTTGATAACCAATCCATCTTTTTAAACTTTCAGTTATTCTCATAAGGAAAGGTCAGCTCTCATCTTTTGGCAACCATGAATGGAATTGTTGATTTCCAACTAAATGCAGCCTTTAGAGTTTATATGGGACTTTCTTTGTGGTGGCTCTGCTAACCAGAAACATGCTTTATGCCTTAGCACTTTCATTTATGCATCTACAAAGCTTAATGTCCATTTATTTATAATGTTGATCTCTGTGGTTTTGTACCAGAGAATGAAAATGAAGCACTTTGTGTAGCTGAATTTACAAATTCTTTTTAAGTTCATGGTTTATCTTCTTTTATTTGGATAAAATCTGAACTTTTGTAACCAGTAGAAGAGTATTTAAAGCTATTTTCTTATTAAATCTGTTTACCTCAAACACAAAATGAAAAAAGTTTGGTTTAAAAAAAAAACCCTATTTTTAATAAACTTTTCCTTAGTTTATGTAGAAGAAGTGAGATGTGCTGCCCAAAGGACTGCACTACTCCACTAAAAATGTGATCTCTGCTAGCTCTGAAGTCTTACATTTAGTATTTATTCACAGACTGTAAGAAAACACAAAGCTTTCTTCTTTCCTCACACTCAAACAGGTTGCTCATGTGACACAAACTAATTGCTTGCCTTAACTCCCTAAAATAGACTATGTTTTTTAAGAGAAGCTGCTCTAGCAGCTCAACAAACAGCCTTTAGTTAGAAACATCCCTTAGGTATGTGACTCCACTTTCTTTACCGAAAGTTTTTTACTGAAAGCAGAACTACAATATTTGTAGAATAACTCATCTAACCCTCATGTCACCACTTTTAATTCTGGTCCCCGATTTCTTGTTCTTTCTGTTATAAAATGGCTGCTGGAAACCACATCTCATTCACTACGCTGCATTAAAGTGGAATCAATCAATAGGTGCCCCTTACACAGCATAAAAAGGCAACCAAAGCCCATCTAATTCTGGTGAGTCAAGCCCAGGAAAACCAACCAGCTCAGAGCTAGAGGAAAGATCATACCTTCGATGGGTCCATGATGACAGTAGGCACGAAATTTAAGAAGATGTGATTGCAGTCTGTGCGCACGTTGGTGTTGTTAAACGCCACCTCCAGCTCATCCATGGCTTCCAAAAGCAATCGTTCTCCCTCATTTTGCAGGTACTCAAAGGAGGCTTCCTGCCAGACATTGTCAACATATAATTTACTCTCGACTCAAAAATCACAGCCCAAGAACACAGTGTTTGAAAAACTGCAGAAGGACTTGACTGAGAAAATAGGTTACGTTAGTTTCAGATGTGCAGCCCTGCAGCAGATCCAGCTCCATCACAGAGCCAGCACTCCCACTGCCTGGATCCACACTGCTGCCCTCATTTAGGTCAGAACAAATCCCAAACCAGACAAGGCAAACCATTGCTGCAGCAGTGCAGGAGAAACACAGAGGAACAAGTGTTGCCTCCAAACACGAGGACTTCTGACTATGCACTCGGGTGACAGCAAAATCTCCTTGATGCACAGGAAAATCTGGATTTAGGCTTCTGCAGAGCCAATGCCAGAAAAGATGGGGCAGACCTCCAGGTGCTCTGTGCAGGGGACATGTTTGCATGTTCACAGAATGACTTGCAATGCTTTGTACACTCTCTTGGAAAAGAGCCCTTGCACCAAACTCACCTTGGTGACCAGGTCTGAATGCCTTATAATGGCCCTCACGAAGAACCTGTAGTCTGTCACTTCTGTTCCCACTTCAACTTTAGCTGCTCCCAGGTAGAGATGCATTTTGTGATTGGCACAGGGGATGGCAGTGAGATCGAAGTTCCTCATGCGGTTCAGCTCCAGCTGAAAAGCCAGAGCTGGCTCCAGGTGCCTGTAAATCCTGTCCTCCTCAAACTGGAGGCACCCAGCATCATACAGGGAGTAAAGGGTGAAAAAGAGGAAGGTGGGTTAAAGAAGCTGAAACTGAAGTTGGAAAAAACTAGATCACAGACATTAGGAAATTTCATATTTAATTTCAAAACTAAAAAATTCAAATTAATGCCACCCAGAATTTTCTGTGTCATGCAGATCATTGGCATGAAGAGCTGCAGTGAAACTGCTGAACTACTGAGAGCAGAACACAAACTGCAGACCAGCAAGATCTCAGACTCACTCCCCCCAAAATCCCCATTTTCACAAAAGCCAGAAAGTTTGGTACTGAATCATTTGGCTGCCTCCAGTGCCCCCTTCTTACACTGTGCCTGAAATCTGCAGGAAGAGAGGCTTCAAGTCAGGCTTCCAAATGCACCAATTTTTATCCCTAAATATCAGCCTCATCATTGTGACTGACATAATTCACTGTACATGTGGGCTAGCCAAGTGAGGGAGGAGAAAGTCCCATGCAAGTTGGGCTGAAGAACTTCCCACCCTCCTGGACTCCCAAGGAACAGCTACATGAAAGAAGCATAAAGCCAGCACTTAGGAAAGTATTAAGAAAATACAAATTACCTTATCCCGAGCACGGAACGTGAAGAACTTTGGGAATTCTCTCTGTCAGAAAATAAAAGCAGTGATGTTAGCCCTCCAAAACAAGTCATTTATCTACCCAGAGTGCTCACAGGCCAGACCTGGGGCAGCACCACAGCAGAGGAGATGGCAGAAGTTGCTACAAGCTACTTTTTCTACATCACAAAAGATGGTGGAAAATCAAGTTACCCTCAAGAAGGCAGCAGAGGTCATTTAAACCCATCTGCTAATGCAATAGATGCTACTTGATTGGCTTTTGATTATTATTGTCAGTTATTAGCAGACAATAACATGGAACTGTCCAGACAGTAGTGGGAAATTTCATCTGGTTCAATAATGACCATGATTACTGTGGAAACATTTGGGAGCCATACAATGACAGCAACACTCCATTATGTAAGCAGATGCACACACAATAATCATCTGTATTCTACTGCTCTTTTCATACTATTACTGCTAGAAATACTCACTTCCCAAGGAAAACCATGAATTGTAATCACATAACTTTACCCTCATGCATTAAATAGTTCTCTACAAAAGTACCCCAAGTATGATTAGTTTTCTGGGTTACTGAATAGATAAAATAGAGAGCAAAGACAGCTTGTCACAATTGTCTTACTGAAAAAAAAATAAAAGGGATCTGACCTGAAGTCACTGAACTTCTGAGTGGCATCTCAGTACCAATGAAAGAAGTGAAGTCCAAGCTTGGTTAAGTGCCCCAGTGCTGGAGCACAGGACTCCACTGAGCAACACAGCTTTTAAGGCTAGAATCCACCTTCCAGGTACTCATCTTCCTCTCCTCTTACAAAAACCAGTCTCCAGAACTTCACCTGACAGCTCTCAGCTGAGCAAACTAAACTGTGGTTGCCTGTGTCTTCAGACTAACCAATGGCACAGGAAATCCTGCCTGAAAACTCAAGCAGTGGGGGTGTTAGGTGAGCCTACAAACATCAACTGTACTCTAAGAAAACAAGCACTGCCATGTTTCCTCCCTTCCAGGCCCTCCTACCTGTCCCTCCTCTGCACGCTGCCAGTTTCTCCTCACATCATCCATGCTCATTCTATCATTAATGTAATTGCTTCCAAGGCATCTGACTAGAGTTGTGGGCAAATATAATAATTAGATGTGCACACACACAAAAATTCTCTGTGCTCTGGTACCAAAATCCAAAAGAGTGCTCCATTTCCTAGGCAGAAGAATTATACCCCTGCTGTGTTCTAATCAACCAACCATCATCAAGACAATCAAAATAATTTGCCTAAATTAGCCAATCAAGACACCCTGCAAACTGCAGAATGTGAAAAGCTACAACAGAAATCATCATAGTTGATTATTATACTAATAATCACGTTAAAAACCTAATGAGATGAGGAAATTGGAAGCTTGCTGGAGCAACTCTCTATTACTTCAACATGCTGGGAACTAATTATATAGACTGTAATTAAAACAAAAACAAACCCAAGCCCAGGCCCTGGCTAAGTTAATAGTTGGTCCAGTAATAAACAGAATAGGAGATGGTAATAAACACTGACACTCACAAAGGATCCCAGAGGTACTCTAGAAACTTTGCTGACAGCTGACATCCCAGGCTGCCTCCTCTGGCTCAGGAACAAGGAGCATCCTGACAAACCATCACTCCAAATGGCAGCTCAGGCCAGGCTTTTTGCAATGACTCCTTTTATCCTGTGGCTCCTTTCTGCCCACTGACACATGATGCAGTGTTTATTCAGAGACTCCTATGTTATGTCCTCCAGTATCAATTCAGTTCTCTAAAATTTCCTTTTTTAAAAATCTATAGCCTCAACTTTCTTGCTCAGGGTCCCAGCAACTCTCCAGAGTCCAGTTTCCTATCCAAGCTGTTGATGGATCTGTACTGTATCTGTACTGTGGGCAGCCATCCCCCTTTGTGATACCCACATTTGTTCAGATTTCCCTGCACTGTCAAGCCCCCTAATAACTTCCAAAATTGTAAAGTAGATAAATACACAAGGAATAAAAATCTGGTTTGTGCCTTACATTGCCACAGGAAGGGTAAACTAGCCCTCACTGGTGCCCAAGCCCTGGGGAAAGCAGTAATCCATAGCAGTAAGAGCATCCAACATGTTCCACACCACTAAGCCACTCTGCAAAATTTAGCAAGTCACTTTAATTACTTTTCTAAGTTATTTCAAAAGCCTAAAGAAATCACCACACTACATAAGAAACACAAAGGTTTAATTCTATGATTATATTTTAGAAGAAAAACCAATATTGGACCAAACAAGTTCTTTATTAATGTGGCAGTCATGAGCTCAGCCAGGTAACAAGAGTGACTTCAGCATGTGAATGGCTCCCTGAACTCAAAGGTGCACTCCTGTGTTTGAAGTCAGCTGTTTGTTTAAATACTTCACTTAACTCTGAAACCAATGCTGGCATTAAATTCCTGACCAAGATCCAAATCCTGAGTCACTCATGTGTCTCCTGGCCTCAGGTCAAGAATACCACCACGTTCTGCCCTTTTTACTTACATGAAATCTCTGATCCACCTCATAGTTGACCTGTTTCCTGAAGTCCTTACAAACGCAACATAGAAGCACAGGAAGAGAAGAAAAAAAACAGCAGAAGAAAGCTAGCAATTAGGATGAAAATCAAAAATTAATTAATTCAAGAATACAAGAGGTGTCAAGATTGTTTACAATTGTAAATTAATTTTAAGCGAATTCATCAAAACCATCTCCAAATTTAGAGAACAAAAACAGTGAAGAGAAAAATAAATACAGTTAATACAGCATTTAATTTGGAAAAAAAAACCCATCAAATGTCAATGCTTCTCTGAGCTAGAAACCCAAGAATTCTGAGCAGCAGGAGAGATATCAAAGTACCTTTTGTGCTACAAGGAAAGTCAGCCTCCGAATCCCGTGTTCAAACAGGACTGATTTCTGTAAAAAGGCAAGGAGGGAATCAGGTGACTGGATTAACAGACAAAGAACACATCCAAACCAGGTCAAAGTCTTATATGAACTGAAAAGCTCTACGGATCCTCCTGCAGCCATGCTGGAAGCTGTCAGTCCCCCTCACAGCTGAGATTTCTCATCCGCTGATCGTCTCAAGGCACACACACAAACACATCACATCTGGAGAGGTAAGGAACCAGATCACAAGACCAGAATATTCCAGCTGAGCCTCACCAACAAAGAAAGCAGAAGAGTCATTTCCAGTTCTTGCAGGAAATACTCTTGTTCATTTGCCAAAGCAAGATGTTCTTTTTTGCAAAGGTCTGCAGGGAGCAGAGCGCAGACAGGGCAAGGCCATTGAAGATGATGGAAAAGGAGTTTTAAAGGAGCTAAGCCAAGGAAACATAGAGCAACTACTTGATTATGGCACAATAAGCACACAGACAAGCCAGACCAAAGCATAGATGTGTCAAAACTGCAAAGGTGAGAAACGATACGTGTTACTGAGGGGTTTTTTCAGCTAGATAAGAGAAGATTCATTCTGGCTGCTTCTTTATCGAATGCCACTAAGGCACATTTCAAATGAGTGCTGCCATCAGGATCTGCCACACCACTGATCTTTTAAACTGTCAGGACCTCAAAATTCTGCTCCTCTTTCTAAAAGTTTTTCCTTTCTCCTCCTTTCTCCAGTTTAAAAGCAAGGAAAAAAAAAATAAAAAAGAAAAGAAGTAAGAACTCAGCTCAACCAGGGACAAAACAACCCCTTTCAGCACAGACTGAAATGTTTTACTAAGGTTAAGCCCTTTGAAAATGAGCATCAGTGACTATATTCATGGCAAGAGGAAGAAAATAACTTTAATAATGCCATGATTTAAAAAGCAAAAATTGTTATTGCTTTTAAAATTCCACAAGTGGCAGACAATAACAGCATAGCAACAGGATTCTGATTACATGGTAATAATGTGGGTCTCACAGCAAGTCCACAGCTATTACAGAGCGATTAGCCATCAGCACCTGGAGAAACTCCATTTGCACTGACTGCCTCAATCTCCTCCACAAGTCATTTACAAGTATATGATCCTAATTTCTATTAAAAAAACCACACATAACATGCTGGGACTGGAAGATTATTTGGACAATTTGGATCAACCTATTTGATAGTTTAATGTGTTTCGGAATTTTTTTTTTCCCTTTATTTCTTTTTTACCCCCTCCCAGAAAATGCCTGGAGCATGATCAAGCAGATGAAAAGCAGAACTAGTTTTAATTTTTCTGTTTGATTCTTTTCTTTGCTTAAAGAGACAGGGAGCTGCAGAAGTCACAGGGACCCCAGCCCCTTTTTGGAAGCCCTGGTTTCTGCAGGATGTAATGCCACCTTCCACACTGGGAAATTAAGTTTAAAAAAGCAGATTTTTAACTGGGAAATGAAGTTAAAAAAGCAAATTTTCAGGCAGGCACCAGAGTGAGGCCTCATGAGGAGGCCACCCCCACCCCAGGGTGTCTCACAACTGACCACAGCACTCCTATCTGGTACTCTCAAGTGTATCCCATACTTAGGAAGGAGCAACAGCACATACCAAAGCAGTTCCAGTTGTGCCAGGGGCATGCTCCAGCACACCACCACCACCAATAAATATTAATTGCATTCAGACTACCACAATACAGAATGTTAATCCCATTTTAATGTCACTTTCCACGCCTCTGTTACTCATATCACAACTGTGGGATACAGCACATTTTCTGGAGAGAGATACTTAAGATCGACCCGATGTGTTTAAAGACTGAAAAGGTCTTGTTGTACCTTATCAAAAATGAAAGGGAAGAAATCCTACCCTGATGGATCAGAATGCAATGCAAAGGGAAACCATCACCCAGAGGTTTCAGAAAGGTGCAGCCACATCCAGCCAAAGAGGTGGTAAGGTTTTAGATGGAATAAAACAAAGATGTAACTGTTGCATGTGTTTGTTTTGAAGAACAAACAAATGAGGAACATACTGATTTTTCCCAAAGCAGCCAGAAGCATCCTGAACAATCACAGTTCTGGAGAGAATCAAGGCAACTTACCTTGCTTTGTGTGAACTCCCTGAACATGGCTGCCAGCCCATCATCATCAACATCACTGTCAGTTTTAATAGCAACATTAAGAATGTGAATGGGTTCCTCACGGGAGGTCTGCAATTTAAAGAAAATATTCCCCATAAATAAATTGTTAACAACTTAACACCTGGGTGTTCTCAAAAGAGCTCCCCAAAAGCACCTCTGGTACACAGATGCCTTTGGGGAAAATGACCTCAGCAAAGCATGCTGCAAACCAAGGAAAACTGTGAGGGAAATCCTAAACCAAGCAGCTCCCTAAATTTGTGATTTCAGAGCAATAAGAGTTAATGTCCATAAAGAGCAAACTGGAGCTTCATTTGGAGAATCCAATTCTGGCAGCCACATCTGACTTGGTTAACTCAAGTGTGCTTCATTAGGATGCAGAAAGAATGCAAGGTCAGGACCTCTCTTCACAAGATGAGGACAGGCAGGACATAACAGGACTTGGGCATCAAGAAAGGTAATGAAATTAAGTGAAATCCAAGTGTAGGAGCAAAACAATGTGTGTTTTCCTATCTACAACTAAATGAAATAATGTGGGAGCATCAATTACTTCAGAGCTCTGAGAAATTACAAAATAAGTATTTATTCCTCTGCACCTGTTCTCCACACCAATGCAGAAATTGAGAGGTTCATCTCATCTTTTCCTCCTAAAAACAGTTCTAAAAGGCAGGATAGAGGGAAGAGTCAGGAAGCAACATAGAAGACAGAAAATATGGCAGCTGAATATGCAGTTCCAAAAGTCCAATGCCCAGAGGAGGTCTGGAAACATAATTATGGGTCTGAACTCTGAGTTATGCCCTGGATCCACTAATTCTGCTGATGTTAAAAGCTACAAACTCAATTTACATGGAGAGTAAGAGATTTAGACACAGTTTTTGAACAGAGTCAGAAAATGGCCACCTACTTGGAATCATCTGCTGTGGAACAAGCAAACAAATCATACAGAAATACAAAAAGCTTTTAACTCCTGCTTCCAGCACTCAAATCAGTGACAAGTATCTGGCCTGCAGCCACTGCAGCACTCTGCACACCTTCTATTTCCAACCTGAGAGCAATCTCAAGAGAAAAAATCCCCACTGTACCTTGTCTTCATCATACAAGGAAGCATGGCCAGCTTCAGGGAAGGTTGGGCTCTGGGGAGGAGAGTCACAGAAGCAACCCATCACTTCATCAAAGATTCTGAAATACACCAGAGAAATACCAGTCACCTCCAAGCTGCTGCTGGCAGGCTGAGAGCATACAGCACTCAGAGCCACAAATCATGCTGCTGAGGAGGGGAGGGAGAGCAAAGGTCTCCTTCTTCCCTTTGCAGGCCTGGAACTCAAAAGATGAGGAGACAATAACTCCTCCACCACTCAAACCAAAGCAGAGCCTGGATCTACCAATACTTGTCAGAGATCTGATGGTTGCAGCCCTCATGACTGCTATGGGCTCTGCTGGGGTTTTTGCCCACCCCTAGGAAGTTGAAAACATAAAGAACACATCCTCCCACAGGTATATGCATGAAGAAAACCATTAGAAGAAATCAGCACGTTTGCAAGTGATGGCCAACCAGCAGAAATTCAAGATGCTGATCCTTCTGCCTGCAAACTGCTCCTACAGCAGTCTGAACTCCAGTTATCTCAAGGAGAGGGACAAGGAGATCCAAACAAACTTCCACCTGAAACCCCAGAAACTTAGCAAACAAGCTCAGGGCCAGCTTAAACCTGACTATAGACAAAGCAAAGATTTTTTCCAGCTCCATTTAGGACTCCCTAGCAAGCTGGCAACACAAACAATCATCCCCCTTCCCCACCTACCTGACAAAGTCTTCAAAGGTGCGGAAGGAGACCATGCCCCCCATCCGCTGGCACGGGGGAGTGAAGGAGTTGTCCAGCAGCACATCACTGACACTTGCTACATGGACCATCCCGTAGTGATTGAGGTTGGAAGAGAAGGACATTCTAAACAGCAATTCAAGAAGATCAGAGTTAGCAGGGGGAAGGGAGAGAAGCACACCACTGGAAGAAGCTCTGCCTGCCAGGAGTGTGGAGGTTCATGCAGCACAAGTGCTGCAGTGCTGGGGGACTCCCTGTCTGTGCCCTGAGTGCCCTTCCCTGGGCCTTCTCCCAGTGGCCAGGAACAGCAAAGAGCCAGGAACTAAGGCTATAACCCTTTTATCTTGAGATGACAGATGAATTATAACTATGCAAAGCTGAATGTGTCTTTCCCCCCCCGTACGTTTGTTTTGCTCTACAGTTGGAATACTGGCAGCAGTAATTCTGACACTTTAAAGACTTAGTACATTGGTACAAATTAAGCTGAGGTGTACCAAGCCATATTATCTTATTGCTTCCACATTTGTTCTGGTCATACTACAATTTATACTCCCCAAATGCAGTGTAGTACAGTGACCTCTCTAAAATCCTACACTGCAAACAGGGTTTTCTGTAGTCTCAGAGCAGTGTACCTACCCCAAATAAAGCCCTTACAGCCTTCCACCTAACTGATCAAACTCATGCCCTCCTCCATTTTATTTAATCTATGCTTTAAAAACATTGCAACTCCCCCCACTCATTGACAAGACAGCATGTGGTCTGGGGGTGTTGAGCTGTTATAACCTTCCTTTTGAACACCCACAATGTTATGGGTCAAGACTAGCAGAGAAAGTTTCTCAGTAAATAAAAAGCATGCAACTAGACAAGTCTTTCCCTAGCTCCTAGAGCTGGGGTTTGTCTTCTCTGCAATAATTATTTCTAATTTCTGAACTGTGCTACGGAGTCATCATCTTAATTCACTCTGGGACCTACTTCAAAAGCTCCCTGCAACATGGTGAGACCTTCAAGCTTGCTCTGAAGAGACTGAACCCCTGAGCTGGGGCCCAGCAGAGCTCAGTGGCAGAGGAACAGAGCACTCACACTTGCTTTGCTCTCCCAGGGGCTTAGGAGGACATTAACAACATTCAGTTTCTGTCCTCCCCAACGGGTGCCACAACAGGAGGCAAAAGGAGATGGGGAAAAAATAAAACTGGGGTGCTGATTCAGCACAGCACATGCTTGGTTTCCAACCTGTAAAGCCAAACAGGGGCTGAGGAGTTGGATCAGCCCCCAGTGTCCCAGGACAGGCCCAGCAGAGCTGCCTGCTGCAAGGCTGGGACCACCCCGTGGATTCCTGACACTGCTCCTCACCACTGCACCCAGATTGCTTTCTTTCCACATAGAGCAAACCATTGTGATTTGGTCCTAAGCTTATTGCTACCAAGTCTAAAGTAGCATCAGCTTGATTAATAGCTCTCTGTGTTTAAAGTCACTCTACATTTCTGTAATTTCTCTCTGATTAAGAGCTGTGAGACTTTCAAGCCCATTTTTACCATTTGCCCCTAAATAGGCTTGTAAGCAGTAATAAATAATAGGTATTCCCCTTTTGAAAGAGAAAAATCTTTCAGGACATGCCTTGGTGTACATTTCTTACAACTAATACAAAAAATACCACAGAACAAGTAAGTAAACAGAAAGACAGCAGACATTTTTCATGTATTATTTAAAACAAGAAATACTTTTCAACTGAGACATGGGAGGAAAAATTAGTGTTCAACACACAACAAAACATGCTGTCAGCTGTTTGAGATGTAGATTCATCTATGGTGTGAGGGAGGTGAGACAGCCTCAACAAATTCTAAGCTAGCTGCAAGAAACCAGAGCAGCACCAGGGTCACTACCAGCCAGAAGCAACTGCCTGTTCTGCTGTGACACCCTACCAGAGGGTCGACAGCCAGGAAACCAGTTCCAAAAGAGACCCCAGAACCAGCATGCTGCTGGAAGTTGACTGTGCACTATACTGCAGGTGAGCTGAGCCACCTGGCAAATTTAATGTTAAAGATTGCAACATGCAAAGCTTTTTCAAAAGGGTGAAGAAAAGCTGAAAACATGTTTTAGACAAAGGGAGAGGAAAAGGGCAGGAATTATGTTAGGGAACTGAATTATGTTAGAGAACTTCCCAAGTAATAAGGGCACTAAAACAAAACATGTTAAAACATCAAGTATTAGGCTACTTCTTTCTAGTCTGCCATTTCAAATTTTAAAAGATGACAAGTACCATACCTGTTTAGCGTGGGGATGTTCCCTCTGTAATTAAACAACCACAGTTAGTTACAGATTGGTTAGTGAAAGCCATAATAAAGAATTACAACTAAGCTGATACACAGACCAGCTACAAGTTTACAATTCACTCAACCAGAATTTGTCACCCATTAGGTATTAGGCAAAATTCAATTTCATTGACCCTGAGAAGGAACCCACCACCTGAATTTGCTTGCCAGGGGGATGAGCACAGAGCACACACACCACATGCAAAGAGCATCCCCCAGGAAACCCCACTGGATTTGCAAGGTTCTCTGCATTGCTACAGCACCTCTGATGCAAGCACCAGCACGAGGAGAGCGAGGGGACTGCACTCCCTGACAGAAGGGCAGGTGAAAAAACAAGCCACCATATCCCACAGGAGGTTGCAAGAGGTGGAGGGAAAGGAGCCAGCTCCTCCCAGCCAAGCTGCAGCCCACACACTGGCTCCACAACCACACAGGAATAAAGCAAGCACACAAACACCAGGTAATGCTTTGCACTTCCAGCATTTGAGGCCTTGGATACCAAAACGAAGAAGCAGAACTTAAGGCAAGTTATAGGAAAAAACTGACAGCTCTCTTTAGAACACCAATTCAACTCTCCATGTTCTTCATGCAGACTAAAGGCTCAGTGATGCACAGAAAGAAGGTGAGGGACACATTTTCATAGCAGCAGCAGAACAGCACAGTTTAGCCCCTCCTAGCTACATTCATGAAAGCACTAGGTAGTGTATTGCTCATTGCAAGATGTAGAAATTGCTGTGATCTGACATTCAGAACCATGTAAAGGATAAATTGGGGAAAAAAAAATAAAAACCACACAGAGGAGGCTTGTGCAAAGGGGTCAGCAAACATGAAAAGATTGAAAGCAAAACGTTAGGGAGTATGTAACTGGTCATGCACTCTCCCCTTCTCTGCAGAAAGCTGTAGCAGATGAAATCACAGACTTTCTTACCATCCTTGCACACAGGCAAGACCCCAAGTTACTGGGCATGAAGTCTTAACAGTACTGGAAGACCAGGGTATTTCCACCACTGACCATTTTTTGTCATAGCAGAACCATGTTCACTACAAGGTTCTGTGTCTGGTGCATTGCACCTAGAGGCACAAAACGTTCCCATGATCTCCTCAAGCCATGCAGGAGAAGGCATCAAATGGCCTAAATATTTATATTTTTTTTGATGCAGTGGGGCAAAACACCATGCTGCAGAGCCTGGGGGCAGGACTGAAAGGACCACAAGGCCTCAAGGGGTTGAGACTGTTTTGGTTTTTTTTTAGCTTGGCAAATGGTAGGAAAGCTGCATGTGATCTACTTCAGTTGGAAAAAACAGTCTGGAGAGGACTGGCAGTTCCTACACCTGGTACACTTGTGTGGCAGTCACTGGAATACTTTCAGAAAACAGACAGGAAAAAAAAACCAGCACAACAAATGTTCCTTTCTGCCTCAAAAAAAGGCACCCTGTTGCCTTGCTGCAGGATCTGGTCCCCAGCCACAGAGCTGAGGAAACTATGGGAAGAATTGCAATGAGGGAAACAAAGAGCCCAGTGGCTGGAGATGTCAGAAGGGGAGAGAGAACACTCTTCAGTCTGCACATTGCAGGCTGGGTTGGCATCTCCAGGGCTTTCACACCAGGAGCTGCACGGTCACTTGTCCCTCAAATGCACTCAGAGGTAAAGCTTTGATATTTGCAGCACAAAAAGCATTCCAGGCCTCTCCCTGACTGCACCTCTGCAGCCTCCACAAGTGGAACCCTGGCTGCAAAGTGTGGGGAGCTGCTGAAGGCACAGCCAGCACCATGCAGCTGAGCACAGGCTCAGAAACCCTCTCACCACCCCAGCCCCAGCCCCAGCCCCAGCCCTTCTCTCTGTCTCTTTTGAACTATTCAAAAGGCTTCTTGACCAGGGAAGCTGATCTCACTAGGAATCTGCTCCATACCAGTGCAAACTCTACTGTTACAATTACTCCTTCTGCTCCAGACAACAGAAATCCTCTTAGCTCCCCTCTGCACCTCCTGTTTGAATCCATTTTCCCTTGCCCCTCCCTTTTTTTTTTTTTTCCCCTCTCTGTTAAACACCAGCTCTCCCCTATGAAAATGATGGCAATGCATGCAAAGCACCACTGGTTATCTCCAGCTGTGATTGAGTGCCAGCACAGGGCAAAGCTTTTGAAATCAGGCAGCAAAGCAGAATCAGCAGAGGTCTGCTGAATAACCCACTTGTAGTTATTAACAGCAGTACCACAGGAGAAAGAGCAATTCCACTGGCTGTGACCAGTGGCATTCCTCTTATGTTTCTTCATTTCTGTAGAAGAATCTAAACAGAAGGCTGTGAAACATGCCTCAAACCATACATTTTGATTGAGTTTTTCCTCTCCCTCTTTCTCTCCTTATTCTCCTGCTCCCTCTGTGATTCAGCCAAGCTGAATCTGCTACTGAAGTCCAATTTGCATAAAATTATCATCGTTCCATTCAGTTTGCTGCCCCTCCAACAGCCCCTTCTTTGCTCTGTTGGAAGATTTTGCCCTTTCTGAAACCAGCAAGCCAAGGGAACTGCAACACATTATGCTGCCTGCTGGCTAATTAACATCAAACCCTCAGCATGAACTGCAGGGATTTACAGGTGTCCTGGAAGTATTTTCCCCTCCTCCCTCCTGGTATCAGCCAGTTCCCCACAACCAGGAGGGGACCTCAGGCTGCCTCATGATACCCCAACAGGCTTCACACCCAGGTCTCCGGGCTGAGACAGGTAGAGTCCAAAGCAGCACCACTGATTCAACACTAGCAATCCAAGGACTCTTTTAGCAGCCACTTTAGTCCACAGAAAAAGCTTCCATTTTGTCAGAAATTCAAATCTTATGAGTATAGGAAGGAACTTGCAAACACTGCTCTAAGTGTATGCAAGTTTGGGTTTCCTATTCTTCTGCAAAAAGCACTGCTTGGAAACAGCAATATTTAATATGGCTTTCAGCCTTCAAAAAGGTTTCTACCTGCAAGCTAAAGAAAGAGGCTGACATAAAAGAACAACCAAAATACTCCATAGATGATGAAACATCAAGACATAGCAAAGGAGAGACCATGCACCATTCTTAAGCTTTAAGATCACAAGTGGGGCACCAAGAAACATCCAGGAGCACAGGAAGAGGAGATACTGGGCAAAACCAAGCACGAGGTGGTCGAGACATTTACACTGATATCCTTGGAAAGAAAAAGCAACTAACAACTAGACCTAACTCCACCCTTGGGAGCATCACAGACAGCAGGATGCAGTCCTGAGGATGAATTCAACCTGGACAAGTCTAAGTGAGGCATCTGCCTGTGTGTCCATGTTTGCTGTGTGTGCATTCCCAGCCCCAAAGGTAGCTGGGGTCAATCAGACAGCTTGTTCAGCAAGTTTCAAAAGTAAAACTCACTTTAAAGCTAACTAAGCCAATTATCAAAACTTGAAAGTTAAATCTGCAGTGCTAAACCCTTCCTTCACTCCTGCCTGGCAGTGACACATCCTGACTCAAGGCTCCCCAGGATGTCTCAAGCCCAAGTGTGGCAGTGAGGATGGCACATGGGACAGTGAGGGAGGCATGGCTCAGGCCATGAGTGAGCAAACAGGATGGGGTACACTTCATTTCCTTTGGGGCTCAACACACTGAGAAGACAGAGCCCTGAGGTATCATTGCCATACTCCAAAATCAAGATGTAGCCAGCATCTCCACGTCTCCCTTGCCAGCAACTGGGTTTCTGACAGAGGGAATGCATTTACCTCCGAGTAAAACAGAGGGATCTGTTTTGTGGGAACACATTTACCTCTGAATTCTTCCCTTCTGATCCTCCAGCACATCTGCTACTGGGGAAGGAAAGATCAGAAGAGCAGCTGAACAACCTGGCTGGGGGAATGCAGGGAGATGGAGAAAACGGGATGCTTTAGGAGGAGCAGTGCAGCAGCACAATGCTGCAGCAGGCTCCAAAAGCTGCCTACAGCAGACAATGTCCCTGTTTAATTTAAACCTTACAGCTTCAAACATAAGAAAGGCTGCTCGAAAGCAGCAGAGGAGAGAGGGATTATTAGAAAAAAAACTTCTGTTGAAAAAGCACCATAATTCCCTCTCCTTCTCCCTATACTAGACACACAATGTTTCTTTGAACAGAAGATTTCAAGCTAAGATTAGGCAAGCAGTGTTTCATGTGCTGAACACCTATGAAAGGCCTTTCAGTGTCTGTCACCTGCCTTGCCATTCTCACAAAGGAAGCTGAACTCCCTGAACACCAGTCAATATTCCACCAGCTTCCCATCTCAGCAGGGCAGTCTGAACAAGAGGGAAGCAGAGAACAGCTCAGAACAGGGCTCATTTCTTTGCCCCACCTTTTCTCCCCAGGACTCTAGCTGACTGAAAGAGGCAGGTTATCCACATGCAAGGGGCTCTGCACAGAAGTGTTTGTTTGCAGTATCCTGCTGCAGTGTGGAGCCATCAGCATCCCATAGATCCCCTCGTGTCCCTGCCTCCAGATTGGATTGCTGCAGTGCCTCTGCTTGGAGAGGGCTCACAAACTCCATTTACCACAGAAGGCACCAGATGGTTACACTGTGCTCCTCATCTGCCATGCACTGGGCAACAAGGAATGCTGGGCTGGAGCTATGAAGCCCTCTATGGTTTCAATTAGAAGCAGCTTGTCTTCCCCTTGCAGTTGGGATCAGTAGGATTCTTACAACAGGATGCTTTCTATTAAATTAAACAAACAATTCCCAAAACAGTTTCTGCCCGCCAAGCCCACCAGGAGCAGGCTGCATTTCTGTGACTTTGTTAGCAGATTGAACAGTTTTGCTCTCATCTCTGCTTCTATGTAAAGCTTTCCTGTGGGTAGTTGATGACAATCATTCAGTGGCCAAAAATACAAAGTCTGAGTGCCTAGCTGTGACTAATCCCATCCAAAGTTGTGACTGTGATTGCTTCCGTTACAATTAAGTCGAGGAAAAGCAGAGTTAAATAGCAATAAAAAAGAATTTAAGTATCAGTTTGCTATTTGCTCTACATGAATATTTGCCTGGGATGTCTCCACTTTGGGGTTTACACTTGGAAGGCATTTTTAGCTTGTCAGTCTACAAGTTCATGCTACATACAAAAAACACAGGATGAAAGTAGAACATAGTGAAAAACAACAAGACTTAAGCAAGACAGTGTCAGAGGCTTGAGATTTCTGTGTCTTGGGCTTAACATAAGGTCTGCTTTTACAGCAAGCTTCCATCTGAAGCCCCCAGGTTCAGCACTGCTTCAGCACCCAGCCACACAATAGCTACACAAGTAGGTTCACACTGCAAGGAGCTGCATCAAGCAACAAAAGCCAAATTCATCACTAACAGACAGAGGTGCAGCTCGAGGGGACTGAATTCAAGCAGTGAATTTGTCCCCAAGCCTGCTGGCCTCTGCACAAGGGCTGTGATGCATTTTCAGTCTACCATCAGCAGTCCCAATGGATGAGAAGCAGAGCTGAGCTCAAGAACATTGCCCCAGCCAACTCAGCATAAAGGGGAGAAGAGATTTCAGGACAAAGAAGCTGTTCCCCAGGCAGGTAACAGTTCTCCTCTTCCATCTGACCTTGTCCAATTAAGTTTGTGATCAGTAACAAAGCAGGGGGCAGCATGGGCAGGCCAAACAACCCCCAAGCAACAGAGGTAACTGAAACCAGCACAGAGAAGAAATGGAGAAAGAATGATGGGGGGGTGAGGAGGGGAGGGAGTATTATAAAGGGGTACTAAAAATAGTGTGCAATTATTTACAAATATTCTAGAAATGTAGGAAACAGATGAGACCAAATGCATGTCCCATTTGTATCATGAGTGTTTTGTGTTGAGGACAGTCATTCGTTTCCAGCAAACCAGATTCTGAAAACCATTTCATAAAATGTACTGATGGATTCTCAATGAAGCGAGACTGGACTCCATCGCCCAGGCCCACCAAAAATAAAACAAGGAAAAAAAGATATTTGGAAACAAAGGAGAAAAACAGGACTGGTCCCACAGTGCCAAAGCAGCACAGACCAAGAGTGGCACCCGGTGGCCACGGAGCTCACTGCGCCTCTCGGCACCAGCAGCTCTGAGCTGCCGGGAACAACAATGAAACAGTCTGAAACACCCTGATGCCAGTGAAAAAACACGGGGACTGACTGACCTGACAGATGCTGAACAAGTTCTGATAATCAGGTTTGTTAGGGGGTGGCTTTTTATGTCTTTTTCTTTTTTCTTTTTAATTATCTTAGCACAGCCCAGGAGGTATAACCCTTCCAGAGGACAGGGCAGCAAGTAGGGGTTGCTTTTGGTTGAAGTCATGGTAAGTACAGTCTGAAAAATACTGACTGAAAACCAAAGTGTGTCACAGCTCTGGCAGTTCTCTATAAAATGCATTCATCCATGCATCTTGGTCTCCTCAGTCAGAAAACATTTCACCTCATCCAGTAAAGCCAGGTTTGAAAGTAGAGTGAATCACAGTTAAGAGAGGGTTGGCAGGGGAGTGCTGCAGGGTGGGGACACAGACTGTTCCACTGTTCTTTATTAAAATTCCAAGTACTTGATCAATTCTGCCTGGAACTGTATTTTTGGGAGGCTTGGGATTCAGCTAGAACTGAAGTTCCAGAGGAAAGTTACTACAGAAGCCAAACTTAAAAAAATCAGAAAGTAACATGAAAACTGTATCATATTTCAATGAATCCAAACTATACAAAACTGCTAATGAAAACTACATCATATCTCAATGAATCCACACTGCAGAAAGCTGCTACCTACAGCTTCCAAGGTTTAAACAAAAGAACTGGGGAATGAAGGGTTATCTTCAACCCTTTGTGCTTATTTGAGTCACTGTCACTGGCCCCTTCTCTACCAATTCTATTGCAAGTTTTAGGGTGTAGCCCCTCTTAAACCTCCAGTTCCAGAGGTGCCTGGCCACGTGGTCTGACCTGTTAGGGTGGGAGGTGGGCAGCATGAACTGGAACTCCACCACGCAGGTGTTGTCCTTCAGCTGGCGGTGCTGGACGCTGTTTAACTCGTAGGCAATGTAGGCTCTCCTCACATACACCTGGGTACAGAGAAACTATCAGCTGAACTCTGCTGAGGGTACAGGAAGAGAGCAAGAAATACACCAGACTGCAAAAATATGAAAAAACAAACAGGTTTCTCCAAATGAATAACCTAGATAGAAACGTAATTCAGCCAGAATTCCAAGTTATTGCTTGAGGAAGGCCTGGCAGGAGCCAGCACAAGGCACACAGGGCAGGCTGACCCCATTCTCTGACTGCAGCTCCACTTCCAATCCTTTCAGCCATCCAAGTTTTCAGGCAGAGATGATAACTAGAATCTGAAATTTCAGTCAGTTATGAATATTAATGCTGCTAAATGCCAGACTCAGAGTATGCCAGATTCTAGACAACCTACAGATCTCTTAATCTTGCAGGGTAACAGTGCTCAAAAAAACATCAAAAATTTAAAAATATTTATTCTTTCAGTGGGCATAAACTTACCTCCAAAGCTGCCATTCTTACCACCTGGTTACTGTGGTAGAAAAAGTTGGGTAGCACATCAAAGATGGATGTCTCAGACAAAATGAGTTTCTAGAAGAGAACACATGAAGCAGAATTTTGAAAGAGAACTTCCTGTCTCACAAACAGGGCCGAACAAAAACCCCAAAACAAGCCTGGTAAGTTCTGATTTACAGGCTTTTCCTGTTGTTCATCAATGATTATGACCTTTTTTTTATATTAAATCATAAAACTGTAAAACATCTCAAGCTGGAAGGGACTCACAAGCTCTCAGGGTTATCTAAAATTAAACCATGTGACCAAAGCATCACCCAGATGCTGCTTGAACTCTAAGAGTCTTGGTGCTGTGAATGCATCCCTGGAGAGTCTGTTCCAACCACTGACAACTCAGTGAAGAGCCTTGTAGACCATGATGAGGTCCTTCAGATATCAGTGCAGGAATGAACACAAAAGTCAGGGGGAATCTAGAAACCAGAATAACACAATTCAAAGCCACGGGGACCTTGGGGCTAGAGGTGAGCTTTAATACAGAAGCACTACAGTCAGTGAGCAGAAACCAGGGAAACACAAGTTTGGGTACCTGGAGGTTCTCAATGCAGAACTGGTGTCCATACATGTCAATAGCAGAGAGGAAGATGGACTCCACCTGGTTGTGCCTCAGCTCGTAGGATGGCAAATGGGAAGCAATGAGAACCTGGGAAAGAGCAAACACAAGGAGTGTCAGTGCAAGGAGCTATGCAGGGCCACAGGCAGGAGGCTGCCACCTCCGAGGTACCACCAACAGCCTGCTCCATCCCAGAAGAGGCCACTGGCTTCTCCTGTGAATTCTGTGGCACCTGGGTGATGCTGCAAACTCTCCCTCCCTCCCCAGCCTCATTTGTGTATCTGCTGGGTTTGTATTATTGGCAATTCCCCATGGAGAAAAGGAACAGCTTCAATCAAGTTCCATCAGTGCATGTGATTTAGCACTGCAGAGCTGCTAGTCCTGGGGATTGCCTGACCGGCTGTTAATTGGAAAGCAGAACTGGCAGGCAGCAGCTGTGGGGAGGCCAGCAATGGAGACTGCCTCTCACAGCTTCCCAGCAGAGGAAGCAAGAGACACTGGTGCCAGGTATTAAATGCCCAACATGAGGAATATGGAGATGGGAAGAGGAAGCAGCTTGCAGGGTAAAATGAAGTGAAAGAGCAACATAAAGACATACAGAAGGACTGCAGCACCACCCCCAGCACGCTGCTGAGAGGTTCAATAACTGAACGGTTCAAGGACACAAATACAATCCTGAAGGAAACATAAGGTCACTGAGCAGCTTCAAACACCCCATTCATTTTGAACAGTCAACCTCTGAAATAAAAGGAGAGATCTCCAGAGTGTCAGCTTTCCTGCTGAAGACTTTTAGAATGGAGATAGAGACTGTGGAGTGAGAGAAGTGATCAGACTACGGGGTCAGCATTACTGTGAAATGATTATGCCCTCTCACTCCTTTCTAGCTACACACTAACTGCTAAGGAGGACACTCACAATAATATCCAGGTGAATATCTGACATTTAAATTATTATCTGTACTAGACTCTTCAAACTGACACTACTAGAGAGTTTTTTCAATTATTTGCAGCTTCAAAAGAAACTTAAAACACAACTCAAAAGCTCGCAGAAACCCTGCAAAAGACCAACATAATTCTTTGCAATAATTCCTTAGCAGCTGCAAAGAACATCTTTGTTCTCTTGTTTCTCCCTGTTCTCTGCACACACTGATTGGCAATTGTAAGGTAGCTGATGAACCCAGAGATCATGTCCTGGCTGTTTACTGCACTCCTGCCTGCACTTCCAGGCAGCCTGTGCTTGTCAGGTTCACAGACTATAAAGCCAGAAGGAACCACAGAGAACACGTACTTCAACTTCCTCTATCACACACAGGCTACTCTCAGTTAACTCCTACATGAGCCAGACAAAATTTTCTGAGGGAGAAGGGACAAAGAAATGTAATCTTAACTTCAAATTTTGCAGTTCTGGGGAATCAACTGCAATCTCTTTTTTTTACAACAGATAATCATTGGTCAGCAATCTACTCTTCGTTTTGGCACAGTAATCAAAATAAACATCAAGGGGGTATAGAGTTTCCAAAAGAGGAAGCTCCAAGTGGGAGCAGCCTGCACTGGCCTGAGCAGCAGTGCCAGTGTCTGTAGCAGGGCTCAGCCTGGCTGAACACCTTCCTTACCTGCCGTGCTCGCAGGGCCACTTTGGCGTTGGTCGTCTTGCTGAGCTGGGTCAGCTCTGTCAGGATATTAATCAGCTCATCTGTCAAGGTGGGGTCACGGCCACAGAGCTGGTCCTAAAGTAAAGAGAACTGAAAATGTTTACAACAGAGGAAAAACATCTCCTGTCCTCCTGCAACAGAGTTTAAAGCTGAAGAGAATGGCACCATCACCCATAGTATTTTAGTGTATGTTTCGGCATCCAAACACAAGAGAAACACTGACCTGTCAGACTCAAGGAAAACATTTCCCACTACCCAATTTTAGCTTTGCACCAGAAGTCTCCCGTTTAAATGTAGTGAAATGCCTTGTGTAGCACACAAAGATTAGCACATCTCTAGCATAAGAGATGACCAGACAAAAAGAGTTGAACAAAAAGAGGGAGAAGCTCCTGAAGCCCACTTAAAAAAAAACCACAAACCCCCAAAACCCTCCCAATTCCACACCCACAAACCAACCACATCAGCAAAATCAGAAAAAGATTCTGCCATTCCTCTAACAAGACTAAACAAAGCCAACTAAAACCAGAAATAATACAATGGGCTTCCTTCCACAGTACAGGAGTGACTCCTAATATTTCTTCTACTCAGAGACCCCTGGCTCTGAGGAGGTTCACTAGCTTCACCTTACTGTCTGAACTGGCTGGATAAAACAATAAAACCAAACAGCATCATTTTAAGTGTTAATGCTGTTTCAAAAACTGCCTTGGATTAAGCTATTAAAAAAAGGCAGACAGTAAAGACTTTCCTGGACAGAGGAGGCGTGCTGCCATGCACATTTTCTTCCAAAAATAGTTTCAACTCCCATGAATAATCCCAAGGACTTCAACTAATCCCACTGGCTTGCAAGCCTCCTCCCTCCCACTCCCAAAGCTGGAAACCCTCTAGGAACCCTTAACATGTTTCTTCTACACAGCACTTAACAGCTTTTCTCTTGGTAAATGAATCATAATTCAAGAGCTGCCTTTGTTTTATTTGAAGCACAAATTCCTGGGTGTTGTACTGTTACTGCTTGAGGTAACAAAAATCCAAGAGGACACAGGACATCTGCCATGCCTCAAGCAATGCTCTGCAGCTGAGGTGAGGATGTGTGGACAACAGTCAGCTAAGTACATAAAATGAACATACAACTTCAGATCACACTATATTTCAACAAATATATGAAGGATGAAGTAGTTCCCATCCTGCCTTAAACGCCTGCTAGCTAAAAAAGGTGAATGATGGCAGCATAGCCCTATTACTAACACCATCCTCAGAGCCTCCTGTTAATAATGGATTCCCAGGGATACATCAATAACAGCAACATAAGCATCAAAGTATCTCAACAAGATGTGTGCCCTTGCAGGACACACTTAACCCATCCCACACAAATAGCCATAAAACGCCACAGCCTTGCCCATGGTGTCACCGCGGGCCCCTCAGACATGAAGCGTGAATGGGGAGAAAGAGGAATCATGGCCTTCTGGTTAATGGCGTGGCCTGTAACTCACCTGATGGCAACCCCTGGCCCTGCCATGGATGTCACAGTGACCAGAGGCACATCTGAGCCCCGTGTCCTGCCTGCTGGCAGTGATACTGCTTGTCTGAGCGCGGGCACCCTGCGCTGCCAGAGGCCCTAAAAATGGCGCCCGCATTTCCCGCTCATTCCCCACCTGCTCTCACAGCGTGTGGGATGCTCCCTCCAGGAGCAAAGGGGGAACGTCAGCTTTTACTTGAGAGGGAATAACTGAGGGTGGTGGTGGGAAGAACACCCGTGCAGCAGCAGGAAAGGTCCCTCTGCCTTCCCCCTCTCCCACCACACTCCCTCAGACCAACGCGAGGCACTCACCGCTCACCCCCCATCTCCGCGGAGGTGGGGAAAGAAAAGACCAGACAAAAAGTTTCAGTCCCGTTTTAGCAAGAAATAATCAGGGTGACAACAACAAAATAAAGCAGGTAGCTGGCGCCGGGCCGGGTTTTGCCTTCACTGATTGGCAAAGGCAGCGAGCAAAGCCTCAAAGCAGGTCTTTGACAAGGGCTAACGCCTCCCCGGCACCCCCGTGTAATTACACACTCGAGTGCCCGGGCTCTGAAGGAAATTGAAGGCCTGAGCTGAGAACAGCTGCCATTTTCTCTCTCCATCACGCCAGCATGATTACTTGAGAAATGAACAGCCCCGGCTCAAAGCTACACCAGAATTCTCAGAGGAAATATGGCTCCGTGTTCAAATAATGAGATTCTTAAGGCAAGCGTTACTTACAATCACACCGCGCACCAAAAAGGGAAAGAACAAAAAAAAAATAAAAAAGAGGAGAGCTAGAAAGAACGCCAGAGCCCTTATACCTTACAAATTAGAATTTAAGGAACCCAGCCTCAGCCTAGGACAATTATGACTCTTTTTCTGCTTTTCAGAGTTATTTTGTGGGTGGCTATTTTGGACATATTTTTGGCAGTAACAGACTTTTTTTTTTTTTAATTAAAAAAAATGAAAATAAAAGGTGGTCGGGAGAGAGAGGTAGTATTTTAATTAGCCTCTTAAAAAGCAGGATTCCTAACTCTAGTCTGTTGAAAATCATGTTGCAGCTAAATTAATCCTGCCTTGAGGAAGCTTGGTATTCATTCTGCTTCAAAGCATTATGTGGGAAAAGAATCTCTTTGAGGCTTTCTAGGAAACGGGGGGAAAGAGACATTGCTCAATTGTTGTTTTTAAATTATTTTTCCTAGAAATACAATTTACTGGAAGTTTTACCAATTAGAGTGGGACTGAATTTAATGAGATCCAAGATTTTTCATGGAGTAACAAGCCAGAAGAACATGAGAAGGTGATGGCAGGTCCTGGCTTGTGCTTCTAGGGTGGAATCTACATCTGTCCAAGAGTAATTCCAGCTGCAGAAGATTCCCCATCACCTTCCAAGCCTGATGACTGAAAATTTGCCTCTAGCACCCTCCCAATGTAAGAGCCAAGTCTGCATTCTTATCTCTCCAGAGATGCTCACAGATCACTTGCATAATTAGCCCTCATTGCACTCTGCTAGGCAATCAATGCAGGAGAGTCATGAGCCAGAAGGTTCACAGCCATGGAGCTGAGCAGCACGTTCTGGGCCTCCTCTAGTGCATGGATTACCTGCTCCACATGAGGAAAGTCCACACTGCTAGAAAGCTCTTACCTTTAAAGGGTAAGAGCTGTCAATTCAGGGCCTTTCAACACATCAAACATCAAACTAGAAGAAGCAGCAAATTTCTACAGCACTGAAAGACAACTTACAATGAGCATTGTAACAAGCAGGTTCTTCTTGGTGACCTGAGCATGTGAGAAGATGTAGTTCAATACAGCATTCATATCACTTTTATTCTCTTCCCGAAGGGTAAAGACACACTTGTCATAGTGACCTGCAATCAAAAACGCACATTTTTTACAGTCTTGACACCTCTGTGTCATATAGTACATGTGACTAGATGTGTCTTTTGGTTTTTTACATTCAAATTTTGAGAGTCTGGTTTGTATTGTGTACACAATCAATTTTGGGAAGGAAGAAGTGCTCCCTCCAACTACAAAGTTTCATTCAAGCATCCTACTCTTATTAAAACAGTTCCACAACAAACATGTCTTTTGCAAGGAACACAGAAACAGTGAGCTCGGTCTTTCATTCAAACAACAATGAATAAAATAAGAGCAAAAAGACTGGTATCATCCTCTCCCACCAGCAAACTGAAGTAGAAATGGATCTGCAGTACTCTTAGACTGGTGCAGGAATTGGAACAGGACAAAAGAAAAGTAGAGCAAAATCTGAACTACCTAAGAACCAGTGCCTGAAAATGAGCTAGTGCTTCATTGCCATCTTGTGCCAGGACACAGCAATGCAATGCATTTATTTCAATTCTCAGTTTCAGGCTGAGGTTAAAGGTTTGTTCTTATGAACACCAAGCAGCTTCCTGGTAATTTACAGCAGCCACAAATAACTTGGTGACTTTTTTCTTTACTGCACTTGACTTTCTTACCGTAGGACTGAATAAACAGGCAAGATAGCACTGAATAGTGTGGTGAACTGAAATAGTCTTTCTGATTCCAATTTTTTGCAGGTGCTAAGACATAAAGGAAGAAAAATCAGGCTTCTAACATGAAGCTTCAGCATGTGGAACACCCAACTGGGGATGCTCTACTGCCAGAGCGAGGGAATGCTTCTTCCTTGAAGCAGGCCTTGGAGCCCTCCTGGGACCAAGTGTTATTCTCTCAGAAATCAAATCCTTGATGTCTTTAGGAGACTCACCATGCTGAAATTGAGTCTCCACCTTCAGATACTGACGCAGCAGATCCATCACCACAGCTTTCATGTGGCCTCGAATGCCACTCCGGTACCTGCAGAAGCAACTCAGTCAAACCCAGTGCCAGCCTGAGGGAAGTATCCAGGCTTACTCCTAGTGACTTGAGTGTAACAAAACCAGCTGAATAAAGACAAGCAAGCTCAGGTCTCTCAAGAAGCAGCAAAAAGAGTTAGGGGACAGCCCTGAAAAGAGCTCACCTCTGTACAAGCTGCACAATGCTCTGGGTGTTCATGAAGAAGACCTCACGTTCTGACTTGCGGTTCAAGGTGGCCGCGTGGCTATCCAAGATATTGGCAATCTGAAAGGGAGCAATCACGTAACAGTCCCAGTCCTGGCTGGGACAATCTGCCTCTTTCAAGTTGTACTGAGCAACGAACACACACCCCCAAGTAATGGAGGGAAGCCTTGAGAGTCTAGTGATGCAAAGATCCCATGTTCAAATGCACCTTTCAGGTCCAACTGACCTCCAGGGAACTTAAACCAATTTTCTCTCTGCTCCAAGGCAAACCAATTTTTATTCCTTTATATAAGTGTAGTTGATCACCTGTTGGCTGGGAAACTGGCAAAGAACTGATGTGATGTTGCTAGCATACTGGGCCATCTCCTTCTTGATGGACTTCTCAACATTGGGTGGGATCCGTCCGGAAACACTGGTCATGATGTCCTGAAGTTCCAGCAGAGGCAAAGAGGGATCTCTCAGGGTCTTCATCAGTCGCTCAACCCAGCCTTTCACCTGAAAAAAGGCAGGGTAAAGACATGAGTGAGGAAAAGAACAAGCAGAAAGAAGGGAGAATGTGAAAGGCTTTTCATTGAGGTCTTCTTCAGTACTGTTTTATCACACAGCTAGTCCAGGCACTGAGAGAGACAACTGGGGTAAGCTGACTCAGATTTGTCCACTCTTTCCTCCTCCCTCTAAGATTTCCACCCCAGGTAGCTATGCAAGCAGCTCCCATGCACAAGGCTGTAAGCTCAAGCTCAACTCCTCTTTGGCTTTGGTTTAGGTGCCATGGGGGCTCTCTGGTGAGACCAACTTTAAGGAAGTCCACAAAAATAAAACTGAGCTGGCACTAGCAGGGTAGCACTGCTCTGACTCTTGGTCCTCTGGCTGTGACATGCAAGTTGGCCAGCTTTACCTGGAACAAAAAAATATCTATGCTCTCATCCTGAAAGAAGAAGGAACCAGTACCTTGCTGCTGAAGAAGGGCTCTGGCAGGCAGTACCCATTCATCACATTGACCAGGTTGTCCAGGACGTAATGGAAGATGCGATGGAGTTTCTCTCCCCGAAGTGCTGTGCTCTGGATCTGTGGCAAGGCCCCTGTGTGCAGTTCAGCCTGGAAACACAATAAACAGCAGTGCCACTACCCCTCCTGGCTGCCAACAGCCATCTGAGTGACCCTCAAATGGAGGCTCAGAATTAACTTGGAAAAAGTCCCAGAGTGAAAAGTGCATTTGGTTGAGGGAAAGAAAAGTTATGAGCTGAAACTTCAACAGTTGTATGCTGCATACACCCACCCTTCCAGCCACTCCTCCAAAAACACTACACAGTTGACCTTGTTTTTTAGGCCCAGGAATACTGAAAATCTCAAAGAAAAGCACAGGAAAAGCCAACAGTTCAGTGCTGTCATTTACATTCCTACATGCCAGCCTCCCATCCCTAAATGGATATATCTTTTTGCTTTTCACCTTTAAAAATATCCCTGTCCTAGGCTATTTTATTTGCTGCAGTTGCTTTCATCAGGTCTGACACTCTTGGAGTGGGATATCAATTCCCACCTTCCCAAAGAGAGTCACTTAAAGAAGAATACACAATCAAAAGAAATGAAATAAACTTGCATAGGAGTAAAGCAGAGAGAAAAATCTGGCCAGCCTCCAATATCCTTGACAGCCATGCACCCACAATAGTGATGAGACAAAAAGAGAACAAAAATGGTACAGCAGCTTAGCCTGAATCACAGCAAGGCAAAAATCTGAGTCCTCGTTTTCATGTGAGACAAATAAATGGTAAAGTGGCACTGGAAATGGTAAAGTACATTAAACAAGTCTGAAACTGGTTCAGTACTTTGGACCAGACCATACCACTCCCACCCTTGCTCCCCAGGGAAAACCACAACAAACATCTGTGCTTTCTGCAACTTTCTCACCTGCTGAACCCTGCTGGGATCATCCAGCTGGAGCTTGGCAATCACACAGCCTGGATCCAAGACAGCCCCTGGGCGTTTGACATAATGGATGCAGCCTGATTCCCCTGCTGTTAGTGTCATCACCATTTTCATCACCTGTAGCAAGAAAATGGGTTACACACTCAGCTTCTATGATCCCCAAATGGTTTTAGTTTTGTGAGTCAGCAGCCAACGTAACCTACATGAGAACCTTTTGTGCTCAGGCTTTTTCCATGGCTTAAAAGCACAGACACAGGGAATGGAACCCCAGGCACTAGGGTGAATGGTAGAACAAACTCCAAGGCCACAAAGGAGTGCAGCAGGAAGCCATCCCCAGGAACATCACCTGTTCCACACTGCTTAGACCCCCAGAGACTCAAGAAGGTCCCAGATTCAACACAATGAAGGAAGCAGATACAATTCACTGCTGCAGCTGCTGCACTCTGAAGGCCAGGAGTGGGAGAGTCACTATCAAAAGCTACAGCAACACATTTCCTTCCAGCAGAGAGACCTAGGATTAATTTCTAGAGGCCATAGGTCTCAGAGCACCCTTCACAAGCAGCAGTGTTTCCTTAGATCAACCAGGGAAGCTTCTGAAGGAGGGCTGGGTATGGGGGAAGCAGTCTAGCTTCATCATGCTATAGTCTGCACCACAACTGGAAGCAGAGGAATTGAGTAGGTGGTTCCTTCTTAGCCATGGCTGTCTTAAGGGACTCACATAAAATATCTGGATCTCTGGCTTGATATTCTTCTCCTACACATTGTCCCCAACTGCTTTAATTGCCCCTCAGTCAACAACACCTCCCCTCAAATCTGCTCTGAGCCATGCACTCCTACACAGCCTCTTGTGCTTTCCTCACAGGGATGCAGAAATTGTTCATCCTCCTCCTCTCCAAGAGTTAAGTAACTTCCAAGGGAGAAGGGAGGAGTGAACTTAACTCATCTGATGAACCTGATAAAAGATCAAGTAATCAGAGAAGTCTTAATTTGTCACTTAGTCCTGGCATATAACTCTGCTTCTGAGTCTGGATTAATACCAAGTTGTGGTCTACAACGAGAAGGCCCTCTTCCCCACAGTATGCATGGATCCCACTCTCTCTTGGTATCACAGTGAAATGACAGGCCCACTGCTGAGAGAGTTTGCTTATCACTTGGTATTACAGTCATTAACACTCTAATTTCTGCTGTTAAGTAATTTCTTCCCCACCCCTCAGTCTCCCTGCCGAATCCTGCATTAGCCCAAGTCAAAACACAGATAAAATTTGAGAAGAAATACTGTGGATTATCCCTCATGCTCAATTCCCAGCTCCAAAGCACTCAACATTTTTTCTCTCCCCAGCTTTTGCCTGGGCAGATTTCAGCCTCTGCAGCCAAGTCAGTTCATTGACATTCTTTTACCTCTATTTCTGCAAAGCACTGGCCTGCAAACACGTGTCCCCCATCCTCCACCACATACTGGATGAGCTTCCCGGCCGAAGGGGAGCGCAGAATGGAGGGGTCGTTCTCCTTCTCAAACACACAGGTCTTGTTACCTATGGTGATGCGATACCTGGGGCAGAACAGGACAGATCACTGCTACAGAACTTCCTGGGGAAAGCATGGGAAGGGGAAAATCCATTTCCCTGTTCTACTTCCAAACAAACTAAATGAAACCCCTCCTACCAACTCTTCTGAGCTGAGCAGTACGTCCCTGCCTGTGAACATACAGATCACCCATGGCAAAGCAGGACTGGGGAAGCCAGGGATCAGCAGCCAGGCAGATGAGCCCTGAGCAAGGCTGTATCTGTGCTACTTCTGTGCTGCTGCTCTGCCAAAACTGCTCACTGTCAGAACCAGAACCTGTGAAGTTTAAGATTCCATAGAAACAAAAACTGAAGTGGATGGAGGTGACACTTGCCATATATAATGCACAATCCTTTCACCAAACTGCCCACTGTGTACCTTTCAGAGCACACAGCCTTCTTGTGTACTCTGAAAAGAGTAGATTGTCCCCATGGAACAGTCTGAGAGGCTGAGATTTTATAGGATTTTCCAGTACAGAAAGTTACCCAAAAGTTACTTTGCACTCTTGACCAGAATCACAACAATTGTCACAGAAAGAGGCCAGCAGAGGGGGCAGTGGTTCACGTTCCAGCACTGGAGATTTACTGACCTTAGGGCTATGATCCCTGCACTGAAACAGTAAATCTTGTATCTATTTCCAAAGCCAAAAGGGCATTCTTAAGAGCCAGCAGGAGGATATGGTCTCCCCTTTGGTACACATGCAGATCTAACAGTAGCCAAGATCTGATTTCTTCAACTGAAGGCAACTTCTACCTTTACATTCACCCATTATACACCAAGTAATCTCTTCCTAGCAGACAATTCCATTCCTAGGTGATCTCTGGGAAGCATAAAGTTATAAGCACACCTAATTTTGGCTTGTACATGTTAAATGTTAATCTTTTCAGGTTACTACCTGTCCACTTCTTCTTTCATGTAGGTGGTATAGCTGCTCCCATCATAGGAGAGGAGCAGCCCCCCATCACTCAGTCGATGCACATCAACTTCCACACAGGAGTTGTTCATGATGACCACGTAGGAATTGGGAGACTGCCGGGTCACCTGCAGAGCCACAAGAATGGCAGGCAGCACATGAGACAAACCCAGAATTGACACTTGGCTGCCACAACATACAGTTTTCCAAGCACTGCAAAAGTGAGAATTAAAGAAGGGGACCAAAGACATTTGTTCTTATGGTAGATTGAAAAAAAAGGTTAAAAAATCTGGAATCAGAAAGCCAAGGGTTCAGTGGTCATGAGATGCCAGAACTAATCCTGACCATGAACCTTGATTTAATCCTCTTCTGCTTATGCATTAATTGGGTAGGGTTGCTTATACCATCATACACCATTTCTTCACCCTGAGCTATGTGCAAGTCCATCATGTACTAAAATTGCACAATGAATGAGATAATTTGAGGGAAAAGAAAAAGAAGAGAGATCATCTCCTGGAGGAAGCAGCTGAAGCCCTCCCTGGAAGAAGGGCTCCTATCCCAGCGTATGCTACAGAGTTCCTCTTTGAAGTCACAGTGTACTTCAGCTGCTGTTCAGTGCCTCTGTATTTCAAAGGAGGGGTGACAAGATAAATTCATGGAGATGCAAAATACTCACAGCTAAAAAAGACATCACCAAAATCTTTGCCATAATAACTTTGCCTGGGGAAGCTAACTAAGATTGCAAAGGCAACTGTAAGTCTGATATTTCTAGTATTTCCTAACTTTTGTATATTTGGTTTCAAAGAAAAAGCAACACTAAAGGGGAAAATTGCTATAAATTCTGTCATGCTGATGAAACTGGGCTCAAACACCCAACAGAGTAGATCTACATACTCAGAAACAGCAATTTAAAGTTTTTGTCAACCTGCAGGCCATGCTCTTTCCCTGTCAGTATTCTTTCACCCTATGCAGAGCATTTCTTGACCTTGGCAGGTTAAAAGGTTTACAGAGAGACACAGAAACATTGCAAGGGAAAGATGTGATGGGGCATTATCACAAGGGAGACTGTACTGATTTCCTAACCCCACTAAAGCAGAGAAAATAACCCCTGCACAGATTTCATTCCAATAATTACCCCTATTACAAAGATTAAGTCAGAGCACAGGGTGGGTTGCCACACTGGGTATCATACCTTCAGCACATACTTGCGTCCTTCATAGATGAGCTCCACATCCACAGTGTTCAGCAGAGTATGAGCAGGCAGCACTTGGCCCCTGTAAAAAAGAAGTACAGAATAAAATGGGTCTTCCAGAAGCCACCAGATGGACACCAGGCTGAGAGATGCATGCAAGAGCTTGGAAAACAGCAGCAGAGGTGAGAGAAGGCTTCTATATAGGGCCTTTCTCCAGGAGACACCCCTCAGCTTGACAAAATCCATCTCTCTTCAGCCACACATACCAGCTGTAATCTCCTTTCTATTCACTCACTTTTGTCTCAGAGTCTGCAAAAGGAACAGCCTGGATCACAGAAGATGTTCCATGACTCAACATGGGGATAAAGCAGCTCTGCCCCCTGCAGCTCTCTGACTGGACTCACCACAGGACACTGAGGGGGAGAACTCTGTTGGGAGTGGACCTGCCTGGATCACACCAGGTTTATCCTGACAGTGTTATGACTCATTGCCTTACAGTGCCTGCTCTACTTTAAAGCCAGAAGAAGAGAGGATTTTTAAAGTACTTAGTGGGAAACATACAAATTGGAACAGTATGTCAAATCTGGAAAATGAAATCAATCCTCAGTATGGGAGGAAGGCAATCTCTAGCAATTAAAGACTCCTTAATACTGTCCTAGCAGCACACAGAGAAAGAACTCTGTATTTCTGAGCCATTCCTAGGAGCTTATGCCAAAACTGCCAGAAACCAAACCAATCTGTGCAAGCAGCAGGGGATATTTTGGGGAGATGCACAGATACATTTGCCAGGTTTCTTGGGCCCGTAGACAAACAGCTTCCTGGGGCCAAAAAACAGTAAGTAAAAAGCTCTGTGCACCTGTGGACTGTTCTGTGCAAAACCTGTAAATCAAACCCAATTACTATCTGCTTATCAGCTCTCTACCAGACCAGCTTGGAATTTTACCTTTCCAGAGAGTGCAGGAAGTTTGAGACACTGTTTCTGAAGTTCACATCAGCCACATGCAGAGCTCCACACACCACTCCCAGGATGGTATCAGGCCTTTCAGCCTAAAAATCAAAGGGTACATAACACAGTCACATCTCCTTCAGCTTCAGTCCACTCTGGACACCCACTTGCAGAATCAGCAGTCTCAGTGCTGGTTTTTGTTCAGTCATCCTCTCTTTACAATTAAGTCGTTGTAGCATCCATGCAAACATTACAGTAGGAGCAATTACTCCTGTAACTCCTGAGAGGAGAAACACATTTTTTTCTTCCAGGATGAAATCTGGAAGCTCAACTACATTTCCACTATCACCTGCCCCAAACTGGAACCCACAATACTGTCCTTAACTCACATGAACACTGAGATGATTTTCTGGCCAACTTGAAGACCACTTTTCCCTGGCAGGGATGACTTAGAATTCTGATATAAATAAGAACTAAGGCCAGAGAAAATGTTTACTCATGAAGTGGTAAATGGACATTAACCACTCCTGAATCCTTTTTCTCTTGCATGAACCCAGCTTGCCCCCTCACCCCCACCTGCAGCCCCCTGAGGCCATACCTGAACCTTCTCGGCAATCAGCCGATCCAACCAGCCCGTGTCGATCCGGTTCTGCTGGAAGCTTTCTGTTTCCAACAGTTTAATCAAGTACTCAACAGTGGTTCGGAAATCCCCTCGGATGGACAGCTCCTTCAAAGCCACCACCATGTTCCTGAAAGAGAAAGGATTATCTATTATCTACCCTGCACTAACAGTAAGGTGCAAGCTGGTAACTCTAGATAGTTCCCCATGAGCTGCTGGGAAAAACCAGCCCGAAAGCAGCAGAGGGAGAGCATGTGCACTGGAGCAAGAGCCTTTGTGACATGCTTGGGAATGAAGGAATATTGATTTTCTTCCATCTGCTGCTGGGGTGAACAAAAGCAGCTCAGCCAGCACCAGCTCTGAGCTGAGGAGTTCCCTGTTATCACCATGCAGGCACCCACCACATGTCAGCAGAGTACCAGAGGCAGAGTGACTGGGCTCCATCCCACCCAGGAGGGAGCAAAGGAAAGGCTCTGGATGACAGGGCAGACAGTCCTGTCTTATAACTGGGTGCTTTAACCTTCCACACAAGATGAGGACACTCAGTGGTTTACAAACCACTACAAGGCACTGGCAGAAAGAGTTATCAGTGGTTTTCCTGTTAGAAGCCTTCCACCTGAATGCTTCCCAAGAGGGAGTTCAGCACAGTGGCAGCCATCTCATACCCCAGCAGCAGGTATACAAGGCAGGAATGACACAGGATAAAAATACAGTGAAGTGAGCAAAAGGTGCTGAAATGTAGATGCAACACAGTGGAACTGCAGAGCAAGATGGGAATGAGAAGCCTGGCCATGATGTGGAAAACAATGTAAAGAGAGGGAAATTTCTCTTAAAACTCCTAGAAAGTATGGAGTCTTGTTTTACCCACTGCAATTTGGATCAAAGAAGACAAAACCAAGCAATGCTCAAGGTTCTACCACTTTTTTGACTACTTACGAGATGGCTTCTTCACGATTTTCTCCCCAGGAGAAGCAGTGACCAAACTGAGAATCAGCAAATTCATGGAGCCCTCCTGCAGCAGCAACACTGAAATAGCCCCAGACATTCTTATTGCTGCGGAAATTCAGTTCCTGAACTGTACCAGAACTGGGTTTAAATCCCTGGAAAGACAGACAGACATTGCTACACATCCTAATGAAAAAGTAGACAATCCAGAGTTAGGGAAATCATCAGAGTTCTGAGGGCTGGAACACCACGACAATGTACACACAACTGAGTTCAGGCTGTGTCTAACCAGAGTCCACAGAATCATCAGCTAAAGGAGATAAGGGAAGATTCTTCTAAATTTGCTGCCAAAATGTTCAGGGTCAGCAGCAGGGGTTGAACCTAGGTGTGAACTCTACAGCTCTCAGACTGTGGAACTGCAGAACTGAAGGCACTCACCTCATCAGGATTCTCACTGGTGATCCGTGCAGCAATGACGTGGCCACGAGGAGAGGGGACATGGGCTGAATTCTCAAAATCAATATCTCCATCTCCCCAGGGAGAAACACCATACATCACCCGGATATCCTTGATCCTGTGGAGAGGAATCCCCATGGCAATCTGAGGAAAAATAGTAATAAATAAAATAAGAAAAGAAACCACCACTAAGCGAGTTGCTCTCTCACAGACAGAACCTGTTCCTTGAAGAATTAATTCCACTTTTCTCTGCAGAGGCTGCTGCTGCAGTTCCAGCACAGCAAACACATGTGCCTGCTTTCTGATGTGAGCCTTCTCCACTGACACACCTTGGAACATTCCTGTTTCCCAGGACAGCCAAGCTCAGTGTAATATCCACCTTGAGCTCTTCAGCCAGTATTTTCCATTGACTGATTAAAAGGCTCCAGAGAAAGCTGGCCAGTGCCAGGTCAGCTGAGGATGGCCTTGCATTAGCTCTGTTAAAAATATACCAAGGTCCCAGTGAGAGAGAAGGCTTCTAACTGGTCACAGGAAACTGGAATTTTGCAACTACAAACTGCAAAGAGACCAATCTGCAGAACTGGCTGCTGGCTGTATCCTTATGGAGTAAAGTCCCACTTGTGCTGTTCATTAGCTGTATTTATTTATTTTTTTACAGCTACAGTTCAATAAGGCTGAGCTTTAGCTTAAAAATGTATTTCTCTTAGCCAGACAGCAACTCAGAATGTGCCAGTCTAGGAAATTGTGTCTAGCACAGAGAGATGAAGACTAGTGCCCAAAATATAAGGAAAACATCTCACCAGTTACAAAACTCTCAGACTTGGCAAATACAACAGGGAGCTACTGGAACCATGTGCTGGGAGAAGGCTCAGACCAAAGCCAAACAGCCTCCAGACAAAACAAAGATGATCTTATTCCTGAGCAGCCTACAAGATATTACTGTTCAACTGTTTGTTTTCTCTGCCATCTATCCAATAAACTCCAAAATGCAAACAGCAAGAAGAAACTAGAAAGAAAGCAAGAAGGTAAGAATGGGAAGGCTGAGAAAATGGAAGTAGAAAAGCAACTGCAGGTGCAAGAGAGGGAAAGAGGACTGTGGCATTCATCCACCAGTGGAAAAGATGGCAGCTTAGTCTCTTTAATAATTAAAGTCAGTCTAATACTCTAATATCTTTTTTATATTCCCTCCTCTATCAGCACCAAGATCTGGTCATCTGCATAATGTCAGCACATGATCCAGTTCCAGCACAGAACCCTGGCTGTGACTCAGGCACGAGTCCGCCCCTCTATTTTACTAAGGCTTCAGCAGAACAGGTTTTTCATGCCCAGACTTTTCATCCCACAGATTCTGAGGACTCCAGAGAGCCTCCAGGAGGAGAGGGCCTGGGCACTGACTCACCTGGAGCTGTGCTGCTGGCAGGTTGACATCAGCCACCATCTCAGTGCAGGGGTGCTCCACTTGCAGGCGGGGATTCAACTCCAGAAAGTAGAAGCTGCCATCCTGGCTGTACAGGTACTCCACAGTGCCTGCACTCACGTAGCCCACCATCTTGGCAAGCTTCACTGCACACTAGGATACAGGAAAAAAGGGTTGGATTGCCAGGTCCCATCCTCTGTTACCTCTGCACCCACCCCAGCCCACTGAGGAGGTTTTTTTGTTGGCATTCTGGAAGAGCTAAAAGCTTGTAACAGGTCTGAGAACTGCTCAAGAAAAACCACGTGGCACAGGAGTTCTGATTTCCAGGTTATTTCATTTGTAACTTACAGAAGGCAAAGTTTGAAGCAAATATTTATAATTTATAATAATCGGTATCAGACAATTCATACAGCTCCTGCATCTGCTTTTTTAATATGACAGCACACTATTTAAAAACACTTCCCTGGTATTTTTGGGGCACACATATTTTTGCAGGGAGCTCTACAGCTGTTTGTCAGCACGTGGTGGACTCAGTTTTAGAAACATGAGCAGTTTGAGACACACAACCCTACACTGCTCCTTGAGAAGATTCAACAACGCAAAACTCTCGGTGAAGTCAAGAAAGAAAAAACCAAAACCCTGCCTGTTCCTGGAGCCTCACAAGGAAGAAAAGCTTTGCAGAGCCACTCTCACCTGTTCCATGTGCTCAAAGACCGCCGAAGTGGCAATAGAAGCAGGAGCTTCCTCAATGATCTTCTGGTGCCTGCGCTGCACGGAGCAGTCGCGGCCGAAGAGGGAGATGGCGTTGCCGTACTGGTCAGCCAGGATCTGCACCTCCAGGTGCCGGGACTGCTTGGCCAGCCTCATGACAAAGATTGGAGAGCCTGGCACTTCAGCTTGAACCTGGAAGCACAGACAGCACCTTCACAGGCAGAGCAGTTTCTGCAGATGCCCATCTTAGTCACCAGCATTCTAAGTCCATCTTTCAAGCACGGAGCATTCGTATTATTGCCACTTAAGGCTGAAAATCCTCTGTGTTCCCTGGTCTATAATTACAGGGCTGATTCCATCCCTCTTGGCTTTGCTAAAAGACCCATAAATTAAAGAAGGATCATGTCCTCCACATTTCTGAATCACACTGCAAATGTCCTCCATTACCTGGATTTATTCAGCATCTCCCATGATGTTTGGGCATGTGACAGCTGTATTGGAAATGCAGATATATTGAAATCCTACCAACACACAGATCTCATGATTCAAAGTAGCTGTGCAGGCTCTGATACATAATGCAGCCTTCTCCAGTTAATTCTGATTCAGTGCTCTCAGAATCACCCAACCTGAACATTTAGAGCAAGGCAAGTACAAATCAATGGGAAAAGTTACCTGTCTAAAGAGGTTGGAGAAGTCATCTGCATTGTTAACTTTCCTGATTCCTTTTCCTCCTCCTCCTTCAGAAGCCTTGATCATGACAGGGTAGCCAACCTCCTCAGCAGCCTGATGAAGTTGGGCAGAAAAGCATGGATAAGTACAAGTCAGCAGAATGAAGTTAAAAAGATCAGTATTTCCCTGCTGATTTGTGTCCAAGCTTCCACATCTGACTATTAAGCAAACAAGACACGAATGGGATAGAAATAAAACGTTTTAATTTGAGAGGGTGCCTATAATGGGAAATATCAGCCATGATTTTGTGGCTATAGAGAACTTTGGCCCCTCAAAGTGTCTGCAAAATCTTTTGGCTTCACACCATTAAATTTACAAACTCATAGAAAAGCTTTTTTGTAATATTGAAAAATCTTTTAAGCTGAGTCACATGAAAAAACCTTCTCCTCCACCCCCTCTCTTCAAAAAGAAAGATTCCCAAACCTTGTATTGTGCTAGGAGTATTTCTCATTCTAGAAATCTGCCACAAGGGAAAACTTAGCAAAAGGTTAAACCAAATGTGAGGCCACAGGTTTTTATTTAAAACACCTTAATCCTGCATTAAACAAAATCCAGAAGGTGGTCCTTAATGAAATACAACATTGTTCCCATATTTATCTCTTCCTCCTAATGCTCACCTCACTCTGCAGACTAGCCCCAAAGATCACTTTCCAATTTGCAAGACTTGGTTCTGTGAGGCTGCCAGTCTAGTGCTAGTCTGAACAATCAGTAAAAATAAATTCAACCTCTACCCCTCTCCAGTTGGTTGCATGCAGCAAGACCTCAAATCCCCTTCAAAATCCCAGCCACCTACCCTCAGGCCATCATCTGCATCTTTCACATAGCCCTTTTCATAGAGTTCCTGAGGAACGTTCAGGATACGCTTCTGGAAATCATTTTCCTCCCAGTCCACCCGAAGACCTGAAACACAAACAGCAGCAGCACCTGAGCTCAGCTGCAAGGCCCAGGGAGAACTCACACACCAGGGACTGGCAGAAAAACAGCAGTTGTTCCATAGGGAACTAGCCTGGAAGCACTTATTTACAAAGAGAGAATGCAGAATGTAAACAGACATTTCTGTTTTCTGGAGAGCAGATCTCTTCAACCAATAAATCATCCCTCACCTCACTTGTGCAATTCTGAGAAACAGGTGGCTATTTACAGCCTTTTAAACTGCACAGAGTTTCCATGGAAGCAGAGTATTTACTCTGTGCTCCAAAACTACACACTAGAAAAGCAGCAACTGCAGAAATACCAGATATTACATCTGCATTGTCAGACTAACAGCACATTACTCAACATGTATATTGAGCCTGACATATCCATATATATCCTAGTCACTATCTAAGCCTTGGATAATACAAATCTGAAACCCTAAACAGATGGAACATCTCTTCAAATGCCTTTTTGTGCACAGACACTACTTAACCATCAGATGTGTCAAAGAAAAAAAGATCAGAACTATCTCAACAAGCAGAGCAATTTCCTTCTTACCACTGCCACTCCAAGGAAGAGTCGGGATGCCCGCAGTCTGAGCCACGATTGAAGAAGCAATTTTATCTCCTAAGGCCCACATTGCCTGGCTTGGAGGGCCTGCAAAGAGCAAGAGCAATGCATGAGACAGACACAAGAGACAGCAGACACCAGGGAAATACCCAGAAGTCTGATTGGGGTTCCATGTAAGAGGGATAAATAAACATTGAAAATATTCAGCTTTCAAAACAATCTGCTTGAACAGGAATCTTTTTCTGGTTTTGTACCACACTGCATTCAGAGACATGTTGGGGAACTTGCCACTTCTCCCACAGAAGCTCTATGTCCCAGCACATGTCCAAACTTCATCTACTTTTGTTAGCCTTCACAACAGCATATTCTGCTGTGTATCTCTGATATATCTCACACCAGCATATCTCTGACTACTGTAGATCTCCTACTTGTAAACTTCTTGGCTCTCTTTTAGGCCTGGGATTTTCCACCTCACTAAAAGCCCCCATCTTAAAAATAAGGACTAGAAATTAGATCAAAAACATATATCCTCACCCATAAAAGCAATCCCATTTTTGTGGAGAAGTTCTGGTAATTTTGGGTTCTCAGATGCATGGCCCCAGCCAGCCCACACAGCCTGCAGACAAAAATAACACCATTCAAGCTCTGTTTTAGTAAAACAAGCAAGTGAGTAGAAATAGAAAGCATGTAGATACTTCAGGTCTTTCTTTTCCTCACTGAAAACAGCCTCACAACACTCATAAGCTGGACCAGCCTCCTAAACTAAATGGCATGTTAGTTTAAAAGGGACAGTGTCTTGTATCATGCAGGCAACTCAAAGAAGACCACCAAAGCAAACTGCTAAAGAAGAACTGAGTCTAGGGAAGTGAAAACTTGAAGGGAATCTTCTGTTTCCTCCAGGTAATCCCACTGGGAAGGCCACTGCATTGTAATATCCATTAAAATATGTTTTGAAAATGATCTTTGACACTTCTCACCTGCACTGGAATCCGCTTAGCAATATCCAGAATGAGTTCCACATTTGCATAGTTGTTATTGTTGGGGCCTCCTGGAACTGGGACGTAGTGATCTGCCATTTTAATATACTCTGCAAACACAAAGAAGGTCTCCTTTAGTCTGCAAACCCAACGAGCATCTATTTCATCTAAAACTGCCCAAATCTACAACACTGCAAGTACTCAACCTCCTCCTGGAAAAATCTGTTTCTTGGCAGAAGATCAGGCAATACAGTGGACATGCATTCAACACCTTTCATCCCTGCGGCCACGAGGGTCTGTGCAAGGAGGAGGTTTTGCACCTTCATGCTCTGGACAACTCACCTGCATTTGCTTTCAGGTCCTCAGGAGTCACCATGACAACAAATCTGATGGCCCGCTCGTTCCGAAACATCTCGTAGGACCAGCGCCGGATGGACCTCATGCACTTCACTGCTGCAATGCCATTGTTTGCTATCAGGACCTGAGCACAGGAGAAGCAGAGATGAGACAGAGTCTGAAGAGCACAGAGCACTAAACAGGAATGAAAACAGGGTCTGTTTCTCTGTAGAAGCACAACTTGCACATTCAGGAATATTATTACTTTGACATCTGCAGTGTACAGCCTCCTACAGGGAGAAGTCATAGGTGAAGAGAAGGGGAAAAATGCAATATGCTAAAGCCCCAAAGGTCAGTAACTTACCTTTTCAATAACTTTATTCCCTCCAAAACGAGTAACAAACTCTGCTGGAGAAGCCACAGTGAAATCCCTCTGCACATCAACTTTCTTCCTGTCCCGGCCTTGCTTTACAAGGTGTAAACCAGACATGCTGGGCCTAAGGGGGTTTGGAGGAGACAGAAAAAAGCAGCTTGGCAGTGCAGATGTATACAAATAGAAAAGGATACAGAATAATTTATGAAGTTCCCCCCTTGGTGGTGTTTCCCAAGCAGAACCACTCCTTGCCTCCAGGCCACTCAGATGCCTGGTCCTCAGCTTTATGGGAGGACTTTGTTTTTTAAATACCTTTCAGGAATCTCTCTGCAAAAGTTAGCTGTAGAAATTCTGGTTATGCTAATATATATTTAAGTAAAAATCTGTTCACTGCATATTGCTGCCTACCACAGAACAACAATACACCACTCTGTGGAACTCCATTCACCTGGAAAGCTGGGAAACCACAACAACGTTTTCTCGCCTTGGTGAAACAACCTCCTAAGAGCAGACTCCAGGAAGAAATCCTGTTTGGGAGCCACAGTAAATAAATCTCCAGGTTTAAATGAGAGGCTCTGCTATCATTTTACAAGAATTTTCCACCATCCAGTCTTAAGATTCCTCAAAAGTTCTGAGCAGTAGAGGTCAAATGGATCATGTTCCACTACAAGCAGTGAAAGCCAGTTTTGTGTCCAAGAAGATCACCCCCCTGCTCTGCCATGGCCTTTCTGTGCCCATCTTATGCTCCAGCTTCCTCAGAGGTGACATGCAGATAAATTACCCCCTGTTTTTCAAGCACTACAGGATTTGTTTTGCTAAAATGGACAGAGCAGCTTTCCCAGGTGTAGCAAGACGAACCTCATTTAGAGAACGCTTCAAGGTCCAACCAGGTGTTCCAGCAGAGACTCACGAGCAGTGCTCCAAGCCTACAGCCCTCAGGGGTGACCAGCCTGGATCTGTGCTGTTGCTCTGAGAGTGACTGACCTCTCTACTGGCTAGCTCAGGACTGAGCTGAGCCTGTGTCTCAGGCCTCACCTTTTATTGGCCCCCTAATCCTGCTCGTGGGCAGCTGGGGCCTGCCTCAATCAGGCACAGGTGGGCTTGACACAAGCTCATGCCACTCCCTGGGAATTAGTGGCACCTGGTTGCCTCATTTCACTACACCCAGGAGCCATGCTTTCCCTCTAGCCATGGGAAACCCACCAGGAACCTCTGGCCTCATCAGCTGCTGAAATGCTGATACCATTGAGCAACCCCTCTGGGAAAAGGGATGGGATGCTGCAGAAAGGGACTGGAATTGCTGCGGGAGGGCAACAATGAAAAAACAACCCAAAGAGAAGCCAAGTCACATACAACATCAAGAGGTCTCCTTTCAAACCCCACCAGCACGAGCTGAGACCTGCACCTGGGAGGTTCACTGCCCCCTGGGGGGTTTGGAGCATCCCAGCTGCTAGGAGAGGAGCTTAGGGACAGCCTGAGCAGGAACACAGATTCCCCCTCAAGTTCCCTCAAGAACATGTTATGGGCTATGAAGATTTACCCACCCAGAATTCAGACTCTCCTTAACTCCTCCTCAGGAGCACAGTAACACCAGACTGGTATTTTGGATTTTTAAAATTGCTGATAAAAAGAAGCCATGTAAAACCAAACCATAGCTCATATCTGGTTTAAATGCAGATTCTTAATTCATCTTTCCTATGAACAATGGCACTAGCACAGACCAGGCTGTGCTTTACAGGACACAGACAGAAAGGAGCTTGATCCATATCATGTAGCACAACGTGTACAAAAAGGTTTGTGCCAAACCCTGGTATAATCAGCCAGGAACTGCAGCAGAATGAAAGGTGATGCTTTGTCAGTAAGGCAAGACCAGACCCCAATTGATACCCTACAGACACCTTTATCTACCCCACACAGGATAGAGTGGATCCTTCTCTCCCTTCATGGACATCATCTCCTTTGGTTGTGACATCCTGCTGTGGCCTGACCCTGACTTTGTGAGGATTTCCAGCACAGCAGAAAGCAGATTTATAGCACTTGAAATTCAGGTCCCCTGTTAACAGGCCAACCTCTCTCTTCCACATGTGAGGGATTCCCATGACAAATGGCCAGACTTCTGGAGAACTTCAAGTTACAGCCTTGCAAAGGTTGAGCTGCTCTGGGAAGTGAAATCCTGTTCTACACACAGTGCAAAGAGACTCAGAAGCAATCCATGAAGTCAAGAGTGGGAGATCCAAAGGTGACAGGAAAAACCTGACCAATAAAGTGATTTTAAATGATGCTAAAGATGCCTAACTCCCAGTGATATTCTGGGACATGACAGTGGCTGGACTAGCTCAAACCAAAGTACCTCCAGCCTAGTTCCACGTCTCAAAGAGCTGCTAGCTGATATCCAGAGAAGGGCACAGGAAAAAGTATGTGTAAGTTCTTCCCCAGCTTTCTCTTCTCCCAGCAGGCTGCACTTCAGAGATAGATGCTGTCATTGAACTTAAAACTTCTTCCTATCAGCCAGAGTTCACAAACTGCTCTGTGATAATCTCAGCCCAGGAATTCAAGGGCAGCAGCCAACAGGCAAGAAAACAAGGCAAGGTGTAGTTAAGGTTGAACTTCTGCTAAACTTATGTATTTAAAGATGGTCAGAATCTATGGCATGGCAAGGAAAGAGCACAATCCAACAAGTGAGATAGGTTTATTTATTGCAGGTTTATTGACAGCAGTGCCAACAATAAAAGAAAAAACCTGGGGTCAGGATCTGTGAACATGTATGGATGGGACCTAGCCTGCCAAGTTGAAATTACTACACACAAAGATACTGCTACAGATAAAATGTCAACAAAACCATAAAGTCATCATCCAGAATAATGCACAAACACTTGTTTGCCAGCAAATACAGCTCTGTTTAATGTGTGACAGTAAGCATACCAAGAACATCGAGTTTATTTACTAATAACCACAGGCTGCACCTTATAATCAAAACAGGAGAGATTTTTTTCTCTTTTGCAGGGTAAGATGAAGCAGAAGCTGGGCAGCAAGTAAGAAAGAGCAGCGAGCTCTAAACAAAACAGAATAAATGCTGAGTTAGTAACAGTCATCCCTATTAATCACCCAGTCACAACTGCAGTTCTGTTACGCAGGAGCTTTCAAAAGGCTCATCTGCCCTTCAGTTTACAGGGGGTTAGAAGTTGTGCAGAAGCTCAAACTTCACCAGTGATTCCCCAGCTAAGATGTACTCCATCATCTTTCTTACAGACTGCAGGCACAGACACCTGACAGGCACTGGCATGGCTTCAAGAGGATAAAATCAACATGGAAAAAATATCAGTATGCATCTCCAGCACACACTGCCCAACTGCCTCAGTCCAAGACAGCAGCTGCTGCTAGGAGGAGACAATCATATCATATTCTTACCTTTGCAGCATGTGGTATCTCATTTCCTGACTCTGCTCTGCAGAATCCTCCATGCTGTCTCACTGAAGGAATTAAGGATTTCGGGCTCGCTTAGGACTCGTCTAGTGGAGCTGCTGCTAGTTTATTTTTTTCAATACTGCAGCTCAAAGCCCAGCAGGAGAAAGCTGCAAAGAGCCTCTTGCACTCATGGCGTTCTCCTTGAAGCAGTGGCACTTCCCAGATTGCTTCAATCTCTTAACCTTTGTCCCTTGCTTTCCACCAGCCCTCTCTCCCAGTCACTCTTCCTGTGACGCAGCATGCAGAGAGAGGGGAGCAGCTTCCCCCTCCTGCATTCAGAGCAAAGCAGCTGATCAGGAAAGAGAGAAAATGATCTCCAGGTTACGTAATGAGGCTTAGCACACAGCCCCGGGGCTGCACCACCACCGACACCACCGGGGCAGCTCCCAGCCAGGGGGGTGTCGGTGAGGAAGCAGAGGCTGCACAGCTTCCCCCGGAGCTCCTCCAGCATCCCCGGCCCTGCAGCACTGCCCCGAGCAGGAGCCAGAGCAAAGCAGCAACCCCGGGGCACAGAGAGCCTGAAGAACTGACTCGATATGGAGAAATGGATGTCAGACTCTCAGGGGAGGTGGGGTGGTGACAAGGAAAGCATTTCCAGGGCTGCAAAGCAAGTGAGAGGCACAGCTGGGACAGGCAGACAGAGCACAGAGCTGACCCAGACGGGAGACAACAGACGAGACCAGAGAGCTGCTGGGGAGAGCCTGCACAATCCACTGCCAGTTTTCTGTCTTTTTTCATCTATAAACTGGAGCTGAGATCACTCCGAGTGCTGTAATTATAAATATCCTCACAAGCAAAGTGCTACAGCACTGCAGGGTCCAGCAGCATCACTGGAGAAAGGAGAGTGCTCAGTATTGAGCACACCCAAACCTGTGAATTGCCAATTTTGGGGTAATATTCTCCAATAGAGGAGAAGCAAGGGCAGCAACTGCACCAGGACACACACACATGGATTGGAACCAGCCAGAGTAATTGGATTACATTTTTAAGTTTGAGGACATGAAGGTCTGTCCCAGCACAGAGCCACATCCAGGTAGCACAGCCTTTATCTGACAGACACACAAACTCCTGACAAGTCCAGGAGATGGAGCAGAAGCCGTGCCAGCACCTAGGAGGGGGGCAGGCAAAAAGGGAGGCAGTTCCCAGAGAAGTGTCACCTTAACGTGATGATAATGTGCACCCTGGAGCCCCGAGGGGCAAGGTGAGGTCAGGGCAGGAGATAGGGAACCAAGAATAGTCCAGGCAACATGAGCAAGGAGGGGCAGCGAGTGCCATGTGTCTGATAAAGTGCAGACAAACAATTCTGTGCGGATCCGGTTTCTCCGAGCATTGTCACAGGAGGGGACAGCGACACACGCTGGCAGTGAGGCAGGCAGAACACTGGAAATAAATCTCATCACCAGACAGCAGAGACGAGAGCGAGCAGGGCAAGAACAGAGCTTAAACAAACAGAAAAACCCAACAGCATCCATCTACCTAATAACTAAAAGCCTCTCACCTGCCAGCCTTTGCTTCCTCTCTGCAGAACTATTCAAAATACTCACTATGAAGTACACCAAACATCTCCCACTTCACTCATTTTAAAACAGAAGTATTTAATAAAAAAAAACAAAAATAAAACCACCACACCAAAACAGTATGTTCTGAAATATTTTCCAGCACTGGTTGCACTTCAAGAGGCTGCCTGTGGCACCACATCCCCAGCCCTGGCACAGATCCCTGCTCCCAGCCTGCCCAAGGGAACTCGGGCTCCCATCCTCCTGCAGCTCCAGAGTCACTCTGCTCCCTCCAGGATCCTGCTTTCCTCCAGGAAAGGACAAACCCACCCCTTCAGCAGCTCCAAACAAGGCATCGTGAGGGCAGAGAATTGGGAGCCTACAGAGTTCTGCTTGATAAAATCTGTGTCACTGTCTCTTCTGGCCATTACTGACACCAACAAACCCAACAGACACAGTGCCTGCTGGAGAGTTATTTCATGTATAGTATATTCCATCCTTTTCAAAATAAAATACTTGCATAATCTACGGTTTCAGTAGATTTCCTCTGGCTTTGACCCTAATTCAGGACTAAAATTTATACACAGTATAAATGAGATTTTTCAGTTTTTGTTTCCCAAACATTTGCCTTTGCTCCAAAAATCCCTACCCACATCCCCCAATCCAAACAGTGTGACCACTGCAGCTGCAAGAAAACAAATCCTACAGCTACACACAGCTTGCTGTTAGAGGAGCAGCTTCAGCACTGGCTAAAAATATTCATCCTGCCTTCTGCCAGCTGAATTCACTGCTCTGAGATCAATGGACAGGATCTGCTGCAGTGAAAACATGCAGCAGGCTGTGTCACCCTGACTGATCAGCACATGCACACTACAAAGCACCTTTCTCAACCACAGCACGACTCAGAACCCAAATGGCAGCAATCCTAGGGAAAGCCATCCCTCTTCTCCAGGCCTGCTGTCAGACAAAAGCCAAGCCTGCCCAGCTCCCTCCTCTTCCAGCCTCCAAGAACAAACACCCACAGCAGCCACGTACCTGAGGCACATTGCAGCCAGGAGCCTGCACTGCTCCCAGCACTGGAACATGCCAGGTGCTCCTGGGGATGCTGCACTTTATCCCAGAGGCTGTGATGCATCAGCTGCCTCAGCTGGAAGCAGCCTTCAGGAGACAGCACACACACACACACACACACACACAGAAAGGATTTTTTTCCCCTCCTCTAGTTGAAGCCTATAAAGGGACAGCTCTCCTCTGCAGCTTTCTGCTCTGTGAACATGGATGCACTGATGCCAACATGGATCTGAGCTGGGTGGGAAGGCTCTTGAGATGCAGCTGAAGCATCTGTAAGGTCTGCCCCTGCTTTAGGTCTGCCCTCACAATCTATTTCACAAAAAGGCAGAAAGAGAGAGCCAGCAGGTGTGTGATCCAGCAAGGGATGCAGGATCTGAAGTAAATGGCTCAGTGTGTCTCAGGCAATGGGCACTGGGCTCATTCAAAGGCAGATTGTGCCTGGGAGGTCAGAGGCAGGGCAGCCAGGTGTCCTGCAGACACTGTGGGAATCACAGCAATCTTTTCAACCAGAAGTACCATGAGCCAGCAAGGAGGAGACTGTCAGCACTGGGGTGTCTCAACCACCTCATCTTTCCAAAATGTCCTGACAACCCCCTGAGTGCAGAGGTGATGTTTTCCATGTTAACTGAGGTCAAAGGCAGCAAGATACCTGTTACACCACAACAACAACAGTACTTCTGAGAGGCATGCGGGTGTAAAGTCCTTTAAAGGGCATTTGTTTATTAAACAGAGTGGCTCTCAGAGAGCGAAAAAGTTGCAATTCACAGGTTATCAGTACAACCAGAAACAGATAGGAATCCAGATCTCCTTAAAACCTTCCTCTTTTTTAAAAGATACAGGAAGAAATTCAGCTTTTCACTCCATGAAGTTCAAAACATAAATCACTCACTGCCAGTAGTGGTAACAGGAGGAACCCAAACTCTTTGGTTTTGTCAGGAGTTCCTCAAAGATACACAGTTTGATTTCAATAACTTGGGGAAGCTTGGAGCAGCACCACTGTCCCCTACCTGCTGCCCCAAGAGCCACTGATCCCAGGCAGAGGAAAGCATCTCAGGGAGCAGCACACAACCCAGTTTCATGCACAGCCTTCTGGGGGGGGGAGATGCAAACCCATGCCAGTCCCCTACACAAAACCCAGGGCAGCTCCATGGCAACTGAGAGCACAGACAGGAGGAGGAGCAGCAGCCCCACAGGCAGGAGTGTGCAGAAGGGGAAGGAATCGGTTGGGCAATGGAGAAATCCATTGTGCTGCAGCTGGGCCAGGCTCAGACACAGCAGTGAAAGCAGCAGCCTTGCAGACACTACAACATTGCTACTTCAGGGCACACCTTTGTGCACAAACTTACAGCAGCACTTAGAGTTTTACCAGGTCAATGTTCTATAGTGTGACCTCCCAACCAGGAGACTTAAAATTCAAAACGAGCTCAAAAGGATCCTTTCTTTCCTTTAGTACTCAGTGCAATCACTCTGTAACTGGTTTCTAAGCAAGTGCCCTGTCCCAGTGCCAGCCTGGGTGTGCTCACACACTCCTGTCACAGCCAAAAATCGAGCTGTTCTTCCAAAACTACTTGAATGGATGATGAGTTCTTCTGAAGCATCTCAGTAATTTACTGAGGCTCCTTACTGAAAAGTCCAGATACTGTGAGGTGCTAAGGGCTAAAGCCTCTGTGGGCTTCGTGTCAGCTGCTTCCAAAACATTGTCAGGTGACTCCCTACACCCATTTCACTGCTTATGAAACCAGAGCCCTGACATAAATACCAGCAGACATGCAGGATTTATTCTATTTTAAACAAGAATTTGATACAAGATATCATCTTTGAAGCTAGGAATTAAATTTAGCAATGGTCAAGAACAATTTACTAAACAAAACAAACAGACCCAAAGTGCTTTCCAAGTGATATTTATAGAGAAGTTACCTAACCTACCACCTAAACCTTCAGAAGGGACCACAGCAACTGTTTAATAGCTCAGTACACAGCAAGCAAAAAGTCCCAGCAGGACTACTGCCTTTGGCTGAAAGAGCTGATGGAATCTGACCACAAAGACAACACAACTATGCCTGGAAGCAAAGAGACTAGAAAAAAAAACAATAACACTTTTGGTTCAGTATCTAGAGGTGCAAAATGTGACAAAGAAAAAGTTTGTAGGCTCTTCTCAAGAACACTTGTTAGGGGTTGTAACTAAGGGAGTGAGCAGGACACTTCCATGATTACTGATACTCTTTAAATACAAGCAAGAAAACAATGAGAACATTTTAACCTCCATGCTTGCTGTTCCAACACACCAGCTCTGTTAAGGACTGATGCACCACACACCAATTTCAAGTTCATTCCCAGAGCATGGCTTTCTCAATCCTACAAACCAGCAGCCAACTGGAAGAATCAAAGGTCTTCATAGATCTCTGTTGGTACAGAAGCCTGTATTGTACAACCTGCCCCAGCAAGATGAATTTAGCAACAGCATAAACACTTCCCAGGATCAATAAGGGGATGGATGGAGCAGCAGAGCACACACAGCCCGCGTGCTCACACTGCCCTGCCTCAGCAGGGATCGATCAGGCACTGCAGCCCCCCAGAGATAAGGCTCTGGGCAAGGTTTTCCAGCTCAGGCAGGACACATCCAGCTCTCAGGTGCTGAACATATGCCAGCTAAGCTCCTGAAAACCCTGTGCCTCATGGGATGTCATTTTTACAGGGGTCTAACAGCAACAGGGAGTCTGTTTCCATTCTGCATTGCTGCACAGTGTCTGTGTGTGCAGGAAAAGAGGCTCTGGGGGGACCAGATCTGAGGCAAGGCACAGCCACCCCTCAGCTCCCATCGTGGCATCACAGGCTTGAGCACCTTGCAGAGGCACAGCTTATTTGGACTCTACAGAATGAGTGTGTTTGCTATAAAATAGCATGAATACCACAGTTCTGGAGAGATGATGACCAAGAGAGAGCATTTCTAATTATCAAAGTAATTTTAAAACTGACATGAGGGGTGAAAATCTGCTTGGGATGTCAAGATAAGCACTGGAACAGCTGCTGCACAAAGGTACAAGCACCAGCATTGAATATTCTAGGCTGGATTAGACAGTCTTACAGTCAACCCCCACAAAAAACAAGGGAGTTTAGAGGAGAAAGGAAATTTCACTATCTAAACTTCAGTAACCTAAAGCATGAGAGGAAAAAACTAGGTGAGAAGAGTGACAACCTGCTTTCCAGCTCTCCTGTGCTGTAAGAAGAAATCTCTTTTCTCTTGCCATCAGAGCAACAGACTTAGTCCCTGCCATGCTCTATGAAGAGGTAGAAGGATGGTTCAGGTACTCACAAACCTTTTTTTCAGCAAACTAAGATCTGGATTTGAGACACAATTGCTCCCTGAGAAGGACTTCCTTGCAGCAAAGTCCCTCACCTCAAGCACAAGCTATCCCTGTCTTTAGCTGACCAAAATTTCCTGTGTGTAACTAACCAGCAAACTGAAAGATTTCTGGCAACTTCTTCAAAAAAAGAGATGCTCCCTTGCACCTGCACCCTGTTTGATCCACTGGTCAAGCCACACAGAACTCCCCTTGAATTCATCTTTGTCACTTCAGAAAGTGTTATGCCTCTGTGATTATTAAAAGAAAGCTGGAAGCAAGAGTTCTGAGTTCTATTAATTCACTGCCATGGTGATTTCAGGCAAGTTGCTGAACTTGTCTTTGTCTCAGTTTCCCCATCAGTAAACATTATTTGGAAATCCTTTGGCAAAAGGCACTAACCATCCTGGAAAACTCTTTCAGTTCATCTTTATCTTAAAAAAACAGCCCTATAATGCTGTAACTTTTTTTATTTGAATTGGCATTTCTCTCCAATTTAACTGCAAGTCAAGTGCCCTCAAAAGAGAGTGCCAAAGCAAGCAAGTTACAACAGAGGTGGGTCAGGGTTGTTCACCTGTTGCATTACAGCTCTCTGATGCCAGGCAGTGTCCTACAGGCTGCCCCATTTTCTTGCTCCCCCATTGTTTATTTACACACAAAAGTTGTGCGTTCACTCAGTTCCTTCTGTTCCCAATGTATACACAGATCCAGGGCCGGATCTGTTCCTGCTACAAAATTGCCTTTTGTGCTGCCAGCTTCTTAGAGCTGGCAGTGACTGGAAAGGTAAATCCCCTTTACATTGGTCTGAAGATTTTATACTGGTTTGATCACTGCCAGCTGGCTAAACACATCCACCAGTATGACCATAACAAATCTGTCAAGCAGGGACTACTCTCCCTCTCCAGCCTTGACCCAAACAATATGCTACTATTTGTTTCCAGAGGCTGGAAACTTCCCTGAAGTGGGAAGAGAATCCCCAGTAAAAGGACAGATTAAAATTCCTTATTCTGCACAAGCAATGAACCCAGCAGAACAGAACAAGCTGAAAGGATTAGCTGGCCATATAAATATCTACTCCTGGTCAGTAAAAGCTAAAAGCCTTATGGGAACCAACCATTTCTTCAAAAGCAACACAGTAAGGACAGTGAAAGCTACAGTGGGCTTCAGACTGGCCTTTATGCTCCTGGAATGGCATGAGACCTTTAAAAAAGGCAGGCAGAAAAAGCAGATCAAGAGAAGTCTCTTCTAGACTTGGTTCTGATCACCAGGAGGATCTGCTGGGAGAACCTGAGGCTGAGAGGCACCAGAACAATCACAAACCTGCTTGTAAGGAACTCGTAGACAAAAATGCATTGTTATGTCCAGCTGGAAGATGTCACTCCTGTACCCAGCAGTGACCAGGCCTCAGATACAGCACTGCCTTCAGCTCTGGGCACCAGGAGTCACCCAAGAGTGCCCAGACACTGAGCAGCTGATGTGTACAGGACACTGAGGGGGCACATCCCACCAGTGGTGTGCAAAGCAGCAACACTGTAAAAACAGAGGGGCCTTCTGACATGCAAATATTAACACCATGACTCAAAGTCCCAACTTCATAGCTCATTTGAGCCCCAAGGAATCAGGAGTGGGAGTGACACAGCCCCCTTCCCAAGCTGTGAGGCCAACACCTCTCTGAGCTGCAAGCACTAAGCCTTGGCTCACCACCACTCTGCAGGACACCAGTCTTTAACAAACAACATTCCCTCTATCCAAACCAAAAAACCAAATTCCAAGTGATACAGAGTCACTGATCTTACCCAGGGTCCTGCCAATTCTATGACTCCACAGAAAGCAACAAATCCCATACAAAGACAAAATGAGCTAGTAAAGCCCTTGATGCCAACAAACACAGCCCATCTGAACCACACACACAGCTGCAAACTGCCAGGGTCCCCTCAGCACACTCCCATTTTCTGAAAGCAGGGACAAGAGACAGGCAGTGGAAGCAAGCCCATCACAACACTCAGCAGCTGAGATGTCTGAAAGGTGCTCAGGGAATTTAGGCACAGGCACTTCATCAAAACTGATGGAAAACAGGAGGGTTTGCTACAGATAAGCATACAAGTGGTTTTTTTGAAACAGAATGCCCAAAGATGTCTTGGCACAACAAAAACATTTGAAGCCAAACCTGGGTGTAAAGCTGAATCTTTGGATTATCTTTGGGGTAAAAAGACCAAAGCCCAAATCTGAATACTGTTTTCTCCTTACCTCATGTGGCTTGCCGGGCCATCCTGAGCATTAGGAAGTCCCAGATCCGACAGGGAATCTGAGCAGACAGATGCAGGTGACAGAGACCTCTCCTTCTCCTCCAGATCAAGTTTCACCAAGGAGCTTGTCTCATCTTCTGAGTTATCCTCTGACACAGAGCCAATAATGAAGCGGGAGTGAGAGTTTGACTCCAGGGCTTTGTCAGGTTGGGAAGACTCTGCCATGGTTCCTACAAACTGGGCTCTCAGCACTGTAAGGAGAAAGGGAAAAAAACAGAACCTGAGGTATCTGCTACTGCAGGACAAAGAGGACAAAGCAAGGGTCACTTCTGATAGGAAATGCAATGTTAAAACACCAGAGCTGAGCCCAAACAGGCATCCAGGATCAAGAACAGTTACTTCTGCTGTAATCATTGACTTTTCTGTTTGCACAAGGCCTCTGAGATGAAAGCAGCTGGGCATGCTGATCTGTTGCAGAACCTGCTAGTTTAGACAAAGCTGCAGGAGCCACTTGAAGGAAAAAAAAAGACAAAAAACCAAAACAAAGCAGAAAAAATCCCATCCATACACATTATGAAAAATCCAGCATTTCTGTTGCACTGTTATTCTTTGTTATTTGGTTAGAGGGTTAGATGAGCTGATTTCCTACCTCAGCCATTCTGTGATTAAAAATGTGTATTCCAACAGCATGGAATGCTGGGACTCGTGGTGCTAGGTACTGCAGATAACAATATTTTTGCTATTCAGATGATGGATCTGGTTGATCAAAAACCACCCTTTCCCCAGCCCCTACCAGGGTACAAGACATGAACATAAAGTTTGTCTCCCCAAAACATGATCTCCACTTCCCATGCCAAGAGCTCAAGCACCTGTGAAGCCAGAGCTGCTCCCTTTGGGCTTAATGGCATAAAAAGCTTCAGCTGAGGCAAAGTGAATAATTGTGAAGTTTTCACTGATGACAAAAATCCACAGCTGTAATATATTGAAACTTAATGGCATTGTTTAGAATTGTAGAGCAAAATACAAGAGTTTCAGGTCTCCATTTTCCTTTTAAAAAAAATCATGTATATATAAAGAGAAAAATCTCTTAATACGGGGAGCTCTGATATCAAAATTCAGCATTGCTCCCACAGGGACTGATGCCTTCTACTAAAGTTAAAAAATAATAATTACAACTGAGAACAAGCAGGATAGATGAGGAAACAAAAATAAAAGGAGCACCTCACAGCACAAAAACAGGTGGGCTGGGGTGTGAACACGATTGGCTCTGCTCTGCTGCAATTCCATGCTAACTGCACACACCTGGGAATGATGTTGTTATACAATTAGGAATGCACTGACCTCTCGCTAGCCTTGCAATCTGGGCAGTTATCCACCTCCAAAACGAACTGCAAAAGAAAAGAACAAACAAGTACATCTTGTTATTATTATAAAGAATATTTGGTGTATTTTTTCCCCAGCTATATAAATCTTTTAACAGAAAACTGTCCTGAAAAAACTACAAGTAAGAAAAGACTCGATGGCTTGCTCCAGGTCACAGAATAAACTGGGAACTGACTGTGTAGCATCCAGGCCAAGCCACAGCACCTCCTGCCAGTCCATCCTTCTGGCCACTTGTGAGCAGTGTGTCAGCACACATCAATACCCCACACAGATTTTAGTTTGGGTTTTAAAAGAAATGACACTTTGTGCCAGTGCTATCTACTTAGGTCAAACATTTTTTTCTCTGCCAGCTTCTGAATCTGCTGGCTGAGCTCACTGAAATGGTCAGGAGTAATTCCCAATGGGAATTGGAGATCTGGGGGAAAATTGGTGGCTAAAAGACACAGCTAATATACTTTATTTTCACATGGAAAGAAAAAAGCCAGTCCTTTACCTGCAAACTGTGATACAGCACTAGAAAGAAGACAAGGGGGGGATTTCTCCTGGGGCCCCATTCTCCCAGCAGGACTGCTTTGATACCCCAAGTTCTGACACCTTAAACCAGTGTGGAAACCTCATCAGTCCTGCTCATTATACCCACGTTATGAATCAGTATAATTGCTATGAGGATGACAGCTCTCCCCTGGTACACAAACAAAACTGGACCATGTCCTGACACAAAGAGGACAAGATGGTGGTTTTAATCACAGGACAGACAGGAGTTTAGAGACAGGGCAACCCTTGAACCCCATCCTCTTTTTTTCCATCAGTAACTGAGAATTAAAAACTGATCCAACTGGCTTATGCACTTTTACCATGAATGTACTTGACTGAATTATTTAGATCAAACCCTGTGTTGACATCACTACTCCCACAAACTCCAGTTTCACCCAGGCCATGGGCAGTTCATTTCACAGAGATGTACTTAACCATTTTATGGCTGAAAAGCCACCAATACCTGTCTGACACTGGCATGGAAAGGGCAGATCACTGCATTTTGAGGGCAGAGATGGAGAAGGAGAAGCACTCCTGTGAAGTTTGCACACCTATCTGTGTGCAAGATTAAACCACACAGGGACATTTCTTTAACTGAAGTGCTTGGGCAGGACTGGAGCACAAAGCTCCATCAACTTTTGTTTGTGCACATAAACACCAAGACAATACTTAGGTGTATATTTATCCTGGCATCAGAGAACTTCATCCAGATGGATTTACTCTTGGCACATTTATCAGTGCTGAAGAATCTGGGATCCAGCCAAAGTCACTTCAGAACCTCCATAATGAAGAAAAACTTATTTCTAATTTCAAGAACTTACACTTTAACCACCAAGTTTCAAGGGGTTTGGGTTTGGTTTTTTCCTAAGCAGAGAAGGAAACTGGTGAGGAGGCAGTGAAGCATTTTACTCAAATACTCCATGAGAAAACAGCAAGCCAGCACCCAGGCTCCTGATCCCCAGTGCCACACTCAAACAGCTCCACTCAGACCCTGTGTTTGCCCAAAGCACTTTGCTCTCCATGAAGCCCCATTCAGCTCCACTTCCCAGTGCATTTCCAACCCCTTCCAGTCCAGTCCCAAAGCCACCAGTTCTGCCAGTGCTTTCCAGTCACCTGGTCACTGCACAGAGCTGGGCTCAGCTTCCTCGAAGTTGTTACTCCTATTTCAAGTCATTTCAGCACTGCCCAGGGCCAGATAAAACGTACAATTTCTCAGAGATCTGCAGGTGTACGACAGCCCTGACTTTGCTGGGAGTGTGAAACAAAACCCCTGGAATTCATGACAGGAGACAGACTGAGAATGAGTGAATCACAGCTGAACCTTTGCAGCACTGGAGCTGCTCTGCCCTCCCTCCTCCTGCCCTCAGCTCCCACCAGAGGCCTGCAGACACACAGCAGCTCCTCACCTACCTCGGTATTTAAGACCCAAATCGTGTTCCTGCTACAAGCAATGAAAACTCTGCCATCCACATTCAAATAGCAACGCATCTGGTTTTGCCTGAGGTGAAACAAAACCCATTTGCTTCCCCACAGCTCTCCTCCCATCATTAATAAAGTTTTTGGCTTGACAGTGAAATGCACGTGTAAAAATATTTGACTTTAGAAGTTTTAGTAACAGTTTCACTTTAAGATGTTGTTATTATTGTCAAATACAGGCAGGTAGATTTACACAGTGTCAGCTGGAAATCATGTTTCCATTTATTTCAAACTACTCCATTCAAAGACAATTACACCGCTGAAGGGAAGAATATTATTTCAGCAACAATGAGTTGTAGGTTCTTCCCAAGAGTTGGAACAGCACCTCTGCAATATTGGTAAGTGGTAGAAAAAGGAAATGGGCCAAACTAGTTTCTAGTTTCACTGAAAGGTCTCCAGTTTAAAGCTCAGAGATCCACAGCATTGCTCATCAACACAGATAATTCTGAAACATCAAAACAGACTCAGAGTTTCAGCCCCCTAACTGAAGACAGGTACTAGAAAGCACAGGAACAATAAAGGTAAAACCAAAATAAAGCTGACTCCTTCACTGCTTTTCCTGAACACAAAAACTCAGCAAAATGCTCACCTACACCAGGACTGAAGCAAGTGTGCAGATCAGGATCAGGCAGAGAGGTGATTCCAGCACCGAGAGGGCAGACCAAAGCATCAGCCCATGCAGCTGCAGAGCTCCTGCTCCTTCTGCCAGACCTGCCCCTATCTACACCCCCACTGGGCCAGGGCTCCAGCCCTGCTCCCCCCGAGCCATGCCCCCGGGTTAATAATTGGGCATTGCTTCACTCCCTATCCAAAAACATCCTCAGCACAGACCCTGCAAAGCTCTCCTGCTTCTGATGGATGGAACAGAACCCCACAAATTGCACATCCACAGGAGGTGTAGCTGGGCAGGTTTCAGATGAGCTCTCTCAACATTAGGCACACACAGGTAAGTATACAAGGGGAATATCCACTTCCTAGGTCTCCCTAGGGAAAAGATGTCTGTCACCTCCCAAAAGAACATAACAATGAAACAAACAAAAAGAGGATGCATGTACAGCTCTCCTACTTTGCTAGAACACTCAAGTCTGTGTTTAAATCCCATTGTCTTGGAGAGTATGGAGCACAACTTCAACAGTGTGCTGAACAACCACAGCCTGCTGAGCTGGAACTCACTACAGCTTTACTTCAGATTATTTTGTTTAACATGGCACATTTAATTTCAAAACTTTCTCAAAACCATTTACGAGACACCAGGAAAGGACAGGCAAGATTAATAACCTGTTCTGAAATCTACTTTTAACACTTCATTATCTTTAAGCCGCCCTCGAGGGGGGACATTCCGAGGGCTCCCTTCAGCCCCTCTGAGAATTCAGGCCCCCAAATCCTCCCTGCAGACCCCGAAACGCCCCCGGGAAGGGGAGCGATGCCCCACGCAGAGTGCTGCCCATGCCCGGCACACTCAGGTGTGGTTCCCGTGCCTGCACTCCCTCACGCCGGGCACACCGCCACCCACTTGTTGTACCGCGGCCGAGCACCCACAGGGAGGGACCAGGCACAGGACCACCCGTCCCGGGGCGGCACGACCCGGCGGTCTCCGGCGGTCGCCCCGGTGCCGGTCCCGGGGTTGGCCCGGCCCGCGCTCCGCGAGGCACCGGGAGGAAACCGGCGGCTCTTCCGGTCGACGGGAGCTGCCCGCGCCGCAGCCCCGCGGACCCCCGAACCCCCTTCCTTCCCTCCGCCTCGCCCGCCCGAGGGTAGCCCCGGAGCACCGCGCCCGCCGGGGCGCTGCCCACAAAGCCCCGGGGCTCCGCCGGGCGCCCCGCTCCTCCCGCCGGCACCGCGCGGCCCGCGCTCCCCCGGGGCCCGGCCCCGCCCAACGCCGGCCACCCGGCGGTTCCCGTCCCCATGCGTCCCTCCGGGCCGGCGGAGCAGCGGTTCCCGGAGCCCCGCGGGCCCGGCGCTCACCTCAGGGTGCCGGGCGGGGCGGAGGGCGCGGCGGTCCCCGGCCTGGCTGTGGGCAGCGGAGCGGGCGGGGGCGCGGCGCGGCCCCCACGGCTCAGGGCTTGGCCACGCCCCCGGACACGCCCATCCCCGCATGGCCACGCCCTCCCAGCCGGCTCCGGCGCCGCGGTGGTGACGGGAGGGGTTACCTCAGGTCAGCACCTCCGGGACCGCCCCTCTCGGGCCCCGCCCCCAGACCGCTCCCATTGGCTCTCCGGGGGAAGGCGGCGGGGGGCGTGACCAATCAGGCGGAGCGCGGGGGGCGTGGCCAATGAGGAGATGCCCGTGGCCTGAGCCGCTGGCTCGGCGCGCTCATTGTCCCCACCCCTCGGGCCCTGACGGCAGCACCGGACCGGACCGGGTCCCCTCCGGTCCCCCGGGTCCCGGGACACAGCGTTCTGTACGCACGTCCCGAAACTGCCGGACCTGAGGGAAAACTGGACCGGCCGGGAGGGGAGGTGCAGCTCCACAGGCGGCAGCGCCCGTAACGGGGCCCAACCGGCCGCAGACCGGCGGGCAGGCCGCAGCCCCGAGAACGGCGGGCAGCGGGACCCCTGCCCTGCGAGACCCCGACGGCCTGGGCAGGAGACGGTGGAGGAGCAGAGGGGGCGCTCAGCAGTCCTCTCCCGGACAGGGGACAGATAACACACTGCCAAGGGTCTCCTCGTTCTGTCAGCGCTGTGCTGCCTGTCCTCTGCCAGCACGATGCGTTACAAACAGTTCCCCTCTTACGCTCTGTGCTCCCCAAGCTCTGCACAAAGATTGCAGCAACACAGGGCTGCTGACATTTAAGCAACACAAGTTTAATGCCTAATGCTGCTGGATCTGTCAGCTGCGTGGGCAGGAACTTCACTGCAGGAGTGAGAACCAGCCAGAGAATTCCCTCAGCCACAGACTTCAGATTAAAAACTTCAGTATAAACTTTAGTTTAAATCTCCAGACAATTTCATTTTTAAATGTTTTTAAGTCTGAGACAATCTTTCCCAGGGCTGAGGCTGCTGAGGCAGGAAGAGCAGCCTGACTGGGGAGCACCTGCTGGAACATCTGCCTGCTGCAGGGCAGTGGTACCTGGCTGGAAAACCCGAAATGAGCTTTGTGGTTTGTAATGTCAGGGAGAGCAGTCCTTGTTCCCACCTCCCTCAGGACTGAAAGGAGCTCAGGAATGGTTTGGATGATGCTCTGAGGCACATGGTGTGATCCTGAGAGTGCCCTACACAGGGACAGGAGCTGGACTTGAATGATCCTGATGGGTCCCTTCCAAACTCAGCAGATTCTGATGTAAAGGTAAATCCAGACATGGATGTTTTGATCTGGTAGCTCTGGAGAGACAACTTTTACATACAGAATCTCCCTCCATTTGAAGCTGTGTGTGCAGGAGCTCAGGTGGTCAGCAGCCCCAGTTCTGGAGCCCAGGTGTGGCAGCAGTGAGGGGAGTGCCTGGCACGCTGCAGGAGCGTGTCCCAAGCTGCTGATAACAGCCCCAGACTGAACTTACAACACCAGGATTACAACAGGTGCCTGGTTCACCCTGTCTGCTCCTCTGAGGGCTCTGGTCATGCTATAACCTGCATGCTGCTCCTCTGCCCTGCCCATTTCATCCAGTCAGTTAATAAATACTATTCAAATACTGCTGGGGGAGTGATTGCTACATGTAATTAAACCCTGTAGCAACTCTCCCATTCAAGGGCAAAAAGAGAAAAGAACACGTGAAAACAGCAAATAAAAGGCATTAACCTGAAAAATAAAGCATGGATTTGGAAGGTGCTTTTGAAATCAAACCATAACAACAGCCCTGGGCCAACCTCAGCTTCAGTGGCCTTAAAGCAGCCCTTCATTTGTCATTGTCACATATCACACACATTGTCACACACATCATACAGGACAGTGGTTAACAGCCTATAAACACAGGGCACAGATCCCAAAATATTCCTTTTGTGAATCATATAGAAGCTGTGGGCTTTATATCTTTCCCACCTGCTCTTACCCACTCTTTCCTCGTTGTGAGGAAATGTTGGTGGGAAACTTTTTACAGGGAAAGACAATCTGGGAGGAATTGCAGCAAGTGGCTTGGCATACACTGCAGGGAAGGAGTACCCAGCAGTTATTTACTGCACTGAGGACAGCCAGTGGATTTTGCTGTGACTTACAGATGAGCAGAAATGGGTTTTTTAAATTTCCCTCAATTCCAGACTGAAGTAGTTACAAAGGACTGAAAAAAAATACACTCAGATATCAAACTGTGAGCAGCAGTTGTGTGGTTTTAGTAGGAACACACTGTTTCACTGAGTTCAGACATACTTTACACTAGTTTTATCAGATTTTGGACTGAACTGTTTCTGCTGGGGGGGTACATGCACATCCTCTCCTGTTATGTTCAGCAATTGCACACACAACATTATTTGCTGGTACAGGACTGGTGGGTGCATGCACTGCTCACATGGGCAACTCCTCCCTTCCCCATTTGCTCAAAAAAAAAAAAAAAAAAGCACGTGTAGCCCTAATAATGCAAGCAAATAATTCCCCCAAAAAATAGAGGGACAATGTTATTACCTTTTATGGCACCAGGTCAGGGTTCCATGCCTCTTGCTCAGATAACAGCAGCAGTGCAAACACAGGAGAGATCATCCCAGGTTAGGGGGGTTGGTGACACCATCCAGCCTGGCACTGCCCCCCTCCTGGCAGGCAAGGAAAAAGAGAGAAAGGTCAGCTCGTTCCTTAAAGCAAAATCATCCTCTAGCTATTCAGAAAATGTAACAGATGAGTTTAAACATCAGGGATGAAATGCTGATCCTCCTGATGCTGACACTCTCTGCCTGCTTTCAAGGGTCATCAACAACAGAATGTTCCCCTCTGGCTCCCCCACAAGATGGGCTGTGTGGGACACAAGTTCCTTTGCAGCAGAACTGATCAGAAAGCAAAACAGGAGGTGGGAGGCATTAAAAATAAACATTGCACTGCTTGAACCAATTTACAATTAGCCCTCTTTACAATATTTTTCAATTTTTATTCACAGGCTGAGGAATTCTGGATTCCTCCCCATTTCTATCTGGAGAAAGCCACACTGGAAATATTAACTGTGGAAATACAGCTTAAAAACAGGATACAAGAGTGAAGTGTTTCTTATCTGCTGGGCCAGGAACACACTTATTGACCAACTGGTGTGGTCACTGGGTGGCAGTGCTGAACAAACACAACTCCTTAGGAAAAACGCTCAACACAATCCTAAATATGAGGATTAGCCAGGAATTTACTAAGAATCCCTCCTAGGTGTGGAGCAGACCAAGCACACCTCACAGGAGCACAGTGGGAGATTCTGGAAGTCATTAATCTATTTTCACCCTTACCATCATGGGTTGGTTGTATTGTGTGTTTGGGGGTTTTTTATTTAACTTCTACTATTGCTTTTTCAATTTTAATTGAAAAAATCATTGAACTAAAGCAGCTGAACACACAAAAATAAACAACGTGGTCTCTGTACCTGCAGAACAGGGAATTCCAATGAGAATCTGGTTTTTATACCACCCGATGGATTGTAAATATTAAATATTTGCTCTAAAATCCATCCTTACCTACCCGCCATGAATATCTAAACCAAACAGACATGCAAAACAAACACTGACATGCATTGCCACTCAGTTTGCTCTCTCTCTAAACTTAAACATCTTCTGGCATTATCAGTGCTAATGGAAACGTTTTCTGGAGCCTCAAAGTATCAGGCATGGGAAATGTCGGGGGTTCTTTTAGACTGAACAATAATGTTTTACACTTTTCGTGCTCGGGGACTCACACTTGTGGTTATCCGGTACTCCAAAGCCGGGGCCTTGGAGGAAAAAGTGATTTCAGTGATTTCCATCGCCACCTTGTGTCTCATACAGAAAACGCCAATTCGCCAACACCACCCAGCAGCTTTAAGAAACCTCACCGGCACTTTGGGATGATTTGCCCACTTATTTCTGAATTCTGCCTTTATTTATTGCCTCTGAATCTGCTGGGAGTTAGTTTTAGGGTGCATCCCCCGAGGACTATTGCATTTCACCCCGTGGCAGACGGGGCTCAGACTTTAGGTGGCCCAGGACCTCCCAGCAGCTCTTTTGGGGTTGCTGGGGACCCCCTCTGAGGGAAGGGTTCTGCTGGGTTCTGTTAGACCCTCAGCAATGGGACAGCTGGTGTTCGGGACCAGGCTCTGTTTGGGACATACCTGCTGAAAGGAAGTTTGACCAACAAGTAAGATTTGTTTTTTCCAGGTCTATTTTTTACCAAATTCCACATTCAACCTGAATGGGTCAAAACTGGAAATTGATACAATCTCCAGTGAATTAAAGCTCTAACTTTAAACCCTCTGTATGTTGTCCAGGTGAAAGGTGCAGGAGTTGTGAGCAGGAACAGATGATTACAGAGCTATTCAGGGATCTCTGCTAATCAGCTCGGTATCTGCTTAGAGACTTTTACAACATTCCTCAAAGGAAGCAGTAAAGATAAAAAAGGCTCTGAGATGATCAGAAGATGCAGTCATGCTCACAGCATTAATATTTAGCTGAGTGTTTGTGCACAGTCTCTGCAGGAAAGGGAAGTTGTTAGGGACTCACATGTTCTAACTGAATGAAAACCAAGGAATCTGTAAGAGACCCAACTTATGTAATATTAGGAATAAATATATCTTGGATAACTTTCTCTCCTCCTCCATATGCTGAACTGTCTCTCATCCCTACGCCCTCACCTGGAGTTCTTCCACCTCTGCTGTCAGCCAAACACTGACATGTAAAATGAGTTACTAAAAGAGGGTAGAACTGACTGAACTGTGCATTGTCATTACAGGTGCTTCATCCCTCACTCCATTCCCCAGAGACTCCCAATTTCTCCAATTTTTGCCACAATTTTCCCTGTGTATCTGTGGCCTGGGTGAAAGGAAAAGGAAATAATTTCCAGTGCTTTCAGTCTTGCAGTTAAATGGTTCAGACAAGGAGCACATATGGAGCAAACTCATTTTAGGACACCAGATATTCTCCTCCAGCCCCAACAGGAACAAAGCAGACATTAATTATTGAGCTTTAGCTGGGACACGTGTTCATACAAAAAGAATCTCTCTATCTGCACTGTACTTACAGCTAAAGCCATCTCCAGCTCTTAGATATGAACTGCCCAAAGCTACATCTGTCTGCTAGAGAACAGCTCTCATCTCCAGTTCCCAGGCAAAGGATTAAATGCTTCAAGATCTGCATAAATGAATCAGCAGCAGCCCTGGAGCCCCACAGTGAACAATCCACCACTTCCCCCCCGTGATGTGATCCTGTTCATCTACATCAGCATCATGCTTGCTCTGAGGGCCACCAGAACTTCACACAAAATTAGCAGCTCACAACAGCATACAAAGTGTTGCTCAGAACCAGGAAAGACAGGTTTTTGGGAAGATGTATGGGGTCACTGAGCTGTGCTGGGGAGACACAGCCCTGGCTGTGCGAGCTGCTCAGGCAGGTCGAGTTTACAGCACGAACTGCATCCAAGAAAAAGGAAGTACTTAAATCCATGAAATGGCAGCACCAGGGCACCATGAACAGGGAATCCACTTGGCACCTGTGTTAAACCCCACTGTGTCAGCATATCTGCTGGCTGCACCAGGCTCTGGACAAGCACCATGTCCTGAAGGGAGGACACAGAGAGCTCCAAGGTGTGCACTGCCACTGTGCATTTCTCGATGGGAAAGCAAATGCAACGAGCAGCCTCATTCCCAAGCTTTGGGGGTTACACAGTGTGAGACTCATCAAACCCCACTCAGATCCCTCTGTCGGGATGTCCTCAACAAGCTGAAGGCCACCTCTGCACCCAGCTCACAGTGTGGCCACGGGAGACAGCCAGGAGGTGTGGCAGGGCCCTTTCCCACGCGAGCCAAGATTCACCTTTGCTACCTCAGAACCTTGAAGGACGAACCTCAAGACAAATGACTTCCCTGGCAGGAGCCACCTGAGAGCTGATTTATCAACTGCTGCGGGAAGGACCTTCAGCTCCTCCCCGCTCACCCTGCAGCGCCGCTGCCTCAGGGAGAGCCGCGCAGGGCAAACACACGGGGCAGGGCGGTGAGGAGCCCCCGGGGACTCTCCGCTCCTCGTACCCCCGGACGCTCTCCGGTCCCCGGTCCCGGTACCCCCATTCCCGGTACCCCCGGTCCCGTCTCCTCACAGAGGGAGGGGCGTGCCCGGCGCCGCGGGGGCGCGCACGCAGTGACGCAGCGAAAGGCGGGGCGGGCGGCGGCGCGCGCGGGGCCTACCCACCGCCTCAGCGTGAGGTGAGAGGAGGCGGCGGCGGCGGGGGGGGGGGCGCGGCCGGCACCGCCCGTGAGGGGCGAGAGGGATGTCGGGACCCTACCCTAGAGGGGAGGAGCTGGCTCCGGGGAGAGGGGGAACGGGAAAAGGCGGTGTCCGGACGGGCAGCGGGAAGGAGGAAGAGGAGGTGGAGGTGGAGGTGGAGAAGGAGGAGGGGGTGCGGGAGGAAGAGGAGGGAAAGGAATGGAGTGAGGTGACGGGAGCGCGCGCTGCACGCACCCGCCTCGAGGGCCGCGCGGGCACCACGAGGGGGGCGGGGCCTGGGGCAGAGAGCGCCCCCTGGCGGTGATGGGGAGAAGGGTCCGGAGGGGGTGGGAGGGGGAATGGGATAGGGATAGGGGATAGGGGATAGGGGAAGGGGATAGGGGATAGGGGATAGGGGATAGGGGTATGGGATAGGGGATAGGGATAGGGGTATGGGGTATGGGGTATGGGGTATGGGATAGGGGTATGGGATAGGGATAGGGGATAGGGGTATGGGATAGGGGTATGGGATAGGGGAATGGGATAGGGGTATGGGATAGGGGAATGGGATATGGGAATGGGATAGGGGTATGGGATTGGGGAATGGGATAGGGGAATGGGATGGGGGTATGAGATAGGGGTATGGGATAGGGGTATGGGATAGGGGATATAGGGGTATGGGATAGGGGAATGGGATAGGGGATAGGGGATATGGGATAGGGATAGGGGGTATGGGATAGGGATAGGGGTATGGGGTAGGGGAATGGGATAGGGGTAGGGGATAGGGATAGGGGATAGGGATAGGGGGTATGGGGAGTGCAGGGGGTGGTGCAGGAACGTGCTGGGTATGGACAGGCAGCAGTGGGACCTGGTGCCCAGGCTCCTGGTGCCCTGCAGACAGGGCTAGAGAGGTTTGCAGCTCACAGAGGGAGGTGAGTGTCCAGGGGTGGTTGTGCCGTGTCACTGAGAGCCACGGGGTCAAAATCCAGCCTGGAATTTGGTCGTGGCTGTCTGGGGATCCACACAGGGATGTGTATCCAGGCTGGAAGCAGCTGCATTCTGTGTGGAGGGGCTGCACAGCTTCAGGGGTGTCCCTGGACACTGGCCCAGGTCTCCTCATGTGCTGCAGGGAGGAGAAAAGTCTAGAAAGAAAAACATCAGTTTCTGCAAGCCAGAAGTCTGAGCAATTCCCCACAAAAATACCTTGTGAAAGTGAGATCCCATCAGGGAAAGCCCCTCAGCTCCCTGAGGAGCAGCAGTGTAGAACCTCCCTGCAGAGGTTCTGGTGGCTCAGGAGCTGCCACACAGTCAGTGCTGAACATCTGGGTGACAGCAGCATGGTAATTTTTTAATCCACTGCATCCATGTCACCTCTGAGGTGTTTGTTCCCATCCTGGTGCTTCTTGGAGGTGCAGAACACTTCCCTGCACCCCAGCAGTCCCACTGGAAGCTCAGGACTGGTTGATATCCCCATCACTTCTCTCTTTACGCTGTGCCCCATCTCACCACATCTGATTTCTTCTCAGGTGCAGAAATCAGACTCAGCCATGTCCTGGCACACAGACTGCTGACAGCCCTTCTGCTTTTCTGCTCAGTTTAGTCCAGGAGGATCTCATCTCTGGGGTCATCCTTTGGGACAGGATTACACCCTGGGCCTGAAGGCTGGAAGAGCAGGAGGAAGAGAGGGATGGAACGTTTGGCTTCCTTCAGCAGTGAGTACCTGGGGGGACATTTGGTGTGAGACAGCAGCAGCCCCCTGGGGGAGAGAGAGAAAAACTGGCAGTATTGCCCCACAGAGACCCCTCTGTGATCAAATTCTTAGGACAGATTAATGACCTGGTGGGAATTTGGGTGTTTTTTTTTTCTTTTCTATCTAGTTCTTATGTTTGAGGTAGTTCTAGTCCATTTTCTTGAAAACTGTGGCTTAGAACTCGACAGTCTAATTATCTTGGCTGCTTTGCAGTGAGCAAAGTGAGAAGGAGTTGCAGAGCAGGGGTTGGTTCCTGGCTCAGCAGTGTCTGCAGGGTTACAGGACAACCTCTCTGCTGCCTTTGCAGCCCCAGCAGTGTGGTGCCTGCAGGGCAGTGGGTGGCAGGCTGCAGCTGCCTCTGCAGTCTTCTCCACAAATAGCTGAACAAGGAAAGTCTGACAGATATTTGGAGAAGCTGCAGAAGAGGTTTTGTACAGTTGAGTTCACTTAAAATGGCTGGGCAGAAGTGAATTCAGGTAATTGCAAGCCCAGTGCCTTGTTTGTACTGCATGAGATTTACTTTTGGCTTCACAGATGACCCTTTTGATAAACCTCCCTGCAGAGGTTGCTCCTCATACCTGACAGAGCCCTATGTGAAGTGTGCTGAGTGTGGGCCTCCCCCCTTCCTCCTCTGTTTGCAGGTGAGTGCAAGGATAAAAGCAAAGGCAATCTTTTCTTTGAGAAGGCCATCAAAGGGCTGTCTGGTGCTGAGCTGCTCCAGAAACACATTAATGATTGGTCTCTGTAAGCCTGGATCAACACAGGTGTTTGCTCAGGGACAGGGAAATGACAAAGGAAATGTTGGAGGCTGAAGAAGTGAGGTCTGAGCAGCTGAAGGGGATCTTTGTGGGGGCAGCCAGAGGTCCCCAGAGACCTGCAGCCAGGCTGGCTGTGTGCTGGAGCATGTTCCTGCTCCTCTGGAGAGGCATCATCCCTCTCATTTGTTATGGCCATCCAGAAACACTCCTCCCTGTCACCATCCACTGGTTGGTTCCTTCCCAAATGGAAGAGAAAATCTGAGGAAAGTTTGTGACATTGACAGTAATTGTTTGTGACCAGGTGATAAGCACAGGAAGTACTCTAGTTTTAATTACTACATAAATCAGTTCAATTATTTATTATTTAAAGAATTGCAATAACCCCTAGGACTGAAAAAGGAGCTTAGTCTTGTGCTCAGGTGTGTACAAAATACACAAAACCATATTCTGTATATTGGGTTTATATTGGGGCATTTACCTGGACTTAAAAACCAGAAATGTTGAAAATAGCTGCAAACCAGGCTGGTGCTTTTTAAACTGAAAACCATGATTAAAAGGAAACTTGTTTTCAATACTGAAGAAATGCTATCTTGGTGCAAAAAACCCAACTAAGATACAAAGATTTAACAGAATTTTAACAAAGGTTTTCCTGCCATTTTATGGTTGGGTTTTTTTTTTTTTTAACATGAGATTAGAAAAAAAACCCAGTATCTTTTTCAGCATATCAGGTGGTCAGTTTTGGATACCCATTGGGCAGAGACTAAAAGGGATGTATTAAAATGTTTTCAGAGCAGAAGTAAGAGACTAACATAATGCCACTCTTTTGTTCTACAGTGTTTCACACGAGGATTTGAGTACAAGAAACATCAAAGTGATCATACTTATGAGATAATGGTAAATATTCCCTTTAGATAAGACCTGCTCAGTCTTAGGCTTTCAGAGCTTCCCAGGAGCTAGACCCTTTCTCACTGATATTCCACTGAAAAGTTAAGCCTTTGATTTAGAGGTTTAGGACCATTACCAGAGGAAAAAAGTGTTCCTTGAGAGTGCAGAGGAAAATCCACCTGAACATAATGGAATAGTGGAGACATTTAAGTTATCTACATTTTTTATTGTGCCAGGGTAGCACAATGCAGCTCTAGACATCCAGCTCTTTACCCCTGTGAATCAATCCCTGTTTCTCTACTCTTTTCTTCCCCCAAATGAATAATTTTAGAAGCCTTCAGTAATTTTTATTGTGTTTCCTAGCATCACAGTCTTGAATTACAGCTGGTGGATACCACAGGTAGCAGTACAGTCACAGGAGATGTACTGACCAACTGATTTTTCCTCTAGTTGATGACCCAGTGCCCTAAATAACTCAACTCTTATTTGGTCAGGTTTCCTGGGACACAACAAAATATTCCCAGTGTCACACAGTGTGTTGCCCTGTAGTTCAGAGCTTTGCTGTTTGGGGGGTGGATGATGACAGGATCCCAGCAGTCTGGTTTCCTTTTCTCTTCTCCAGACTTCTGATTTCCCTGTCTTGGATCCTAACTGGACAGCTCAAGAGGAAATGGCTCTCCTGGAAGCTGTGATGGACTGTGGGTTTGGAAACTGGTGAGAATTCAGTGGTTCAGCCAGCTTCAGTAACCAATGGGTGGTTTTTCCTTTCATTTCAGTGGGTCTGTTGGCTACCTCAGTGCACACTGAATGCTCAGTGACTTGCTGTGGGTGAGACTCTAATGAACCAGCTCAAGTGGAACACTGGGGTGGCAGATTCTGCTTTCAGATCAGCTGTTAGATATACCAAGAAATTGTTAGAGGCTTCTTCTGAGATGCAGTGAAGTGCAAAGTTCCCTCAGTTCACATGAAAGACCCTGGGTCTGAAGGAGCTCAGCAATTGCACAAGATTTTCTGTGCCTCAGTTTACTCCTGTGTCAAAACCAAGTACAGAATTTCTCATCTTGTGTGGCTTCAGTTTGCTTACACCTGAACAGCTAGGTATTATTTTTGGAGGTTTCCTGCTTCTCTGTCATATTTAAGATAAAAATGGGAAATAATATTTTTCTATTAAATTCTGTTAATTTCTGTGGACATCTCAGGATTTTTTATGCATTTGTAAATAAAAGAGATCTATAGTCATGAGTTCTCTTTCTTCTCCTTCGTGAAAAAAATAGCTGTGTTAAAAGTACAGAACTCTGGACTTCACTGAAACAGAACTGTGAGCTCTTATCTGTACATTGCTGTCATAATTAAGACTGAAGACTGGTTGCAGTTATGTCCTGCTGTCTAGTACAGTTTGCCCTACTTAGCAATACAAGTAATGTTAACTTTGTCCTTAAACACTTGGCTTTTTGCAGTCCTTACCAAATAAAGGAAAAACTGACTTTTCTTCCTGGAAACCCTTCCATCCAGCTTTCAGTTTAACAGAAATCAGAATGATAGCTGCTGGTGGATTGTATTTTTCTTTTTAAATCCTCAACTTCCACAGCCAGTTCAGTAAGACAGAATACTTCATGTTTGTAGTCACCCACTTTTCCAAGAAAGTTTGGCAAAGATTTCTAGCATGTGTTTAGTACAACCACTTTGGTGTTTAAAAAAAAATAAAAATTCAGCTGTTTAACATTGCCACTCAAAAGGGGAAAAATCACAAGAGAGATTGAGAAGCAGAATACAGCTCTGGACTTAGAATTTACCATTACTTGAAGTTAGTAAAATATGTAAAAAGCTCACAAATAACAATACTAAATTTCAAGCATATAAAAGATTCTCTACATTCCATTGGCTGGGGATTTGCTCACATAAAGTGAGTTGGATTACTCATGACCACCAAAAAGTACTGCCTAGGACTGTATTGAAGGTGTAAGGATTGGCTGAGTGTTAGTACACAAAATGGGAACTAATACACCCTCACAGATCAGCTCTCTGCACAGGATGCCATCAATCTCTTATCCAAAATTATCTTTTCCCACTTAAAAAAAAAAAAAGCCCTCAACATTTCTGTGTTATTCATACTGAGCCTCCTCCTCTCCCCCCTTCAGGCAGGACGTAGCCAACCAGATGTGCACAAAATCCAAGGAGGAGTGTGAGAAACATTACATGAAACACTTCATCAACAACCCCTTGTTTGCATCTACATTACTGAACCTGAAGCAGGCAGAGGAGGCACAGCACAACGAGACAGCCATTCCTTTCCACTGTGAGTATTCCCTGCCCACCAGCACACACAGGGAGCTTCCCTCACCAAATCTGCCAAAACTGGAATGAGCAGCCTTTGGAGAAAGGCACCCACCTCACAGGCAGCTTGCTTTCATTCCCAAAAGGAGAGCTTGTTTGGATGGCTCACTGGAATAATGTTAATTGTAGTTTCTTCACATTGTATTCAATCTTTGGTGTATCTAATGAGGAGACTGCCAGTTCAGTGGGAAAAGGCAGGGAACTGAGTGCTCTGATACATGAGGTTCTCAAAACCAGAAGTTCCTGCACAGCCAGTGAAATGGTCACTGACAGAAACCACCACACAAAAGCCTGGATGTGCATATTCATTTGAAGGACAAGCTAAAGGGGAAGCTAACTCAAAGCTACAAAACACCAGTGTGTCCTTCACAGCACACATCAGTGTGAGTTCACAGCATCCTGTGGTTACTGTGCTTGTCCAGGCCCTGCACAGCAATACTGACTGAGAAGGGTTCCTACCTCTGAAACATTGCATCTGCTGAGCTACTCTGCACCACACCTAACTGCTGCTGGGCCTTCTCATAAAAGCACTCCCTTTCAACCATGCTGATTTCACACCTCTCTCTTTAAAACTGCCTTTTGGGAAGTGTTTGAGAAGTGTAAGACCAGGCTGGATGGGGTCTTGAGCAGCCTGGTCTGGTGGAAGGTGTTCCTTCTCATGCAGGGGGGTTGGAACTGATGAGCTTTAGGGTCCCTTTCAACCCTGACAATTCCATGATTCTCTGGTTCTAAGTGTGTACTTCACTAATCAACAGATTTTCAGTTTTCTTCCAATAGAACATCTTCAGAATTCCCCCAGTCTCACAGCTGTTCCATTAGAAAGCTCCCCGAAATGGCTGGGTAAAAAACATTTCTTGGTATCTGGAGGTTTAAATTTCACAATAAAGTGGTTAGAGCTAGAGCAGCAGGAACTGGACAATTTTGGTTCTGTCCCTGGCTGTCATTGATTTTCTTTTATGTGACCTGGGCCAAGACAAATTCTCTGTGCCTCAGCTTGCTTTATCTGCAGCGTGGGACTTGCAGGGCTCAGCTCCCTCACAGGCTTGTTGTGAGCCTCAGTCTGTTTCTGACTGTAAAACACAGAGCTCCTCAGCTGGGAAGCACTGTAAAAATTCAGAGCTGCACAGCTTTAATTGCAGCTCACTGGAAATGGCACCCAGAAGGTGGCAGATTTAACACCCCTCTTGCTATTAACTAAAAGAACTTGCAGGCTGAGACTGAGTGATCCGTGGGGATTTGCTGGGGGTGAGCTGAGCTCTGAAATGTTGAGTTTACATTTTATAACCTATTTATTACCTGGAATTCCTGTGTTTGACTTAGGAGAATACTATGAAGATCTCAGACTAATGCATTTTTTTCTGGATGAGCTCAGTCATTTTCTGTACATGAAGCTGAATAAAAGCCCAATCAGTGTGTTTTTCTTCAACTAATTATCCCCACTTTTCCTCCCAAAGAATCACCTGTTTATGGATCCTTTTGTGTTAAAAAAGACCCCAAGCCTTACACAAGGACTCAAAATCCTCTCTGTTTTTCAGCTGCTGATGATCCCCCACGGCCCACTTTTGATTCCTTGCTCTCCAGAGACATGGCTGGGTACATGCCAGCCAGAGCTGACTTTGTTGAGGTAAGACTCTCACTTCTCCCATTATTTTAAATTTCCTTTACACTGTAGGGTCAGCAAACACCCCCTGTGTGCCTGTGAGTCCCTGCTCTCCATACACAAACCATGAGGAGAGGAGGCAGGACTGAGAGAAGAAAGGCAGGGTGTCATGGCAGAGGTGATGCTGCCAGCCTCCCAGCAGATGTTCAGCCCTGAGCAGGCAGGCTGGGTGGCATCACTTGGGGTCAGCTCCAGAAGGCTGCCATAGCTCCAGAAACACACAGGAGCCTGATCCAAAGATCACCTGAAAGACCTGCATTGTTTGTAGCTGTGGGCCCAGGGCCCCAGTTCCTGCTGCAAAACAAGCTCCTGTGCATGAAGTGATGAATTCAGCCATAGAAGGGGTTCTTGGGTTTGGGACATTTAAGCAGAATTTCCAGCAGAGTGTGACAGCCATGGAGATTACCTGATTAATTCTCATTATCCTGTCACAGCATCCTGTTCCAGATCCAGCCATGGGGGTGCATGTTACCCATTCCTTAGTTAAAGCTCCCCAGGGATGTTTGTTGCTCAAGTATAAAACCTTGTACAACTGGGTATGAGTGAATACCTGTGTTCAGTGCTTCTCTGTGCACTGAAACTTGATACTGATTTTTTAGTGCTGGTTAGTGACAATTTATTAATCACCTCTGTGCAGGAGTTTGACAACTATGCTGAATGGGATTTGAGAGATATTGATTTTGTAGAAGATGATTCAGACATTTTGCATGGTAAGTCCCATGTTTTTGTACACTGAAAGCAATGTTTCAGAGTGCCTGCACAACATTTCATCAGCTCTGGTTTTCTCTACACACTTTTTTAAAAGTGAACATACATTTTTAATGATCTCATTTCCCTGCACTGGGACTTAAACACTGGCATTTCTCTGGCAATTACTTTCAAATCTGTTTTTAAAGCTCTTAATCAATGGACATACAAATGGTACTTATATATAAATAGAATATATATAGCATAATGCACTTCACTCCCTGCTGCAATGGAGCCACTTTTCTAGAACATGACTGGAATCAAACAGTCCCCACCAGTCATAGGCATCTCCTTAGGAAACACAAACATTTTACCCAGTATAAACTGCAGAAGAAGTTTAGCTAGGTAGAAGCAAGAAGTTATCCAAGCCAGCAATTTGTCTGGAAACAGACAGCAGGACATCAGTGTTTGAATAAACAGACCTACAGGCCTCTCAAAACCAGAACCACCAATGCCTTGATAGTGCTTCCCCTCCCCAGCTTTTCTTCCTGACTACAGGATGTGAGCATCACAGCAAGGCACAACTTCTGTTCTGATTCAGAAAGAGAAACACTCCCTTCTCTTTGCTGACACCCCTCTCCCCTACTACATCTGGATTCGTAGAAGATCTCTCAGTTATTCTAACCACCTCTGTTGGGTTTGGAAATCTGCTCTGAGGACAGGTACTGATGCAGGAAGGTGCTGTGTAGCTTAAGGGCTATGTGCAACACCTTGAAACTTTCTGCTCTTGGAGCTGTGAGGTTCTTCATCTGCTAAACATGCACAAGGGGTTACAGCAGCTTTGGCTGTAGGGGACAACTTTCTGTTTTATTGGGAAGAGATTGGTTGTTGCATGAGTTCAGTTACAGCTACTGAGTTTCTGTGAACCTCGCTGCCTTATGTAATATCAAATAACAAGGATTATTAAAATGAAGTTTTAATCTGCAGAGAAGGAAAGATCATACTTTTCCCTACATTTGTAAGTACATATGTGTTTAAAAGTACTGTGTTTATGCTTCAGAATTCTCCCAGCTATGTCAGGCAGTTCTAAGCTAAAGCCCTTGGAGACAGACAGATCCTGTTACATACAGAAAGTCTTTCCAAACTTAAAAAAATCAGTTTGAAATTTAGCAGTGTACGCAGAGTTTTTAGGAATGCAAACTCCCCTGGCTCAAAAACAGTTATGAGAATCATATGTCAGTCTCTCTTCCCTTGTAACATTTACTGGAAGGGGGACTGACATGTCACAGATCCATCATGCCATCTCTCTACTGTTTCTTTTTAGTACTACTACAAGATATATTTCCTTGCTTCCATGTCACATGAGTCCTGAGAAACTGAAAAAGCCAAATAATCTCCCAGTCCTGTTCATGAATTGACAGCATAACACTCCTTCAAGCTGCTTTACCAGCACTGTTTCCATGCCCCTCACACACAGCCAAGATGCCTCCTGGCAGCCTCCTGAATGCACAAGTCACCTTCCCTCACCTCTTCAGAACATCACAAAGCCATGCAGGGCCAGACCCTCTGCTTTGTCTGGTACCCACAGCAGAAGCACAGGAGGAGAATGTAAGAAAAGGCAAATTGAGCTGACACTGTTCCTGGAACAGCTTCTGTGTGTCCTGCAGTGGTAAGTGTAGGGACTTCTTCAGCCCTGGAGGGTCTTCAGAGCATTTTCACCAAAGGATCTGCCCTCCATGAACCTACCTAACCACTGCTAGAACTCTGTGTGTTTGTACTTTAGCCCCTGTAACATCCTGTAGCAGTGAGTTCCACAATTGAGTTAGGACTTCTACAATTTAATTATGTGTTGTGTGAAAAAATACTTCCTTCTGTCTGTCAAATCTTTTGCCTGATAATTTCATTGGATGTTCTCTAGTCCATTCTTCAGTTGTCTCCAGCATTTAGTATGAGATGTCAGGCATTTTTGCCCTGTGAAAACTCTCTGGCAGAGGTTATGGAGCATGACCAACTACATTTTCCATCTCTTAGCTCAGGGACTCTGGCAGCTTCCTTCCCACAGCTGTCCTAGATCTGCCCACGTGAGAGAGAGTGCCTCTAAAAAATGAAGTCCCAGGGTCTAACCAGCTGTTTTTTCTTTTGCATCAGGCATCTTGGGGAGAGAAAGAATAGGTTTTTTAAAAAACCTTTGGAATTACATCTTTCCTTTCTCCAAGGTAATATCTACAAGGAAGGATTCACACCCTGCCTGTCCTGCAGCTCTGCACATCTCAGCTGCTGACTTTGCTTCATTGCTTTGGAATATTTTGCATCCTAATTTGAAGATTTCATACTAATTGGCTCAGGGTTTCAATCTGAAGGCAGGGGCAGGCATGTGGATGGTTTAAAAACCTCTCTGTGTTCCAGTTACCATGCAGAGCAGTTGTGAGGAGCCCTGGAGGGCCAGGTTCTGCTCACCTCTCCCAAGGGTGCCTCTGCTTCCAGGCAGCAGCCCCAAGGGGCCTCTGCCCCAGCCCTGCCCACTGCCAAACTTCTTACCCTGTCTGCCAGAAATGTCCTTGAAAAGCAGCCCTGTGCCTGCCTTCCACACCTGCTGGAGACAGTTTTGCTGGCCAGACAGCAACCTTTTTGTTTTAAAAGGTGAAGGTGTAAGCCAGGGGTTTAACACATTTTAGAGCCCAGAGGAGCCCAAATGGGGTCCTGCAGCATGGATTAAATACCAGGTTTGTGAAAAACTCCTCAGTTTGATTTCCTGCTGTTCATTAAGCCTCACTGGGTTCCAGATTAATTTATGAAATCTACTTATATATGCCATTTTCTGAAAGTTACTCAAGCCAGACTCTGAGAACACACCAACCAGAACAATTTCTGTGGTCTCTGGTTCCACAAGCCCCAGCTCAGTGCTGCAATGTCTGAGTTGCACGTTGGTGCTGTCAGTGTAAAGAAATTCCCCCTGCTTCCCTTTCCACCACACTGCTCTGTTTTTCCTCACATTTTGTAAAAACCATTTCTTTAAAAGTTCTAGTTCTCACCTACTTGACCTCTGTTCTGTTTTCCTGAGTCACTCTAAACAGATTCTCAGTATTTCCACAAGAAAGCAGAAATGCAATTTAATACAAGGGGGCAAAACTTCCCAGGGGACACAGAAAGCTCTGCTGCTCTCTCCCTCCTGGGACACAGGGGGGCACAGGCCCTGCTCAGTCACTTGAGCTGGCAGAAACTGTGTGGAATCTCTCATTTTAATTAACATATTGAACTGTTACCTCTTATTCAGTACTTGCAATTATTTTAAGTGCACACAAATATCTGTTGCAGCTAAACAGAAACATAATGGACAGATGAAAAGGAACAAGTAGTTACAAATCTGAGTCTACCCAGAGTGCTTGAATATTTCATGAATTACAAGTTTTCATCAGGCTGAATTGGAACCTCAGTAATTTATCTTTTCCCCCTCCCTTTGCATCTAAATGATTTTTACCTCCAACACTGGAAAGTAATTGCTGAAACCACAAGTTCAGAAGCAAGTGGAAGCAGACTCTGGCTGGGCAGTGAGGAAATTTCATTTTACAAGTTACAAGGCAGTCAGTGTCCTTCTAAATATTACATGATGTTTATTCTTTTGGGGAAGCTCCTGACATGCTCTGAAGGCAGATCCTCTTGTCTGCCTAGAGTCCTGTTTTCCTCTAGGGAGGGGGGATTTGGATCGGAGCCATGAAGTTTGTACCAAGCAAGGCAGAGATGGGGTACACAGCCTGTTTACTTTGATTAGTTTGCATTCTTCCCATTATTTGGGCCTTGCATGCCAAGCAGAGGTTAGCAAGCATGAGACAAAGCTCTCACTCATTAGTGCTCAAAAAAAAAAAGTTTTTGCAGACCAACTGAGGCTGAAGGGGAATGAAAAGCACAGAAACTGTTTCAGACACACTCTGGAGAAATGAAAATATTTTGATTTTTGGGAATGGAGGAAGGAGCCTTGAATTTCTGCCTATCAGTGGATCCTTCAAAGCTGCTCTGACCATCTCAAAGAACCTTATCATTTCCCAAATGGGTACTTAGAACACGGTGTCAGTTTGGATTATCTTTAGTTCCCAGTACAAACAGCTGCCTCCCTGGTACACCCCGTGGGGACAGGCACAGGCAAATCATTTTCATTCACCCAGCATCTCCTTTCTCATTTCAATGCAGCACGTACCAGTATAGTACTCTGAGTTATTCATACATTCCAGATCTTGTAAACGGCTGTTCCTCTGTGAATATGTCTATTAAAAACAAAAGCCCCTTCCAAAAGTGCATGTGGCAGCAAATACTAATTTTTCTGTAAGCAGAAGCTCAGTTTTTTTCCCTTCATTTGTTCTCATGAGTGTTCCTTGTCCTCCCCAGTTGATTGTCATTTCTTCCAGAAAGTTTCCAGGTGAAAACATCAAAATGCAATGGTTATAGGTACATAATTACTGGTGATATTTATAGAGGTTCTCCAATGCCATTTCTGCTTATACTTACCAAGTTCTGCCCACAGAAACCCCAGAAAATAACCTGTTAGCTTAGCTTACAGGAGGCTTAAAAATATTTTCCATAACTTGGCATCAGTTCTAACACCTGTAAGGTATTCCCTTCATCTTTAACCTGCTGCATCTACCAATTTTCATCCCCACATTTAAGAAAGAAGGAGAATCTGCTACCTGTGCTTGTTCTTAAATGAGGAAACTTAAACACTTCTTTATGAAAACATCCAAAGATTCTTCAACACCTTTTTCAAGAGATAAGCAAAAGGAAGTGAGGCCACTGTCCCACCCCTCCTATCTTCACACATCATCTTTCTCTCCTAGATTAACATCAAACCAGCCTGGGATAAATTGAAGATTTTTTTGGCTCATAGAGGATCAGCAAGTGTAACTCTGAACCCTGAGCCAATACCCACATCCTCTGGGCTGCAGCTGGCCCTGTTGGTACAGAATGGGATTACCCAGGGGACTGCAGGGATGAGTTGCCTGGAGGCAAGGGGCTTCCTGGTGTTTACATACAAATACCTATTTTAAAACAGACACATAACCAGGCTTCTTTCCTAATTGCATTATTAATTATTTATTGGAGAGTGCAATCAATAAGCTGCCAGTATCTGGTTTGCTCTTTTCTTGTACCTACAGAGAGAGGATGGGATTCTGGGTGCTGTCACCCTGGGGCTGCCCCCAGTTACACAGCACAGAGGGCTGGAAGGGGATGTGCCTCTTGCTTAGTTGCAGAGAGCTGCAATTTCTCTCCACAGACCAGAAACCCACCCTCCTTCTTCTGAGAGCATAAGTGGAATGATTAACAGAAAGGGCAAAAAGCCAACCAAGAAATCAGCCAACTCCATGCTTATTTCATGACCTAGAATTTTTGCATGATTTAATAAAATGAGGGAAGGGAAGGTGGTAGGTGTCTCCCTATCCCTTCTTTCAAGAATTTGCCAAAAGAAGTTTCCTAACCTAATGGTTTACAGGAAAAAGCAGGTGAAGGCTCTCTGAGTGGGTCAGCCAGGCTGCAGACAGATTTGATTTTGAGAAGGGTATGATTTCAAATGAGCATGGCTTTTTCCTGTCCTTCACATTGCCATGAACTGTTCTCTTTGTTCTTCTGGCAGACAGATAACTTTAGAAGTTAACAAGCTAATATATTGTAGATATTTTTAAGCAGCAAAGGCTACTGTGACTCTTCACAGCTCAGAACTGTGTCTTGCTATTTTTTGGAGTTCCTTGTTCTATGCCAAAAAGCCTCTACCCAAAGATAGCACCTGAGATCCTTAAATCTGATTCATTTGCTTTTCAGGAGCAGGAATGCTTAACAAGTGCATGTATGCAGGAACAAATAAATGCTAATAGTAGAACAGTCCAAGAATGAACAGGGGATCTACCCAGGTTCATGTTCACATGCAGTCTGCAAAAGGTTATCCTCTAGCAGGTTTCTCTCCCTGTAAAATTGCCATGGGGTTTTTAAAACAGCAAAGAACAGTGACCATTTCCACCCACCATGAGCATAAAGGCCTGGAAATTAACCTGAAGTACTGATCACATATGTGTTCTGTAATAATTCATTGGTTTTATTTTGCAGCTCTGAAGATTGCAGTTGTAGATATCTATCACTCCAGGTTAAAGGAAAGACAGAGAAGAAAAAAGTGAGTTTTTAAGGAGTAATTGTGTTCCTTTCCTTCATTACCATGGTTTAGTCCCAGCTTTGTCCTAATACTAAGGAGAATTAATTTCCTGTATCATCCTTCCAGACAATTCCCCCACATGGAGTCCTTCTGCTGTCAGATGTGCATGTCAGGCTCCATCTTCTGTGTGTGCTTCTCCTCCTGCCCACAGATTAAGATCAGGCAGATGGCTTGAGCAGTGGTGCCAGCCCAGAAAACACAGATTAACAGAGCCTGATCCTGATTTTTATAGATGGCTGAGAAAGCCCTGACACACAGTGCAGTGCTCTTCATGTTGCCAGCCCAAAGCCAGCTCCACAGACATCCCTGAAGCTCTGAGCACACCTTAGGAGGCCACGAAGCCATTTAGCAGAATGAGCAACTGGAATAATATTTGGGAAACCAGTCACAGATCCAGGGCTAGGAACTAGAAAAGAGAGGCAAATCTCTGTTCTTTTTGTTCTCTACATAATGCTGATGAGCTGCACATAATTAATTTTCTACTTTATGGGGAAAAAAAACCCAACCAAACCCTGCCAGTCTGTGACTAATTACCAGGCCCATTTGTCCATAGAAATGTTTGCATCATTATTTTTAATTCTTAGTGGTTCATAAGTTAGTTTTCCACAATGTGTAATGAAGATAACAGTACTGCTGACATGAGTTTGAATAATTTATTCAGTTAATGTTTCAGCTTTTTAGAATGACTCAATCTATTAATTAGATTCAAATTTATTATAACTTTCAAATACTTTGTTCTGTATTTAAAATTCTATCTTGCTGTTCCCTGCTGGAAAAATAAGTAATCTGGGGAAAGGCTCTTCCATTCCTTCTCCTCATAATGCAGCATAGTTCTGTGAATGACAGGGAAGAGCTGATGTCTGCTGACCTGGTCCTTTATAATTCATAAATACAAATATTTACATGGTATAATTTCCATTATGATAAATCATGTCATGCTAAAAGAAAGTGCCATAAGGCTCAGTTATGTAACTCAGTGTCAGGTTTTGTAAAGTTTCTGCAGCAGGATGGGACAAAAATCTGGAAAATGACAAAAAAGTGCTGCTGTTACTGCTGAAGGCTTCTCTACGTGGGACAGGGATACTATTTAATGCATACTCAAGAAAATAAAATGGATTTCATAGAGCAGATCCCAACCTGACTGTGACAAGCCTAACGTTGCAGAATCTCTTATCATCTGCAGAAGTTGGGTGTTTATCAGATCAGCACATGGCAATGGCCACATGACATTCACCCAAACCTGTGACAAATCTTTTTGTCATGCACTTGTAAATATCTTCCCTGCCTTCTCACACTGCTCGTTTCCCTGATCCTGTCAGGAGCATTTCAGACTTGGGAGTAACCCAAATCATTTTCCTCTTTTTAAAAATCTGAGCTGTCAGAGGAAAACTTCTTCATCCTGCTCCCCATGGTGAACTTTACAGCCCCTTCCTCCCCCTGGCTCTAGCAGAAGGACATCTGTGTCTCTCTGAAGCTGGAAGTTGTGCTTCATGAGATATTCCTTTGCCTCCTGGTTTGGAAGGACAAGTTATAAGAGGCAGTAGATGCAAAATCTGTGCCTAAGAAGCAATTTCAAACCATGAAAGTGACTGTAGCTCTCTCAGTGCTGTCAGAGCTGGAGTAATGCACACCAGCACCCAAAATGGGCTGTGATGAAAGCCCTGCTGCATCTCTACATCGTGTTCCTCAGCCAGCTCAAAGGTTATGGAAATTACATAGTGTTTATTTTAGACCCCTCTGATGGTCTGAATCAAAGTTTCTTCTGAAGCCTTTTTATTTATGGGGTAATACATTAGTTAAAGCCTTTTTATTAATATCATTTTGCTCTCCATTACAGAATTATAAGAGATCATGGCCTAATCAACCTCAGAAAATTTCAGAGTGAGTATCAGATGTAACTGCTTAACTTCAAAGCCACCTCTGCCCGGGAAGCAGAATTTCACATGTTCAGTGTTTCCAGTGCTCCAGTGTGGTTTGTTCATACTGGACCACATTCAGGTGGCCTGAATTCCAGCAGATTTCCTGCCCTGACTGTTTCCAGCTGGCTGGCTCTGGCTGCTCCCAGCTCAGTGTTTGTCAGTGCCTCAGAACTGCTCTTCAGAAGCATTTTGGGCTCTAAGCAGAAAGGGTGAAGGTGAAATCCAGGCCTTTCTCAGTGCATCTCACTATTCTATGAAATTACCAAACAACATTTAAATATTATCCCTTATGCTTTCAGAATTGCAAGGGCTGTATAATTTTGTTGCTTTTCACTCATCAGTTTTATAGTTGTGACACCAAAGAAGTGTACCAAAGCTGGATCTTTGGGAGCCTGGTGGTCACCTCAGGTTCCACTGAATTTATATTCTTCTTCTCACAGCAGGAGTGGTAAGGTGTGTCACTTTTTCCCCCTCTAGTTTTGGAAAGGAGATACCCAAAGGAGGTTCAGGACCTGTACGAAGCAATGCGACGATTTGCACGAATTCTTGGCCCAGTGGAGCATGATAAGTTCATTGAGAGCCATGCATGTAAGTGTTCTGAGGATTCAGAATTGATGTTCAATGATGAGGGCTTGCATCATCTACAACCTTGCCTAAATATTTACCACTCCTGGAGGGCAGGAGGAGGTTTTTCTCCTCCTCCCCCTATCTTTTACTACCTCAGAAAAACAAATACATTTATTGTTTAGTACATTAAATAAGCAGCAAGTGGTTTTTTCCACTAAACTCTGCCTGAGTTCTTTGTTGGATTTCTCAGTTGACTGAACACTCTGGTCATGTGTTAGAAATAGTATTTTCTTATCAAAAGACCACTGTTCATTTACTGGGACTCTGTATCACCAAAAGAACAGAAGCCCTCAAATTTCTGTCTGTACTGAGAGAGCAGGAGCTCGCAGCAAACTGTGAATTTCTTTGAAAGATATATGTTTAACTATTCTGTGTGTACATAATTATGTAGCTGTCATCATGTCCCTTACCTTAAGGGGAGAGGCATTGTTCTGTCACCGAATCATCTGGAGGCTTTTTGCATAATCACAGCATGAGTTCAGTCAAATTCCAGTACAGTCACTACATCCTGCCTAAGTCTCTGACTTCAGCTGGGGAAATTGTTCCTCATTAAAAGGAACAAAGCACTCGAACAGTTGCGACCGTGTTTTCAGGACACCCTGTGTGAAATGCCAGAACTATGACCCTGCAAAATCATGGGTCCCACATGGAACCTACTCTGGTTGTTGTAGTGACAGTGAAGCCCTCAAGTTAACCTGCCGGTCAAGTGCATAGATCACACACAGCTCCTGATGAGCAGGATGAGTAAACAACTTTGAGACAAGCAGACTTGCTCACTGTAAAACTCAGCAATGCCTGGAAGCCAGCTGATAAAAGCTGCTGGGCAGTAAATATCTCTGAGCAAAAGAAACATGGGTAGTTAATCTTACTGACTGCAGAAAGAGTTGTCTGCAAGGAAAAAATTTGGAAGGTCCAGTAATGAAAATCATAGTTCAAAGACAGCATGAGATGCTCTAAGGAGCCTGGGTGGAGTAATTTGTCAGCCCTGTTGAAATGCCTTCCAGATATCCTATTGTTATTTGCCTTGTCCAGGGTATGGCAAAGGAACTGTCAAAGCATGAAGATAAAATAAGTTTTCTGAGCACACAAATGCTAGGAACTTGCTTAAATCTGTGATCAGGGAGGATTGTGACACAGTGAGCTTGAGATCCAGCTTGCTCAGAGAGGTTAACCCTGTCTGTGATCCTCTGCACTTCATAGCCCAACTGTGTAGATAAATAAGAAACAGCAAAGTGCAGCCACCCCCGCTGACTCACATTTGGTTTTTTGGATTTCCCTTCTGCCTGCTCTTGGGGTGAAACAGTGGAATTTGAGCTGCGGAGGGAAATAAGGAGACTACAGGAATACAGAGCAGCAGGAATCACCAGTTTCTGTAGTAAGTACCTGATGCATTATTCAGCCCATTCCCATTCATCAAGGTGTGGAAGGATGATTTTACAACAACGAGGATGTGTTGCATAAAGACATTTATTTTTGAAATGCATTTGCCTAGCTCTTTAACTGAACAAGGCTTTAGCAATAATGCTTCACTCCAGCTGTGCTCTTTTAAAGTTAGTTTGAGCCATCAGCTTGGGGAATGTGCTGTCTCACAGAGCTCTGCTTTAGTTACCACTTCGCAAAAGATCCAGAAAATAAATAACGTATCTCATGGCACTGTGGTCTCCAGTGCTTTGTCTCTGGACACTTTCACTGGCTATCAACAAGCGTGAGATTTGGAGGGAGGCTGGAGACCTCTACATAAATGAAATGGCCTTTTTTTTCTCCTGGAATTGGATCGTGCAAGCCTTTTTTGTTTGGTTTTGGCCTGAAATTACCGGGGGGGAGGAGGGCAGGGTGGAATCTAAAACCTTCCCGTGCCAAATAGTTGTCATGAGGGAGAATAGCAGAGACTGGTCCAGAGCTAGGGAACGCTTTCTCACTTTTTTCCTGAAGCAGTGTGAGCAGCTTGCCCCAGGCAGCTGGTGGGAACGTGGTGTGTTTGCCCTAGGTGCCAGGACATACGACCACCTGAAGAAGAGCCGGGATGAGGAGCGGCTGAAGCGCACGATGCTGTCGGAGGTGCTGCAGTACATCCAGGACAGCAGTGCCTGCCAGCAGTGGCTCAGCCGCCAGGCAGACATGTAGGTGACAGTCAGAGGGGGCTTGTCCTCTCTCACCAGAGCAAATGCATTCCCCTTTTGGTGCTGGAGGAGCAGGCTGCAACATCCAGCAGGGCAAGAAAGTGGAAGGCGGCACTAGTGCTTGTGAGGTGCAGATGAGGGAGTGAGGAAGGGTCAGACTCTGTTTTCTGTTTGTTCAGGAGCTTAACTGCTGTTCATGAAGTCATGGAGGGGAATTCTCCTACGTGAATACTAGGGCACAGATGATATTGAGGTGTTTCAGGTGATGCTGGCTGTAGCAGCATCACTCGTGTGTAGTCACCCTGCAGAACACCCTAAGGAGCAGGCTGCAGTGCAGAGGAAGTGCATCCTGGATGCCACGTGCTCTGAGATGAGGTGGAATTTCCCCACTCAGTATCCACTGAATTTTTTGTTTTGTCCCTCCCCCTTTATTTTTTTTTTTAAAACAGGTTTCAGACATGATCTTCAGTCTGGGAGTACTAAATACTCCAGAATCCCTTTGATTTCAGAGAAGGGTTTATGCAAGTTGAATCTATAATTATTACAAGTTGAGGGAAGAAGTAGTTTCAGGGCCAATGTATGCAGTTATTCTCAAAAAAGACCCCAAGCAAATGAAAAACAACCAAACAACCAAAACCAAAACCCAAACCTGAAAGCAATTTGAAAATTTCCTTTCTCTTCACAGTGATTCTGGCCTGACTCCCTCGGTACCAGTTCCTTCAAACTCAGGTAACTGTTAATGATGTCTGTGGTGAAAAGCCAGCCCCACACCAGCAACCCTGGTCTGACAGTCAGAGGAACTCTCTTCTCTAAGTCCAAGAGTGTCAGTCCTCAAGTCTCGTGGTTAAACACTGCTCAAGTCAACATCACAGCCCATCCCACATGCACATCCTGCAGGGTTTTAGCTGAATGTCTGGATTTTTCTGACTGCAGGTAGAAAGCCCATCCTAAAGCTACATTAACAAGTCAGGAAAGAAAAGAATTTACACAGGAGAACAAAGATTTATCTTTAAAAGGTAAAGCTGATCCAGGTTTTTTGATGAAGCTGTGTAGCACATACCATAGCAATAACAGCCTGGCAGAAAGCAGATTTGGGAGGGCAGAACACCAGAATGCAGTTGCCTCAGAATCAGGCAGTGGTTACCAGGCACTCCAGAGTGACAGAGTGAAGTGATACAGATTGCCTCTGCAACTTCAGTTTTCCTATTACTTTATATTCTTTAATTCTGAACTCACAAATTATGTGTTTTCCCACCAAGAGTTATTTCAGAGCCCAGGAAATGTTGTGGAGAGAAGACAGCATTGTGTATGTCAGGCTGGGCAGCCAGAGCCCGTGAGATGGGTACAGCATCCCCTCAGCTGAAGAATATGAAGAATAAAATTAATTTTTGTCAAGTATTCAGTCAAGTGAAGGGAAGAGCCCAGGAGCACAGGAATTGCTTTGCCTAAGGAACTCAGCATGCAGTGTTTACAAACATGATCACATGCTGAACAAGACCCAAACAAAATATCATACAGTTGGTAATTAAGTAAACATGCTGCATGCTGACTAAGGCAAGGATACTGCAGAAAAAACTGCCACGTGTCTATATAATTAAAGGCTGCATCATACTGCATAGAGAAGAGGGCAAATTAACATTGCTTAACTTTACCTCTAGAGTTTGAGATCTTGACTTTGCAGCCTTAACATGTGTTCTTTAACATAGCTTGTATGTGTGTTACCTTCCTAGGTTTATGAAAGAGTAAAATTCTGTCATGTCTCACTGTAGCACCCATTCCAGGCTGTAGAAAGAGGAAGCAGTGCTGGGAAGTAACTTCCCCAACACCTACCAGAAACTCACTTCTCCAGCTTATTTCTAACCCTTCAGTTCTCTCCCTGGCCAGGCTCCTGTTTCCTACAGATGCACAGGAGAGAGAGACTGCCCAGTCCCAGAGGTAGGACCCAGACAGGGCAGAGCCTGGAGCAGTGGCCAGCACAGTCCTTGGGAAAATGGAGCTGCAGATTTTCCAAGCTCTAATAATCACTTTGCCAGATTTGGGAAGTCTGTCCTGGGACAAAGAAACCCATCTCTGACAGAGCCAGATATGCAACCCACAGCACAGGAACAACAGACTTTCTAGAAATGTAAATAACCAACCTTAGCTTTGTTCTTAGCTCTGGAAGATTAAAAAGAACCCAACACACTATTAGACAAACAAACAAACAACAAGCAGACAGCCCTGGAGAAAGTTCAAGCTGCACCAGTCAAAGTTCAGCTAAGTTAAAAACAAAGAGTGAAAGCAAGAGTGGTCAGACTCCATTGGGATAGAGAATTCCTCCAGTACTGGTTATCAGAACAGGCAAAAACAAATCCACAAAGTGCAAACTGTATCTGCATCACGTTTAAAGAAAACTCTGCTTCAGGAAAGTATCAGTAATGCCAGCAGAATCAGCTGCCAGTCACACCAAGAAACGACCCCAGCATCCCTGCAAGGTGCTGCTTTCCCAGCTGCCGGGGCTCAGTCCCACGCTGAGCACACCCTCCCAGAGTCCCCTTAGTCAGGAGGCACAGCCCAGCCTGGCCACAGCCACTGCCAGGGTGACAGAAAGCTGCTGTACAGTGCCTCCCCAAAGCCAGCAAGGCAGGAGTCACAGGAGTCAGTCACAGGGCAGGAACCCTCACGCAAGATAGTCACAGCACTTAGCTGGGGCAGATGCAGACCCATCCCTTGTACCAAATCAGCCCAGCTTTTGTGTTAAGCCTTAAATGACCCTGTCTATAAACACGGAGGGGTTTAATTGCCTCTGTGATAACACACCTCAGAACCAGCCACCACCAAAGTGCTCCGAGTGTTCTCCAGTGTTTCCCCTCCTTGTCTCCGCAGGCAGACGCAGTGCCCCGCCACTGAACCTCACGGGTCTCCCAGGGACAGAGAAACTCAATGAGAAGGAGAAGGAGGTGAGGAAAGGAAGGGAAAGGATAATTTATGTCAGGCTTTATCTTCACAGTCTGGGGCTGCTGACACCATCTGTCTCAGGTGCTGTGAATATCACCTCGGCTCTGTGCCCTGACTGCACTTTCCTGCTCACAAAAACCATTCAGGTTTTCCAGTTGGCTTCTTAATTTCAGTGTCTGAACCATATGTACAGCAGGGCTGCACCAAGTTTGTTTGTTAAACAAGGAAAGGTGGAGCAAGCCCAGGTGTTCTTACATGCCATCATAACCTCCAGACTACAACATCCTTTCTTCCTCCATTGTGAGACTGGGGTGAGCACAAGAGTTAGTTTTGCCTCAATCAAAATTTTGAAGTTGAAAACTTTGAAGGGGATTTTAAGGGCTTTTCAGTGCATATCCCAAGCTTTTTGTATGCATGTGCAGCAGAGAATGGACTCTGGCTTTCCATAAGCCATGGAGTTTAGCTCAGCCTGCTGTTGGGGTTTGCAGTCCCACAGAGAGGGCTCCTTCACAGCCACCCAAAAAAGAAGAGGTGGAAGGAAGGTGGGAAGAGCAGCCAGAAACAGGAGTGCAGCCCCCAGGAGAGGCAAACAGCACAGCAAGGGACCTGCCCTCCAGTTATGGCTCAGTTTCTTCTGCAGCCTGGTCTAGGCCTGCCCTATTGAAAGAAAAACTATTGAAATCAAATATTATTTTTTTAATCGAGTCATAATAAGTCCTTAGATTGCCCGCAAGGCAGATTTCAGGGTATGTAAAATGCAGATGCATTTCGGGCTTCTCCCTCTGCCTGAAAGCTGTTTCCCCTTCACTGGAGATGGCAGCATTGAAAATCAGCTCACAGCTTCACCGTGGAACGTGGCATTTCTGCCTCCATCCAGCATATAAATAATTGTGACTGGGACATCAGCCTGTACAGGGAATCTGATTTCCTTGTCAGCTGAGACACGAAGTCTGAGTTCCTCTGAATTCTGCAATTTCCTATCAATGAGGAACAATCATTAAGCATTTCCTTATTAAAAGGAGGAGACAGGCAGTGTCTCCACTGGGAGCAAAGCCACGCAGAAGGCAGCTGGGGTTTGGAAGCTGAAGGGGGGAGCTTGGCAACCCGAGAGGAGGGTGTGGGGGCTCTGGGAAGCGATTCCTGTCACCAAACTTCCCAACACTTAATGCCCTCCCTGCACAGCTCCCTCCCCAGGCTTCCGGAGGGGGCAGCGCCGTGTGCGTAGCTGCTTTTGTAGAAAGGTATTAAAGACTTAGTCTGCAGGGGATTAATAGACAGATGCCCTCTCTGGCTCCCATCCAGCAAGCTGAATTGCTGGTTGCAAGTCTCTGGCATGTGTACTTCCCTTGGGTTGTAAAGAACAACGCCCACACAGGACACACTCATGGTTCTGCTCCTGTGAGCAGAGAGCTTGCTTTCATCCTCCTAGTTTATTCTGCAGTCAGGAATGTTTTTGAATGTGGCAGCCAGCAAGCTCCTCCCCTCCCTACCTGTGGATTGGAACAGCTCATAATGCAATTACTCTATGCTTCTCCCATACCAAAAAAAAACAAAAAAACAAAAAACCCCAACAACCCACATTTAAAATGTTTTCAGAAAAATCCTCACAATGTTACTCCCCCAACAGGGATCATAAAATGAAAGAGCATGACAAGTGTTACTGTTTATTAACTTCACCTTTTGTCTTCCAGCTCTGTCAGATGGTGAGGTTGGTCCCTGGAGCCTATTTAGAATACAAAGCTGCTTTAGTGAACGAGTGTAACAAACAAGGAGGCCTGAGACTGGCGCAGGCTCGGGCGCTCATCAAGATCGATGTGAACAAAACCAGGAAAATCTATGACTTCCTTATCAGAGAAGGGTACATCACAAAAGCCTGAGGACAGACAGCAGTGCTTTGGCTGGAGCAGGCAGATGTGGAGAAGCTTTGAAGTCACTTTGACAGCACTGAAAGATTTTAGCAGTGTTGAATGAAGGACATTTCCTTTTGTTTAAAATCTTTCGGGGCTTTTTTTTTTTTTTTCTTTTGTAAAAACAAGTAGGAAGCTTTGTTAAATTGTAAGAATACTGACATTTCTTTGTGTGGTTTGCTTTTGACTCTGCTGTTTAACACCACTGTTGTCAGAATTGTGCTGCCACGTAGCACTGGAAAGAATCATTTGCCCTATAAGCTCATCTTAAATGTGAACGGGCATTCATGTCTGACACCTCTTGTCACTAAAGAGAGAATCCTGGCACTTTTATTCTGACAGGGACACAGAACGAGGACAGAAGAGCAGCAGGTGATGAGGATCACATTTTGTGTGAGTGTGGGGGTATAGAAATGAAGTCCCCTCCCTCCTTGTCCTCCTAAAAAAGCATCAGCTTTCAAAGGAGATGGCACATGCCCAAGGGTATGAAAATAGAGCTTGCTGTGGCCCGGTCCTTTTAACTTAATTGTGATAAAAGATGGGAAAGGACATTGCAGGGAAGCTCCTCAACAGTTGTTACTTTTATGGGATATTAGCACATCTCCCAGCACGGGAGCACTGTGTAAACCCATCAGCTTCATCTGCTCACCACTTGATTTGTGATTGTCAAGTCAGATATAATCCCTCAGTTTAAGTCTTGGTTGCTTCTTGGAAAGTCTGTGTGTTACCACCAGAGCAGCCTCTTGGAATGTAAATGAAAAGATGCTCAGGACCCCAAAGTTCTCTCCCAAAAGACACCAAGAGCACAACAGACAGCCCAGAGATGCAGCCCAGCCCCTCCTGCCCTCCACTCCATGGGTCCTCTCTCTCTCAGTTCCCTGGGTCAGCAATGACATTCCACACACACCAAGGAAGCAGTGATGGGGCAAGCAAATCCCTACACATGCACACACCTCCCCAGCACATCAGAGGATCCCCAGCACAAAACATTTGTATTTGGAAATGCAGAGTAGGAAGATGGTTCTTTCAGATGCAGCCTGGAGCAGGTTACCAGGCAGTGAAGTCTTGCTCACACAGCTTTCCTTGCTAATGTACAATGCCAAAGTAACATCCCAGAAGTAACCTAAAGCTGAAACAGGTGGGGTGTTGGGTGCTCCCAAGTTTTGGGTCTTGTGTATAAAAGCTTAACTGAGCTACAGCAACTGATACCTATTGAAGGTGTTTCACCCCCAAGAGTAATTATCCTGTGAAGCGAAGTGTTTTGATTTGTAATAAAATCAAAATGACTTGAAATTATCTTAAATTGATGTTCCTGGTCTCTGAGTGAGGCTGTAAAGGTCAGGCAGCTGCCTCTATCCATACCCAGCAGCCTCACCACGAGAGAGGAGGTAAATGCACAGTGGTGGCTGCATGGATGTCACCACGGAGTTACCTGAAAAATATTAGTGTTTAAAGAAAAGCAGCAGTAATAAAATACTTGCTGAAGATTGAAGTCTGTACAAATTGAGACTGTACAGGCTGGGAGTGCCAGGGGAATGAGCAAAGTCAGCTGTAAATACTTGGAAATGTTCTTCCCAGTTGTCTTTTAACATTAAACAAGCAGTCAAGCTACTTCTCCTCTTTCCCAGTCTCCTGTGCTGTGACTTGTACAAAAAAGCACTGATCAGTCACCAAAGCCAGCCCCATGGCAGGGGTTTGGGTACAGATCTGAGCAGACTGCAGCACCACTGGGGACAGATGGTGGAGGGGAGAGGTGAGATGGGGACCTCTTCACCCAAGAGCTTTAAAACCCCTTCCAGTAAAAAAAACAAACAAACAAATGAACAGCCAAGCAAACCCCACCCAAACAGTGCTAGCTGAGACCCAGCTCATCCTCTCAGAAGCAAGCTCAGCTGCATGGGTTTTACACAGGGCAGCTTTTCAGGAGGAGGCTCCTCCAGGGCACAGTCCCAGCTCCTTCAGTGACAATGGCCACTGCTGCTGCCTCCCCACCACACTCACAAGCACCATCAACCAGAGAGGGCAGAAAAGCTCAGGCACAGGACAGCCTCCATCCCCATCACTTTTGTCCCGCTCCTCCCAGCCACATTCATGATGCTCTGGCCCCTCTGAACCATTTCCCAAGGCTGAGGAAGGTGTTTGGGGAACCAAAGCTGCCCACCAGCTCCTGGCTGCCGCTCTGCCACACCAGTCCCTCCTCCTTTAAATCCCTGTTCCTCTCCAGCTCCTCACAAAATGTCTCCTTTCCTGCCTGCCAGACCTGGCTCCAGCCTCCCAGGAGCGAGCTGTCGCCTCGATGCCATTTGGAGAGGCTTTGGAAGGGAAGGGGGGGTGGGAATCTATCTTTATCCACCCTGGGAAGCGCCATGCGCGGCTCTGGCACTGTGCAAGTAATTAACAATAATGAAAAGTTGGGGTTGCCATGGATATGCTGTTCTATTTACAACAGGCATCTCTCTCCCCATCACCCAGACCTGTGCAGCAGCCCGGGGAGATCAGAAGCCCATTCAGTGCTGTGGCATCTGGTTTTATTTTTACCCAGGCTGCTGTCCCAGGAGGGTGTCCAGGGGGGACATCAGGGCAGGAGCCACCAGCCAGCTCCTTGGGAAGCAGCACATGGGCTTTCCCTGGTGCTCTGCCTCGCCTGCCTCTCCTGAGAGCTGCTGCCAGAGGAAAGAAACCCAGAAAAAGTGCTTCTGAGATACCTCAAACTATCTGGCCATGACTTTGCCGTAAAAAACAAACAAACAAAAGCCAGTCCCCACAAGATGTTTTTGAGAACTTTGCTGCAAACAGGCTTGCACGTCAAACACTGCTTTGGGACCAGTGCTAGCTCAGGAGGGGAGGAAAACCAAAGATAAATAAAAAGGAGAAGGAGGAAGAAACAAACCCAAAATGTCAGCCTGGGGGTTGTTTTTTGGTGAGCTGCTGTGTGGGTCTCACAGAACACCAGAGCTCCTTAGTACACCACGGGACTGCAGTTGGTTTAATTACAGACTCAGGTGAACATGAAATATTAAATATGGAACACAGCTGGGGTCAGGCGGGAAGTCGGCCCGTTTGGGTTCGTGTTCCGATCTGGGTACCTGCGGAATTACCCGAGGCGGGGCCGGGGCGGTGCGGGGAGGCTGTGGCTGCTCCATCCCATGCAGCTTTAGTCACTGCCAACAGCCTCGGCATCAGCCACGCGTGCTCTGACTCTTCTGCGGGGCTGGGCTGTCCTCCCGGCATTACCAGCACCGGGGATGGGGTTTTTTTTGGGTCTCGGAGCTGCCGTCACAGAGCAGCACCCGCACCCTCACCCCGCAGTGACTCAGCCCGGGGAGGTGGGGGCTGCGGGCACCAGACCCCCCCGGGGCTCCCACAGCCCCACGGAGCGGCTGATAAGGAGCCGGAGTGATAGTGCCTGCTCGAATTCCCGTCCGGTGGGGGCTGTGAAACCTAAACCATCTCCTTTTGGAGACAAACAGCGCGGGGCTTTTCGGTTAAAGAAACGCCAGAGCTGCCCCTCCTGCCCTGTGGGACGCAGAAAAGGGAAAAGCAACAATCCGAACCACGCAGCAATGCCCCATTTCGAGCTCCTCCAACGAACTGGTTCAGCAGCTTTCCCAGGAACCCCCCCACGGATTCGTTAGGGAGTGCAGAGGCACTGACTGACAGCACAGGCAGCAGCTCAGGGAAGCCCACGCGTTGCCACCCACTCCACACTCTTCGACCAGAGCTGGTGGAAGGTGCCAGGGCAGGGACCCCCCAGCATCTCCCATCCTGCTGTGCCCCTGTCCCCCCCTGGCTGCTCCCCACAAAGCCAAATATGTGATCCACAGGCCAGACCACACATCCCTGCGCAGGATTGGGACCCTGTGGGAACCCTACAGGCCCCAAACGCAGTAGGAAGGAGCATGAGAAACCCAAACGTGGGGTGAAGCAGAAGCTCAGAGCACACAGGGTCCCTGTATGGCATGGGAGCTGTTGGGCAGTGCCTGCTCCACTGCAGGCTCCCTGCAAGCCCTGGGCAAGGATCACCTTTTGCACCAGAGAAAGTAACCTGGCATGCTCTGACCTTTCCATACAATCACATCTCATTTCTCTGTCCAGAAATGCCTCATGAACCAGCACCTGCAGGCACCAGCACTCCCCAGCCCTTCCTGTGGCAAGTGATGGGAGCATCCCTGGGCAGCACCAGCTCTGCTGGAGCACACTGGACTCCCAGGAGAGGTGTGAGGTCCCCAGGATGTGGCAGAGACCCCAGTGCAGCTTCCTGAGAGGCAGGTGGTGGATGTGATGTGCAGGCTGGGATGGCAGGGAAGGAGCTGCTGTTGGAGAGGTGTTGGAACTCCTCTGGGGATGCAGAGCTGCTGGGCCACGTCAGCCCATCAGCCCTCGCTTCTCTGCCTGGCCACAGAGCCTTTCCCTGGGGCACAGGGAGAGGGGTTGGGGAAGGACACAGAGCATCACCCACCAGCTGGGCTGGTGGCACACATGCCGTGGCTGCACAGCCCCGTGACTCAGTGAGGGCCTGGATGAAGCTCACCCCGCCCTCCCCAGCCCAAACGGCACCTCAGCATCCCTCTGTGCACAGGCAGCTTCCAAAACACAGCCCTTTCCACGGGGGCAGGCACACCACACCATCCCTGCTCCCCCAGTGCCATGAGGGCACCTCTCAGTGCCACCAACACACCCAGCAGAGCTGCTCCCCGTGACCCTGCAGAGCCCACGGTCACCTATAGCCCATCAGGGGGATCAGAGAGGGAAAAATGGCCTTGGGGGGACACTGCTTGCCTCTGGGTGGCAGAGGCAGCCAGGTTGGGGTGCCTGGGCAAGGCTGGAGGGTGGCCCCAGCACTGACTCAGGCTCTGACACATGTGGCTCTCTGCAGCTGAACATGGCCCAGTGAAACACACCTGGGCTACAGAAAGGCTTCCTGCTGCACCCACCAGCCCGTGAATCAGAGCATCCCATGGATTTGGGAAGGAGCACGTGTCCCTGCAGCACACTGCATCCCAGCCACCTCCCAAGAGCCAAAATCTACCCCTGCACGGGGGATTCAGCCCATGGATATGTATGTGCTGGCCCCTCTGCTCCTGCTGTGGCTGGAGAGCAAAGAAGGCTCTTGCCGTGTTCTGACCCTTGCCTCCCCTGAGAGGCCCCTGGTGACCCACATTCAGCCACCAAAATCACACCCAGGGACCTAAAGCACAGGTTTTGTTTTTCCCCATTAAGGAGCCACAGCCCCAGAGCCTGCTCAGGGATCTCTGCTCCCTTCTGTCACCTCACATTGAACAAGAGGTGGCTGATGGCTCCGTGGCTGGGTTTATCCCTGGGAGGTCACTCGCTGCCTCCCCCGGGGTCCCTGCTGCTGTCAGGGAGGTGAGGAGTAGGCAGAACCCCAAAACCAGAGCAGAGCTCTCCCAAACTCCACCAAGGTGCCTTTTGGCTGAGATCAGGACGATCTGCGCCCGTTTCTCTGTGGTTTGACCACCCCAGGATGCAGTTGTCCTGGACCCAGGAGGTCTCACGTCCCTGAGCTTTTTGCATCACTCAGGGACCATTTTTTGCATCAGGCCCGTGCAGGCGGTGGAAGGCAGGGACGAGTAAACTCTGGCGTAACCATGGAAACTGGAGAGGAGGGATGGATGGAGGCTGAGCCCTGCACGCCTGTGCCACGCGTGTGGAAAGCAGCTGCCTGCTCCCCACTCGGCTGGCCTGACCCCACGGCTGCTGATCACAGAGCGTGGCAGGAAAACACCCTGGTGATTAAGCTAATAGCCTTAATGACCGGCTGATGGCCTGCTGGCCAGACCCACCCTTCGGGAATGTGCCCAGCACCTTGCTCATCCAGGCAGGGCTGGGCTGTGCACCTCCAGCACCACTGTTGAGAGGGGATGCTTCTGTCTCAAGCATCTCTGCCCCACCATGGTCTTCATGTCTCATCCTAAAGATGCACAGGTTCCTATGGGGAGGGGGGAAACCTGCCCACAACATATTGTCTGCCACACCAGATTGCTGCTGCCCCACACAGCTTGGGCAGGGCCTGAGGGGCACAGGGCTGGGGCAGGGGATCCCTCATCGGCTCCCCACACCAGGCAGGAGGGGCAGAAGGTGTCCGAGAAAGCCGTCGCTGCCTGACACCTCCCCTGTGCTCAAGACCAAACCTTCTCGGTCCCACCTGTCCCTGCTTTTGGACCGAGATGGCTCTTTGCAGGAGGGGTGGGGGACAGCAGCCCTTGTGCAGCAGCCTGCCCACCCAGTGTCCCCACTCCTCGTTCTTGCTCCCAGCCACCCGCAAGCAAACCCTTTACCGGGGAGGAGCTGACATTTCCTTCTAGCTCTGGTACCCACTGTATTAGCTGCATCCTTGGGCCAAAGGCCTCCCAAGTTTCCCTCTGCATCCTCTAACCCACGTTAAAAACACCCAGAGCTCCCGGCAGGGTGAAGGTTAAATGCACAAGTTCCAAAAACATCCCTCTGGAGTTGTTAAGAACCAGAGTAGTTGAGAACCGCCTGGGACCAGCAGGCAGGGCTGTCCAAGAGCCTGTTTCTCACTCATTGATGTTCAAATGGAGGAGAAATGAGGGGTTTAGGTCCTTGGGAGGGAACCCCACAGGTCGCTGAGGCTGCCACCCCAAAACCCATCACACTGCTGGTGACTGACACCACCCTAGGAGGCACTGCGAGGGCTCCCGGTCCCCAGCCCAGGGCACGGTCCCTGGACCCCAGCTCCCGGGGAACCCCCCCGAGGTTCAGCTCTGTCTCAGCTTCTTGCCAGACTTGAGCCTGCTCGGGGGTTCAGCTCTGCCTTCGAGATGGTGCAGCTCCGAGGAAGGGAGCAGAGGAGAGCAGAGCTGATTGCAACTCATAGGCAAAGCAAACCTTGAGCTTACAGAGCCGAAATCCTTCCATTTTCATTCTTTTGGCCTTTTGAGGTTTTCTTAATTTGTCTATTTTTGTTCCTCGCCCACCCCCGCGCTGAGTGTGACGAGAGCCCTCGCTGGAGAGGCAGGGTTTTAAGGAAGAGCGCTGGCTGTTACAAAGCAGCGAGGCTCTTGGAAAAACAGCCTCTGGAGCAATAAACAGATTTGGTGCTGAGGGCTGTGAGGGATGGCTCCATCTGGGCTGCTGAGTCATGAAACCTGCTGAAGGGAGATACAAGCCAGAGGGCTCGGGGCAGGAGAAGCTTCCTAGCAGGGATTTTTGCTATTTCGGTCTGAACGTGCAACAACAAAACCAGAAACCGAACAAAAGAGGGTTGGGAGGGGGGTGGTGGTTAAACGCTTCGCTCTGGCAGGCGAGGGGTTAAAGTTGAGGCTGCCCCCCTCCTCCTCCTCCTCCTCCCTCCTCTTCCCCAGGTCCAGGCAACCGAGTCCCATCCCTGCCACAGCAGGAGCCACCAGACCCTTCCACCTTAGCCCGACGGTTTCCAGCCGAAGCCAACCTCTCCCCTTTGCAGTGTAAATCCTCCTTCCCACTCCATCCCTCCATGGGGACCCCAGCCCACCCTGCCACAAGCAAGGGACATTCCTGGCACCCAGCATGGCACCCAGGAGGAGCCCCCAAGGACACCCTGCTTCGGCTGTGGCTCAGGGATGTCCTGATTCCATAAAAAACAGGCTCAGCCCTCTCTCCTAGGGTGGTCTCCCTCCCCACCGGGCACCCACCGAGCACATTCCCGTCTCCAGGGGGACCCTGACACATCCCCACAGGGACCCTCTTCTGTCCTCACAGGAACCATCACTTGTCCCCAGTCCCTCGCTTTCCCCCATCTCTAGAGTCCCCCATTTGTCCCCAGCCCCACAGGAACCCCATCATGTCCCCACAGGGACTCTCACTTGTCCCCCAGCCTCACAGGGACCCCTCCACATCCCCCCGGGGACACAGGGCGAGAGGGCGCGGGCCGAGGCCGGTTCAGCCGCCCCCTCCTCAAGCCCCTTCCACCCCCGGTCCCCCGTGTGTCCCTCGGGCAGCGGCGCCTTTAAGGCTGGGCCGGGCGCCAGCAGCCTCCGCCCGGGGGCAGAACCGGGCGGGCCGGGCTCCGCCGTAGCCTGGTAACCGCGGCTCGGCGGGCGGAGGGCGGCCCCGGCAGCGCCGCGGTCAGGTGGCAGCCCCGGAGACGGAGCCCGGCTGCCGCCCGATAAAAACTCCTGCCCCACCGCTGCCCGCCCGGGAGCGCGGAGGATCCGCCGAGGAACCATGGTAGGAGCGGAGCGGGATCGGGCCGGGCCTCGGCCGGGGAGGGAGCGCGGGGCCGGCGGTGCTGCGGGGTACCGGGGGCTGCCGGCTCTCCCCGCGGATTCGGGATTATTTACAGCTCGCCCTACTCGATCTGCCTTATAGTGCCCTTCTGCGGCGGGCAGGGCAGCTCCGGCTCGGGGAGGGCGACCACCGGTTCCCTCCCCCCCTTCCTCCCTTCCCCAGCGGTGCCTCGGGGCTGCCCCTGGAGCTCGGGCGGTGCCGTTGGGGACCGGGCAGTCCCCGGGGGCCTTGGGGACCGGGCAGAGTCCCTGTGTGCAGGCAGGGAGCGGGCTGCGGCGGGACGGTGCAGACCCGAAGGAGCCGGGAGAAGGCAGAAAGCCGGTGGCGAGTGGTTAAAGCCCGAGCCCGGCTGGTTGGAGTCACAGCCCGGGTGTTTCCTCGACGTGGAAACGAGCCTCAGCCCACGCCGCGGGGCCGGAGCGGATCCCTGGATCTTCCCTCCCCCGGTTCTGCGGGGCACCTCGGTGCCGGCAAACCCCGGCACCTCGAAGCCGGACCGGTTCTGTGTGTGTGTGTGCGCGGCCCTTGAGGCAGGTCCGGAGCGTGGCTGCTGTGAGCGGCACCGGGCAGCAGCGAGCGGCGTTTGGCTGGAGGGAGATGGGCAGGATCATAACCTGTTCGACTGGGCACTAAATGAGTCTTTTATTCCGGAGCTCTTGAGGACTGACAGATGTCCTAATATCCTCTTGCAAGTTCAGTTTATCCCTCATGCCCCTGCCACAGGAATGGTGGAGGGGATTAGCAGGGACAAAACGCTGTTTTCCCTTACGATACTTTGGATCAGCTGTCCCTGCTCTGGCAGGGAAAGGATTCCTCCCCCGGGCCTCTCCCCATCCTCCTCAGTTCGTGCCACCTTCCCGGGGGCTGGGACACTGGTTCCCGAGCAATGAAAAACAAGAGCATGCCGTTTCCCACCGACAGAGATCTGCTGCCATGACTTGGCTAACGCAGCCCTGCTGAACGTCAGGAGGTGAGCAGTAATGCAGCAGGTTTTAATCGATTTATGCCTAGAAGGTGTGAACGTGCAGTTCTGCCTGTCCTTCCCGCTCCCGAGGGCTCGCCTGGGTCTGGGATGGGACACGCACATCCCATCCTTCCTCCAGGAACACAAGTGAAATCTCAGGGATTTCATCCAAACCCTCCCTGCTCTGCAGGATCTGCTCCAGGCTCTGGTCAAGGCAACACTGAAATTTATGTGGCTTTCATTCAGTACCTGATCCCAGCTGGGATCTCCGAGCTGGAAAGGCAGAGAGCTCATGCTCCTCTAGTGCTAGAAATGTACAGGGTGTGGGGGACAGTGCTGTGGAAACCAGACATTACGGGAGGGAAGAAAGAGATGCAGCAGCCTACATGAGAAAGTCTCAGGCAGAGAGCTCTGTTTTGAGAGTTGGTACCAGCTTTGTCCCAGAGAACCAGCCACGTGGCACATCTGGGCATCCAGGCAGAAGTCAGGAATGTGGAGAGGGGAAAAGGCACCTGGGCAAGACAGCAAGTACCAGGAGCAGCTTTGCTCCTGCTCACCAGAGCCTGGCCTCAGAAGAGCCATCTACCTGAGGCTGTTCACCAGTGAAGCCTTCCAGGCTTCCTGCTGCCACTGCAGGACCTGCCTTGTCGGGGAGCAATGCCTCAAACCCAGCATGGGGGCTTCTCCCACCCCCTTCCCAGCTACAGAATGCTCCCCAGATGCATGCTGATATCATAGAATCATAGAACCATAGAACCATAGATTGTCAGGTTGGATGGGACTCCAAGGATCATCTGGTCCAACCCTTCCAGGTAATTCAATTTATTGCTTTATAAAGAGACACACCGAGAAAGCATGGTGCAAATGTCCAGCAGACAGGGCTCTGGCATTTGGAAAGAGCTAAGGAATCTCTGGCAACAGCAGCTCCAGCATCCCAGCTGCTTGGGAATAAAGCCTGGAACTGGAAGGCAAACACATTTGCCTGCCCTTCCCAGGGCATGGGGTGCCAGGGTGGCTGCCTCAGTGGTGGTGGCTGCAGAGCACTCCCTGGTGCCAGCACCCAGCTTGGGGGCTGCTCTCACACAGCTACTCCCACACTTTAAAAAAACAAACAAAACCAAAACCAAACAAAACCCCAAAGCATTAAAAAATAAAAACCAAACCAGGCAGATTTGTTTCCCAGCAGGAAGGCTCAACAGGTGCTGCCACACTCACTCCAGCCCTGCAGTTTGGGATACCTGGACTGATGAGACTTCATTTTCCCTCTGTCAGCATCCCCCTCACATGCCTGGGGGGTGGCTGCAGGTCCCTCACCCCTGGGGGGAGGTTGATCAGCAGCTCACAGGGGCAGGGCTCCTGGTTCTCAAAGGAAACCTGACTTTGCTCAGAGCAAACCACAATTTCACCAAGGCTTGAGCAGACAGAGCTGGGTGCTGGGATTCCAGGGGTGCTGGCCCGGTGCTGTTTACACGGGAAGCATTTGGTGCTGCACGTAAACTTCATTTCCAACTAATTGATTAAAATTGGGCTCCCTTCCTGTTACCCTAAGCAACCCCACTGATGTGCTCAGAAGGTGACCTCATTCCTTGTAGCTGCTGCAGGTGGCCAGGCACTCCAACCTGTCCATTCCCTTCCTGCTTTCTTGCTTTTCCTGCCCCATGCCAAAAGGCTGCTTGGCCTTGGGAAGTCTGGGGGTTCCTTTACCTTGAGACCCCCCCCGAGCAGTGGGGCTGCATTCAGAACATGAACAAGTTAGCAGGAGCCCTGGGAAAGGTCCGAGTGCCAGGACAGAAACACCAGACAGTTCCCAGGGCACATTGCAGTGAATTTGCCTTTTATTTTCTGGGTTTTCAGTGGGTCCCCCAGCTCTGCCACGTTAGCAGGAGACTGCACTGACCTGGGTGAGCCCTGAAGTGCCAGTCAGGCAGCCCTGGTCCCAGCAGGGTCACACACTAGCAAGCACACCAGGTCCCTGTGTTTTGCTCAACTAATAAGGAAGAGAGTGAATCCCTCCTGCCAGCTCTGACTGCACAGGGCACATCCCCAGGAAAAACAAGGCTCCATCTTGCAGCTCCCTGAGCATGCCCCAGGCTCCTCTCCATCCTCATCCTCATCCCCCCAGGGTCACACAGGCACTGGGACACTGGGAGCTGGGGAGCTTTACTAAACTCCACCTGGAAGCCAGATCCCATCAGCTGGCACTGAAATAAGCTGTGACACTTCAGAGGAGACAGTATCTCCTCTTAGGGTCCAAAGCCACCCCTGCTGCTTGGAAGAAATACACAACTGTGGGATCCCATTCGTGTCTCCTCCTCAGGCTTAATTCTGGTATTGTTTTTTTTTTTTTTAAGAGCCCTTCAAGCACCCAAGCAGAGATGTTAATTAAGGCATGGATGGCCACACTGCTGGCTTGTCCTGTGGCCCCAGAGGTGAGCCCTGTGCCCCTGCTGCAACTGCCAGGCAGAGCAGCTCCAAACCAGCAGCCCCTGCTTTAAAAAGAAAGATGGTCTTGTTTTTCTTACATAAAATCCTCTTGCTGGTTGCTGAGGGAAGCTTGTCCCTGGAGCAGCTTTATCAGGCTGGAGTTTATAAATACCAGCATGCTGGAGGTTGCACCTGTGCTTGCTCCCTGTCTCCCTATGACCCTGCATGCCAGTTGGGTGCTGTCCCACAGCCAGAGGTTCTGCTGGCAAGATCCAGCTGTTGAGGAGAGAGAAAGGATCTCTGCCTCTTCCCTCTCCACAGCAGCAAGGAGTGGGGGTGGCTGTGTGGCAGGGAGTGGGTTGTGTGCCCGTGGGCAGGCTCTGACGAGGAAGTAGTGGCAGGAAAAAGCATCAGCAGAGCTGCTTCCCCTGCCTGGGAGACAAGTAGCATCCTTGGATAGACCCTTCCAAAAGCCTCAGCACCCAGGCTGCTGCTGTGGGAGGCAGTGGGGGAGATGTGTGAAGCCCTGGCCTTATCCCAGCCCTCCCAGAGCAGCAGCTGTGCTGCTGGTGCCCGGGGAAGGGACACAGGCAGTGATACAGGAGCACCTGCTGTCACCCCTCCAAAGGCACCCTGTCACAGCAGGCTGGGACAGGTAATTAATTAGGGTTTGTCAGCCCTGCAGCCCTGGCTGGGGTCATGGGAGCAGCCTGAATTCCAGGGGTGTGGAGGAGGCAGTGCTGCACCCGGGGGAGTGAGGCTGTGTATGGACTGGAGAGTGTGTGGACTACACATGTTTGATTTGGGTCCTTGAGCACGGATAAACTGAGGATGTTTTGCAGCCATAGCCTGGGGATTTCTCACACAAAGGGGGGGAGCCCTGCCCAAAACACACCAGGAAATCTTTGGGAAGTACCAGTGTGTGCTTGCAAGCGCCGGAGACCCAGTTGTGCCGTGTGCTGTACCAGCAGCCAGGCCAGCTCAGAGCTTTGGGTAAACAGATTATTATCTTGATTTAACATCTGACAGCTTCCATCCTGTGCTCCAGTGAGAGGGTAACGCAGGAATCAATCAGGGGTTTGGTCACAGCCTGAATCACCCCACCATCCCCTCCTGCTTCCCTCTTTCTTCTTTTCCGCTTCAAATCCCAACCACTCGTCCCTCTCGTCACGGGGATGTGGTGGTGGCTCTGAACCACACACACACACACACACTGTCACAGCTTCAGGAGCATGTCCACCCCAACCCAAGGCAGGAAAGCAAAGGCTCCAGCAGAGCAAGCACTGAGCTGCTGTGACACCCAGGAGGCAGAGGCTGCCGAGGGCCTCGAGCCCACTCAAGCAAACTCCCTTGGATCAGCGTGAGCAAGACCTGACCCTGAGAATGGCTGAATGGCTGCAGTTTGTGCTCCCTGCTGAAATCTCTTTGAAATGCTGTTCCCCGAGACCATTTCTGAAGCAATTTGCTGTTCAGCCTGGCTAGGAAGAGCCCTGAGCAGGCTCCTTCGTTCAACACCTGCAATATTGACTCTTCTCTTTACTGCAGCGTTACAGAGCGTTTGTCATCTCTACAATGAATAACTTTTCCTCTCCTGGGGAGGGGGGGAAGGCTGGCTTCAGTACTGACATTTCACACACCCAGCCCACAAACCTGCTTCGAATCCCAAACGATACTTTGGGAATAAAACCAGGGGCTCTGGGAGCTTTGCTCTCTCAGCACAGTGGAGCTCTTGACTCCCCTGGTTCTCTCCATGCACTCAATCTGCCAGGTACCTCTCAGGCCCTGCCAGGGGCACCCAAGGGCAGCAGCAAAGCCACAGCAGGACCAGATGTCCCCATTTCCTATGGTCCAAGGGAAAAAGAGCCTGGGAGATGCTCTCCTCCCTGGCAGGTACCAGCCATGTCACCATCTTAGTGACACACCACCCAACACCAACTGCAAGTCTTACTCAAGGCCCTCATGAACAAGTCACAGGCTGTATGCTCAAGCTAGAGGAGCTTAAAAAATAAAAAGAAACTCCCAAATCAGAGACAATGACCCAGCAGCACCAGAAGAAACCAGAAGCTCAAACTTCACCAACTCATTGCCTATAGACCAACAAATAAGGCTGTCCCCTCCTGTCCTAGAGATCACAGCATATTTAACTGTTTGCCTTGGCCTTTCAGAGGTGTTGTCAAGCCTTTCTTAGAAGGTCTAGGAACACTTTCCAGTGGGAATTTCAGCCTTTGTTAGCAGGACTGTGTTCCTGAGAATGAAAGCAAGAGAAACAAACTCCACCTATCACAATATTTAGAAGAACAAAGCCCTAAACATTGCCAGCAGCAACCTTTCCAAGGGGCTGGACCACTCATACATAAGTCATTGTCGTGTTGCTCTTGAAACCCTAAGAGGAGCCCCTCTGATGCCAGGAAACCCAACCAGGGGGATATGACCCAGGGTCAGACTGCCCAGACCTGCAAAGTTACACATCACCCTCCTCCATGGGAGCAGCTACCACAGACAAAGCTCCTGCCTCATTTTCCAACAAACCTGACCACAGATGAGCAGCATAGCTCAGCCTCAGGAACCCACACAGTGCCCAGAACCAGCCCAGTACCAGCCCGTGGTGCTTACCTGGGGGTCTGCAGGGAGCCAGGGGCTGCTGGAGAACTCGCATCCATGGACAGCGCTGGCCAGAAGCTGGGTAGAAAGGAGCTGGAGGCTTTGAAGACCAGAAGAATCTCCAGGCTGTAATTAACCACTTGGTTCCCCCACCTCTAATTATGCAAATGAGAGAAATGGCAGAACCCACCAACCTGCTGAGGAGAGTCCCACCTCTGTGTCAGCAGGGCCAGGGACCCCTGCAACCTGGGGGCTCTCCCAGACCTCCCCATCAGAGCTCTGTCCATGGGGAAGACCAAAGCAGAGTCCAGAACAAGGTTTACTGTGGGTCACAGCTGTTACAAGGTTAATTAATCCATTAGCAGGGGTCAGCTCAGCAAACAATTGGGTAGCAGGAACACCTGGTTGCTGCCAAAGGGAATTTCTGCCCTTTTCAGGGAAGCACAGCCACCTCTCCTCTCCTCTCGAAGGTGGCACCCACATCAGGGAGCACCCACAGCCTCTCTGCTGGGTGACACAGTGAGCAGTCCCCTGAGACAGGCTCCAGTGCCCTGGAGACACCGACTTGAGTCTTGTGTGACCACCCCAGCCTGTGCAACTGCTTGGAAATGCTGAGAAGAAACAGGAGGAGACGTGTGGGGTTCTTTTTTCCGTTGTGTGATGGTGCAGGGTGGCTGTGTCTCTGTGGCTCTCCCCATCTTGGTGGGGGCAGAGCAGGACTGCACCCAGCAGCTCTCTCCATGCCATGGTGCTGACCCCTTCTGCCACTGTCCCTTGCAGACACCACCGATGACAAAGATAATTTGATCTGCAGCCATTTTTCTCTTTTTTTTTTTCGTTTCTGCATACAAGAAGGGCCGGGCAGAGGCTTTTCACTCTTCTCTCTCAGCCGCGGGGCCATGTTGGGAACAAAGAGCAGCAGTGTTGGGTTACAGCAGGGCCAGGGTGGGTCGGAGCAGGTGTGTTAGGAAAGGCAAATGGAGAAAAGCAGCAGACCTGAGGCAAGGCTTTGTCCAGAGCTGTCTGGGGCCGGGCAGGAGGTGACAGGAGGGGGCAGCTCTGGGGACAGCCCGGGCCTCACGCCTGCAGGCCCAGGGGCAGCTCCTGCCATGCCAGGCAGATGAAGCCTCTTTGATTTTCCAGGTTTTTCATTTTTTCAGCTCTCAGCTCGGTGGGTGTGGGCAGGAGGACCGAGGCGTTGTCACAGTATGTCACAGCCGGTGCCATCCCCGCTGTCAGAGCTGCCAGACGCAGGCAGGGCTGCCCGCACCTTCCCGCCATTTCCCCTCAGCTTCCTGGGGGCCGCCTGGGATGGAGCGCGGGATGGAGCACAGCAGCCTCGTCCCTCACACCACAAAATCCTCTCCAGAACGTTAACTCTTTTCAGGCAAGAGCCTTCCTGGTTCCATGTGGCCGTGCTGCCCAGTGTCAGCCATTTGCAGCCCCCGGGAGCAGGGTGCAGCTGGGACACGGGATGGCGGGCACCCCGCAGCCACCCCTTCCCTGATGGCGGACGGGCGCCTGCCTCAGGCTGCTCCTCCGCTCCTCCTGGGCAGGCGGTGTGGCCCGTGGCAGGAGGACATTTGTCTGTCCGTCTGTCCCACCAGGGGCTGCTGGCGTGGCCCAGGCCCCTCAGCAGTGCAGTTTGCAGAGCCAGCCCAGCCTGTCACATGCAAATGTCGGGATAAGTTGCTGCCTGCAAAGAGGAACCACGTTATGGAAAGCAGCAAAGCCCTTCCCAAAGCACCCCAGGAATGCGCCCACTCCACTTGGGGAGCAGCTGGAGCTGAGGTGCAGCGGCTGCAGTGAGGACACAGGGAGTGTGCCTGACCCCAAGCAGATGTCAGGAGGCAGTGTGACAGGGATTGGGGTCACTGCTCCGTGGGAACAACCCCTGCTGTGCCAGAGGTGGCCATCAGATGGGATGCAGGAGGGTGAGGGAGGCTCTGCCATGCTCTGGGCTGGCTTGGGGAAGTGCTAGTCCGGCAGTGCTTCCCTGCAGGCAGCTGCTTCACCTGCACTCTGGAGACTTGGGTTCTTTCTGGAGGAATAAAAGAAGGGGATGGGATGCTGGCATGCTGTCACCATCCCCTGCTTTCCAGGAGCAGGACACTGCATATGCAGCACCAGCTCTGTCTCTTAATGTTTGTAATTCTAGCAATGCTCTCAAAAGCACCAGCTGCCTGGGACTAGGTGAGCATCTTATCAGATGCTAAAGGAGACATTAGAGCAAATTTATTACTTAAAATATTAATATCTTTTTTTGAGGTTTGGCTTTTGTGCCAGCCTCAGATTTCTCGGGGCCTATCCTGGTTTTGCCTGCTGTGTTGGCAGCAATTGGTGACATTACACTCTTGGCAGTTAATACCTTCTCATGGCCTCTGGGAAGGCAGGGAAATGGTGGTCCCCCCCTCCCAAGTCCTTGGACAACACCTGAATTGGGTGGCTTAAAGATACTCCAGTGGATGGAGCTGCTTGGCATCCCTTTGGGGTCCAGCACAGCTCCCAGTAACCCCAGGCTCTCTTCTCTCCCCAGCACACCACTGGACACACTCTGTGAGACATCTCCTCTCCAGCCGCCCGCAGCATCCCCGTCTCCACCCGTGGTTTGCAGCAGCAGTTTGGTACCTACCGTAAGTTCCTGAATCCTTTGCCTTGTCAACAACAGCTATTGGAGAGCAGGGGGTTTCCCCTGCTCAAAAGACTTCCTCATTCCTTTGGAAAACTGCCTTCCACTGCTGCTCCAGTGGGGTGACTGCCACGGGGGTGTCTGCAGGGGAAGTTGAACCCTCACTCCCTGTGTTGGGGTGTGAAGAGCTGTTCAAGGAGCTGCCAGCAGGGAACAAGCCACAGAGGAGATGGTGTGATGCTCATTAAGTTACCACAAAGCCATGCCAAAAATCCACTGGCAGTGTAGCCAGCTGCTGCTGAGACCTGTCGGTGTTTCCCAGAGCGTGGTATGCAGATGGATGGCTGCACAGTCATGTCAGGGCTGGGGAAGCCACAGCTGGGGTCTCTCAGCCCCTCAAGGACTAGAGAGACAGACACCCTCTTGCCCAGTGGGTGTGCCCAAGGTGTTGACCACTCCCAGGTCCCCTCCACGTGAAGCCTGGTGACATTTCAGTGGGATTCCCCAGCCCAAGACAACTGGAGCCTCTCCCATGGCCCATCTCTGGCTGAAGAGTGCACAACTAACAGGGACTTGCAAATTATTAATGCTCTGAGGTTCATGCCCTCGCTTGTGGCTTCCCCACTGGCTTTGGGGAAGGGGAGTAGGGAATTTAAAGCAGGGATCCTTCCTGGGGACCACAACAGAGGCAGGCAGGGAGGCAGGGCTCAGGCAGGCGAGCCCAAGCCTTTGCAGAGCGTGTTTTTCTCCAAAGCATGAGTCAGTCATGAAGGTGGCAGGAAAAGAGCCTCCCTTGTCCCAGCCTCTGCTTTGGTTTTACTCTCAGCTTCTGACATAACCAGGTCACTCTTTCCACACTTGCCCAGCCTTGGTGAGAGCTGATCTGGATGGACATGACTCACTGCCTTTTCTAATGAGCAACTTTTCTCTGTTCATGTACTTTGGCGGGGCCCTTCATATGCCTAAAAAAGGAGAAGGGTGGCACTGGGGAGAGGGCAGGGTGATCTGGCCTCACCCAGCCCCTGTCAGCTGGTTCTCACCAACCCGCTGAACTCCAGCCAGTTGTGAAGTTGCTGCTTTTAAGCATTCAAAGGGTGTAGCTAATCTCCCACGTGCTAATCCAGGTGAAATGCTATCCAGGCCCACAGGTAGGCTGCCCAAACCCTTGACAAGTAATTGGAGCTAATTAGGCTGGGAGATTTTTTTTTTTTTCCCCTGTTAATCTCTGTCCAGGCAATGCCTGGCGGTAATAAGCAGTGTGCAAACCCAGAACCACCTCACAGCGGGGAGGTTTGCCAGCAGGACGTTGCCCAAGCCATGGCAGGGCGAGTTGGGTTTTCCTCTTCTCTTGCGGAGAGAGGGGCTCAGTGGGCAGCTGCCCTGCTCACGTGGCCTTGCTTGTGTTTTGCAGTGACTTAGCGGAAGAAGCTCTCGCACCACCAGCCCAAACAATCCTTCCCTTGGCTGAAGATCCCGTTGAGTCTCTTCCCATAATGGAAGTGTGAGTGCCAAGCTCCTCCATGACCTCCAGAAGCCACAACTCCTTACCGAGGACTCTGATGGCTCCACGAATGCTTTCCGAAAGCACCCTGGGGGGCATCGCCCAAATCACCCCCTCCCTCTACCTGAGCCGGGGCAGCGTCGCTTCCAACCGGCACCTGCTCCTCTCCCGGGGGGTCACCTGCGTCATCAACGCCACCATCGAGATCCCCAACTTTAACTGGCCCCAGTTTGAGTACGTGAAAGTGCCTTTGGCCGACATGCCCAACGCCCCCATCTCCCTCTACTTCGACAGCGTCGCCGACAAGATCAACAGCGTGGCGCGGAAGCACGGCGCCACCTTGGTCCATTGCGCCGCCGGCGTCAGCAGGTCGGCCACCCTCTGCATCGCCTACCTGATGAAGTACCACAAGGTCTCCCTCTTCGAGGCGTACAACTGGGTCAAATCCAGGCGCCCCATTATACGCCCCAACGTGGGCTTCTGGAGGCAACTGATAGACTACGAGAGGAAGCTCTTTGGGAAGACGACGGTTAAAATGGTACAGACACCGTATGGCATCATCCCAGACCTTTACGAGAGAGAGAGGAGACCCCTGATGCCTTACTGGGGAATTTAATGTGACTGCAGATGGGAAGCACAACGGAAGGGACACGCTGTTCTGAGTCGACCAGACTGGGGACATTCCCTTCTCCTTCTACAGCCAACTTTGGTTCTTTACCATACAGCAGAACCTCAACTAATTCTCACCTCACCCGCAAGGCCAACGATTCCCTTCAAAGCGTTTCTCTCTACAGGGATCCCCCCATCCGCACTTCTCTGATTTAGCAGAACGAGGTCTCCTTCTAAGTTTATTCCTTTCCATAAGGCCTCCTTCCCTTTTTTAGTCAATTTATTAGTACCCTACAAGGAAAGGCCCAAGAGGCGTTTGGCAGAGTTAATGAACAAAGCGCGCTTTGTGATGCGGTAGCCTGGATGTTTTGTTAATAGCTTGTTTGCTTCCTTGCAAAATCCTGTAGTGGCTAGGGAGCAGCACTAGCACAGAGCCAGCAAGGCCCTTCTCCCTGGCAGTGGGTTTTTCCAAGAGCCAGGAAGGCAGGTGTGCAGGGTTGGGGTGCTAGTGCTGGTGTTTTCTTTAACATCTGTAGTGACTCTCAGTATATAGTGTTTGAGATCTTTAGTCAGCTCTTAATCTGTATTAAAAGTAAAAAAAAAAAAAAACACAAAACACAATGGAAAAACGAACAAAAAAAAAAAAGAGTGAAGTCAGTCTGTGTCGGCCACAAGTAAAATAAAATTTGAAATATTCAGATTAAATAAATATGAGATCTTTTTTTTTTTTTTCCACTCATTCCATGCCAGGGCAGTAGTCCTGGAATACACTTACAGTACCTGAAAAATGCTGGTGTGTTTTGTGGGTGGAAAGTAAACAGAGATCTTGTCCAAACGTGGCTCAAGACAGACAGGAGAGGTTAACCCTCCCTGCACTGACACCCAAAGAAACCTTCAGGAACCTGTCTGTGCGTGGCCACCTGCCAAAGGGGCTGGGCTGTGTTAGCTCAGAGTCAGTCACCCAGTCAGTGGAAAGTAGGCAAAACCGCTCCATTACTTAGCTCCAAGTATGGTTGTGATCTGCCTTAGCCCATTTCTCAGTCACTTTCTGATGTCCTCAAGGTTATGTTGCAATCTAGAATTACTCTGCACAACCGGCGATCCGTCCCACCTCCCGGACAAGGATGGTTTTCCAGAGGAGGCTTTGCCTTGTTCTGCCTGTGACAAGAACGATTCCAACCTGAGAGGTGGGAGAAGCCTTGCCCTGGCATTGCTGCTGCCTCCTGCCCACTGGTCCCCTCCCCGTGGGGCAGGGATTGGTTTTGTTGGATTGTACCTGGCCCACCAGGACAGCAGGGCAAGTCCTCCGTGAGACATTCGTGTCCTCCTCTGTTGCATCTCTGAAGGAGGAGTAGGCAGATTGCTGGATGTCAGATAGCTATCTGATTTAAATGAGATTCTATACTTGTAAAAAAAAAAAAATCAATAAAGATTAAAGAAGAACATGTGTTGGTTTCTGTTCAGAACTGTCCTAATGTATCTCAGGTAACAATGAGAAGGTGGTGTGATATGAGCAGTGGCTTTAAGCAAATCTGGACCTCAGCCTTGAGAGAAGTCCTGTGATCTGTTCCCCTCATTTGGCTCATCAGTTCACAGTCCTGCAGTTCCTGATCCTCATCACAAAAGCCAGGCAATTACATTGGGTATTTCAAATTGTTTTTCTCCCCAAGCCCTAGCTGAGGTGTTCAGGACCAGGCTTTCCCCAGGCTGGGAGGATTGCTGCACACCTCGGTTTCTGGTTTCCCCAAGCTAAAAGCCACTGGGGCTGAAATACAGTTATCACTGACACAAAACTGAGCACGTGGCCTCCTCCATGTCAGAGCAACACCAGACCTGGCTGGAATTACAGCCCAGGTGAGAGGCTTTGGTCAGTTCCAACCCATAAGTCAGGTTTCAAATTTACTGCAGAGGCAAGCGTTTTACCAGGCTTCAAGTCACTCACCAGGGGAATGAAACAGGGCCCTGCCATTTCCAGGCTCCTGGGAGAGGTCCAGCAAAGTCAGTGAAGGCTGCTGCAGAAGTTCAGAGACTTCCACTTGGATCCAAGAACACTCCTTGGGGGGGATTGGTGGCACACAAGCAAAAGAGTGAGGTCCGAATCCCTGGAAATCACAAGCTTGGCCACAAGTCCAACAGACTGGATTAAGGCCAAACCTGTGCTTGGAGACACCACTGTGAGATGAGCTACTGCAAATTCCTCATCTGTGCAAGGGCATCCACTCAAAACTTTTCCTGCAGGCACATAAATACAGCCCAGTCCCCCTGCAGCCCCCTCTTTAATCCTTTGTCCAGGATACACTTAGACAAAACACGTGAAAAACCCCCAAATGATTCAACACCATTTTTTCCCAACAATACCAACACTTGGATCTGGGTGTCCTTTGGTACCACCAGCACTGGCAGGGAAAGGTCTCCTCCTGCTTTGGAGATGAGCAAGAATGAGGCTTTGGCTCCCTGGAATGAAAGAGATTTGACATTAGCTTTGTGCAGTTCAGGTTTCATGGCTGCCCCCCCAGTTTCAGTGACAAAGAGACACAGGAGACTGAAAAAGAAATTAAAATCATCTGTCCAGTTTTATCATGAGTTAAACTGTGAGCAGGGAAATGGTAAGTAAGAAAAGGAACTTGGGACTGCAAATCAAGACTAATCATTAGTCTGCATTCATTCTGAAAGCTTGACATTTCAAAGAGAAAAAAATACTAAAAACCAAAATTTGCTTTAAATGGACTATGTACAATGTAACAGCATTTTCTCTATAAAAACTGGAAAGTAAAATATTTCCATTTTAAATCATTATATATACATTGTACACACACTGCCCTAGTGCCTAGGGGAAGGGAAGATGCTACTCTTGTATCCCATCATAGCTACAATATCATATCATAAAGATCAGCCAAGAAAGCTTCAAGGCTGACTTTTGAACAAAAAGGGAAGTTAGACCTATTGCAAAATGTAATTGCCTAACAAAGCACATTATGAAATCAAGAACTCACCTGCAATATACCCACTGGAGATGGTACCAGTGCAATGGTGTCCATACCTGTAGGACTTTCTTTGCAGAAATGCTCCTTTTGCACTCATGCCAACAAGATACTTCACACGAGTGGTTTTTCCCCTTCAAAATCCACTTTTCCATGCATCCCCAAATCTATGGAGCCAGAGATGGTGCAACTCCAGGTTGCTGGAAGCAAACCAGCTGGATTTGAGGGGAAGATCATTCCTCCTGCTCCCCACAGGTTTTCCAAACAGTTGGGATCTTCTTGCTCAACTGCAGACAGTAGCCACATGGGAGGTTTCACTCACTCAGCCTCCTTATGTTTAAGGCCCTTTTTGTCAAACTTTCAAGGCTTCTCCTGAGTCCTGGAGGGTTTCCCTCTGCCGTGTGTATCCATGGAGCCCTCACAGAGGTGACAGCCCTTGGTACCAGCAAGTAGCAAAAAGCAACATTTTTTTTTTTTTTTTCTAGCTGCATCCTGAATAATCACTTCACAGGTTGGTCAGATATGAAATGAGCTCTTTATTGAATACAAAGTTTGAATCCCAACCAAGGGTTTGTAAATCATTCCAAGAATTAAGGGGGTAAACAATGGACTAAAGTTAACTAATAACACTTATTCTCACTGGATTTAAAATATCAGCAGGGACTCCAGCATAGCACAAACTGAAATAGCTCCAACTACTAATCACAAAACCACTTCTTGGAAGAGAAATAATGTTTGCCCAGAGGGCAGAAGGAAGAATCACAATACAGAGAGAAGTTTTCTGAGCACTTTCCTTCATAAAATTTTGATATTTGTATTGTAATATTGAGAACTGGAATTAAATACAGGTCCAGAAAGCACAACCAAAACCTTTCAGAGCAAGTAGTTCGTACAGCAGCAGCTTTTATTGAAAAGGCAGTTCTTGTTTCAAGTTTAATTAACCTGACACTTGGCTAACTAGAAACTGGAGTGCTCCTTGGGTTTTCAAGAGCATCTTCTCACCCTTAGGTTAAACTTCATGATCCCTTCAAGGGAAAAGCTGCTCCACACAAACCCAGGTGAAGAGAAGCTGCTGCCAGAGAGGAAAAAGCAGGGGAATGGTCAAGTGCAGAATGTAACAATTTCCACCCCACAAATAACCTCTCAGTGGCTGCAGCCAATGCTGGGCAGCAGCTCTGGGGGGATTCTCAAACCAAACCAGAGCAAGGGGTTGGCAGGGGAAGGGGCTGGGGCCACCCAACCCTGCCCCAGCCCTCCTGTCACCACAACACATGAAGACAGCACAGGAGCACTGGGAATGCAGCTGGGCAAAGGGCTGTACACATTAAATAACCAAGGGAATAATCTCTTAAAACTCCAGATATACACAAATAAACAGGAAAAACCCCACTTTCCATAGGTAATCCTAAGGCAGCTCCAGAGAACACAAACAGTAAATACAAAAATTCCACGTTCCTCGTTTTTTCCTGGTGATCCATGCAGAGAAAGGAGTCAGGTTTATGAAATTCAACACAACCCAAGCAAAAGGCAGCGTGTCCATTGGCCTGTATGCAAAGGAAGCAAGGGAACGTGCTCTGTGACAATGGACTGTAGAAAATACTGTAACCTTGGATACAGATTGCAAGGACACCGGGCTCTGGCTGGCAGCACAATGCCCGAGCTGCTGCTGAATGCAAGAGTGAGTCATTTTAATGGCTGGGATGTGGCAGGGAGATGATCCTGGTTGTGCAATGTCTTTATCAGGGGGATCTACATGCAAACCATTTGGTGTTTTCCCATGACGTCAAGGCGTTGGGCTCAGAATGCTTTCTGCTCACCACACAGGCAGTGGTGCTGCCTGCTGCTTTCCCTGCTGGAGGGAGCAGGCAAGCAGTAGTGTCAGACTTCAGTCAGCTCTGCTGCAATTATAATTGTAAATGTCAATTCCTTGTTTTCATGGGCCAAAAGCCACGCTGGCTGCAGTGCAGAGAGGGAACTTACTTGCCTAACAAGTACAAGACAAACATCACTGAGAAAGGCTTTTACAGCAACCTCACCAGCACCACGTCTGAAGCACCAACTGCTCCAAGTTTCACGTTGCAGCCTCCTTTATTTGTGGCATTCTCTTTAATTAGAAAAAATAAAATAACCCCCCCTATCTAGCTAAGTGTTCAGGAACTGTGGTGGAAACCCAGGCTAACAATAACCTCCCTTTTCCCAATATAGCATTTCATAAGCAACAGCCTCTGCGTCAGCCAGCGACTCCCAACCACTTGAGAAGTCCCCTGGCTAGCAGCGAGGCGAGGCGGCTGCTTCAAGTCAGATGGTGCTGAAGTGCTCCTGTAATTCAGGATGCAAAAGGAGAGTGCTGGCTCCCTGTGCTGAGCAGCCCCCAACCCCCCCTGGGAAGACCTGCACAGAATCAGCAGCCCCTGATTCTGATGGAAAACAAGGGCTGTGGTCACACACTACGGTGCTGACTGACTGACTGCTGTAACTATTGCACACCTAATACAGGAATCAGAGAGCAGGCAGTGAGTGACTGTCCTTTTTTTGACAATGAGTGGGCAGCAGAAGGTAGGCAGGCACTGTCACTCTATTGAAAATCTGCTACTTGATTAGCTTGAGCTTGTGACTGGAAGCACAAGTTGCTTATTTTATGAAGGAGCTAATTTCAGGCAGTAGGAAGATTTATATTAATCTGTGTAAATAAGGGGCCAGACACCTAGCACTCTGATTAGCCAAGATTGCTTCATTTGGTATAATTAATAGTTTAGTATAACAAAGTTGTGTCTGTTTTTTTTTTCAATACAAAGCATCACTTTTCCTCATTGTAATCTATATTTCAGCAAACAACCACCCATCAGTGTCAGCTACTCAGGAGGCCGGAGTAACTCAGAAGAGCTGCTGGTACCTTTGTCGAGAATGTTCTGAGACACTTCAGCCAAAGAATGAAGCAGCAAGTTGTACCTGATGGATAAACACCCCACTTCACTGCATACCAAGACTGGAGAGGGGTGAAGCTCTTGCAATGATGCCACAAAGCTCCCACTAGGTTTAAAATCCTGTGAGTAGAACCAAAGCTGATTGCACTGCTGCCTGGATGTGCATCTGAAGATAAAATCAAGTACTTTAGATATATGGGTAACATTTTGGGACACTCTGTTGGGCCAACCTCCTTCTGGTCTGATAGCTGCACCTCCCCTAACCAGCAATGGGTGGGTGTGCAATACCCTGCTCCAAAACCCAACCAGGCTGCAGTGTTAAATCACTCAGGAGCTCAGGACCATCCTGTGCTGCCAACTCTGAGTCAGACAAACAGGTTACTACAGAGAGCAGCAGACTGTGCAAGCTACACACAGGCACCCCATCCAGAAAAGCATATTGATGTTCAGAAATGTTAATGTACATCCAGAGAAGCAGACACACTGCATCAGAGGAGTCTCCAGTTCTCAGCAGTGATGCAGCCACACAAGTGCCAAGGGGTCAGGGGGGACACAAGAACCCAGACCTGCAGGAAGGAGTCTGTATTTACACCTCCAGAGAAAGAAACTCTGTATTGCTACAGACTGCCAGGCTCAAAATCCAGCTTCCTGTACTAATGAATCCAGATAGAAGAGGGAGAATTCCAACAATTTTTCCAAGTCCTTATCCCCCAGTGCAAACCAGTTATGCACAGAAATGCAGTATAACTTACAATACAGAACAGTCAGAGCATAAATATCCAGTGGCTCTTTTCAGGCTCATCCCTTCTAAGCAGATAATTCATTTTGCCTTGAAAGTTACTGTGACTTGTGCATTGTGTGCATTCCAGCAGTAGAGCAGCAAATATCTAAAGAAAAACATCCTGGTCCATATACCACAAACATCAAAGAAGAGATATGCTTGCAAATATGTACTTCAAGTATTTAAATGGTCACTTCCATGCAAACCAGTCTAGCTCTGCAGTTTTTCTTGGAATCTGGCTATTGGCCTCTCTCAGAGACTGATGCTCCTGGTTAGCAGAGTGGTTTGTTACACAGACTAACTCACTTTCACCTTGGGGAAAGACTGAAATGCCACATTTTTTTGCCACAGTGCAATTATTTTCTGGTTATTTCTGAAACCCCATCCATTTCAAGTGAAATTCTTCGTGAGAATTGGCAGGTGACTGTGGCTTTAGCCCATTATGGTACCAAAAACACTAACCACACCCCAAACCCTTCCACTTACCCTACCACACCATCACCCCAAGTGTCCTGTTACTCTCAGACCCCATCCTCCACCTTCAGTGCTGCTGCTGCTTTCAGAGCAGGTCTGGCAAAATGAGACCTGGAGGTTTGGGCTCCACACAGTTGATCCAGAAATTTGCACAGCTTGCATGGTACTGGTGCCCTCCATATGCCAGCTTGAAGTTATCTGTTTCTGAATTAAAGGCCTAAAAAAAAATCACAAGAATTGAAACAAGTGTGAGAGTCTCATCTGCTCCAGAGTCAGGGAGCTGGAGTGGAAAATGGATACTGCAGAGGTACCACCCCAGCACCCTCTCACTCTGGACAGACCACCCAACAAACAACATTCTATTTCAATCTATGGGTGGACAAAACCCCCCAGCCATCACCCCTGATCCCTCCTTTGCCTGTCACACCTTGTTTTATGGGAACCATCTGATGAGGATGCTGCTGAATCTGAACCTGGCAACTAACTCACCTTGTTTCACTCATCTTCTCCTACCTCTCCATGCAAAATAAAAGCTTGTTTGCCAGCCAGCAGATAGCTACTGCATTTATTTCACTGGCTCAATTTTTGCTGTGATTTAGGCAGGTGCAACTCTTTGTATTAGTGTTATTTCAGGTTGAATTTGATCTACTTTCTTCTGCTAATTGAATCTGATTTACAAGAGCAGCTCCTGAGCAGAGCGTGTGAAGCCACAAACACGTTAAAACATCTCGATGTGTGTTGCTAGGAGATACTTTTCAATGATTCACAGCTACCTTTTTAAAAAAAAATATTCTGACTCTCTTCCCCACACCCTGGATTCCCTGCAGAGATTTCTAAAAATGCCACTGCCTACCACATAGAGCTAAAAGTCAATATTTGTAGCAAAAAACCCTACTGTTCCCCCTCCCTCTCCTGTCCAGACACACAGGCAGATCCAGGCTCAGAGACTCACTGCAGTGGATTTTCCCCACATGACAGAAGTAGCACAAAACCAGAAGGTAATCACATGATACAAGCATGCAGACAAGACAAAGGGGAGGCTCTGGAGCATGTTAGTTGATCAGATCAAGTGTTACAACCACAAAAAATGACTAGAAGAAAAGGATTCATGATTGGTACAATTGAGAATGAGAGCTGAAAGCCAGCTAGCAGCTCAGCCTTCCACACTCAACTAAGAATGATTCTATAAAGAATATGTTTTTTACAGATTCATACTTTTCTAGGAAGCTCTTCCACGGGTTTCTCTTCTTTCTGAAATAACGTGGAAACCAAAAAGTCAGGAAAACTGCTAGTAGGTGTTACTTGGCTGGCATTACTCTGTACATATCCTGGGATTCCCTCCCAGCACTGCTAATTGCAATAGTCCCCTCCTGGTCATCCTTGGAGATGCATTTCATGAAGAAAAGTCATTAAAAGATGTTTATTTTTTAAAGACATACACTTTTTAAGTATTTATCCCAGTTTCTTCCCCATTACGAACCATTTAACTCAACCCTTTATCCACGTTTGTGTCCAAGGAATGTAGGACACTGACTGAGTCCCACCTATGGGTCGTATTCTGCCTTTGCCCCTTCCAGTTACAAATTACAGCCATAAAATCTTTTTAAATACACCCAAGGCCTAAATGCAATCCAAAGAGCAAATGAAATAATGAGTTTAACAGCAGAAGCCATGATACTTACTTTACTTCTTGAATCCACATTTAGGAGGCACACTCCACAGGCAAGGTCTTGGGCATTCTTAATCCCTGGGCGCAGCATACAAGAGGAGAAATCCAGGGAGTTTTCATCTGGCTAAAGACATGAGACAAGAAGCTGGAGGCATTTGCAGTGGCTACAGAAGTTTCAGACATCACGATAACAATTATTGATCTGGTTGCTGCCCAGAGGCACAGCACCACACCAGCAAGGCAGCAGAGATGAGATATGGCATTTTCTCATAGGCTGATGTGTGATTTAATCAGAGCCATCAGTAGGTATTTGCAATCCTGCCATGCAATCTCCATCAGCATTAATTTATAACACTCAAGCTCTCAAAAAAAAAAAAAAAAAAAAAAAAAAAGGGTTAGACTACAAAGGAAAGAATTCTTAAGTTCCACCTTCCCACATCAAAAGGGGAAGAAACTTCTGAGGAGAGAGAAAGAGCCCAGGCGGCGGCTGCTCCATCCCAACTGCAGCCTGTGAAGAACTGGCCCAAGATAAACCCTGGAATGCAGCAACTATTTGTGCAGCTGCAAGGGAAGGAGCCACCAAGTTCCCTTGCTCATATTTGAAGTGGTGTCTGTGGCAGTGTTTATTGTCCTGAATTCCCTATTAGTGCCTGATCCAAAAAAAAAAGAAAAAAAAAGGGCAGTTAATTCTTTCTGAAGCTCTGTCTGAAGCCAGAGCATGGCACAGCACTACAAAACAGGATATTAAGGTTAACCAAAGCAGAGAAGAAGAATTAAGGTCACCAGCCATACACAATCTCAAGTTAGAGAGAGGCAAAGGCTGGCAGAATAAGCCTGCAAATCAGTACTAAATGAAGACACTCACTTCTCCTGTACATGAGTTTACATTCCAGCCACAAGATAAATGAGAATTTACAATTTTGCATAAGGGTGGCATAAAACTCTGGAAGTTTTTGTTTGAAGGTGGCAGTGCAAATAAAAACAAGGGCTAGAAATAAAAGCAGATTTAAAAAAATTTAAAAAAAGGTGTGATCCTAGAACACGTGTGCTCTTCATCCCCACCCTGGGTATGCTGCTCACGCTCCCCTGCTGAATGGCTGGAGAATCATTGGAGTAGTGAAAAAACAGCCTTTAATCTTTAAGTAGATCAATCAAATTAATAAAGGCACTCTAATATTTGTTTACTAAATGCATGAGAGAAGCAAAGGAGAAGGTCATCCTGTAATTTGGAGTGAAAAACCACAAGACTGTGCATAAAATTACCTTGTAACAAAATCCTTTAAAAGATAAAATTAACCTTTCCAAGCACATGCCTCTGAGCTACAATACTGCTCCCTGCTTAAATGCCACTTCTGCATCAGCTGGGATCTGTGGCTGAAACACCCAGGGAAGAAGATATGGGTTTCACACCTTCCAGTGGAGGAACAGAAAGGGACCAGAGAACACCTGGCCAAGCTCTGGGCGTTAAGGTAATCCCTCTAATCTTCAAAAAAAAAGCAGTTTAGGGACTACATTTTAATCCACTTCCTGAAATCAGGAGAAGATTCTGATAGCTTTTTAGATTGTTATTGTCAGCAATGCCAAACAGGTGAATCCCAGTCTATCAACTTCATTTGCCAAGCAGTATAACATAGAAAGCACTGATTTCATACTATGCCAGGCTTTATGTAACACAGGACAGAACCAAAAATACCTGCATGGCACCACCTAAATTACTAAGGCAGTAAGATAACATTTTGCACATAAGTTTCCTTACAGAGAACTTTAAACTGCATATCCCAAATATCTGCCCAATTTCCATTCTGCAAGAGGAAAATCCAAACTGCAAAGCTGGGACACCCCATGAAGTCACTTTACATATCATTACAACTTGGTTTTTTAGTAAAGACAGAGCTGATGTTTGGTCTTACTGTTAAAGCAGCAAGTGACATGAAGCTGATGAGGTTGTTCCACACTTTATCAATGTCCTTCAGCAGCTGCTGGAGTTTCTCGCTACAAACAGCAGTAGCTTTGATACCCAGCTCTACTCTCTTCGTTACTCTGTAGACTTCAACAACCCCTGTTGATACAAAACACAGGGGAAGATTGCAGAGAGTTCACTACAAGCAGGGGCTGCCAGAACCTCAACTCAGAGCAGGAAACAGGCAGGGCTGTCCATGAAAGGTGGTCATGAGAGGGGATTTCAAAGTAGTAAATTACATTTACTGAGTAGAGGAATTGTTTGTTACTTTGGTGCAGGCAAAGATGAGGTAAAAAATAAATAGCATATTGGGAAGAGTGGTTCTGTGTCACTGCTTTTCTGAGAAATTCCAGTGTAAGAGACAAGGCAAACCATACCTAGTAAGTATTCCATGCCTTGAGCAGACTGGATAACTTCAGTGCAAACAGATGAACTGCTTATTCCATTTAAGGTATCATTTGCTTTCTTTATGACCTGGTAGATAAGAATTTCATAAAAAGGTGGTGTCAATAATGGTTATTTCAAGGTAGATAACAAGATTGTCCCCAGCAGAAACTGTTATACAAAGCAGGAGGCAAATTACATAAGAAATAATTGCCATCCACCACCACGTGTTTTTATATATTCAAGCTGCAGCTATTAGAAGATCAGGGGAAAAGTATGAACATCTAAAACCTGAATACATTTCCCCAAATATTTGCATTACCAAAATAATAGCTTTAAGAGTATGCATTCATTGCTATCTAGCTGAGTAACAGCAGTCACAGTTTGGGCTGTCTAACACTCAGATGCAAAGAAGAAATTTTAAAGAAAACTAAACTGGCTGTGAAACATCTGACACCCATTACCAGAAAATTAATGGCCTCTCTACACAGCACATTAAACAAGGCCATTTCTCAAGAAATGCAGAGGAGCCAGCTGCTATCTGTGCCCTGAACAACATGGCTTACTGGGCACCCAGAACACAGGAACATCACAGTCATTCCTATCTTGAGATTTTACCAACAGCCAAGCTAATCACAAAGGGCAGGGAGATTTCTACAGGCCCTTCAGCTGAGGAGGTGATATTTCTGCTGCCTGACACCTTTTGTTTTCAAAACTGTGATTCACTTGGGCTGATTCACACCCTTTCTGTGCCTCTGTGGGCTTAAACACTGAAGCAGGTGGTACCTTTAGGAAGAAGGAAAAGGTTTTGGAAACTGTTCACTTACCTGCAGGGCACTCTCCAAGCACCTTTGCCATTCATAAGCATACCTCTCACTTTCCTATGTGAAAGAAAAGGACAGTCTGAATCCTGTTCCTGCACACATTTCCCTGCTTCTCACCCCAAGAAACAGACATTAGGCAGGGATTCTCAGGGACTACCTGCAGATTGGCTATGTAAACTTTTAACATACCAACTCCCAACTTCCTCTCTGTTCTTTAAATATTCTTTTTGCACCTGTACTCTAAAAATTTGACTTCTGGCAGTTAGAACTTGTTTCAAAAGGAAGAACATACATGAATGGGTCACCTGACACATTTGTTACAAGTCTGTTGCTCAAGAAATTGAGGTGAGGAGAATTTAATCCAAGTCCTCTTACCATCTATTCTCAAGATGAGCAAAGAGCAGTAACTACTATGAAGCCAAAGATGTTGAAACACTTCTCCAAACCAATGGTCTTGGTGCCAAAGCTGGGATCAGATTTAAGTGAAGAGTAATTTCCATTTACAAGCTTAGACAGCAAAGTCAAGTGATTCTGACTGACTTTCAGACAACAGCATTTTTTATTCCCATTTCACAAGACTTTAAAGGCATGAGAGAAGAAACTTCCTTTAAGGGCAGTTTCCAATCAGAACATCTAACCTTGCCCAGGTGCCATTTCAGAACCACACCCTGAACTCAACGAGCTACAGTCCCAAAGAGCTGGATACAGAACCCCCCCCCCGATGCCTCACTGAGGAAAATAATTGCCAATTTACTTGCATTCCAGATAATTCCTTACCTCAACTTCCCCAGTCAGGTCTTTGTATTTGTCTCTGATGACAGGCAGGGCAGGCTTCTCACTGAGAGTGTTTGAACGATCTCTGAATGGCTGCTCCAAAACTGGCAAAGGTGAGGAGCGACTGATTTCCCGATCACCGAGGCTCAAGCTCCTTTTGTGAGACCCTAGAAGTCAGGATATAAACAAGTCACTGTTTTACTCATCAAAGCATGGGCTACTTAAAATTAATAAAGCAGGAGCAAGGGATGCCCCACTCCACTAGAAGAACAAAGCTTTCTGTTTATTGGTGCCTGGTGCAGATTTCCCCAGTTCCCCAATTCTTATAATTTTTGGCATAAAAATGTTTTTCTTCTAGAAAGAGACCAGCTCCAAATGCTACAGAAATCCACAAGAAGATTTGGCTTGTTTCCAGCAGCCTTTGGAACAAGCCCCACTGGCTAATTTCTAATTTGATTAGAAAACTTAGCCTTTGATAAGGTCCATGCATTATGGGCTTCTTCCACTCTGAGCAGCCTTACCTTGAACAGAGAGGTCAAACGTAGCCAGCTCACTCCTGATCATTTCTTCACTAGATTTCACCTTGCCTTGGGAAGTTGCCACCAAGAAGTCAAACTTGCTGATCTTTGGCTTCTCACTTTGGAATTCTCCAAAGTCATCTGTGGACTCTCTTTGCAGCTCAGAAGGGAGAGCTCCAGCAAGGAAATCTGCCTCCTGATTCGTGTCAGTGGCTGCTGCATCCTGGGCTTCTGATGAAGGTCTTGCAAAATCACCAAAGTCTCCAGTGTCATCATCACTTGGACCACTGGCTATTGGTCCAGAGTCTTTAAAGTTTGCAAAGGCTGCAAAGGAAACATCCTGGAAAGCATACTCACTAGAGAAGGTTGTCACTTTGGAGACTGTTGTCATGGTAATGTTTTCTGAACTGCCAAACAAGGTCTCCTTCTTCTGAAGGACAGAAGTAGCCGCAGAGGATCCACTTCCTGAAGACTGGCCAAGGGAGGAGAGCTTCTTGCCCTGATGAATGTCTTCTTTGTCAGACCAGTCATAGCTTGCCAGGCTGCTGACTGCAGACCCACTGTTATAGCTTCCAAATGGGGCACATTTTAAGTCATCTATATCTGAGAAAAACAAACCCCTACAATTAGAACCTGAAGTTCAAACGTTAATCACTCCACATGCTATAAACACCAAGAGTCTTAAAGAACTGCAAGAACAAACACAGTGAACTGTTGTTTCCATGAGGCTTCAACTGCACAAAAATAACCTGGAAAACACCTACACATATAATACAAAAATTTCTCACTTTAATAAACGTAAGCCTTGACCTTTGAGTATTGCCTTGTATTTTAAGCTGGAAGTCACCATCCTGCTATGGGTAATGAAGAAACACACACAAAAAATGTATCTAGGCAGTAGAGGCTGCACAGCTCACCAGCTCAGCTTTCTGATGCTGGCTGCAGCAAACCAAATGTAAACATTAGCAACTCAAACATCTTATCGCATTATTTCATCTTATCAAAACCAACCACACAGAAGACTGGGCTAACTTTTCCATTCCCTCCGATAAAGCAGTAATACAATTTAATTTTATATTCATGCTTTGATACAAATAACACGTGAAAACGTGCTGCAAGAATTTTGAAAAAGCAGCAGTCCTGCTGAAGCTTATCACAGCTACAGCAGCGCCGTGCGGCCGACTCGTCAGACTCAGAGGTCCCAGGAATGACAGGAATATTGGGAATGTATCACACTTCAGCTTTCACAAACTACTTATTCAGTTAGGTAGAGAGAAAATCCAATTATTTTGCAGAAAGCTCCAAACACTTATACTCACCTGGCAATTACATGGGCCAATAGGTTCTCCTCACTGCCATGAGCAGGTATGAGGCAGATCCTGGCTGCTGCTTACATTGGAGCCAGCACAGTGCCCAGGGTCTGCTGGGCTCTGTCTGCCACTCATTGAACTGATCTTTCACATTTAGACTGAGATTGATCCAGAGTGAAGGCACAGAGAGCCAGGGGCTGGGTAGTTTTCATTAAAGCACTAAAAAAAAAAAACCAAACCAAAAAAACCCAACCCAAAAAGCCCTACTAAACTACACTTGGCATTTGTTTTCCAGCATTAACAGTTGTCAGTCTGGATTAGACATTCAGCTGCTGCTCAGTGCCTGGGGTCAAATGGTCTGGAGGTAAAGCAAACCCAGAAAATATATTCTCTGAGCAGTGTTTCAGCTGAGACTCCTCTGACAAACATTATGGGCTTAACCAGCTGGCACATGGTAGCAGCAACTTGGTTTAATAGAGCAGGGTGGGAACAAGCTGACTTCCCAGCTGCCCTCTTGCTTCAATCTGGCCACCCCATCCTGAGGAGGAATAAGCCATTTCAACAAAACATTCCTGCCTTCATTTATTCATTTCACTGGGAGGGGAGAGCTAGGCTTTAGGCTGCTTTCCAGGCACGACCCACATACATAGCTAATTAGAAAGTCCAAGAAATGCACAATGTAATGATGGAGTTTAATGGCCATGACAACAAAAGGCCCTTTGCCAGGGGTCAGCCAGGCAGGGTGTGTTCTGTCAGCCCCTTCCTGGGGGAGTCTTCCTGCAGCTGCTGCATTTGCAGATGACAGCATCTCCATCACAGGCCTTGCACATCCCTACAGCAGGGTTTCAAAGTGCCACTCGAATATTAAATCTGTGGAGCAAGCAGTTTACAGAAGGGTAAACAGACAGGAGATGAAATCACCTGCTTGTGGCAAAACTGAAGAGAACGAAGGCTCTGAGGTGAAAAGGAGCTGACTTGCAAGGGATCAGTAATTTATCACACCAAGCCACACCTTGTGCTCTCAAATACATGGTTTTGTTTAAAGAAGTTAAATGAAAGCTTCACTGGCATTAAAGAGAGTGCCAGAATAACCTCCAGAGTGTCAGCCAACTGTAATTAATCCTGGGATCTTGAAAACACCCCAGTCTACTAAGCAACCTCTTTTTCTTCCTTTTTTTTTTTTTTTTTTTTTTCCCCCAGTTTGTGTTGACTCCAAAAGCCAGCAGAGATTTAAGCATGGCTATTGCTTCAGTGTTCACCAGGAAATGAAAAGGATGAGTGATGCTGCTCCTGCGAAGATCTGCACATTCTGTTGGGAAGGATTTCAGGGATAATTGGTATGAGCTGGAGCTGCAAACACATGCTAAAGGACCAGGTCAGTGTACTCCTGATCTGGGCTCAGGGACAGCCAGAATTAGCAGCCAGATTAGCAGGATCTCTGGTGGGTCCTGAACACCCCATGCTTCACCTGCAAGCCAGAGTCATGGTAGGGAGGGCAGAACAATGTTATAATTATTCACAAGCTAAGATTCAGGACTCTCTACCTGACTTCATGCAGACGTGAAACCCATCTGCAGAAGTGGAGTTGAAAGAGTGGAGTTGAAATGTTCATTATACACATTTTATTTATTTGGATTGTCACAAAAGAATTGTTCTGGTGAATAAACTTTCCTAAGAGTATTATGCTACAGGAAAAACACTGTGTTCAAAGTGTTTGCAGCTCGGGCAGTCCTAAAACAACTTATGGAAAGGTATGCACAGCTGTCTGTAAGCCAAAGCAAACCAGCTTTCCTGAGAAGTTCTATTGCATTGCAAAAAGCCCAGCAGATTGCTGTGCCAGGCACTGCATTTCACAGAATCACTTGCCACAAGTTGGATCTATTTTTGTGTAGAAGAAGTAAAATCATAAGGCTTGTCAGAGCCACAGCAAAACCAAGGGCTTAGCTGAGCTCCTGGTGCCCTTGCTGCATAATGAGAGGAAAGAAGAGGAGAGGAGAATTCCCCCCCTGCCAGGGAGCAGAACAACTTGCCACCAGACTAATAAGCAAGGAAGCAGTTTACATGTGAAAAGCACTTCAGGGTTCACCCCTGGGAATTCTTCATGCCGTGGGTGTTTTTATTATTACCAAAAGGACTGTTTTATTAAACAGCATCAAGAACTGCTCCCTCCAACAGCCTTCTTCTTAAAGACCACAGATAGGCTGAACTGATCAAAAAGCAGCAGGTACAAAGCTGCAGTTCTAGCCCCTGGTGTAACAAAAGCTTAATTTTCCTGTTATGGCTATTCACAGTTTAAAAACATGTATGTGTATCAGGAAGGTTTTTTCCAAAGCAAGAGATGGTTAAGTGAGGGGGGAAAAAATTAAATAAATAAAATATGCATTTTCTCCCAAAGCAAAAGGTTTGAAATATTTACCACCTATTTTCCATCCATATTGAACTACCAAAGCCATAGTCCAACCTGTCTGATCATCACCTGGGGACATGTACAGCTCCACAAGCCAGCCAAGACAAGGGGCAGAGGAAGAGCTGTCAAGGAATACGCAGGAGAACAGTGACAGAAGATGAAATAAAGCTAAAATGCTCTTTGCCAGTGTTATCTCATCTACAGAAAAGCTTGACAGCCTTCAGTTGAGCCAAATATAACAACTTATTTCAGATACCAAGGATTAAGTTATGGCTGGAGGCAATTTACAAGCTGGAGCCTTCAATGTCAACAGTTTAATCACTTAAGGAAAACCCTTGACAGCCTTAGTGATCCTCTAAAGAAACTGGAAAAGACAATTCAGAAGATTGTAATATATCTACTGATTTTAACCAACATAGGAGACTTGCAAGTTTTTGCCTTCCAGTTTATATTAAATTCTGATTAATAAATACAGCTCTTGTTTCAGTTTTTGGTTGTGAGGGTGATGCAGGTGGTAACTAGTTCTGCTGCTGGTGGAAGAGCACCAACACCCAACACACCAAACCCAGGGCTGCTCCACTGGGAACATCACCAGCAGCTCCAGCAAGAAGCCCAGAGGCTGCTGGATGGGGACAGGACCACCTCCTCATGGCTTCCAGGGCCCTCCCTGGGACAGACACAGATGGAGCTGGGAGAGCAGAGGTGGTGTGTACTGCTGCTCCCCTGCCATGCCTTCCAGCAAGCACAACAATCTCTCAGCCCATTTCTCAGCTGGTGCAGTCTGGAGCAGCATTAATGAGAGGGGAGTTACTCCCAATTAACTTTGGCAGAAGAATGGCACTGCCAAGGTGGAACCCAGCTAGAATGCTGCCTGGAAGATAAATTAAAATGAAGGCAAAGGGAGAGAAAAACCTTCAAACCTTGTGGAATGAAGGACTTTGCTAATTATTTTGTAAGTCTCACAATAAACAACATTTCATGGCAGAATAAAGAACTCCTGAGCTTTCCAAAGAGCAGGGAGGCAGCTGAGCTTATCCTGGGGAAGCCCAGGGCAGTTGTGTGTCCCTGCAGCCCTGGAGCTTGGACAATGTTGGGAAACCACAGATGCACTCACTGCTGTCAGAGGCCTTGGTGGGATAAGGAAGTGCTGTTGAGCTCTTGTGTCTGCAGAATTAAACCAAACGAGAGCCAGCAAGTGAATCTGACTGTCAAGTCTGGACAAAAATGTAATAAAGTATAGAGTCATCAACATTACCCTCCCTCCTCCAGGTATGATTAACCAAACAAATACTAATAGTACAAGCCTTGCAGAATTAAGTGTCTCAGCTTTACACTCAAGCCTTCAGTTTAAAAAGCTTTAGGGCTAGGCATAACCTCCTGGGGATGCAGAATGAAAGAGGGGTGTCAGTTTGGTTTGCTTTCTTGTTTTGTTGTTTGTTATTTTTTCTTTGAAAGTCTCTCAAGATTGGTGTGAAGAAGAAAAACATGTATTCTGGTTTCTGGTCTGGTTTTGGCTCTTGAGGCAATGAACTACAAACACCCAGCCTGGGCTGGGTAATGCTGTCACTCCATTCTTCACTCCAGTTTAGGTTTTTACACCTTGCCTGCTAAATTAATGTTAATCCCAAACTGTCAGTGGCCCAGGTTTGGAGGAATTTGAAGTGACATAATTATGTGACAGATTCACAGCTGTCCATTCCTGTTTGAGAGCTTCAGTGCCCAGTAAGCAGGAGTTCCCAAACAGAAGGAGGGAGCAGGGCCCTTCACTTTGAGGCACTAATTAACTAAAGAAATATCAGAATATTGTTGAATGGGCTCCTATCAGTACAAATTCCAGTTGGTTCCCTTCACAAGGGTGTATCATAACCTTGGCTGGCAGCAGGGACACCCAGAGGAGGAGACAAGGGGACAGAGCAAACAGCATTTCTGTCTTCAGCCTCGACTACCACCACACCCTCAAAACCAGCTCACACAGAAACAGCCCTGCCAGCCACACACAGCCTCCACTCAATCCCTCTCAAAAACTGCTCCTTCGAAAAACAGTTTTTAGCCTGATCTGTAAAGTTTCCAAAGTGCACAGGGAGGGAGGTAAACGTGTTGCAAGAGAAGCTCACCCACACCAAGCTCTGCAAAGAGAAAGGCACCCACCAGCTGAAGGGGATACTATGACTTTAAACTTTGTATTGTTCAGGAAAAAGAGAGAGGCTGCAGGTTGGCAACAAATCACACACATCCCCGTATTTTCAAAATATGCCAAGATAATATTTATTAACACAGCAGGACTTACAGATCACAAAAGATAGTGATACATAGGAGCTTGTAAGGGCGTTATCAGAATAAAGCATGCAGGTCAATACTTGCAGAAGAGAGATATCAAAGCAGATCTGAGAAGGCACATTCACACAGGAAATGTTTAGTTGAAATCAGACATTAGAAAAGCAGCAAAAAAATCTGAAGTTGATTAAAATATACAGAGATCTCCAACAATGCCAAAGAAAAAGTTCCTTTACAGATTTGTAAGTGCAGCACATGGATAACCCTTTGACAACACCCGGGTGAGGGTACCCTCCCATTGCAACCTTCAGCAGGACTCAGAACAAATCAGGTTCATGGAATATGAGTAGGTGCTAATTAAAAAGCTTTCCTCTTGGAGTGAAACATAAAATTTGGTTAAAAAGAAGCAGCCTGGTTGAAACTAACAGCATGCAGGCAGTGGTCAAAGGGTTATAGGAGGTAAATGCAAGAGAAATCGGGCAACATTGGTATAATCTTCCTTTCACACAGAGAATTATAGCAAAGTTTAAAGAGACAGTATCCCCTTTGGACAGAGCAAAATGGAAAACCATCCAGAGACCTAAGTCAGTTTTATGGGAAGCAACAATTCCTTCCTAATTCCCAGCATAAGCAACCTACCTGCCAATACCTGGGAGCTAAGCAATGGGAAATCTCAATAGCCAAAGGATAAAGCCCCCTGTGTCAGTGTGTCAGGAAAGTCAAAGCCTTTATCAGCACCTCTGCCATGCTGCTCTTTCCCTGGGGATGTTACATGGTGCTTGGTTCCCAATGGCTAGGCTCCCACTTCACAGCTGGGAGGATGGCAAAGGGATACTGTCCCTTTTTGACATTAGATTTACAGAGGGAAGAAAATTAAGAGGAGAAAAAAAAAAATTAAAATCTGCCTTTTAACTAATGTAAACTAAAAAGAATAAAAATAAAGGGCTTGAACATCAGCAGTTCACAGCTTGAAATGCACCAAACAGACATCAAGGAACACGTGAGCACTGAAGCACTCACAGCAAATCATCCAGAGCAACGCCCTGCTATGAGATCCCAACAGAGCTAAAGGGAGGGAAACTCTCCCTGTGGAAAAACATCTAGCTTGGCACCATAGGAGAATACAGACTTGTTTAAGAAAAATAGCTTCTAATTAATATTTAAGAGTTCAAAAGTTTAGCAACAAGCACACGATCAGCTAACCCCTTCAGACAGACTGAAAAAGTCTTTCCTGCCACAAAGGGCAATTATCAAATCACTGATTTCTGTGGCAAAAGTTTTCACATCCTGTAGAAGAGCTACGTAAGTCAAACTACCACTAAGAGAGGCTAGAAAAATATTAGGAAAAAGTGCTTTCAAAACCAAAGTAAACATTCAAGAATACACTGTAGGTGCTACGTTTTTGACAGCTCACTCAACTTGGAATTTTACCAAGCAGTAATATGAAAATTAAATGTCTTTGCTAATAAATTATTCCTGATATTTTGTACCCTGTTATAGAGTATCTTCCATGTCAGAGTTGCCAACTTCATTCTCTCCCCTACTTAAAAATATCATATAATGCAAAATTACAGTACTGTGTATTTCCTCTACCCATATCTGCCAAAATGGAAGAGATACTTCAGAAGGAAATAACCAATTCTTGCAGTAACAGCTTTTACATTTACAGTTTGTATGCTTCCCCCTGCTCAGAAAAGCCTTTGACTGCATAATACTCCTCGCTAGACCACAGCAATGGTTCCCACATCATTGAAGGCCACAGAACATTTAACTACATCTTATCTGCCTATGTACATATGAGAAGGAAAAGCAGGACACTTGGGAAATGTGTTTTATGATATGCGATCGGATCGGAGCCGGTCAATTCACTCCCCTGGGAGAACCTTCATAAAGGGAAATTAAAGAAGGTGAAACTCTGATAAGGAGAAAGTAAAAGTCCCACTGTTTTAAATTTAGGTCCAAAAGCTATCAGTCATGAGACGAGCATTTACAGGCCCTTGGCACAACTATCCCAGTGAGGGTTTGAACTCTAAAGGGTGTACGCAGTGCTTCTACTTGCAGTCCTGCAGAATACTGGCTACAGAGGTTAAGCCCCCCTGTGAGGGGAATACACTGGTGGTATTGATTAGAGAGCTTTTCAATTAACAGCACAAATTAGTGTTCTGCCTACCCTTTTGGAAGCGCAGAGCGGGTTAAGTCCACAAGCCAAATGCTTTGTTGAAACCAAGAGATTAAAGTGAGACTCTCAGCCATTCATCTTGCTAATATAAACGGAGTGACATTTGTTTGCATTAGGAAACTTTCCACTGGAATCCCTTCAGTGACAACAGCTAACAGGTACCCGTTCTGGGACGTTGTCAAATCTCAAAAATAAACTGGCATGGAATTCAAACTGTTCAATCTATTTATAGTCATCTAAGACAAAAAAAAAAATAAACACTGCCCTGCTAAGGGGCTGTTGGCTAGCGGGTGCACGGCTTCTGAAGTCTTTCACCACTGAAAGACCAGTGCATAATACTGAACTGAGCACACAGACCACCACCAAAACCTCCACCACCTACATTACCAGAGCAATCTAACCAGTTCCTCACCTGCTGCTGGTGGATGCTGGCCACTAATTGTTGGCAAATCCAAAGAGCTATCAGACATGACATGCTTAAGATCTCCTCCCACATCAGCCAGTTTCATGTCAAACTGAACAGACAAGGCATCTTCAGAATCCTCCTTGCCAACACTGCTGCCACCAATAGAAGGGAGATCCAGAGACTTCACTGAAGCAGAATCTTCTTTGGCCTGCTTGAAAGCTGTGACTTTGTCCACCAGGGACTTATCAGCGCTGCTGCATGTGGAAGAAAACTTGTTGGAGTGGAAGTCGGCAAAATCGTCATCGCTCTTCACCGAGGAAAGTGTGTTGTCCTTCCCCTCCTCAAAGCCTGCTCCAGAGCCCTCCAGGGAAAGCTGTTTGAAGATATCATACTTGGTGGGTGTAGCTGTGGTGGCAGAACTCTGCCCACTCTTCACCGTGCTGGCAGAGGAGCCAGACTGAGGAACAGGACCGGCCTCAGGCTTAGGTTCATTGTGTTTGTCATCTGCTTTTTGTTCAGAAAATCCACTGCTATTGTTGAAAGCCATAAAATCTGCAAAGTCATCTTGTCCACTGGCTGATGAGCAGTTAGAAAATTCCCCAAAAAGGTTGAACTCTCCAAACTCATCTGCTAAGCTTGAAGTTTTGCTGGGTGCTGGTTGGGCAGCAGAAGGAAGAGGCGGTGGAGGAAAGGAGCCCAATTTTGATGTGTTAAATGCAGGTGGAAAGGATGGCTGCTTGCTTTCACCAGGAGAGGAAAAGAGATCCAAGTCTGCCAGGTTCAAAGAGGTCTTTGCTTGTGTTTGCTGTTTTGACTGAACAGGCACAGAAGGGAAGGACGTGGGGAAAGCTTTGTCTTTTGTAGGTGGCTCTAAGGGTGAGATACTGTCAGCGGTTTTAAAATCTGTGAAACCATCGTCGGTTCCTGCAGGCTTGAATTCTGCAAGGTTATCTCCTGAGAGTAAAAACAACAAAAAAAACCCCATGAGAAGACATCACAGTGACAACAAACACACCACACTCACACCATGCAAGCAAGCAAATTATTTCATGCAACGTCAGAAGTTTTTATGCAAAGTATTTAAATTAAGAGCTCAGGAAGCACGGAGAACTGCAAACTCAACTTTTGGGAACCACACGAGTTTCAAGGTCAGCAATTCTAATTTTCATTCCAGCAAACACTAAGTCTTTCAAATAGCCTCAGAGTCATATTACACTCCCTTTACACTGAGTTAATATCAAAACACACCGTGGCCAGTGCTTCCAAAAGGTGATCAGCACTGTCTCGCTCAGCTTCCAGGTAAGTTGTTTTCCCCACCTCATCCTTCCCATATTTGCCAAGCAATTAATGTAATGATTAATTTCACTTACACCAATATGGCTTTTGGCTTCTTACAAAAGGAATTCACCCTCTCTCTCCCTTCAAAATATTGCCCAAATGCATTTCCTTCACGGGTTTCAGCAGAGGGCTGAACCAAAAGCAGCCCTGCTGATAACCTTGAGTCATTTAACCCATTCACCAGCAGGTACATACTTGGAATTTCAAACTATTGATGCATACTTGTCAAAGACAAGAGTCCAATAGACACTTTTTGCTCTGTTTTAGAAATAAACCATTAACATTTAATTCTTCAGCTCCCACACAGTGTCATGCTTCAGTTTAACCAAGATATAAGGACCATGACTACTCCTGACAAGTTCTTCCATTCTCCCTCTCCTCCAAATCAATTCACTGGGCCCAGCAACAACACAAATATTGGTGAAACTGCTAGTTATTGATCAAAACCCAAACATCACAGCACACTACACTTACTGATGCATTGCAAACTTTTCCATTAGAAATGTAAGCTGGTGAAAGGGTTAAGAGTGGTCAGACCTGGGCAGTAGGCAAATACAGTAATTTGCTACATTATAGAACAGGTATGGAGAGAGATAAAATGTCATTTCATTGCATTTAATCCTGAAGAGGTACTGAGCATGAAAACCTCACAAAACATTACAGGAGTTTCAGAAACTCAGGGTCTGAAAAAGAAGAATTCTGTCTGAAAAATAAGGAGGAGGAGGGAACTCAGGTTTATCCTAGAATCTAAAGTGTAACATCATCTAATAATGAAACAAAATGCTGGCAGCCACGTTGAGTTAGTAATATGTTTCCAAACCAGTTAAATCAAATTTCAAAACAAGTGATCAGATTTCTTAGAACACCACAGACCACAAAAAGTTTAAATTCTGCCCTGACAATAGGAAAAAGTTGCAATTTTGTCTAAAAGTGCCTTATTCTGCCTAAGAACGTATGACTCCTTCGTAAAAATGAACACATTCTAGCCATACTGTTATTTTAAAATAAAACTCAGAAGCATTCAAAGGAGATGCCAATTGTCTCAAAATACAATCTGTAGATTGTTCCAGTAGTATTATCAGAGTATTTTGGCCGGGTGCTTCCTGCTAAGTTGGTTAAAGGAACAGAAGCACCATTATTCTAGAAGCCTAGCAATGGAAATTCTTCACCTTACAAAAACAACCATGAAAACATGTCAAAACAGCTCCAAACCCCAGACTGCTTACCTGGGTGTTTGCCCTCTGATGGCTGTTCCAGTTCTCGGAAAGCACTGTACTTGTCTGCACCATCTAGTGAGCATGAGAAAGGGAACACATTTACACAGAGATTTACTGTAGGAATTGTAATCTATATTGACATAATTGCTCTGGGGTTCATGATATGAATGTGATCAATGTGAAAACCAAGATCTATGAAATACTGCAGGAGTGGTTGGATGGTTTTCCTTTTACCTCCAAAAGTAGCTGTACTTTCAGAAGGCTTCTCAGCTGCCATTCCTTTGAACACAGCATACTTATCAGTTGATGAGAGTGTCTTATTACCTGGGAGTGGCATTAGTAAAGAAGGAACACTAAAAATAAAAGAGACACAAGTAAAATTCCTTGATTTATCCGTAAGAAATGTACATTTCCAGGCTTTATTTAAACTATGACTACACAATGTGGATCACTGAACCTCAGCTTTACCCTGAGGAAGTCTTAATCAAGAACATGATGAAAACCACCTCAGGATCTGCTAAGACTAAGATCACCTAAGCAGGCAGCTGGGTAACTGAGGGGTGAATTCACATTTTATCTCACCTAATCATATTTCTTTAGGCCAGGTGTCAATTTTCACCCCTCTTGATTTTAATTTGTAACAAAGCATGAACAAAGCACTGCAGAACTTCACAGGAACTCTTATCCCAGGAGGGAATAAGCACATGAATCTACCCCTGGAATCACTGATGTTTAATTTAGGACTTCACCCAGGGCACCACAAGGACAACTCTCTCTGATAGAACTAGATATAGTAAAGAGTTAAAACTGCATGGGATTTTGCCAGCTCCATACTTTTTTTTAATCTACTTTTGACTTTATTTCATTGCAAAATTAAGAGAAGAGGAGCCACTGTTCAAAAGGAAGGAAAGAATTATTCTGAATTTCCATCAGGCAAGCCAGGGAGCTCAGGTAGCTATCTCATCAGCAAAACAAGGATTAGCCCACAGATACACAAGTAAATCTTTTTGCACATAAACACACTCTTCTTTATGTAGTAAAACTGCCATAATAAGCTAACACCATGTGAGCAGCTGCTGGAAGATTTAGAAGACATTCTGTGAGAGCTGTGCTTGCCCCCTTATCATACCTTGGCAGCTCTACACAACAACATCTTTACATATGAATGCTGCATTTTACCTCCAGTTTCTGTTATTCAATACTCTGCACGTGAATGAATTTCTATGCCATTCTTTGGCCCGAAGCAAGAATCTTTCCAGAGCCATTTAAATCTCCTTATCAGCAGCCTACAAGCAACATCCAAGCCCAGCACTTGCACACACGTGCTACTGATGGGCTGTGATGCTTGCAGACAGACAGTGCAATCTCAAAGAAAATATAGCTTATGGTAATATAATTAAATTTCACATCACTGCAAAACAGGCTACTAGAGATGCAATCTTGGCAACTGCAATGGTTAATCATCTGTGCTCTACAGATGGCTTTTTTTTTAAATAAAGCTCCATAAGCAATTACAGTATAGCCCATTGTAAGGTTCTGTTCAAAACAGAATGCTTTTACAACTGAATAAAGAAAACTGCTGCAGTGAAAAAGAAACACCCTTTTTGAATTTTTTTTTTATGATCCCCTTTGTGGGCTCTACAAAGTTTCAGTTCAAACTTTCAGCAACAGAATTGCTTTAATTGCAAAATGTGGTCCCAGACAAATTAAGACAAACTTAAAACAGAGCATCCTCAGATGCACATGGCACTGATTGATACCAGCACAATGACATTTCTTACACAGAATGCTGTTAGGCATAGTGGAACAGAACGATTTGTTTCAGTATTCCCATTTGGCATCACTGTTGAGGAAGCAACTGGCAATTCCTGCTTACCTGGAAAGTGCTGGTTCTGTCTGTGTGCAAGTGGGAAGAGTCAGCTGTATGCAGAGAAATGTGTGTGTCTACAATCAGACCCCTGGGAGGTAGAGGCAAGGTTGCCACAGGCAGGAAAGGGAGACAAGCACTGAAATTATATAATCACAGGACTCTGAAAGATTGATTGTGAACTCTCAAAGGGAGCAAACATGCTTAGTGATCTTGTTATACAAAATTTGCCTGATCTGGAATTACATTTTGGCAGTCTCCCAAATGAAAAGCCAAGACTGAATGAGATTTCAATTGAGATTTATAGTCAGTTATCAAAAGTTTAAGTGCTGGCCAGAGAACTGACAGGCAGAACAAAAACCCTGTCTACTGGAGTTCTCACTTATTTAAGAGTATGAGGTCATGCTCTTTGCATGAGTTTTTAAAGCCCATATCCAGGGCCTGAAGAAAGCCCTTGATGTTAACAAATGGCTTCTATCAACTCCAGAAAGCACAAGGTCACACTTGTAGCAGAAGCCCCCAGCACTAACTGCATAGTTCCTCTGTCCCTGTGCACTTTTTCTGAGTAGCTTTATGTAAGATTTTTGCCTGAGAGCACAGTATGAAGTCACTTCCAACTGCCTGTGGAGTAAACACCTGAAAACCTCTCCCTGTAGCTTGTAAACACAGTTTACCTCAGTGTGGTTGACCAGAATGCTGAAGAATGACCAACCACCTACGGCACATCAAATGTCATTTTTGACTCAGAAAGCCTAACTGTAGCTGTTACACCCTTCAAAAGAAACTGCCAGAGCAGAAGTCAGCTGAGAGATGAAAATGACAGGGTAGAAAGCTACCCAAAAAAGAGGAAAACATTTTCATTTCTTAAAAGAGTTCTAGAGTACTGACAGTGTGGAAATCAAAGATCTACCTGCCCTGGTGCTGTGAACTGGCTGCTTTGGAGGAGCCAGCTCCATCCCCTTGGAAATCAGGGAAAGAGTCATCCAGTGAGCCAGACTTTGAAGCATCTTGGAACTCCTGGAAGTCATCATCTTCTGGTTTCACTACCTGAATGGCAAACAACAAACAACACATGAACTGCTACCTTGTTGTCCCTTCAAATCGTTACACAGCATGAAAGCAGTTCAGAGAAGAGAAACTGACTTAAGTGGAGAGGAAAAAAAAAAAAGGAAAAAAAATCTTTCACCATTAGCAGACAAAATCAGTGTGGTCAGCCTTTCCTGCACCCCAGCCACTCAAAACACACACAGGGTGTATCAGATTGCAAATAGTTTTTGTGAAAAGCAGGTAAATAAGCAACTCTGCTCCTCTCACATTAAATGCATTACTATCATAGCCAGGTAATATTTTTAATACAGGGCAAATATTAATAATGTCAATCAATCAATAATGTAAAATCAATACACACAGCAAAGCATCAGAAGTATTTTCCAAAGAAGGATAAACTATACTTGCAAACAGCAGAATTGAACCCCTACATGATTTAGTGTTGTAAGCCAAAGGTTTTCAGTTCTCAGCTTCTCCTGAAAGCTCTCAATTTTACCAGCTGAGTCTGCTGTGTTCTTTAACCTAAAATTCCATTTGGTGTGTATTACAAAATCCTAACTACAACTAAAATCCTCTTCCAGTGCAATTAGTTTGTAACGAAGAATGCTTTTGTACCTCTTCTAATGCCACTGGAAAGAACCAGAAAAAATATAAGAACACCCTCAGTGTAGGACTTCATGTTTTCAGACATCAGAGCCTAGATTTCACCTCCGCTCTTTCCCTTCTGTTGACCTGCAGCCTGCTGTCATTACACATCTTTGACAGAGTCTGCAGGACTCTGCAGGACAGTGGAGATGTGGAAGGGGAGGGAGCTGACCTGTCCAGGTGGGAAGGAGGGCAGGAACCCTGCTGAGGGCTGTGCTGCAGCTCCTCCAGGAGGTGCCGGGATGCCGAGTCCCACCATGGCTGTTCCCATGCCCAGGGACACGGAGCCGGGCGGAGCAGGGGGCAGCAGGGGCTGCTGGCTGACACTGGGAGGCAGGGACATGGGAAAGCCACTGAGGGTAGGGATGGGAGCTGCTGGGAACTGGTTTAACACGTCAGGACTGAGGGACAGTATTCCTCTCTGCAAAGAGAAGCACAGACAGGTCAACAAACAGGCACACTGACTGCACCCCCAGACCCAAACCATGAAAGAGCAGGGAACTGAGGGAGCTTCAGTCCTCCTCTGGACTTCCAGAGAAGTGGTGTTTTGCTAGAGGTGTGAGGTATCAGCACCCAAGCTAGGGATGATAAGTGCCTGATGTCCCAAACCCACCTGGGTGACTGCTATCATGGCCAGGACAGCATAGAGCTCCTCCTTGGTGAGCTTCCCCGGGGTGGTGCGGTTGGCTAACGCCCAGATCTGCCCCAGGGTCTCCCTGGGCAACCCAGATGACATCAGTATGGGATAGAGCTTGGCTGTATCTATTCCAGAAGGGGTCAAAGTTGTTTCTAAAATTTTCTTGTACAGCTCTGTTAAGAGGAAGCCAGTATTAGACAGTGACAACTGCTGCTTTCAAGTACATTTGAGGTTGCTTTTCTATATTGTCTAAAACTCAACATTGCATCAAATAAGTACTGAGGTAAGACAACTGTGTTGCACTGATCATGGTGTTTGATCCCAATGCACTATTGGATGGTCTTTATAGACAAGTTCAGCACAAGCAAAGAACTATTTTATGCAAAGTACACTTGGTGTTTCATTTCAAAACATGTTTCTTCAATGAAGCTGCAGGATGATCCACATAGAAAGATAGCTGTAACAGCTTTCTGTATTTAAACCTCAGCATAATCAATATTTACTGTTACTTGCATATGCAAGATAAATAGCCTCAAGAAATGAGTGTGCTTAATTACAAGAGGTGCCAAAAAACTGACTGCCCAGGAAAGCAGCATTATCAGCAGTGCAACCACTAGGAGCATAATCTGCTGCCACAACAAACTCTAGATTAACATTTAACATGCTTCAATAAACCCCACGCTCCTCCAAACCCAGATAAAGCCACCATAAATATGAAAGGTATCACAGATACAGCTTTGTTTGGTGACTGAGTAATGCACTGATCAATAAGAGGCAAGGTCAGCACAGGCACCTTCACACCTCTCACTGCCCACTTGGCTCCATGCCCACGTGCAGGTTTACCTGGGACCAAGCTGTCGTTGTAAATCCAGGGAGGCATCATCTGCTGAATGGGGTCCTGTGAAGGGAACACTCCCACTCCTGCATGTGTTCCATTTGGGAAGAAAAAGACAAGACTTAGGATGTACAGATTCAGAGTACAAAGATCTCAGAGACAAGCTGGGAGTTGGTCAGTATCATTTAGCATTCCAGGCAAAGATTTCAGAGAGGAATCACTGTGCTCAGAGGAAAAACAGCTACTGCAGAAATATGTATTCAACAAAACACAATGATCTGGCAGTCACAGCAAGAACAGAATTATACACATAATGAAAGGAGCTCCTCATTTGCTCCTCTCTCTTCATTTCTAGTTGTACTAAAGTTCAAGTCTCATTGTCTCTAAAAATTTAACAGCAAATTGCTTCTTTCCTTCTGCACTGTGTGGACTCAGCCTCAGTCTCATGCTTTTCCCATCTCATTCTCTCTAAGCTGATTTTATGCTCATATTGGATGGAGCCCTGACAAAAATCAGAATAATTTCAGATTCCATTGTCTTTATCCCTCTTCTTCATCTCCTCTCACCCTCCAGTAAAGCCAGATTACACAAAAGACTACATGTATTTTTTATCATACTTGACTACAGAGGAGCCCACATTTCACATAACCCATGAATACAACATCAGAGTGCCTTTCCAAGAAAGAGGACAGGATATTGTAAAACAGCAGACCTGATTAAACAAACATGTTAAAAGTGATTACAGCAGTAAATTCACGTGGAAAAACTTAAGAGCAAAATCAACATTGTTACACTTTTAGCAAGGAGCAGGAGGCACTGCCATATTATTCAAGCAGGCATTCAGAGCAAAATGATGCAGGATTGGTCTCAGAATTAGTGTACAGAGTGTTAGCATTCAAGCAGGATCTCATTAGCTTTACATTCTGTCAGATGTTTCATTTGCTCACCACACTCTTCAACTGCTATGTTTTGTTCTGAAGCCTTGTGCACCTCTGCAGCAGTGGTACCACTTTCATGTCCACCTACAACACCCCAGTCACTGCTGGGCAGACTGGGATGAACTTGGCTTGCAGCTGAGGCTTTGTGCCCAACTTCGGATGCTTTAATTTGGCTTTGCTCTTGTTCAGATTCTTTTGAGCCATTATCTAAGACTTTCTCCTCCAAGGAAGGGCCTGAATAAACAGCAGGAGGAATTATTCATCTTTTGTTATTAACCACCCAGATGGCAATTCCATGCTTTTAAAAAGAAAAGTATTATTGGTACCACTGAGGAGTTATACAGGTGAGTATCTGTCCCAACAGCATCACCCTCTTCAAACACTTTATAGCTACACACAACTGCAAAATTCTTCACACTAATCTCACCAACATCCATTTAGCCTCCAAGAAAGGAAGCACACAAGTGATCCACATTAGCATAACATGGTTTTTTTATATACCACCATCTCAAATGTGTCTTTTTCTGCTACACAGGCTTACAAAAATGCTGGCACAATAGACTTAATTCACTAAAGATCAGCCAAGTGCATATTCAGCAGTCTTTGGATCCACACAGAATCACAGCACAGTGCAGCTCTAAGGGAAGGAAGAAAGGGACTTAAGTTTTCTGCTCAATTGCCTGTATACTGCTTCTTTCAGCCTGACTGAGAAAAACCCAACAAAATAAGTGAAGCTTTGGTGCAGCTCTATGACAGAAAGTGATACGTACAACAATTATACTTTAGAGTTACCTGTTTTATGGATACTGGGTGAAGATGCAGAGGTAGGAAAAAAGGGAATCTGCCCAGCTGTAGCATGCAGGATGGGTAACACTGGAGCCTGGGCTGGAGGGAGAGGCTGGAGCACAGCCTGTTCTGAAAGCAGGTGGCCAGCCTCAGGGGCAGGATGGAAAGGCTGAAAGGGCTGAGAGATGGGTTGAGGCCCCAGTTTGGGGAGTTCAACAGGCCCTTGGATAAAGTCACTAAATTCTTCATCATCGGGAAAAGCAGAGTGGGAAACAGATACAGCAGGATGGGATGATGTGGGATGATCTGTAAAATGGAATGAACACACACAAAGCCATGAGGAGAGAGCTTCATGAGTGGTGGAAAGGTAGGAAAAGCAGGGGACACTGGGTACACGTAGCAAATGGGTGAGGGGAAACAGCAGGGAATGTGTTCTGAGAGGTATGAGAGTATTAATGTCAGCAGAACACACACAGGAGGCAGGACTGAGCAGCCACTTCCAGCCATGCATCTTCTCTCCCAGATTCTTTTTATGATGTAAACACTTTGAAACTTAATTAATAGCAGCCATGGCAGTATTCTATTTGTTTTAAGCAGCCTGGGTCAAAACAAATCAAGAAATAGTATTGTGAATTTTCAGAAACAACCTGTAACTTCAAAATTACCAAAGAGCAAATCCACAGTGGATTTTACACAGGGAAGAGCTTCTCTCAAAAGCTTCATGTCAGGCCAGGCACAGAACAAACTCTGCTCCAACCCATAGGAAATCTTTGGTAGCTATTGTACAAATGTAGCAATTACTGAGAAGAAAATACAGAAGGCTTTGGTTTGCCTGTGCCCCAGCACAAGTAAGCTGTTACAGTACAGTCATTACACAGTGTCCTGATCATTCTTAGAACTTGCATAGCACTTCTTGGCTTCAAAAGGACTCTGCAAAAGATTAATTAATGCTTTGACTAGAAAAGAACAGAGGAATTATCAATTTCCATATTTCACATTCAGCACAGCCCATCAAGCTTTCTTCTAAAGATTCAAGTCTTCAAATAAAAGCTGGTATCTAATATTTCACCCTCATAACCTGACCAAGCACAGAGTTGCTAGAATGACACTTTGTTTTGCCAAACAGTTGATTCATTCACTTTGTACCACCAAATAAAAACACTTCTTGCAATTAGTTCCCAACTAGTTCCCACTTGCTGAATATTTCAAAGATAATAGATGAGAAAAACCACAAACCTGGCTTTTTTGGATGTGATGCTGGTGTTGGGTGCATTTTAGCATCTCTAGAAAAACCATCTAAATTTCCTTTAATGGCTTCCAAAGCATCATCCCTGCTTTTTTCACCTGTCTGAAACACCAGAAAACAGTTTGAAAATTTCACAGGAGAGCTCAGCTTTCTTTCAACATCCACATTTCTTCAGTACAAAAGTTAGCAATGCTTACTGTTAGATTAAACCCTGCCCTCTCCAGCAGTGCCTTTCTAAAGCACATCAACAATAATTCCCACATTTATAAAGCATTTTTTTTTGCAGACCACACCACAACAGTGTTTCTCAGGCTTCAGACATAGCTTCATGCCCAGGAACAATACACAAACCTTACTCAGCTACTCCTGTTCTTACAGATCAGAGCCTTGAGCTCATTGCAAGTGTCCAAAACTCTGGACACAATTAACAAACAAGCAGCCAAAAACATTCTCCATTCCAGAAACTCAGTCTGCTCCCAAATGTTACATACCAGGAGGGTTTGTTGTTCAAAACTGATTTCTTTTGCAACACCAGACTGTTTACATCTCACAAAGAGTGTGTGAAGGACTGACTATTCCAGATGCTTTTCAAGATGTAATCTGATGTCTCCTGTAAGTTCCCCAGTTTCTTGCTTGTTGAAAGAGACCACCCCATTAAAAGCCATTAAAAAAAAACCCAAAACCCCACTTATCATTTAGGAAATACCTTAGGTTTCACACTGCTTAGGAGTCTCAGCTTTTGTTTCTGCTCTTCAAACTGACGCCGTTTTCTTTCTTCTTCTAAGAATTTCTGCTGATGTTCAAACCTCTTCCTGAAACAAAATTATTTGGTTTTTTAAAAAAAAAAAAATCTAAAAATAATTTTCCACTACAATTCCCATGGCAAGCTTCCTCCTGGCTTTTCCATTCCTTCCATCTCAAAGTCAGATGGCTTAGTGCACACATCCCTGCTCCTTCTCATAGCTGCACGACAGCCACTGCTCACTTCACAGATGGCCTTCAAATCATCTCAGCAAGATGGTGGTGCTTTTACTGCGTGGAGAAACCCTTCAGACTGCACCCCCCTTAATACCAGAAGCATTTCCCAGGAGCCAGCAAAGCCTCACTTACTGTTGTTCCTCTGCAAACTGCTTCTGCATGTCAGGGCTGTACTGGGGGGCTGCTGGGCGCATTCCCAGGAAAGAGGCCTGGCCCATGTAAGGCATCCCCGTCGCTGGCATGGGCCCCATGGGCATGCCACCCTGCAACACAGCACAGAAAACAACTACCAAGATGCCCATTTTTCTGTTTTTCTTTTTTCCTCCCACCCTGCCAAACCGAGGAGCTCGTAAAATGCTAAGGGTGGAGCAGTGAGCAGCTCCCGGTCCCTCAGCAGGTGGCACTCTTCCCTCTCCATAACCAGCTACAACTTCAGGTCTACACCAAAATCAAGACAACCTACCCCAAGCACAGGAATTTTGCAGGCAGACTACAGTGCTACAAGTGGCTCGGTGCCATACTTTGGTTCGTTAGGGTTTTTTTTTCCCTTTTTTAACTTCCTGTTCTAAGTGGCTACAAAGCCACGACTAAAGATTAAATTTCAGCAAAGTGCAAATGTGTACATAAGCACATATGGTGCTAAATAGAGAACAAAAGATTAAAAGAGAGAAGACATCACATTAGCTGCTCATATTTCATTCTTATTCCTCAATTAAAACCAGCAGAATTAAAGACAGTTAGTTTAAGGAAGAGGAATTATGAGAATGAAACCAAGGAAGTCAGATAAATGGGAAAACCTGTCACGTGAGAACGTAAGAGATTCCTTGCTCCCTAGAGAAAGGCATTTAAAAAGAAAGTTTATAAATTGCCACCTACACTCAGGAAACATGATTCTATTAGCTCCAGCATTTGAGTTACAAAGGGATGAAACAATCCAGTGACTTGGTCATGATCAATCAGAGTGTGTACACAGCCACTCCTTATCAGCCTATAAAGGTCTCATTTAAAATCCTACCCAAGAGGCCACCCCAACAGCAAGCACTGCAACCCAAAGCAAAGGAAGAAAAAGCTTGAAGCAAAATCAAAAAGGCAGAAGAGCCACGTTGTGGGAGTTTTGAATTGTGGTTAATTAACAATTCAATACTATCAGTAACCACACTGTGGAGCAGGTGCCATCTGGGAGCTTTTCAGCATCTTGCTGACGCTTTTGTTTCCTTCCCTGTTCAGAGACTCTGCTTCTCTGAGCACACTTTGGTGTCATAACACATAGGATGAAAGGCAAGTTCAGATCCTGACACCTCTGAGTGGGCTGCAAAATCCCTGATGCTTTAAATGTTACTGATGCTGTCCTTGCACCACACTCCCATTTCTCTCTGCTCCACACCAGTGAGTAATGTGCACCACACTCCCCCACCCGCCCTATCCAGATCCCCAGGGAAGCAGAAGAATTCTTTAAATTACCAGAAATATTTTCAAAGAGAATACTACAAAACATGATGTCCCACTACAGACTGATAACCACTTCATTTCTAGCCAAGTTTCTGCCTTTCACCCCACTGCAGTGGTAAGGGCTGGGGCATCAGCTGTCCCCTCCCAGGTGAGCATCTCACATCCCAATGCCACACACCTGCATGGTCATGGCTCCAGGAGGCATCTGGGAACCATAATTCATCCCCATCATGCCTGGCATGTTGGACTGCATGACAGGAACCATTGGAAATCCTTGCTGCTGCATAGGAATCATCCCTACAATCAACAGTAGACAAGGTAAGCACACAGTTAGTGTTAAAGGGTTTGGTTTGGGGTTTGTTTGTTTTAACTAAACCAGAAAAAAATCTCTGGGTTTTGCTGGACTGTTTAAAAAAACACAAAACACACAACACTGCAGACAGACACAGAGTTTCCTTAGTTTAAACACTGATCATTCCAAAAGAACCATGATGGGCTTTCCCAGTAGTTAAGCTGATGGATTCTCCCACCACACTAAGGATTCTCTGTGGGTTTCTTCCCATAGGATTTTTTTGAAAAGGTCATTTCCAATTAACAAGATTTAATTAAACAGGTTGACTGGTGCTGATAATTTCTCATTTCTCTTGAAAGGGAAAACTTAACAAACTGGCAGCTTTTGTAGATGAGTCTTGGGAAATAAAGTAATCATTTCACTAAGCATCTCCACACCCTGACCTGCCTGGATCTCTTCTCTCTATGCTCATTAGCCCACTACATACATTCTGAGTAGTTACAATATTTTTCAGTAAAAGCTAAACTTCAGCACACTTGGACAATGAAAACTGGAATGTATTAATTCATATTTTGCTATCTTGGGAGACATGCAATAACACTCATTTGTTACCAGCACACTGTGAGATAATTATATATAATATAACATTATATATAATGGTGCATAACCAAACATCACAGGCAAAAGCACTCCAGGAGGGACATGACACTCTGAGAAATAATCCCTAAATCAGTCTCTGAGAATTTTTATAAGAAAACTCTCCACTTTCCCTGTAAGTTCTCTCTGTATTTTCCATGAATTAAACAGCACTGCAACAGGAATGAGAACAAAGGTAATTTAAGGCTGAGGCCCTCCTATTGTATTAATACTTTCCACACAGGTTGTGACTCTTGTCCCAGGGTCTTGCTGTGCTTTGTAAATATTTACCAGGTCTTGCAACACCCACACAATATGGGCATACACAGCTGGTAGATGAAGCATAAAGAGGTTAAATACCAGAGTGAAAATAACACAAAAATCTTAAAAGGCAAATTCAGGTCAAAAATAGATACAGTTTTTCTAGCTCTTTCATCTTGTATGCTGGTAACTCTGCTTCCTCAACACAGCAGAGGAGGTTTTATAAATAGAGTTGCAAGACTCAGCTAACCAGCATTAAATTCAAGAGGAAAAACTTCTACAGAGTCCAATTAATAACCATGCTTCTGAGCATCAGGACAGAACTTCTCAAGCTGTTTCACATATCTAAACAGAGCAAAGCACTTCTTGCTCAAAATGTTAACCTCATACATACCTTGAGGGGGGCCTAAACCACCTGCCACAGGAAACATGAAGCTGCAGAAGAAAAAAAATAGGGGTACATGAAAGTCTATGATTTTTAAATGGATGAAAAACCCACCTCATCTCACATGCCAGCACCACCAGCTAAAGCCTCCCACTCAGCACAACTGCCTGCTCCTGCAGATCCCACACACCACAACCCCACTGCAGGAAAAAGGGCTCCACTCCCAAGGATTCCCCTCCAAGGCACTAGAGCATCCCCCCAACACCATCATGGGCTGCAAAGCTACAAAGAAATAGGTCTTGTCCTCCACAGCAGCACCACTGTGGCTTTGACTCATCGACATCACCCACAAGAGAGTTTCAGCGCCTACACAGGTTGGTCACAGGTCAGTTTGTTAGTGTAGGCCAGGCCTCCAGGCACCACAGAATGAATAAACATCTCCTGGTGGGAATATCTGGCTCAGCAAGACCATTAACTGCATCAGACAATAGTTCTCAGCTGCTTAGTAACAGCTTTCCACAGAGAAACCAACCGTCCCTGAAACCCCACCACCTCTGCGCTCTTCTTGCCTTCGAAACACCAAGCAGCACAACAGAATGGAGCTCTGCTTTCTCAATGACATCTAATTGCAAGAAAAATAAGGCTTTGGAAAAAAAATATTCATTCAAGCATCAACTGCCAAGTGCACCTGGAGGAAGACTTGTTAAAATTCCAACTGAAATCATAAAGGAAATTGCCAGCCCTCCCTTTCCAACAGAAGCATGTGCTGAGCTGCCAAACAGCAAAAAAAGGACCTTGTGCAGAAGTTCTCATTTGCCAACAACTCTCAGAAACCCACATGGGCAGTAATTCACTAAACAAGAACCTTACTCAGTGTCCCAGGCAGCTATCACATCAAAATAGCATGAAAGAGAAACAAACTTAGAGCTATTCAATATTCCTCAGCGTGAGGGTGGATGTAAAAGAAACTGCCTAAGAGTAAATACACAACCAAAGACAGTTTCTCAAAACCTGCAGGAAGTTCTGAAAGCCAACCTGGCTTACAAATGTAAAGGAGATGTGTAATGTGAGTACCAAGATAAAATAAGGAATTTAAATTATGCATTTATCCAGGAACAAATTGCACCTGCCCACTGCACAGACAGCAGGTTACATGGTCACCAAGACAACCCACATTATGCCTCACTTCATCCTCTAACTCAGAATCTTCTTAATACCAAGCTGTTTATTTATCCTGACCACTGTGTGCTAACTGCTTTTTTCCACAGCTAACACACACCTACACTTTTCAGCAGCTTCTGGTCCTATCATGCTCAGTCACCACAATTTCTGGTTTTTCTCTCCAAAGCACTGTGCAGACACAAAGGGAAGTGCTGGGATGTACACCTGCCCGTGGAACATCTGCAGGTTCAGATTATCTGCAGAGTTTCTGTCATAAACCACATCTGCAAGTGCAGCAACATTTAGGCATCATAAAAACACACCATACTAAGAAGGATGAAATACTAAAATTTATTTTTTAAAAGCTCACAAGCACGGAAAAGTGTTAGTAGCTTGGTGTTTTCTTCATGGGGAATCTGGTCAACAAGAATTCTTCTAAACCAACAAACATAATATAACCTGAACAAGCCTAGCAAGGTACCACTGCCTGTTGGAAGCAAATAAAGGCCAGACCATTAAATATTTATCCCTTTCTACAAAGCTCCTGATTTATTTATAAGTCCCTGTTGGAAAAAAAAAAAAAAAAAAAATTCAACAAAAGCCCCTACAGCTAATTAGAGGGCACTGGAAGAGGAACTGGTGAGAAGCAGCAAAGCCAGCTCCTGCAGCACAGCACTCTGTGTGCAGCGTGGATTCATTACAGACCTCACTCCAAGATTCAGCTGAGCCACTGCCAACATCAGCCACACACACACCTCCAGAAACCCCACCAGCTTCCTCAGCCAGGCAGCAGGAACTTCATCTCTAAACTACATTTTGGAGATGCCAAAGAAACGCAGACACACTTCTAGTTAAAGCAGCTGCTCCTCATGGCTGAGTGTGGGCTAAGGCAGCGTCCTCTGGGAGATTAAGTGAAGCTCCACAGAAAACCACAGAACTTGACAAACCACATGGTGATAGCAGCCACACAACATTTTCCTGTCTACGAGTGGATATTTAAACCCTTTCATTCCCAATCAGTACAACTCCAACACAACACAGACTGTCACAGTATTTTTGAGTGGCAGTTACCCATAAAAACTGAGGTGAAACAAGGCAAAGGACCCACACAGAGAACAGAACTTTACCTCCAGATTTCATTCTCAAAGAAACCAAAATACTAACAACTAAGGAAAATTATTTTTAAATTATTTTTCAAAACCTATAGTCTGCTGACAACATTTTTGTTACTTTTCTATTAGACTGCTGAGCAGGCAGCATTACAGTAAGAGGTCTGATAATTTATCCAGCCCCTTGCAAGAATTGCTCCAGGTTTGTATATGTGGGGAAGGACACAGACAGCCTCCCATCCCTTCCACAAAATGCACAGGCAGACAAAAATGCTCCAGCTTTTCCCTTCCAAGTATCCCAGAGCCCCTGAGATGTCTCTTTCCTAATACAGAGAAGCACCATCAACAAAACTGGGGGCTTTAAATAGCCAGGACAACCCAAGGAACTTAAATTCCCTTTGTCAAATCCAAATTTTACCCAGCCCCCATAGAAGCAGGACAACTGATAAACATCACACAAAAGCCTATGCTAAAAAAAACCCACCACAATTAAATTACTAAGTCTCTGAAGGTATCAAAACACAGCTTCCTAACCTTTCAAAAACCACACTGACATGTCCACACGCCTCATTTACCACCGGTCCTGTCCCCTGACACACCCGGAGTCACCATGGCTGCATCCCCCACATCCCCCCTTGGCCCCCCACACCGCACCCAGGGCCACACAAAACCCACCTGGGACCCCCATACCCCACCCAGGACCCCCCAAACCCTCCCCTGGGCCCTGACCCCTCTGTCCCCACATCCCGCTTTACCCTGAGCCCCCACCCCGCCGGTCCCCCCCTCACCGCGCACCCGCTACCCCACCTCCAGGCCCCCATCACCCCCTCACCATCTCTCCCCTCTCAGTGCTCCCCTTTTCCACACGCACCCCCTGGGCTCCGCACAGCCCCGGCCCCGCTCCCCCTCCGGACCCCTTCGCCACAGACCTGGCAGCTCCCGCTCCGCCGCTGCCCGCCGCCCCGCCGGCACCCCCCCCGCCGGCTCCGGGCCGCAGCGCCATCTTCCCGCTCTGGCCCCGGCAGCTCCTGTCAGCTGAGCGGCGGCGGCTTCCGGGGCTGGGCCCGGACCCACGGCCCGCCCAGAGCCCGGACCCAGGGCACAACCCACGGCACAACCCCACAGGACAGCCCCACAACCCCACGGGGCAGCCCCACAATCCCGCAGCCCCACAGCACACCCCTCAGGGAGAGATGGCGGCGGGAACACAGACGTCCCGCCGGGCTTGGTGATACCGGGTTGAGGAGGGAAAAGAACCCTGCCTTCTCCTCACAAAGCTTTTAAAAAATCCAAGTTTTATCTTGATAAAAGTCAGCTGCAGGGACCTAAAAACGAATCTCGCCTGCCTTCCGCCGAAGCACCAAGGCTCCCGCCGTTCCCCAGGGCTGAGCTGACAGGTCATCCCCTCAGCTGCTGCTGCTGAGGACACTGGAAATCTCTGTTATTATTACCTTGTGATTGTACCAGCCCAAAACCTCAACTCTGCTGATAAATAAAGGCTGCCGAGGAGGTGCGGTAGGAGCATAGCACTCGGTGCTCATCTCTCTTCCCAAGGTAAGGAATCTTTGCTAAAACACAGGACCCAGCCTGGAAGCCCTGGAGTTGTTCTTTGGTCTCAGGTAAAGCACAACAGCATTGCCCAGGGGGTAAATCCTGGGAAAAGCCACTGCTTAAACCTCTCTGTAAGCTACCGACCACTGTGAGAAACCATTAAATCACACCCTGAGAGAAGGAGCTGGATGGAATTTGAGGTCTCCTTTTAAAACAAAGTCCCTCAAAGATAACTTTTTCTGCAGTTAGAATTGCACTAAGCTGCTCATGAGCAAAAGCTGTTTGCTCTCCTGCTACCACTCCTGAAGTACACATCTACTCGAGATAGCAGTAGTGACTTTAAAGGTGAATATTGGCAATTCCTTACTCAAAATATATTAAGCATATTCCCCCTCTTATCCATCATCAGTATCTTGCAGCAAGCAAGCTGCTATTTATCAGAATCTAAGGCTACATTTTTATTAATACATACAGGTAAATTTGCTCACGGATGACCAAATTAAGACATTAGTTCTCATACAACCCAAATATAAGATACAACTCTGCAAACAAAGCAAAAGCAACTCATCTCTGTCTAGTTCTGGAGCAAGCAAAACAGGATGCCGAGCCTTCTATCAGCTCCTCACAGAACTTCAGTCATCCCTTGGCAGAGCTGTAAATAAATTATATAGACCTGGGCTCCACTTCCACTCTGGATGAGACATGACAAAGCAAGGAGACAATCCTGTAGAGAACACTTGCTTCAAGAAGGATTGTAGTGGCAAAGGAAAAGCCAGTCCTGCCTTACTGGAATTCTGACACAACAGTGAGCTGAGAACACAATCATGAGATGGGGAGGTGGGAATTGTGTGGAGCCTGTGGAACAGCCATGGAATAATGCCTGGAGACCTGGCACACCCAGGCTCTACAGACAGGCAGCTCTGTACCAGAATCTTTTACAACATTGTTTATTCTGAGGCTTAAACAGCAAACAGTTCAAAATTACAGTAGTGTTTACAGACATGTAAACCACGAGTTGTTTCAAAATTATTTTATAGAAGCAAAAAGCCCAAGGAGGGGCAAGGCTTTACTGTCAATACAAGAGGGTTCAGTTTGGTTTTTCAAGTGTCCAGGGAAGTCTCTTGACTGCCACATTTCTCACACCTAACAGCAGGCTTTGCAGAGTTTCTGCCACTGAATCTTCTCAAAGTCTGACAAACGTATTAGGGTTTATCTGAATACAGAAATGACAGTATTTCCAAGATGTAATATAAAACTCTGTGACAGTAACACAAACAGATGCAATGAACTGCTGTTCAGAAACACAAGGCATTTACTGCAGGAGTGCACTTCTATGAGAAGCATTCAGAAATCTGCTACTGGTTCTTTCAGCAGAGACTTCCTTGCATGTCAACACCTATCCTCACCCAGTAGGAAACTCAAATATTTTTTTCCTTTCACCTTTGCTGCTACCTTCATTCTTCTGTTCCTCAGTACAGAGGTGTCAGCCCCAGCTCCCCAGCAGGCTGTTGTTATTCAGCTGTTTGAAACAGTCTGTATTTTACTGCCATTTTTCTCTTCTTTGGCTTTCCTTTTTTTCTTAGTATTTTCCTTTGTAGTTTTCCTACAAGAAACACATTGGAGACCTGAATATAATACATGAAGTACACAGCAGAGACACAGACATTAGTTGTTTTACATCCTATTAGTGCAGCTGAGTCAAGTGACAGCTCACCTGAAGCCTGGCTCTAACCCCAGCAGTTTAAACCCAGCTTTCTGTCACCCCACATGGCACCATGCAAGGCAAACTGATGTTCATCCAATTTCCAACAAACAGATACTGACACTAAAACTTCATCACTAAAACAATTCTGACTGGGTGGTCCATCCAAACAAGTTACCAGTTATTTTAGAGGAAGCTTGCTGGGCCTTCTCTGGATAGACAGAATCTCTTAACTCCTCTTGAGAAAAAAACTACTTACATTTTTCTTTTGTCTTTTTTTAAGAAGCACTTGGGGGTGGTACAAATGGATTCTCTTTTCAGTGGTTTCTTAATGAACTTCTTCTTCTGTTTGCTGAGAACAAGATACAGTGAAGAAGGATTATATTGCTTTGAAGAGCAAAAAAAAAAAATAGTAAATAAAACAGATAATTAAATCCTCTACTAGTTGTTAGGGATTTATGGGTCTAAAAATATTTTCAGTGTTGCTTATTCTGAGACTTGTCTCTCAAACTTTATTTTGATACATAAAATATATATAAAATTTCCAGGTTTAGAAACTATTGCAAGTAACAAAGAAGCATGTGAAAAACATTAATTATTTTCCTACATGCATACACCAATTTTTCTAAAGATAAAGGACTTTCTTCCAGGTACCAGAAGCCCAGTTCTGATTCTAAACTGCAGCTTTGTCAAACAACTTGATCTTCTGTAACCCTTATACACCCAGCATCACTTGTGCAGGCTTTTAAAATGGGAAACTGGTACAACTATTCAAATGAAGATACCTTTGCAGCCTGGGTAAGTGTTTTATGTAGTCTGGCACAGGACAGCCAGCTCGCTGGATCACGTTGGCTATGCTGGAAAGGAAAGGAGAGGAGAGATGAACCCCACTGTGGGACCCCTGGAAGTTTCACCACGTTGGTACAGAGAGAGTTCTCTCTCATATATATATATATATATATATATGTACTTGTAAGAGCTTTGCACAGCAGTGTGGGGTTTCCAGAGCATGGCAATGCTGTGCTGATGAGGTACCAGACACAAGCAGATGGTTCAGCAGTACACTCTTCAAAATGTAAAAATAATTTTTGCTCCCCCATGTTTCTAATTTACCTCCGTAATAAAGGTTTATCATCTTCTGTAAAGAAAGTCACTGCTTTCCCTGTGTGCCCAGCTCGGCCAGTCCGACCTGTCAAACACAGATTTTGCAAAGAGTAGATTATTTTACTTTAAGTATCTCCCTTTATTCTATTCCTCAGCCCCAGTCTCCTAATGTGTGTTAGTGTATTAAGCATACAACCAAACAGCTGATCCCCAAAGCCTGTACCTATTGAAAGCACAGGTATGTCCTGAAGCTTCTGAACATTTAAGGTTCATAAAAGGTTGAGAAAAATTAACAGTTTTACTGAAAGTTAAGAGCAGACACAAACAGGCTGAAGCAACACAGAAGGTAGTGTTGCAGCAACAGAGGAGGTTTGGCTCCAGGATTTTCACTTGTGCACAAGAGCACTGACATTAAAGACCTAGGAAATGAGAAAAAGGACAGAATTTGGGACCCATCACTCACCTATCCTGTGGATGTACTCCACAGCACTCGTTGGCAAATCATAATTGATGACCATATTCACACCTTTGAAGTCAATCCCTCGAGCCAGTAAGGCTGAGCAGATGAGCACCCAGATCTTCCCAGCTCTGAAACTGTGTACCACGTTATCTCTCTAGGGAAAGAAAAGGAAGGGACTTGGAAGCAGTCCAAGGAGCAATTTGAGAAGGGAGGTAAATTTGTTTCCTGAAAGCTGTTGTGATGTTAATGAGTAAAACTTAACCTCTAAATGAAAACCTGCAGTAATTTACTGCTAATGTTACCTGAAGTTACATCAGTAAAATATTCCTTGGCATGATATCCTACCTGCTGCTGGGTTTTGTCTGCATGGATGACATCCACGTTGATGCCTTCATAAATAAGTTCATGGAAGAGCTCTTTAGCCCTCTCAATAGACTGTACAAAAACAAGGACTGGAGGAGCAAAACCCTGCAAAAGAACACACCTGGTTAAGGCTCAGTAATGTACCCATCACTGGAGAGACTTCACCAGCCCCAGCATTTGATGGGTTTTTTGGGTTTTTTTGACTAACCAAATCTTTGGAAGTCAGAACTAAGCAAGCTCAGCTCTACTGCCTTTGGCAGAACAGCTCCTAACTTAAGCACCAGGTTGCATTTTAATCCACAGAAACAAACGCTTTTCTCTTCATACCACCTGATGTGAGGGACCCACTCACACTGCCAAGAGAACTTCAACTTTTGTTGCACAAACTGCTCCTGAGAGCAAGACTCAAATATACAGCCAAGAGGAGGGAGCCCCCTCAGGAGGAGGGCTCTTACTCTTCCCCTTGCACAGCAGATGTGGACAAAGGTTTAACACGTGTCACAGAGAAGCTTTGCCTGAGGAGGTGCTGAGTCCCTGAGAGAACACACAGCTCAGTGCACAGAACATCCTTACCCTCTCCAAAATACCTTTTTAATGAGCTCTCTCATTGCTGTTAGTTTTCCTGTCTCAGAGCCAACAAACAACAGCTCTTGTTCTACTGTCTCTGCTGCAGAGTTTCTGAAAGGAGAAATCCAACAGACATCGTGCTGTTAGTTGGCATATATGAACACTAAAAACCTGGTGAATGAAAACACTGCATGAGAAACCTAATTCACCAGTACTTGCTTTTAAGAGTAATGTTTCTTTGATGATAAAGTAGTGGGTAAAGGAAAACAACACTTTCCCCAAGAAGTGAGAAAGCTCTGTGTGTCCAGTTTTTTTTCTGGAGACAACAAACCTGCAGTCCTAAGATCAACAACAGAGGCACACAACCAAACATGCTGATGAGGCAAAGCAAGTACATAATTTGCCTAGGAAAAGTAAAATACAACAAACAAAAAAGCATGACAGAGCCAAGAGTAGAGCTGCAGACCCACCTTGCTCCAACAGAGACCAGAATGACACTGTCCAGGTTGAGTTTACACCACTCCTCCACATCGTGGGCAAAGGTTGCACTGAACATGGCTCTCCTGACCAGGTGGGAGGTGCAGGCCAGGAAGATGGAGGCCAACTGCTCCCTGAACCCCCTCTGCCCATCTTCAAACAGCTTGTCTGACTCATCCACCACCAGCCACTCCACACTGAGGACAGAGAGATTTGCTGCTGACTAAAAAGTCACTCGTGGAGAAAGCAAAGGTCCCGTGGGACCATCACAGATGCCAGGATTATGTCTGCACCTGCTTCGTGGTGACAAAGCCAGAGGCGAGAAAGATGCTCAGTACCTGGTCAAGTCTATGGCTGGAGGATCTTGTTTCAGCAAATAAATGAGTCTGTTTGGAGTAGTCACCAGTATGTCTATGGGGGGAAGAAAAGCAAAACATTAAAAAGGACACAAAATAAAGCAGCAGACTAACAGAACCCTGAGAAACCCAAGTTCCCTCTGCCAGAGGTACAATTCCACAGGCTCCACTGCCTCAGACCCCAGGTCCTCCATACCAGTTACTTCTGTAGTGCTGAGCCAGAGGCAGCACACCATGAGTGGTGCTGAGTGATCTCTGTAAAACCACACAGGCCAGAAGGGGGGGTGACGTTTTGGGACTTTTCAGAAGCACTTCAGAAGTGAAAAAACAATTACCAAACTTCTTAGATGACTTGGGCCCAAACTTCTTTGCAGCCTCAGCTGCCTTGTGGATGATGTGGATCCTGAAGCCTGTCCCCTCTGCCAGCTTCACCAGCTCCCGATGTGTCTGCAGGGACAGCAACAGGGGTGACATTTCCAAAAGGAGCTGCCTGGCTTTGGAAACCAGAGACCTGCAGGCAGCCCTGGAGAGAGAGCTTCCAACACCACCCTCATTTCACACTCAGGAAAAAGCTGCTGGGTTTTTCCATGCATGTATTCCTAACGTGTGTTATTCTGATCCTCACATCTTGAGTCTCAGGCTGCAGCTCCCACACATCCCCTCTCCCATTTGAATAAAACTGGAACCCTGCCCCACACTGCACTTCTTTATTTCAGTTTAATAACAAACTGTATCAAGTTATTTGTTGAAATTCCATGTTTGGGACAAGCAGATGAATCTCTGGTAGCAATCTCAGCCATGAAGGTACTAGGAGCACCTAAGCACTGGGCAGCTTTAAAATATGATCAAAGAATCTTGAGCCTCTAATCTAATCATCTTGATTAGATTGGGATCTAGATAGGCCACTGCTTCACAGGAGACAAAAGACTTGACCATTTAAATCAGCTCTTTCTGATATCAGAGGGTAATAAAGGGAAAAAATATTTACTCAGCTGCTATTTTACTGATTCAGAGTGAAAACTTTGAAGTGCATCAAGGCAACAACAACAACAACCCCTTTCCCCTCACAACACACCTGGCTGGCAAGCTCTCGGGTGGGAGATATGATCAGAGCTCGGAACCCTTTGTTCCTGGGCTGCTTCAGATGGGCTAAGAGAGGGATACAGAATGCCAGGGTTTTTCCAGACCCAGTAGGAGCTGAAGCCAGAAGCTCCCGACCCTGGAAGAAGAAAAAAAAAGAGGGAGGTTTTATTTTATCAGAGGAAAACCAAAACAAAACCAAAACCAAAGACATTCAGGAAAATATTACTGCTCCAAGTTGACCCAAAACACATCCTACTGCAGTGGTTAAGTGAGAGCAGAGCACTCACATGCAGCATGACAGGAATGGCCTGCATCTGGATGGGGGTGGGGACCTGGAAGCCAGCAGCCTGGATGTTCTCCATGATTCTGGGGTGGATGTTGTACTCCTTCTGAAGCTGATCAAAGGTGGCAATGGGGTCAGGAAGATCTGTTCCCTGCACACTGATCCTGTGCTGATTCCTGAAGCGATTTATCTGAAGAGGCAGAACACAAACTCTTTCTTTCTTTCCTTGACAGCATAAAACTAAATACATGTGGATTCATCTCCTGGTTACTCTTCCCTTACTCAGTCACCCTCCTCCCAAGAGGAATCACCACAAATGAAGCTCAGTTTTCAGAGAACCCTCCCAGACCCCAAGCCACATCAGAATCCCAGGGTCCCACCTTTTCCCTTCTCAAACGTTCAAGTTTTTCTGCTGTTGGTTTTTTGTCTGTTGTATCTTTGAACGTTGCTTCCAGAGAGGACATCCACTTGATCCCGTTGCTTTCTGACAACTCTGGCACTGATGCTGCTTCTGCAAGTTCCAAAGTTATGAAATTTCCATTAGCAAACTCCAGGCAAAAATTATTTCAGAAGAAAGGACATCTCAAGTCCTTTTTTCTCTCATTCTCACTCATGCTAACAAAGACTCCAGAACCATGGCAATCACATCCCCACACCTCAACCTTGGACCCATAATTTATTTGCTTTGACACGGGCCAGCCACAGAACCCAGAAGCCTCTTTTAATTCTGCTAAAATGCCCTATGGTACCTGCAGATTTACTCTGCACTGAAGTAAGTAAAGAAGCATGAACTTCCTCAGGGTATTCTACCAGGGACACATATGGATGAACACACGTACCTCGTGTCTTTTTCTTTTTCCTTTTCCCTTCACTGCTTCCTGCAGTTCTTTTTCTCTTTCCTGTCACCTCCCCGCCGCTTTTCCCTCCTCCATTCTCCTGCTGCTCCTTCACCTCTTCTCCTGCCAGCCCCCGGGGGGCTTCCTCCTTGCGTCCGAAGAAGTCGAGGCTCTCCAGAGAAGCGCTGCCCACGCCGCTCCCCTTTATCACCTGGAGCAAAAACCGGGACACTGCCTGGAGCAGACCCCAGCAGCTCCCACAGGGAGGCCCGGGAAGGGCGGAAGGGCCGGGGCCCGCAGCCAACATGGCCCCAACCTCCCCCGCGTTGATTCCTCACCCCGAATCTCCGCGCATCGACCTCGAAGCGCTGCACATCGAAGCGGGCACCGGCACCCAACCTCCGAAACAGCTCCCTCGCCTCCATCTTGCCGCCCGCCTCCGGGCCACTCCGGAAGTAACGAGCACTTCCGGGAATACCCGGAAGTCGCCACCGTCTCCTAGCAACCGCGCGGCATCCTCAGGCTCCAGCCGGACGAGTTCCGCGCTAGGCCGCAACGGGCCCGGCGCTCCGGGAGGAGCCACAGGGACCCCCGGGGGGCTTCAGAACAGCGGGGGGGCTCTGTGTCACACCCGACAGCACCCTTTCACCCGACAGGACCCTCCCAGACCCCGTTACTGCAGCTGTGCTGCAGTAACGGGGTCTGGGAGGGTCCTGTCGGGTGGGACACGCAGCAGGGTGATGGTTGTTGCTGCCCCTTTTCCTCCTTGCCCTTCACCAGGAGTGTTTTCTCTCGGTTCTGATTAAAATGCATGTTGTTAAAGGCTCTTAAGGCTCAGTCCTGCACAACCCTCTGGATTTGAAGAGCCACTGAGCATTTGGTGTGGAGCTGGTTAGGGCTCCTGGTGATGCTGGAATGAAAAGCCCAAATAATTTGTTTAATGGTGGTTTCCCCTGATGGCATCCAGCCCCATGAGTGGAGAAAGAAAACAGAGAGGCAGTGGCAGGAGCACTGAGCAGCTGAGCTCACCTGGCCAGGGCGATCTGGAACATTTTGCATAGATTAAGATCAGTATTTAATTCATGTATTTATTCATTATGATAAACTGTGAGACCTAATCGTACAGCTCAGTCCCCTAGCACTCTATCAGATCAAACCATACAGATATTTTTCCTGGTGTTCTTGAAGTAAAACAAACAGAAATCCAATTAAGCAGTAACAGAATTACCAAAAAAATTTTATCTAAAAATGCAGTCTCCAGGGCTAAACACTGACATTGCCAAAATCCAGGAGCCCAAAGAGCTCCAGGTAACCTCTGTTCCTCTTGTAACGCTCACCACTTCAATTCCAAACTTGTAGAATGAAACACAGCACAAACTCCATCCTCCCCGCAGCCCCTCTCTGCCTGATTTATGCCGCTTTTTTATCTTTTTTTTTTTAATTTTCCAACCTTTTCACTTCCCAGCAGAGGGATGGAAGGACCCATGTGGGTGCTGAACACCCCAGCACTGAGGCTGCAGTCCCTGGTGTCCCCAAGCCATGTTTACACCAAACAAAGGCACCACGAGAGAGGAAAACTCAACACCACGTCCTCTGCGCCATTCCTGGTTGGTTTTCCAATGGGAAAAGGGACTAATGGTTGCCATGAGAGGACGGGCAAGAATGCGGAGGCATTTGTGTAACAAAGAACTATAAATCATCTCCAGTATCCATCACACACCAAGAGGTGCTGTCAGCAGACCCAGGAGTAGGGACACGGGATGGATCCTGCACTGGGAGGAGGCGGCAGCGCCAGGTGCCCGGAGCGAGGGTCCCTCCATCAGCTCCCCCCCAGCCCTGGGGCTGAATCACCTCATTCCAAGGTGGATTTGCTCTGGAATGCTGGGGTGTAGGCTGTGAGGGGCCATGTGGTGCCTTGGGGGTGAAGGGGAGAGCAACACAAAAATGGAGAGTGGAGTTAAACCGAGGCAAAACTGCTCCTGTCACCACTTGGGGTTTAGCTTGGCTCCCCCTGCAGCTCCATCAGTGACTCGGTGTTAATTGCTGAGTCAGCAGTGACAGCGTGGGGCACCAGCCATGACCTGGTGATGGATGCTCCAGTCACCTGGGCAGTGCCGTGTCACGAGCAGGAGCTCAGTTCCACAGAATTCAACTCAAAACTGTGCCTGACCTCCAAAACTGATCCCGTATCTGGACTGACTGGAGCCAACCTGATTATTTTTCTGTGTTGCTGAGCAAAGTGACCCCAAGCCTGACAAAGAAGGACCCTCTCAGATGCAGAAACCTTGCAGGGCAAAGGGTGTCTTGTTGTGTCCCCTGGGATTTATCCCAATGAGTACAGAGAAAGCAAAGGAACTGCCAGGGAGTTCCCACTCGGCGTTTGCCGCAGCACGGGGGGAAGAGCTGGCAAAGGAGCCATCAACACACACCCCACAGCCACGCTCAGTGGGGTGAACACAGCACTTTTGGACCATCCCATGGTCTTTCCATCCACCCACTTTCCACCTGCACCCACTCATGGGTGGGTGACAGCAGGGCACGCTGCAAAACCCCACGGCATCCCCTCTGCCACCACCACACACTCAGCTGGGGGATGCACTGGTGACACCGGTGGTGCCCAGCCAAGGAGGAGGGAAATCAAACCCCCAAACCCCTCACACCGGGTCAGGGGTGCTTACCTGTCCCTGTGGAGTCCCTCCTGAGGAGGGTGAGTTTGTCCAGCAGGTGGGAGGTGGGATGGTGCTTGCCAGGGGAACTTTTGCATCTCTGGTGCCCAGGTCCTGCGCTGCGGCGTGGCGGTGGTGGTGATGGTGATGGTGATGGTGGTGATGATGGTGATGGTTAATATGCACATAAGAGGCAATTAGCCCGGCTGAGTGCACTGGTGACCTCTGATCCCTGCTGTGTCCCCCAATCCATTAACAGGCCCTCAGCCCTCAGCTCTCAGTATGAATTGATGTAGCATCCATTCTCTCTCGGCAAGGAAACATGCTCCCTCATTCAGCTGCCCGTTTCCACTTTCTGTTCCTTTGTCCTTCCCTTCTGTTCCCTGTGTTGCTAACCTGGTCACAACTTCTTGACCCCACGTCCTCCTCCCTCCCAAGGGTGTCGTAATCCCAACCACTGCCGAAAAAACTTTTACTTTTTTTTTGCTTCACTCACATCTTACTTAGCAAAAATGGTTTCCAGCAGTGTGGGAGCTTTGATCCCCTATTCAAAAAAAAAAAATCCCTGCAATGTTTTTTTAAAGACTTTCTTTCTAAGGCAAATGAATTCTTCATAAAGGGGGAAATGGTGTGCTAGTTGGTCTCTGCTCATCTGAGGAAGACAAATGATCTCTTTTATTACTTAAAAAGCATAACAGTTGAGTGTGTAGATTTGTGATTTATCTGTAATTAAGAACCCGTTTGAGCAGCGTATTAATTACAGAGAGGAGAATCCGTTTTGCTGAATAGAGGAGCAAAAATCAAAGTTGCTTGAAATAGAATATAAAACATCTGAGGCTGAGGTTTTGTGTGGCTCTGTGTTGCACACAGACTAGGAAGGGACAAGGCTTCAGTGCACATTTGAGTTTCCTGACTTTCAAGGCTTATCCCTAGGTCAGAGAAATAAAATCAAACCTCCACACCCCCTGCAAGCACCAAGGGGAGCCTGGGCTTGCTGTGCTGGCTGAGCCTGGAGCCTCCCACAGGGCTCTGAGCTTTTATTTACCTGTGGACCTGTCTGCACCGGGGCATAGCTGTCCCAGCTCCATGTACCACAGCCCAGGGCTCAGCCTCTTCACACCCCATGTTTAACCTGACCACAGAGCATCTGTCCCTTGTCCCCATAGCACTCGGGGCAGTGTCTTGTCCATTTTGTCCCAATGAGAGACCTCTCAGCGCTCCTGGTGAGAAGGCAAGGCAGGACCCTAGCAGAGCAAGCAGTGCAGAGCAGCTCACGGGGTTTGTTTGCTGCCTGGACTCTGTGCAGGGGTCTGCAGGGCTGTGGGCATGGACCTGCTGGAGCTCAGAGCTGGAGGGGACCCGTGCTTGCTCCTCCCTGGGACACGGAGCATTGCACCCCTTGGCCAGCCAGGACAGGAGGATGGTGAGATGTCAAGGCTCCTGAGACCTCTGCAGAGCAGTGAGAGCCCCTTGGGCTGCTGAAGGAGCAGCAAGGGGGTCACAGCAGCTGGAGCTGTGGGATCAGAGCTGCACTGGAGCAGGCAGAGCAAAGGTTTCTGTGGCTGCTGAGAGCGTGGAACTCGTGTGTAAGGACACAACTGCTAGGCTGCTGTTCTCTGCCCATCTGGTCATTATGACTCGCATCTCCTTCGCCCATCAAACCTCTCCACATTTCCACAGACCTGTGAAAACCTCCACAGCAAGCCCATGGCAGCAGGAGATGGGATCAGCACACGCTGCCTGCCTGGCCTGGGGACTCCTCAGCCTCTGCCTTGTTCCCATGGCCAGAGCTCAGCACAGCAGGGAGCTGGCAACCCCTGCAAACAGCCGGGCTGCCCAGCACTGGCACTTGCTGCATTCTTCCTCTCTGTGAACTCCTCAAACTCTGCCACCAGCCCGACCGAATCCGCCCAAAGGCTGCGAAGGGCAGAGCGCGTCCGCTTCCCTCCTGCCCCCTCCTTGTGCAGCCGGCAGCACAGGGACCTCACTCAGGGCGATGGTGTGCAGGCTGCACCAACACGGAGCACCCCGTGCCTGCTGCTTTTCCTGCTGGAATTGCCAGCGGACCCAGCCAGCTGGCTGGACTGGCAGAACCAGTACCGCCCGTTTGCAGCCGGGGCTGTTGCGCAACCCCGCGGCAGGGTTTACACGGGCGCCAAACGACATTTTTAAAGTTGCTGAAATAGCTCGTCTGTATTCTGGTAACCCTGGAGAGGATGTCGCCTTCTTGGCCAGCAGCATGCCTGCTTCTCCATGGGGATCAGCTCTGCCTGCCCCAGCAACCCCTGTGCTCAGTGCTGGCTGGTGGGAGCTGGACTGGTCCCAGCAGGGCCAGCACTGGGATGGTTGCTGAGCCCCAGCAGTAGGGTCTGCACCATCACCGGGCTGCCATCACACACCTGAGGACACCAGCCCAGCACCAGGGTGCCCCAGCCCAGGCAGGGTTTGGCCCTGGATGAGGTTTCCCTGGCTCCGTTCCTCCCCACAATTAGGGAGGTGATAAGCACCAAGCACTGCTCCCTGGGATGGCCACAGGCCCACACCGAGGGCTCGTGCTCTGATAAGCCTCTATCACAGCTCTGGGGCAGGCAGTGAGGGTGGAATTTACCTGGTTTTCACCCAGGGACTTTGCAAGCAGCATCACCTGTGCTACAGCACAAGGAGATGCCCAGGAAATGGGATTTACTCACCAGGGGAAGGTGGCACCAGGCTGTGCCTTCCAGGTAGAGCCAAGAGAGCCCTGACCCTGTGCCTTACTCCCTGCCCTCAGTGGCACTGGGGTTTGGGAGGTGTTTCCTTTGCATCCACGTCTGCACCTCAAACTGAATACAGCAGCATTCCTGTGCTCTCCACTGGAGGAAGCTGCAGTTTGTTGCAAACATAAAGAATAACCAACAAAATCTTGTGGCAGGCTGCAGATCCTCGTGTGCAAGGAATTCCCTTGCAAACAGCTTGGAACTGTAAAATAATCCCCCAGCCCTGTAAAACTGCACTAGTCATACAGGAACTTTGTTGTGTTCCTGCTGGTCTCTTTGCTCCCTAACAGCTACACCCAGAGAAACACAACATGCCCAACAGCAACAGAAAAAATTAATGTCTTCCAGGAGCCTCATTTAACTTAACATCCTATTTTCCAACAACCTAATGAGGCAGCCAGAGTGTCTGCAGGAGCAAACACCCCACCCAGTGCTTCTCCAGTGCAAGGTGAGGGCTGGGCAGGGACAGCCCCAGCCCCAGGGAAGCAGTTTTGGGTTGAAGTCCCCAGGGCAGGAAGGTTTGCTCAGCCAGAGGTTAAATCCAAATCAGGGGATATTTTTTCCCCACAAACTCTGTGGAGCATCCAGAGCACCCTCTTAAAGCCATCCCACTTTCTCCCTTCCCATCTCCTCCTACCCAGGGGTAGGTGACAGCACACAGCGAGCAGTTTGGCAACTCCATAAATTCACACCTCTTGGGTAAATACAATCTGTTCTTAATCATTTGTTCTATTTGTGTTATTGACATTATCCTGCCTGGTTTATTACACTCTCCCTTCAGTGGAGGAGGAAGTCACCTTCCCCATCAGTGTCTCCAGATTGCTCTTTTTCCCCCGTTGTTTTTGGTTTGGTTTTGTTTTTTTGTTCAGTCCCCTCCCCAGGTCCCTCTCAGAGCCTCCATTCCCCAAGGTTTTCACTTACTTTCTCTGCAGAGCTTTCTGGAGAGCTGCACTGATGTTAAGCCACTCCCCAAACCCTGTTCTAGGCAGACTGGGTCTGTCTTAAAGTAGAAATCAAGCCCCAAAAGGAACTGCTCCCCTTGGAGTATTAATTCAGCTGCAGCAGGTTATCCACTGCCTCCTTCTCCTTCCCCCTGGGTTATCCATTCCTCTCCAGGACCAATTCAACCTGATGCTGGATATGGATCAGCTGAGGAAAGCTTAGCCCAGTTGGCTTCAGCAGGCACTCAGGGAGCCAGACATAGTTGGCATGAGTAGAACCCAAGTCCTTTGCACCCTGAGGGGTGAGGCACTGCAATATTTAGGAGCAGGATTTGAAAAGGGCTCAGCCTCGCCCTCAGGTGTGTTGAGAAGGACTGGCTGGGCAGGAAGGTGCAAAGGGGATCTCAGGATAAAGCTTGCAGCTTCACTCTCCCAGTTTTGCTAAAAGGAAACATCACTCCTGAGTCTGCACAAAAGGGACAAAGTGGGCTTCATCCCTTCTATCCCTTTCCAGCTTTTGTCTGGAGCAGCTAAAACTTCCAGGACAGGTTTTTATCACAGAGGTGAACACCAGACTGGTGCTCTGAAAGCCTTTCCCACACTTGACTTATGAAAAAACCCAAAAAAGGTGCCAAACCAAAACCAGGCATTTCAGAAGGTGATTAAAAGCAAAGCCTTGCACTGCATCTCCAGAAGGGCCACCCCTTCCCCTGATGTGCTCTGACTCACTCAGCTCTCTTAGCTCTTCACAATGCAAGATCTTCAAAAGCTTTCCAGCCAGCAGCACACCCTCCTGCTCCCCCTTGTGCTGGGCTGACCCCAAAGCTGAGGATCCAGCATGGGTGAGGTTTGGGTTTGTCAGGCATTCACCCACTAATTGGTTTGCTTAACACTCGGGTGCCAAAGTTAGCAGAGGGGGAGGAATAAACTGCTGGCCTAAAGGCAACATCATCAGAGTGTTATTAGGAGGGTGAGGACAGGAGTTTCCCAAGCTCTTGCTATTTTTGTCTGATACCTGGGACTCCCTAGGAAATATCTGGCTCACCACATCCAGGCAGATATAAACCTGGATCCGAGTTGGAGGGGACAGCCCAGGGACACGTCCCTGCCACCAGCCTGCATCCCTGCCTCCCACTCCCTGCCACAGAGATGTCTGCCACGCCATGGCAGATGATGGCTGGAGAATCTACAGACCACACAGGCAGCAAGGAGTCAGAAGAAATGGTATTTAATTATGGTATACATTAAATTAAATGTCATTCTTGAATATTCATCTCCAGTTCATGATGATGGATTCACCGTAGGGCAACTCCTGTTGGTCCCAGCAGGGGTTAGGGTCCCACTGTGCTAGGTGAACCAACCCAGAGCACCAGGGCTGTTCCTGCCCCAAAGAAAGCATCCAGTGTTTTTCATTTTAGCAGTGGTCATCATCCAGGGGCACCTCCACTGCTCTCCACTTCTCTGGATCCCTCTCAGCTGCTGGCACGAGTGGCGATGTTTGAAAAAACGTACTCAGGTGGGGAGCATCAGATCCATCTCCTGAGGGGAGCAGGTATGGGAGGATAGGTGATGCCTTTGACAGCTTCAGGAGGTGGAACTTGGGCACCCAAACAAAGCCCTTCAGAGCTCTGGAGGGTGTGGGCCATGGTGTCCTCAGGAGGTGCCCAAGCTGGGCTCACAAGCTGCAGATCTTGCTGATTCTCTTCCTTCAAGAGCTGCTGCCAAGGGGGACAAGGCAGGCAGCCCCTGGGGCCCAGGGTGTTCCCATCACAGCCCAGCACCCATCCAGCTGCAGCCTGAAGGTGACACCAGCAGGAGGAGAGCTCTGTGTTTGTTGGTAAGGGTGGAGACAACGAGGCTCATCATCAACCCACTAATGGGGGAAAATCAGCTAAAATCAGCCACCTGTGCTGGCCGTGTACTGGGCAGGAGATGAGGCACCCAGTCCCATCTGCACCCCAAGGAGGGGAGAAAAGGAAAATGGTGTCTGAAGCCCAATCTGAGGGAGATCCCAGCAGAACTTCCTGGAGCCTCATTCAGCTCTGCAGCAGCAAGTGCTCCAGGCTCACCTGGAGATGCTGAACCACTTCCCAGTGCTCTGGATGTGTCAGCCAGGCTCTGACCTCTTCCCCACCCCACAACAGTCCAACTCACAGCCCCCAGAAGAGTCCCTTGAGATCTCCACAGTGGCAGCTGTCCCCACACGGATTGTCCAGGTCCTGCCAGGGCTGGCTCCATGCTCTCTCTTCACATGGGATGTCACCATGCAAGGGACAAACGTGTGCCTGTCCCCCCCCACAGAGCAGACACCAGGGCTGCCAGACCAGCTCCCTTCCAGAGGCCCAGCTCTTTCCTGATGAATTAACTCATTTAAATGTTGAAGAGAAATACAAAACCATGCTCAGCTCTGACCTTTACCAAAAAACAAAACAAAAAAAAAGGAGAAGAGGAGAGATTTGGGAACAATATATACAGATGGGGGAATTGCACTTAATTACAGTAGTTTACATCCATTGGACAAAATTTACTTCTTTTATATAAATCTCTATGTATAGAAGCAGGGGAGGGTGAGGATGGAGCAGACTGTACCTATATTTACAGTTTCATTGGCTCAGTTCAACAGCACATGCAGTTTCTCCTTCCAAACACCAAGTAACAGACCCAAGTCCCTCTCAGTCCGTCGTGTGGAGGAGTTTAACTTAAATATTATCCATTTTGCCCTTCTGCCAGTTCCCAGTACAGCTTGTTCCTCAGGAGAGCCTCTTGGAAGGCAAATACTTCAGGAAAAAAAAGAAAAAATAATAAAAAAGAAACAATCCCCAAGACATGTCTTGGAAATACTGCGTGGATGGAAGGAGAGGCAGGGTCCCGGGTGGGCAGGTGGTGAATCCAGGCTGGTCCTGAGTGGGGCTCCTGCTCTCTGGGGTGCTGGGCTCCTGGCTGCGGCGCTGGGCTTCGCTCCGGCGATTCCCCGGGCTCGGAGCTCCAGGCTGACCCGAGGGGTGTTGTGGAAAAATAGGATCCCGTTGCTATGTGCAAAAGCAGCGAGGTGTGGAGCATCACCAGGCTTGCAGGGGACACTGGGGAGGGAGAGAGCAGCAGAGTGACCCAGAGGCAGGGGGTGAGGGCAGCACCACGGGGGGTGGGGGGCACACGGAGTGTTTGGAGGCATCGTCTCCCACGCCAGCCCCAAGACCTCCCCAGCACCACCAAGGCAGTGGGAAAATACTTTCCCAGTGAGATATTGCCACCCCTCCACTCCCCAACAAATAAATAATAATAATAACAATCTAATAAAATTTATTATTAATACTTTTTAAGGGGTCTGTTAGTGTGCAGGCTGTTGCAGAGGCTGTGCCGTGAAACTCGGCCACATTTCCAAGATCAGGCAGGAGGAGCTCACAGCAGGGTGGGAGCAGTGCCAGGGACCATCCTGTCCCCCAGCGTTGCTGTCACCTCTGGGTGAAGGAGCTGAGCAGCCACCACCTCCGTCCCACCCTTCTCCATCCCCGGGGAGGTGGTTTCTACAGCCGGGGGTCCCCCTGGTCACTGGTGGGGTGTGGGGGCTGGGAGCTGCGGGTGACCTTGTGGGCTGGAGCTCACAGCAAACAGGGTGACACGGAGATAAGGAGACGCCAGGAGCCTCCCGTGAGATGTCATTAGGGACAGGCTGGGGCTATCAGGTGTTTGCTAACGTAATAAAAATGGTGGCTCAGCCTCAAGCGTTGTCAAAGGAACCGGGAGGTATTTGCCCCTTCCAGGTCTAAACAACATCATCTGATAAGTGATCTGCAGCATCAGGCTGCCAGCCCGGGGGGGGAGGGACTGGGGACATCCCTCCAGCTTCCATTGCCTCTGGCAGGACTGGGAGCAGCCCAGCTCCATCAAGGAGAGGGTTTGCTTCCCAGGAGGACACTTCTCCTCTTGCAAAGAGAGGGATGCTGCTGGGGTTTATCCATCCATGCCCACCAACAGCACCCACCAAATGGAGCTCCCAGAACTGCAGCTCCCCTGGGGATCCTGGGATCCTCCTGCCCTTTCTGGCCATCTTGGAGAAGCCCTTTGCAAAGTGTGGAAGAGCCAAGGAATGGTACCAGCAGCAGAAATCCAGACCACCAAAAATATTCCTGCACTGAGCCAACACGTGGGGGTGAGCAGCAATCACAGGTCCCTGTGCTGCTTCATTCACCTCTTGCTGCTGAGAGGGGTCAGCACCGAGGGAAAAAAAATCATTTCTCAAAGATACATTTTTCCAGCTTTCACTCAAATGTCCTGTGGTTGGTGGGAAAAAACCCATCCCAGGTGCTGGCAAAGGGACACATCCCCACTGCCTGCTCCAGCCCTGCCCCTGCTGCTTGCAGGACCAGCCTGTGCTCATTTATGATGCTTGGGGGGGGGATAAGAGGGGGGTTTTAGCATTTTGCACCCATGGGGCCCGTTTCCCCCCTCCTGAGCCGTGAGAGCTCTTTTAATTAAAGTGCAAAAACGTGCTGGAGGGAGAACACGGAGTGATCCCGCAGCACCCCGGGCGGTCAGGGTAGGCTGATCGCAGGGTCCGGCCGGGCAGCGGGGATGGTCGGGCGCTATCTCTCTTGCCAGGGATATTTCCTGCGTGCCCAGGGCTCCTTTGGGCCAGCCCGGCATCAAAGGCAGCCCGTGGCGGGGGAGCAGCATTAATCAGGGGGAGTTCGGGCTGAGCGCACACCAGATGTGCCGATAAAGCCGTGCGGAGGAAATGGTGCTCCCGAGGAGCCGCCGTGCCTGACCGCCCCCGGGCACACAGCACCGCGACCCAGGGAGCCCGAGCCAGGGGAGGGGGTGTCCATCACCCCAAACCCCCCCTCCGCAGCCCTTCTCCTGCCTTCTCCCCTTTGCAGCTCTTCCTTTGCCCCTCGCCGGGCATCCGGGGGGGGGTCTCAGGGCAACCCCACACCCTATTTACTCTGTGATCATTGCAGACATTTTTTTTTCCTCTCCCCTGTCAAAGCTCAGCAAGAAAGTTTATCTGAATGCAAGTTCAAGGCTCTCTCATATTTATCTAGCAATCAATAAGGGCCACATATTTCCCACAGTCCCCAGAGCTGCCTTTCAGAAAGGGACCATTGTCTGAGCAAGGCCCCGCACACCCCATGTGCCCCAGGATAAGTTCTGCCTTACACCTGCACCAGGCAGCTGATAAAGGTTTATGGGCTGGGGGACATCGAGGCACATCAGAGCTCAGCTCCTCCACACAGCTCCCACCAGGGATGATTCCCCCTGGACACAAAGCAGCAGAGCCTGCTCCGGCCTGACCTCCTCAGCCCCATCTGAGCCTCAGGAGGATGCTCCCACGTGGATAAAGCTTTTCCCAGGGATGAGTGTGGTACCTCCACAACAAGTCCCCCTAGTCCATCACCCAGCCCCACCCCATGCCATCTGCAAGCAGGATTTTCAGGGCCAGCACAGGGTTCCCAGCACCCTGAGGCTCATCCCCAGCTGCTCAGGGAGGGCCAGCACAGTGGGACATGGCTCTCCTCCATCCCTGTCTCCAGTCCTTGTCACCCTTGTCCATTACCTGCTTACTGGAAGACATGTTGGTCAGGGTGCTGATGCTGCTGGTGTCTGTCACCACCATCGCCGAGGGGAAGCGGGAGGTGTGGGAATACTGGGGAGGCTCCTGTTTGTGTGTGTACACTGTGGAGAGCAGGGAGACAAGCACCTGTCACCAAAAAGCCACCCACAGCCCAAGCTGCCATTTTCTAGGTACCAGGTTGTCCAGGGCAATCAGGGGCAGGGAAGGGCTGTGGCTGGGCTGGACACTGGTAGCTCTGCAGAGCCCAGTGCTGGAGCAGGAATGGGACCAGGATGATGGATGAACCCCAGGGATGAAGCCAGATCTCTGCAGGACACAGCAGGGAAGTGTTTGCTTTGCAGAAAAAGCAATGGACCTGGACACCTCCACAGCAAAGCAGGTGTGTTAGCAGCAAGAACATGGGAGGGAAAATAAAGTTTGTACAAAATGCTGGTGGGGGGCTGAGTGGAAAAGGAGATGGCACAGGAGAGGGAGAGGTTGGGTGGGATGTGATCACCCCACATCCTCATGCATCCCCTCACATCCCCACCCCAGCTGGTACTCTGGGGCACGAGCTTGGGCAGGAAGAGCTCACAGGAGAGTTTTCCATCAGGACTCATTTTCCTGGCCCTTCCCTTGGCACCTCCATCCCCGACCCTTACTGTGCGAGTTCTGCAGCTGGGTCACGGTGGCCATAAAAGGCTGCTGGGCCATATGGCTGGGAGACTGCTGCATCAGTGGCTGCTGGTGGGGGCTGTGGAGCTGCTGGGAGAACTGGACGGGCTGCAGAGCTGCCAGGCTGCCAGCAACGCTGTTGATAACCGGAACGCTCTGCGCCTGCGAGGTGTTGAGGCCTGGGATGAGGAGAGAGCAGAACAGGGACATCAGTGCTGATGGAGAGCTGGGGGTCCCTGGGACAGGGAGGGGAGCTGGGGGTGTGCTTACTCTGTGCGATGGCCATGACTCCAGAGAGAGGTGTCATGATGAGGTTCTGGGACTGCTGAGGGTTGTGGTGGGACAAGCTGTGGATGTTGGTCAGGGTGCTGACCGGGGGCAGCCCACCCCCTGACACGGAGATCTGTCAGGGAGCAAGGCAGGACAGACACCATCAGAGAGAGAACCACAGAATCGTTATGGTTGGAAAAGACCTTTAAAATGATCAATCCAACCACTAACCCAGCTCCACTGAGTCCAGTGCTTAAACCGTGTCCCTCAGCACCACATCTACAGAGCTTTGAAACACCTCAGTCAACCTCCCCCCCTGGGCAGCCTGTGCTGGGTTTGATAACCCTTTCAGTGAAGATGTTTCTTCTAATTTCCAATCTAAACCTACCCTGGCACAACTGGGGCTGGTCCCAGGACAAGCAGGGAGCTAAGTGCCTGTTTGCTTTAATTGCTGCACATTCTCCTAATCCCTCTAATTAGACCTCTTGCATTAACCCCCTCTATCCCCATCCAGAACCATCCCCTGGGTTCTTTGTGTGACATTTCTGCACACCCATCTGAGCACTCTGTTTATTTTGCACATGTGAGTTGGAGATAGCTCCGCTGCCATTGAAACAAATCCATCAATAAATTCCAAAGCCCGGGAGTGACTCATATTTCCTGATCCGGTATTTTCCACTTTCAAAGTCTCTTCAAGGCCAGGTTACACCACACTTGGCTGCACAAGTCAAACAGCTCACGACAAGTGCACACTGCTCGCCTGGGCTCATTTCACTGCTCCCAGAAGGAATCCTCTGGAGAGGGCATGGCTGGAAAAGCCCCTCCAGACACCAGACCCTCTGGCACTGAGCTAAGGGCAATGCCAGAGCGTGGAAGAGTGAATCTCCACAGCCTGCTGCAGCCCCAGGAATGCTCCTCCCCGAGGAAATCAGTTGCCTTCAGATGCAGCAACTTCCTTGGCAGCTTTTGGTTTCATGTGGGGTATTAAAGGCACATGTTTACTTACTAGAAACCACAGCCTACAGCATATTTTTATTAAATCACTTGCAAGCACTAGCTGGCCCTGTTTAAAGATCAGAGATAAGCTGGCAGAGCTGCTCACTGCTGAGCACCCAAGTCCCTCCTGTTCATCGGGGCTCTGCCTGCTGTACCCCAGCAACCCTCTTCTCCCAGTTCCATCGTCTGCATTCCCACCACACAGCTGCCCTGATGCCATGAGCTCCCTCTGCCCCACCTGAGGATCCCTGTGCTCTGGCAAACCCACTCCTGGGCCGTGGTCCCCACAGAAGGAGCGGGCAGGGGGTGCCGGCAGCCTCTGCCACCCAGCTCAGCATCAGCTCCGTCCCTGCAGACCCCGGCCCCAGGAGCTCGGTGCTGGCTGCCACCTTCATTCCTGACTCATTTTATGGCTTTGAGGCTCAGGATTATGAGGCTCAGCACACCCCTGGGAGATATGGGTGAGTTTGGGGTGGAGGCAGGGTGCTGGGAGGGCTGGGTTTGGTGGGGGTTTGGTGGGGGATGCTGGGCTTTAGAGGGGCAGCACCCAAGCCCAGGGGGCTGCATGGAGACCCTAAGGAACCAGAAGGAAAAGCAAAGTTAAATGGTGCCATAAATGAGAGAGGGGACAATGACCCCCTCCATGGCCACGTGAGGAGACCAACACCACGGCCCAGGAGGGACAGCCCTCTGAAAATGGAAGTGAAAACTGAGGGAAAGTGAGCTTGGCCTGGCTGCCCAGTGCCATGTTTGACTTTCGCTTTCAGCAGCACAACAAAAACCTCCTCCCGGAAGAGCAGTGGCCACAGACAGATCCCCAGCACCCTGCTCCAGGCTGTGCAGTCCTGCCCTGGCTCCTGCTCCTGCTCCTGCTCCTCCCCCAGATGGCTTTGAACCAGCCAGGGGTGCCCAGATCAGGTGTTCTGAGTGAAGCCCTCACAAAGCCCTGGGTGATGCCCACGTGAAGCTCTGGGTGATGCCCTGGCACAAGGAGGTCCCTGCTCTCAAGGAAAGTGCTTCCCCAGTCAAACTCCAATCTTGGGAGGACATAGGGGAAAAGAAAACAAAATACAATGAATGAGAATTTAATCAATACCCCTGTCACTGGCAGGAGAAAGCAAACAGGGATCCACCCAGCGCCGTCCCACCCGCCAGGCACGCGGTCGATAACGGGGGCTCTGTCGGGTTTCTGGGCTGTGCCGGCAGAACCCTCCGGTACCGGCAGGGCAGCGGGGGGCTGAGGGCTTCCTGTGAGGTGGGCGGTGGGGACAGCCACTGCCCCAGCCCCACAATGTCCCATTGTTCCCCGCGGGCCGCGTGTGAAACCCGGGGAAAGCGTGTTTGCTTTGCCCGCTGGGCCCTCTTATCTTATCAGCGCCGCAGCCACAATGGGCCAGGTGTACTACTCACCATTTTACCGTCGGGAGAGAGCAAACCGTGGCCCGGGTCCAAGCCTGCCGGAGAGACCTGCTGCAGGACTGCCTGGCTGGTGGTGACCATGGCACTGCTGCCGTGGTGGCTGATGGCCCCGGAGGATGCTGCCTCCCCGCTGGCCTGGCTGTACCGCACCCCTGCAAAACATCACCGGGGGTTGGCATTGCCCACGGACACCCCCACCCCTGCAGAAGCTGTCCCCAACCCCCCAGAAAGTCTTCCTGCAAACGGGGGAACCCCCCAGCCCCTCCCCGGGTCTCTTGATGTGTGTGGCGTGAGGATGACAAGAGATGTGGAGGCTCCTAAGTGACAGCCAGGAATGATGAACGGGAGGGATGGCACTGGGCAACCTGCCCCTGCCTCCTGCTTCCCAGCTTCTGCCCAGCCCCATCTTCTGAAATTATAACAAGGGTGAGGTGATGAGATGCTGAGCACCCACAGGGGCTCTGTCGTGGGGCAGAAAGGGAGCCTGATCCAGGCCAGCAGCCTGGACACCCATCTGCACCCCTTGTGCTTTAATTTGCACCATTTGCATCCTCGGTAGAAATTCCTCCTGTGTCCCTACAGCTCTGGGACAGCAGCCAGGGGGGCACGGGGAGCAGCTCTGCATCCTTCAGCTCTTCCCTCATCCAGGCTTGCCCAGCACTATCCCAGCTGGGGACAACCAGGGCTCTCACACTGTTTGGGTTTTTTTTTTTCCTCAGGCTCTTCTGCATCCGATTGCCCTCTCAACAAGTGTATGATTAACAGATCACTGCAGGGAGATGGAAGGACCAGACAGGCACCAACCACCAACTCAGATCACAGCCCACCACTGCCACCCAGGAGGGGAAATCTGGCTCAGGCACAGCTCTTCTGAATAAATATACTTAATTTGGCTAAATTCACTGATAACCATATGATCAGCCATGTGTCATGGAAAGGCATCTACAGATCACAAATAATTAACTGAGGAAAACCCAGGGGAAACAAAAGCGTCTTTTATGAGACTGCCTTGATGACTACAGGGAAAAGCCATTAATTATGAGGAGTCCAGCACCCTGCTCACGGCCGGGTTCACTGAACTGCCCTGGGATCGAAGCAGTAGAGTGACAGACAGACAGACAGACAGCCCATGGCTCTCCTGGGAAAGGAAACCATGGTGGCAAAGCCCACCCGGGCAAGTGAGACCAGCAAGAGCATCATCAGCTCATGATCCCAGCTCCTCAGAATGACACCACCAGCCAGGAGGTCAGGGCTCTCCAGTGGCTTCTCTGGTGGCTTCTCCAGCACAGCACAGACAACCTCAGCTCCAAAACCCACCCCAGTAAAGGATTTTCCTCCTGGGATTTTGGGATTTCCTTCTCCCAGGTGTCTGAGGGGAAGAGCTGATGCAGGCTGGCTCAGTGATGCTCTACGGGCTACTCTAAAACTCTCCCAACTAGGGAAAGGGGAAGAAATGATAATTTGAGTCCAGGAGCTCCAAAAGCACCTGCCAAAGAGCAGAGGGCTACCCTGCACCCTCCACCAAACCCGTGGCAAAGCCCCTCTTTAATCACCACCGAATGCTCCCCATGGGCTGCTCAAACACCTCCCACAGGTAGATAGGCATCTCCCCACCATGTCTGGTTCCTGATCATTTCCCAGCAAAACCCCTTTTATCCCTGATAATAAAAGAATGTCCTCTGGCAGGTGGATATTTGCCGGCCCGAGTGGACGTCCCTGCCATGAACAGGGTAAACATTACTCAACCCGGGCACTGTCACACACATTCTTCCCAGCCTCGTGCAGAGGGTGCTTCAGCCACTGCCGGGCCCAGATCCTGCAGTGCTGCTCAAACAATGGGAGGGGAGATAAAACAAAGCCCTTTCTTCTGCTCCTGATCTGAGAGATAGACAGGAGCACAGGCGGCTCCTATTGGAAAGGAAGGCAGAGGTTCTGCTCACTCCTCGGGATCCTTTGGGCTTGGTGAAGCTTTCAGTAAGAAAGAAAACCTAATAATTAATCCCCCAAATCAGGCTTTAGCCAACTGAGGATGCTCGAAACTCCTGAGTCAAGACACCCAGAGTTATGAAGTTGTCTGTAAAAACATAGGAGATGTTCAAAGCTGATTTGCAAGCTTTTCCCCACAGTCCCAAGGACAAGACTTTGATTATCCAAGGAACAATAACCGACACTGAGATTCTCAGATAGTCTGCTGACCAAGATTTTGGGTCTCTAGATAAAACCACTGAAGCCTCCAAGTCTCGACCCAAATTAACTCTCCCAAGGAGCACGAGGTCGGGCTCCAGAGCCACCGGAAAGCGACAGTGGAAGGAGATTTATTCCTCCTCAGTCTCTCCCCACAGCTGCCCAGGAGAAGAGCTTGGATGGGGATCACGGGGAATGGGCTCTGGAGCCTGCCTTCTTTAAGGCTTTTTCTTTTTTTTTTTAATTTTTTTTTTTTTACTGGAGCTACAGCCATAAAATAAAAGTCTGTTAATGGGACCCGGCTATTGAGCAGCCCCCGAGCTGTGCTGCTGTGAAATGTTTTACTGCTTTCCCGTGTTTCCAGACAAGCTGCCATAGCCTTAACCCTGTGTTTCAGCCAGGGGGGGGCAGGCAGTGTGATGCCCATGGCCCCCAGGGATCTGTGTTTTTTGGGGGGTTAGGGCAGCAGTCAATAGCTTTGCTGTTTTCATCCCAGGCACACGCTGGGTGTTGCTGCAGTGGGGGAAAAGGAGACCAGGAGAAAACCTGTCCCTTCAAAACCCTCCCATTCCAGCCTTGTATTTTTGACAAGCAAAAGCAAGGAAGCAGCTTGGTTCCCCCTCTGCTTCAGGTCCAATTGATACCATTAAATGGTACTTTAAGAGAAAACCAGGAAACAACCCTGGACTTTGCAGTGTGCTTCCCGTGGAGCTGCCACAGTCACCCTGCACATCCCAACCTCCTCCAGCAGCGGGGTGAGACAGAGCACCCGAGGGGTTTTTGGGGTCCCTCAGTGATGCTGCACCATGGAAGCAGCTGGGTTGGTGCTGGGACTTCCTCACCCTCCCAAAGGCAGGTCCAGGGCAGCTCTGGGTTTTGGGCTGCCACTCAAATTGTCCCTAAAGTGTTAACCTTGCTAAGTTACAGAGGTGTGTAGTTTATATCCATTATAAACCTGTTTATGGGGACTGGACTCTCCCATTTCGCTCCTGTCATAAAGCCCTAATTACCCCTCATAAAACGGGGGAAAAGCTCCTAACAGTGCACTGCACCCACAGAGCCCCACAATGCACCCAACAGTAAAATATTACAACCCCTGGCACCGGGTCGGCAACCAGAACCAGCACCAACCCTGAGGAGCAACATGGAGGATCCAGATACAGACTGAAAAGCCAAGGGTTTATGGAAGGGCTCCTCTTGAAGGAAATTTTAAACCTCTTAAATTGCCCTTTGGGTTTAGAAGGAATTTCAGGGGTGGTGTTGAGTTATTTTTGTTATCTCCATCTATAGAGCTATCTAAAGATGTATATATTGATGTGCACTCCCGTATATACAGAGGTGTATACAGGATTTACAGACAGCCCCAGCACCCCTCCGTGTAGGACCCCCTGGGAGGGGCTGGAGGTGACGCCGTGGCAGTGGGGAGGGGGCTCTGGGGGGTGTGCTGGGCGCCGGCCGGGCCGACCCTTTGTATGCAGGGAGGGAGGAGGAGGGAGGCTGGCAAGAGGGGTGTGAGCCACCTAATCTCATCAATGCCCCAATTGTCTTCAGGGCTCTTAAAGATAAAAATGGCATAAGCCAGAGTCTACGACATGGCACCGAGATAAAGCCCCGAGTGACCTTCAAATCAAACAGGGAACCGAGATGGCTGATAATACCCCATAGGAAGGGAAAAGTCCAGAGTCTGAGAGAAGCCTCTGAGATAGATAGGCTTTAAGTATTTACCTCCAAATAGTTAAAAACTACGGCTGGAAGCCTGACAGATGGGTCCCCAAGAAGAGGCCGGGAGGATGTTTGACTTTTACAGCTCTGATCCCAGCCCTGATCATGATGCCCTTTGGCAAGACCCCCGGGGAGCCAGGGATCCCTCTTTGTCTGTGGGCATGGCAGAGATGCCACAGCTGCCCCACACCAAGCCACATCCTTCCCTGCTGGGGGACACCAGGGGAAGGATGTGGGCAGTGCCCCAGCACCATCATTAAGCTGTTAAGGCATTGAGGGCTCCGGCCACCACCGGCCGTGGTGCAAGGGCAGTTCAGATCCCAGCATGGCCAGACCTGGATGGGGTCAACCATCCCTGAGCCCTCAGGCCCCCAGACATCTCCCAGAGGAGGTTTAAGCAGTGGTGAGCTCAGAGATGCTCAGGGTACTGCAAGCCTGCTGGACCCAGCACAGTCCAAGTGACTCCAAGCTGAGCCCCATCCCTGCCCAACACCCCACAGCAGCCCTAAAAGCCCCCGGTGCCCCTCGCCGTGCCCACCTCCTCCTCCTCTTCAGCAAGGCCGACAGAGAGGAGCTTTGGCCATCAACAAATTCCCACAGCTGTGGCCCTGCTGACCCCTCCGGAGGGGCCCTTCGCCACGGCCATCACTCCTGCCCTGCTCAAAGCCCCTCGGAATGGGCTGTCACCAGCCCTATAGCCACGGCCGGCTCCTGCTGGCCACCGCTCCGACGGGAAAATAAAAGTTGGGGCTTAACAGCCCTCCGGGCCCGAGATAAATGCCCGCGGTTACAGTAATTGCCATCCCCTAATAGAAGCAAACAAAGGCTCTCGGGGGGTGCCTGCCCGGGCGCTGGCAGGCGGGGGGCACATCAAAGGCCGGGGGGTTCGTTCAAAGCCCCGCAGTAATTGTCAATTAAGCATGCACGGGGGGGACAACGCCATGACAACGCGGGGCTGCATGCTGGTGGGGCATTGTAAAGCCCGCCGGGCCGACACTGAAAACAGCTGATTCTGCTGACAATGTGCTTGTAGGGCACCTTGTAAGCAATCAGCCGGTGACAGGAGGGCAAACGTCCTCCCTGTCCCCTCCATTGTGCGGGGCATTCCTGGGGCAGGGTCACATTTTGGTCACCGCGGGCCGGCCCGACGGGGAGAGCGGTACCCGGGAGCTGGGTGGGATGCTGGCTGTCCCCAGCAGGGGTGGGATGCTGAGCGATGCCCCCCTCCTGCCCCCTGGGGCTGGTGCATCCCCCAGGGACCACTCCGGGGGCTGCCCTCGTTCACCAGCACCCCAGGGTGGGTGTTGGGCCACGGGCTGGCACCGTCCCCAGCCCCACACCTCCTCTCCCCAGGCACCGTGCCCTTCCCGCAGGGACTCGCTGCCACACGGGTTTCTTTTAATTTGCCTTTGTAACGAGCTGGGTGTGTGTAACGAGCCAGGCAGGGTCATTTCCAAGAGGTGGCTGGTTTCAGCCTCCCCAGCCGGGCTGGACCGGTGCCGTGGCCGAGGGGGGACAGGGGGTGGTTGGGGTGCAGCCCCCACACTGACACACACCCGCCCCCCCTCACTGAGCACCCACTCCCAGGTGGGGTGAGTTGGAGGGGGACAATGGGGATTGTCCTCCCAACAATGCCTCTCACCCTGGTGAGCCTCCAGCCCCCTCCCTGGCGGTGTTATCTCCTCCTGAAACCCCCCTGAGAGTTTTCAGCTGCTCTGCTCTCCCCTGTGCGTCCCCCCTTGCTAAACCAGTGCTCACCCCAAGGCCCCACCGTGGATAACCCAGGGGCTGAGCCCACCCACCTGCACCACCACTCCAGGGAATCAAACCAACCAAGCCACCACCAGTTTGTCCCTGTCAGGATGGAAACCCAGCCCCTGCCACCTGCCTGGTCACAACACCCCAGCGATGCCACTTTGCTCCTCTCCATCCCCCCTCAGAGCCACGGCAGGGACCAGGGTGACCCATCCCGAGGGCTCAGCACCCCTTCCCCGGGCAGAAACCGGAGCCGACACCGCGATTCCTCCCCGCTGCCACCAGGGCTCACCTGGCATCTTGGTGGGGGGAGAGGCACTGGGCTGGTTGTGGTGGGGGGAGCCGTGGGAGAGCAGCAGGTTCATGGTGTGGGGGGGCTGGCCAGAGCTGTAGGCATCCATGGCCAACTTCTGGCGGAAAGCCTCCTCCTTCCGACGGTTGGCAAACCAGTTGTAGACCCGGACTTCGGTCACCAGGTTGGAGCCCAGCCCGTGGGCCTTGGAGGGAGATACCCCACGCTGCAGACACTCAGCCCTGTGTGGGCAAGGGGACACGTTGGAACAAGGCTGCTGCTTGAGGGGGACCTCTGCCATCACCCCAGGCTGGGGGGGTTCTGGAGGACACCCAAATTCAAGGGCGTTTAATGCCTTCCTACGAGCCTGCCTGCTCTCTGCTACCACATCCATGCCTCAAAAAACATCCCCCCCGATTCTGACGTTGCTGTAGTCCTGTGACATCCCCAGGACATCCCTGTTATAGCTTTGCATCATCCCAGTGGCATCTCCAGGCCCTGTCATAGCCCTGCACCATCCCCGTGCCACTCCTGAAGCATTTTTACAGCATCCTTGCAGGATCCTTGCAGCATTCCTGCCATCCATCCCTGTGCTATCCCTGCAGCATCCCTAACCCAGCCCAGACCCATCAGCCCCAGATGCTGCCCAAATGGCCAAAATGAGGTAAAAAGCATCCAGGCAGCTGGGCAAAGTCATGCCAAGAGCCAGCAGCCAGGACTGGAAGGCGGGATCCCGGCCCGACGTGTGGTTTTTGGGAGGAAAGGCTGGGGGCAGCAGTGCCGTCACCTGTTGCATTCCTCCACCAGAGCCTCCCGCTCCTCCTTGCTGGGGTTCTTCTGTCGGTCGTAGGCTTGGTACAAGATTTGCTGGGACGCCGGCCCCCACTTGAACCGGTTGCGCCGCAGCTTCTTGCTGGGGGTTTCAGAGCAGGCATCGTCGAGCTGGGCAGCCCCCTGGTTCTGCTGATTGAACTCTGGAAAGAGAAACAGCAGCTGATCCTGACTGCTTTTGTCTGTCCTATTTCCACACCCCTGGACTGTCTGGTTGAACTCTGAAAGAGAAAGGAGCAGACGTGAGCTGGCCTGTAGCCGCTGCTCGGAGTCACCGTCCCGTGTCCCCTGTCCCCTCCCCTGCCACCCACCCGGGGAAGGGGCCGGGGGAGTCCTTACCCCCTCTGCGGGACGGGTGTTTTATGAGTAGCTCATGCATATTCATGACTGTGCCCTCCACCGGTGCTCCGGGAGGATTTTTGGAATTTTGGAGCCAGGCAGGAGGGCTGCAAAGCCCCCCAGGAGGGGTTTCCCTCTCTGCCTCCCGTCCCGTGGGACACCAGCCCCAGGGTGACCTTCCCCCAGCCCTGCTGCTCCTCCCCAGCGCAGCAAAGGGATAAACGGGAGGGGTTGGTTATTCCCAGTTTTCCAGGGGAATTCTCCCAATTGTTACAATGGTTTTTCCCCCAGTGACGAGGCGGGGGAAAGCAGGGCAGGGCTGGAGCAAGCTCTGTGTGCTCCAGCCTCACGAGATGTGGTTTCAAAGCAAGGGGTTTGGGAGCTGAACCCTTTTCTGTGCTTCCCCCAGGTTGGATGTTGCATCCTTTGGGAGGAGGGAGACAGAGCCCCTTCTCGGGTGGGGTCATTGCCCCAACCTGCAGCTCAGCCAAAACCAGAGCTACTCCAGACACCGGCCTGGGCTTGGTCATTTAAACACTACGAGCTGCCCCGTGGTGGTTCTCTCTCTCTCTTTTTTTTTTGCAAACAGTTGCAGAAAATTAGCAGCCTTGAGAAACAGAGCAAAAGGAGGCAGAGGTGGGGAAAGGCATCTCATTGTGTGCCATTATTAATTGCTTTCCTAACTATAATGAATATAAATACACTGCAACTCGGCTGCGTGGATGGGCTCAGAGGAGCTCTCACTGTGACCAAAAAGGGGCTCTTGCCTCATTTTCATGTGCCCTAAATTAACTGCATTTGTAAAAAGATTCTGGGGGAGATTTGGGCAGCCTGGGGGTGAGAACAAAACCAGGGATGAGCTGCACTTGAAATTCTGTGGGGAAGAGGACCCAGGACTGCTCCTTGCCCAGCTCCAGATGTGCCAGGGCAGGATGGGGACATGGGGACCCCCCTGCCCCCCAGGGGTGTTGGGTACTTACGGCGGAGGATCTCCCGCTGCTTGCGGACGTACCACGTGTAGAGGGCAGCTCTCTTCTGCGTCTTCATGGGGGTGCCCTTGTTGAGGTGCTGGGAGAGGTGGGACTGGTTGAGGCCAGTGACATCCACCACCTCCCTCTGGGGGATGTTGTGCTGCTGCATGTACCCCTTGATCATCTTCGCCGCCCGCCACGGGTCCTCACTGGGGGGTAGGAGGGGAAAGAAGGGTTAATCTCTCCTGAGAAAGGAAAAACCACCTGGTATTTACTCCCTGCCCTGATGGAAACCCATTATTATTATTATTATTCTGCAGCCAGTTGCAGAAGGGCAGTAGATGCCTCAAGCAACTCTCCTCCTCTGATTACCATTGTGGCCTCCCAGAACAACCCCAGGAGCTCATAGATGGGGGCTCATGGGGTGGCACAGACACCTCGGGGGTGACCACCAGGCTCTTCACCCAGGGCAGGAAAAGTAAAGAGGATCCTGGGGTCTTGATGGGGCACAACGAGGCAAAGCACCTACAGATCCTCCCAGGAGAACCACAGCCCACCCATCAACCACTGCTGGGTTCTGTCTGCTGCAATTTCCCCCTTTGAAGACAACACACATGGGATACACAAGCACATCCATACACATGTGGATTTGGGAAGCCCACGTGGGGAGTTTCTCTGAAGAAAGAGAAACCTGTAATTCGGAGGTGCTGGGGATGCTGTTCTGCCCCTTGCCCATATCTCCAGGCTTGCCCCAGGCACAGCCACCCAACAACACCCATCATGCTGGCTGCTTTACCTTCTGCCTTCCCTTCCCTCGTGGGTAATTACCTACAAATCCCAGTATTCCTTTAAAAGAGCCCCTATTTCCACCCCACCACAGCAGCAAAGCGTTCCCATGAGCAATGTGCAAGCGGCTGAGATACAGAAGGTCAAACAGAGCACATGAACCCCAGCAAGTCCCCAGAGGAAAACCAAAACCACTCTACTTAATAATTTTAAGTAATTCTTCAGCATCTTTAAACACTTGAATTTGGGTCTTGCAAGACCCAAGCAGAAGGTGATTATTTCCTAAATCCTCATGACTTTGGTGTCAGTGCCCCAAGGACACCGATCTGGGGAATAAATAACATGACAGCCAAGAATCAAAACACTGCCTGTGGTATTTAATGAAAGCCCAGCATGGGGGCAGAGGACCAGGCCAACCTTCACTGTATTTGAGCCCCCCAGGTTTCCCCTGCACTAGAGGAGGGCTCTGCACTAAAAGGTAATGCTTTAGCCCCGAAAAATCGGTGCGGAGCCCGAACCTGGTCACAGTCATGCACTCAAATAATGCCAATGCTGGGCTTGGAATAACCATCCGGCTGCTTTCCCAATTCATTACTTATTTTGGATCCTTCAACTTGTCACAGGAAGAAAAGAAAAAGAAAACAACAACAAGAAGAAAACAACCAACAAGCCAACAAAGAGATTTCTTACTTTATGTCCTGAACGCAGCGTGGAAACAAAGCTGGATGGATCCAAAGCCCAAGTCCCCGACCAGCAGTGGTGGGGCTGTGTCAGATCCCGGGAAGCAGAGCACAAGCACAGAGCTTTCCCAAGCTTTTCCCCATGCCCAGCCCTGCACCCTACAGCAGGAGAAGCCCCCGTAGGGATGGTGCCTAAGGGGCAGCAGTGCACCCAGGGCACTGGTGGCAGGGCTGGATGGACACAGGGACACACCAGCTCTGTTCTCCCACCAAATCCCAGCCTGGGTTCAGCATGGTGGACAGGGCAAATCCAGCTCCTGTCCCCAAAACACACAGCACCCTGCAGTCAGGCTGTGGGCACGGCAGCCCCCGAGTGACAGTGGCACTCGAGGGTGACAGTGGCACCGGGAGCCAGCAGCCTTGGCAGGGGGGTCTCAAGGCTCTCGGGTCTTCCTGCTGCCCCTGGAGAAGGTGGAAGCCCCCAAAAGGATGGGAAGGGAATGTCCCTCACCCCAGTCCTCCTCTCTGCTCCCCGTGCTGGCCATGGCAGAGCCACTGCAGTGGTGACCGTGGCCGAGCCGAGGGGTTCACACTGACCCCTGCCACCCGCTGCTCACATCACCCAACCACTCCTGCTAATTACTGATTAATAACGAGTTAGTGGAACTGGGCTCATTATCATTTCTACTGGCCGTTTGGTTTACCAGGAAGCCAAGGGCATCGCTGTCCTGGAGTTAAATCAGGAGCAGCAGAACACTTGGGAAATGTCACACGAGTGACTCAGGGTTACAGATGTGACTGGCAAATCTAAATAAAACCTGGCAGGGGTTTGGCTGGGGGGAAAAACAAAAAAAGAAAAAGTGAGAATTAGGAAAAAAGTCCCTGCATTCCCCCTCGGTTTACTATTTGAAGGAAGGCTTTACCTCGATGATTCACGCTTACAAAAAAAAGTTCAGCTTTTAATTTCTAAGCTGTGATTTTTCTTTACAAATCAACTTGACCGTATTCAAAAGGGTTAAACAACCTGAAACCAAACCCAAACATTTTGTTTCATGTTAAACAAAATGTTTGGACTTGACCCAAAATGAAAGTTTGAGTATTCTTTTTTTTTTTTTCTTTTTTTTTTTTTTTTTTTTCCCCTCTTTTTGGTTAACCTAAGAAGCCAGAGAGGAAAACCTTTTGATTCAACACAAGCCCTTTTTTTTTTTTTTTGGTTCTGTCACCAAAATAAAGAAGCCTCATTAATTGTCCAATCTTCACCAGGACTTGACATGCAAAAAGGAAAAAAAAAGACAATACAACAAAACACACCCCAACACAAGAGTGCTTTGTAATACTGGTAAAACAGTTTATAGCCCTGGCTCTGCAGTCCTTCTCCACTGAAATCAAGGAAAGGTGGTTTACATCTTGCACAAAATTAATCCAGGTGAAACCCTGACAGAAAAAGGGGCATTTCCTACCCTGGCCTCACGCACAGGAGGGGTGCAAAGCCTGTCCCCTCTCCCCAGGGATCCCCGGCCCCTCTCACCCCCATTTGTCAGCCTTGAAAACAGGTAAATACACTCCACATCCTGGGAGAAATATGCCAAGAATTCATACAGATGGATTATAAACCAGGCTCCCTGCAGAAGTGATCAATCTGATCTGCATCTCCCCTGCACACGGGGACTCGGCTGCGCCCGCCACTCCCCACGCGGTTTTTGGAGCAGCTTTGGGGCATCTCTGGCCCAAGGACAGGTGGCTTCCCTGCTGGCCCCAGGATCTGGGTGCCCTTGGGATATGTTTCTTGCCTGAGCGGGGTCTGGGTGAGCCAGGAGGAGCTGAAGCCCTTTAGGTGCCATCAGCACGCCCAAGGGGGACGTTGGGTGACTCGGGCTGTGATGAGGGTGAACCACTGGCACCACCAGGGGTAACACCCGTGCCCATGCCGTGGATGGGAGGCTAAGCCCACACCGAGGCCCCCAAAAAAGCCTCCGGGAGCAGTCTCAGGACCGCAGGAAGAGTCCAAGGTGGAGCAGCCCGGTGCGTGGCTGCAGTAAATGGTTCCCGACTCCCCGACCTGCCCCTCCAAGTACAAAGGCCTCCTGCTCCCTCAGAGCAAACACCAGCTCTTTGCAAAGGCTCCTCGGGGACATGTGCCTGCTCTTGTTTGCACCGAAGGCAAACTTTGCACAGAAACACCTGTGGGAGCACAGAGATCCCGGGCCTGAGCCTCCTCCCCACCTCCCGGGGCACGGCTGCGGCCAGCAAGATGGGGACACTGGGGACAGGCAGGAGTCCCCGGAGGCCCAGGGCAGGAGGGCTGGGAACCCAACAGAAAAGCCCCGGAGTCTCTGTAGCACCCAGCCCAGCCCCTCGGCAGGTACGGGTGCCACTGCCGGACCCGTCCCCAAAAGTCACCGTGTCCCTGCCGGTACCGCACCCGCCATGTCTGTCTCTGTCCCCGTCCCCCGGCACGTCGCAGCCGAGGCACCGAGGCTGTCAGGGGACAAGAGGCTGGCAGCGGGCTCATGGGGGCTGCCAGAGGGTCCGGAGGGTTCGGCAGAGCAGAGCCCGGAGACAGGATGAGCGCCGCGCTCAGGGTGCTGCCGGGGCACCAGGACGGGGCTGGAAACAGCAGCGCCAGGCGAGGGAACACACAGAGGTGTCCCCGCTGCACCCAGCGACGGTCTCGAGGGGCTCCCGACCTGCTTCGAGCCACCGCGGGTGCGCTGTCGGGACTGTCACCATCGCACCCGGTGTCCCCAGTGTCCTCAGCTCCGCGGAACCAGCAGCCGGCCCTGACCCGACGGCAGCTCAGCTCCGCACGGCTGGGACCGGCCCGGAGCGGGGCCCGGAGCCGCATCCCTGGACCGGGCAGGAGCGGGAGCCCAGTTCCCCGCAGGCTTCGGGGGTTTCCTCCTTCCCCCCTCCCGGCCGCTTTACAACCTCAGCAATGAATAACCCGCCGCTCCACTCACCCTAATCGCGGCCCTTTGTGTATCTTTCTGTTGATGATTTATAGAAATAAATTAATAACACTCCGGGCTCCACGTGCTGCAGTTTATGTTTTATCTCCCGGCACGGAGGGAGGGCGGAGGGACGGAGCCGGCGGCCGGTCCGAGCCTCCGCTGCCCCGGCAGCACCCGACGGGGCGAGAAAAGACGGCCGGCGGGTCCCGAGGTGCCCAGTCCCGGTCCCGCTGCCTCCTCTGCTCGCCCGGCTCCCCAGGGCACAGCCCCGCCGGGCGGGGAGCACCGGGACACGCCACCGGGGGGGGGACACAGAGGGAACGACCCCCGGGCTCAGGACTCTTAGTGCTGGGGCCGTCGGACTGAGCGCTTGCGGACCGACCCCGGGGAGCTGAGGGGTGTCCCCAGTCCCTCGTCCCATCCCGGTCCCCGCCGGTACCTGATCATCCTGTCCACCTCCGCCCGCTGCTCCACCGCCTCCTCCGTGTTGAGCGCCTGCAGCTCCCGGAGGATTTGCGGCGTGTCGAAGTCGTCGCCGTCCTCCGAGCCCTCGTCGCCCGAGAGCTTGCCCTTGCCATGCCCGTTGGCCAGCGGCGGGAAGGCGGCCTTGCCGTCGGGGGGCCCGCCGGGAGAGAGCGGCAGGCTCTCCAGCTTCACCCCGAACCCTCCGGCCGGCACCATGTCCTCCAAGGCGCGGATCAGCCCTTCCTTGGTGGCTCCGGAGCTGAGCAGGGCCCCCAGCAGCTCCCGTTGCAGGGCGCTGAGCTGGGACACCATCCTCCCCGGGCCGGCGGCGGGCCCCGCCGCTGCCTCCCGCCCTCCCTCCGGCCGCTTGCCGCTCCGCCCCGGCCGGCGGAGCTGCTGCGGGCCGCGGGCCGCCCTCTAACAAGCCATGACCGCCCCATTAGGCAATATACCTTATGCAAATCAGCCCGGCAGGCCTCTCCTCCGGCCGCCGCCCGGGCCCCCGCGCCCCCGCCCCGGCCCGGCCCTTATCGCCCGCCTTGGGACGGACTTTGCCCGCCACCGGCGGGAGGCCCCGGAGGAGCGGGAGGAGCGGCGGGGGCAGCGGCCAGGAGGGACGGGACGGGACGGAACGGTGGCACCGGGCGCTGGAGCACCGACTGCCGTCGGGGGACCGGAGCGCGGTCCCGGTGCCCGCACACCGCGGGGTGGGGATGGGATCAGCCCCTCCAGCACTGCAGGCATCCCCACCACCACCCTGGGGCACCCCTCTGCCCGCACCCCCAGGGGTTCAGCCCCTCCATCGACACGGGGCCAAGCTGAGAGGGCTCCCCCCAGCATTCCCCCTGTGCAGGGTGCTGCTGCTGCTGCCTAAGCCCTGGCACAGAACAGGTCCAGGCTGAGGGTCCCCCAAGGCAGAGGGGTCCAATGGGGGTCTCAGCCCCCACAGTGGGGCAGCTTTGGGACAGGCTCACCCCAATTTAGCTGTGTGCTGCATGAAGGATTGTCAGACAGTTAGGACAAGGGTGCTCAGGGGACACAAAGCCCCTGTTGAACCCTGGCAGGGGTATGAAAGGGGTTGGAAGAGAGCAGAAGAGGAGATCCCCGACACACTCTGGGGGCAGAGAGCAAAGAGCTTTTCCTGATGCTGTAAATGCATTGAGTCACCCCAAAAATTCACAAGTTGTTTTAAATCAAAGCAATATGAGATAATAGCACACCCAGAGCTGAGGGGCCAGAACCCTGTAGGGAGGGCAGGGCAGGTGTCCCAAACCTCGGGTCATGACCCCTCCAACATCCCCTCCCAACATCTGGTTTGGTAGCCCAGTTCCCTGCTTTCAGCTGCCACCTGGACATCAGTCCTGGCAGAGGACAATGGCTTCAAACCCAGCATTTCCAGCCCAGATTTGTGCTTTTACAGGGTACCCAAAATTGTAGCAGCTCTTGGCCCATCTCAAAAGCCCCCAGAAAATCTTACCAGCTACCAGCACCCATGTCAGACCCTCAGGGGAACCAGACCGGGGCTGGAAGCCCCTTGGGGACAGAGCTAAAGCTGGGGTGGGAGGGTCGGGGATCAAGAGTATCCCAAAGGGAGAGGAAACATCTTGGGAGGAAGCCTGGGCAATGGCCATGCAGGGGGTTTCATAGGCACATGGCAGGCTGAGCACAATCTATAGGGGAGAGGGCTGAAAATCCCCAAGAGCCCCTTCCCAGTGCCCAGCCTGGAGCCCCCAGCCCAGCGTCTTCCCACACACTCAGGGCTGCACTGCCAGGGAGGTGACATCAAGGGCTGGGGGCCCAGGCTCTGCTGTGCCTGGACCTCTCCCTGTGCCAGCCCTGCTTGGGTCAACTCCAAAGGAGTTGAGCACCCAAATATCTGCTGGGTGCAGGGAGCAGGAGATGGGGAAGTGTCCCCATCTCTCCCACCTGAGAAAGCAGGTAAGTGGTACATGCCCACCAGGCCCCTGGCACCCATGGCTGTTCTCATCCTTTACCCCACAGCAGGTCCCTGATCACCCCAAAGACCCCCGGATTCCAGGTGAGACATCAAACCACACATACACCTTCAGGGCTGGGGGAGACTGTGCAGAGGCACCACCATCTCTGAGCAGCCACCCAGTGCCACCAGGCCGTGGGCTCACAGCCACTGTCCCCTGGCTCTCCTCCCACAGCTGCCCAGGGCAGAGCTCACGGGAGGCTGGGCAGGAGCTGGGCTGAGCTCCCAGACCCCCCCAGTATGGGTACCCGGACCCCCCCACCCTGGGAACAGCCTGGCTCTTGTTCCCAGAAGGTCCCCTCTCCCTTTTAAGTGGGCTGGTGAGCTTTGACTTGGTCTTTGCACAGGCTTCATGGCATGGCATAATAATGTTCTGTCACAGTGGGTGACCTGGACCTTGTCCTGTTTCCACACATTCGGAGCCACCTGGCTAATGAAGTGGATATCGTTTTCTGGTCCATCTCTCTCACCCGATTGCTCTTCCCCCTTCCTCCACACCCATCTCCTCCCAGCAGTGTCAGGAGCCTCACTCCAATCCACCTTTTTCCCATCGTTGTCCGGCACAGCTCATTAACTCCTCTCAGCAGAAGAACCTGATCATTGCTGCTCGGGGGGTGATGGGTGCCCCGTGGGGCTGGGAGCACAGAGTTTCCCAGCCTGGGGAAGGCACCAGCCCCCCCTGAGCACCAACCCAGCTTTGCCCGGGTGGTGACTGCGGCTGGGAACGCGGGACGGCGGCACAAGGGGGGGTTTTGGCACAGGGGGGGTTTTTGGCACAGGGGTGGGTTTTTTTGAAGCTGAAGGTGCTGTGCTCTGGTCCCTCCGAAGCCACCTGGCTTGCTGCCAGCCCACGGGTGTCACAGGAGTATCTGGGTGCCTGGTGCCAGCTCCCACAGATGGAGGTGGCCTCACCTCCTGCTCCCATCCCCATCACTGGCACCACCAAAGAGTCTCCCCGATCCCAAACCAGAATCCCAAACCCCCTGGAAATCACAGAATCACAGAACATCAGGTGTTGGAAGTGACCTTGAGAGATCATTGGGTCCCACCCCATAACCCAAGGAGGATCACAACCATCCTGGAGGGCTCACCTCAGCTGGGCAATCCCTTACCTACATCCCCAGCACTCCCCCATCACCCCCAGGGGCCTGGCAGACCCCAGCAGGTCCCATCCATGCGGAGGTGGCCACCACGGCCAGCCCCAGGGTCAGCCACAGGCCAGGCTGTAGGGACTTTGCCCCTGGCACCGTGTGGCTGCACCTGGGGCAGAGGAAGGCTTGGGGCAGGCGGGGGCACCCCTTGTGCCCACCTCACCCCGGATGAGGGACCTGGGGGTGGGACCCGCGGGGACTTGTCCCGGTAGCCACCACGTCGGGCCAGCAGGGAGCAGGGCCGGCGATTTCTGCATTTCATCCACACCTCTCATCCCCCCCCGGACAGTTTCATTTAACGCCTGAGCGCATGCAGACACTGCTCCTCTGACCCGGCGGGCAGTGGGCAAGAGAGTTCCCACCAAAACAGGGCCATTAAACCCCCTCGATAATTTTTTTTTTTTTTTTTTCTTCCTTCTCCTCTGCCCCCACTTGCGCCGAGATTTTCGCATTCCCGGGCTGCCTCCGCCTCCCCCACACCGAGGTGACGTAATGTTTTGAAGCCTTCTCCCATCCCCACCTTTATTAAATATGACCCTCCGGTGCTCCCCGCGCCGGCCCGGGGGAAGCTGCGGTTTCGGGAGGGACCAGAGATGAAAGGCAGAGCTGCCTGCCCCGCGCAGGGCTTGCTCCCTGGGGAGCCCTCATCCCACAGACACCCCGGGATCTGCAGGGGGGTGGTGGTGGTGGGGATGGTGACACAGATGTCACTTTCACCCTCCGAGAGTGGCTGGGTCTGTTGGCACCTTGGTTTGGGACTGTCACCCAGGGATGTTCTGTCACCAGCAGCCCTGCTGGGCAGGAGGCTGAGCTGGCAGAGGTGCCCAGAGAGGAAGGGACACGTTGAGGGGTGACAGAGCCACAGAGGAAAGGACAACTCCACCCTTGTATCCCCCCATCTCTGAGCACAGTGGATCTGGGATGAAGCTCAGCTTCCAGCCCCACAGACAGCTGCTGTGGGGACAGGGATGCTCCCCAGCACCAAATATCTCCCCACCTGCTTTCCACCAAGGCCCTAAAAATCACAGAATCCTTCCAGTTGGAAAACACCTTTGAGATCATTGAGTTCAACCACTACCCCAACCCCACCGAGCCCGCTGCTGAGCCATCTCCCTCAGCACCACATCTACCCAGCCTTGAAACACTTCCAGGGATGGTGACTCAACTTCTTGTCTCACCCAACAGCAGCACCAGGAAGAGCTGGGGCACCAGGTGGGATCTGCTGGCACTGCTTGTCCCAGCCTTCCAGCAGAGCACTGGTGCTGGGGACACAACGGGGACTCTCCCTGTGTTGTCCCTCTCGTTGGAGACATCCATGACCTGAGAGGAGAAGGTCCATCCCAGCACCAACCAGGACACCAAGCCCCCGATGGAGGCAGGGACAGCACTGGTGCCACCCAGGCCTTGCTGGGACGGGGCAGAGGGGTGGGCAGGAGGACACCCAGCAGCAGCGTTTGTCTGTCACCACCATAATTAATGCTTCTCCCTTACACTTTGCAAATAACTCGCGACTCTCTTTGTCTGGTGATAAATGGCCCCTTTGAAGTTCTCCTTTCTCAAAAGCAAAGCAAAGAAACACTTTCATAATCCCGCTTCACCTCCCGTCCTTTGCTGAGGCTCTGGCTGCTCTCGGAGGGGGACCACAGGGGTGCTGGTGGCCCCTTGCTCACAGGTGGAACCCCTCAGTGTCCCCTCGCTTTGCCGAGGGACAGGCAGCGGGGTTTGCCCACCCTGCCAGAATGCCCTTCAGCACCGAGAGCCTGAACCTCCCCAGCACCCCCCCGTTCTCAGAGTCCGGAGTCTTCCCTTGACCTCCCCAAGCCTCGGGCTGGAGTCCCACACCCCAGCTGAGCACCCCACGGGGAGCGGGGTCCCACCACGGGGGGAGCCTCGGTGGGCGGGGAGGTGCGGCCGTGCCCCAGCCCCCCGGGTCGAGCCCCATGCGTGCGTGTCCCCGCGGCTCCCAGCCCGCACTCGGGTTCTGCTTGGCTGCCACAGCAAAACAAGTTCTGCCGGGCTGTAAAAGGCGGCCTGGGAGCGGGGCAGGCAGGGAACCGCGGGGCCGGATCCGTGCCAGAGCCCTGGCGGATTGTCACCAGCTTGTGTCAGGGCAAACAATGCTATCAGCCCGGGGATCGCGGCACCCACAACACCACAACAGGGACCGGACCCCAAACAGGGGTCACGGGCACAGCCCCGGGGGGAACCGGGGACCAGCCCACGCGTGGCCGTGACAAACGGCGGCACCGGCACGGCTCGTCCCAGTGCTCCAGACCACAGCACAGGGCAGACATTTCGTGGATGCCATTCTGCTTTACCGAGCAGCCGCCCGGCTTCTTGCTTTTTTGTTTTTTTTTTTTGGTATTATTAATTTTAAGACAAAGCGGAGGGCAGCGAGCTGGAACCAGGGCGGGAGGTGGGGTTGTTTTCTGGGAAAACAAAAGCAGCACAGCAGCGTGGCTTGGGGACAGGGGACCTGCCCGCTGATGGGGGGTCCCGACCCCGAGGCACAGCTCTGTCAGAACCCCAGTGCCAGTCTGGGTACCCCCACCCAAACCCCGGCCAGCCCCGGGTGCCCATCTGCGCATCACTCGCCCCTTCATGCAGGGACAGTGACACGGGTGGGCAGGGGGTGAGCCCTGGTGGGTCCCTGTGCTGAGGGTGAGGGCTGACAGTGTGGAAAAGGGCAAAATAAACCCGAACTCCCAGGGGCAGAGGGATTTGGGAAGCAAGGAAACGCCACCAGAGGTTTGCAGATGGTTTCACACCTGTGTCGAGGGCCCCTGTGGGCACAGATCATCTGGCCAAGCACCCTCCACCCCCGCCACTGGTGGGACCCCCACCCCCTAAATGTGTCTCACCCGGGGAGGGTCCGGCCCCAGCCGGGACGTGGGGGGAGCTGGGAGGACAAAAATCAAAAAGCAAATTGCAGGAGTCAATGGTGCGGAGCCGCGGGCGGCCTCGGCGGCCACCGTGTGACTTTGATTCCCCTATCATAACCCCGAATTAAAAATTCAAGCAATTACTTGCATGGCTTCCCTCCGATTAGGCTGGGCCTCGCGTTCATTAATGCGGGCGCACAGAGAAAAACCATTAGGGCGGGCGGCGGGGACGGTTTCGCTGAGAACAGTTCCGCTCCAGGAAGGAGCCAGGCAAAAAAAAACAAAAAAAAAAAAACAAAAAAAACACCAAAACCCCACGAATTTCACACATCCCGGAGCCCGCCCAAGCACGGCCAGCCCCGACGGCACCCCCAGAGACCCCCGTGCCCACCCAACCCTCCCCGGGCAGGCGCTGGGGGTCCTGGGGGTGCCCGGAGGAGCAGGGCAGCAGCTGGGTGCCCGCAGCATCGAAGGGACGGGGCTGACCCCCAAGTCACCGCCGTGTTTCACTCCTTGCCCCCCCCGAAGTCTTCACCCAGCCCAACCCCAGCAGGCGTGGGGCTGGGTGGCCACACGTGGGGCAGCAGGAACGTTCAGCCGGGGTTGAATCAAACTTTTCACACGAGCCCGCCACAGCCTGAGCAAGACACGGCAAGTTTTCCACCTGGCCAGCCTGGTTTTATGGGCAAATTTCGAGTTTCACATAGTTTTCCCTCCCTTTCCAGCACACACGTTTGTCCTGCCCCCCTCAACCTCGGGACCCAGGAGCAGGCGTGGGCCATGTCACCCAGGGAGGATGTACCCCCCGTGCCCCCCCGGGAACCCCCCAGCCTCCAGCAGCCACCAGTGCCAAGCATGCTCCAGCTTCACCGTTGGGCCATCAAGGAAATTTGCTGGACTGAAAAAATACCAGCACGTCTAGACTGAAAAAATACCAGTCTGGGCTCCCGGGGAGCCACAGGACCCCCCCCCCAGGCTCCTTTTTCTGGGAGGTGGCCGAGGAGGCACGACCCCAAGGACGGTCCTGCTCCCCAAGCCTCTCCATCCAGCCCATCACCATCCCTGCTGGGGTCACCCCGTGGTTTTCCTCTTCACCCTCACCTCCTGCCCCCTTCCTGCAGCCACCCGTCCCCTTCTGCATCTCCCCGGAGCAGAGGTGGGTGCAGCGGTGGGGTCGGAGCCAGCGGAGGGGCGAGGGGGTGAAGCCCCCTTCCCACAACCATCCATCAGCCACGACCCCGCAGCCGCCCCGAGGAGGAGCGCCGGGAGGTTGCAGGGGGGAGAAAAGGAAAACAGACAGGATAAAAATCACCGAATTAGCGGGTCCGAGGGAGGGACAGCCTGCGAGATAGCGCCGAGACATTTTTTACGGCCGAGACAGCAGGCATGAACTGAGGAGCAGCCCCTGCCCCCCGACCCCGCCACTGGAAGTCACCCCTGCCCCCACCACCCCATTGCTCACGTCTCGATGTCCCCCCCGGCCCAGCACTGCTGCTCTCACCCTCCAGCACCCCTGGGGCACACAGAGGGAATGAATCCCCCTGCCCCTCTCTTGGGGCCCTGAGCCCCTGGATGGGATGGGGTTCCCTGGGTGGGGGGTACCCACCATCTGAAAGGGGGACCCCCAAGCACCTTGCTATGGCGACTCCCAGGATTCCTGGGAAGCAGAACCACTTGTAGCCCACCGACCCTACAGTGGCGACCCCCACAATCGCTCCGAGGGGGACCCCCACAAAGGGAACCCCAATGACATCCATGCACCGGCAAAAGGGAACCCCCGGCCCCTGCGAGGCCACCCCCGGGCAGCCCGCACGGTGTCCCCGGCTCGGCCGTGGCCGGGGACGTGGTGCCACCTCGTGGCCCGGAGACAGGGTCAGGTCCCGGGGCCAGCGGCCCCTTCGGTCCCCCGGAGCTCCGAGTGGGGCAGTGAGGGGAGTCCTGGCGAGTTCTCCTTTGCTTTGAGTCCCAAGAGAGGTACGGGGGGAAAGGAAGATTCAAACAAGGAGAGGGGAGATGTGTAACAACCCCCGAGCCAGGGCTGCTGCTGCCGCCGAGTTTTGGCCCCCAAAACAGCAAATTCTCCAGTTCACCAAAAAAACCACCGTTCCCCTTGCTGGGGTGCGAGGCCACGCTGAGCATTTACCCACCCAGGTAAAGCCAGGAAATAAAAAAGGCTTTTACAACCTGAGCTTTGACCCCTCGGGGCAGAGCCCACCGGGGGCAGCCCCAGGGGAACCCACCAGGGAAACATCGCCACTCCTGGAGCCCTCCCGGGGACAGGCACAGCCACTTAAAGCCCTTTTGTCCCACCCAGTGACCCCGCGTGGAAGAGCAGGCAGATTGTCTTTCAAACAGAGCCGATGTGGAGCTTGAATGTCCCTTGCCACCTTGGCTATAAATCATCCTGCCTGTGATAAGGTAATTACCTTCTCCTTGAAACTATTCATAGGAAAAAAAAAACCCAAACCAAACCTATAAAGGGCCGGGCTTGTAAACACAACAATAAAGAGGCAGAACAATAAAACCCTGGCCGGGTGGGGAAGGTGCTGCCTCTCACTGTGTGAGCACCTCGTGGAGAGGCTGTGTCTGTCCCTGCTGAGCAGCGAGAGGGGGGCACAGGGCACACACAGCCCACACTGCTCCACCACGCACCAAAAATGAACAAATGACACCATAACGACACCAAAAAAATCATCACTGACCTCAGCATCAGGTAGGAAATCCCAGCTCTGCTCCAGCACCCAACTGCAAGCACCAGAAACACCCTGGGTCTGGGCCCAGGCACAGCTGAGCCCCAGCATTGACCTGGGCCCCCACACAGAAGCTTTTCAATTGTTGCCCAGAGAAATCAGAGCTGAAACTCTGCAGCTGCCCCCTCCACCCCCTGTAACCTGTGGGTCCCCAGCAGTGCCCATGTGCTGGCAGGAGAGGCCACACAGCTGCTGTTTGTCTCATCCCTGGAGGATGCTGGATGGAGATGAGTGAAAACCAACCCCTGCCTCTCCACCCCCCTCTGTCTACAACCCCCTGGGTGTTTCCAGAGCCAGGTGAGACTTTAAAAAGCTTTTATTAGAACCAAAGAGGTTGGCTACACACTGTTGAGAATCCCAGCAGCTCCCAGCTGTTTCTTGGGCATGTAAGATAAGGGATTTCTCCATTCCAACCCCCCTGAGATGGGGTGTGGGCTGCTGGCAGGGACATCCAGCACGGGGACAGCCTGTGTCTGCTGCCTGGCCATGCTTTGGACAGAGTCCCCCCAGTATTTTGGGTGGCACAGCATGGGGGCAGCTCCAGATGTCAGCAAACCTGGGCAGCCAGCCCAGGCCCTGTGGTCTTCAGGGGTAATGGGCAGGGATCAGGCCCCAAACACCTCACAGAAAAGACTCCATCACTCTGAAGAGGTTTGGGATCCTCCCACACCACTTGAGCCCCACCAAAACCAGCAGTGAGGAGGGAAAAACAAAGCAGACCAAGCCTGCAGATCCCAAAAAGCTTTTAGGAGAGGCAGGGCTGGGGCTGAGCTCTGCTCAAACACCCCCCAGGGGTCAGGGGGAGCAGGCACTCCCCTCCCAGCCCCACAGAGACCCTGCTCATTCCTGGGGGGGGGTCAGTTTGTCCCCAGCAACCCCCAAGAGCTGAGCCCAGGGTCAGCTATCAGCACACAGCAAACAGAAGAACACGCTGGGGGAGGAAGGGGAGAGGGGCAGAACAAACCCCTCAGGGGTTAGAACATCACTGAACCTCCCCAGGGCAAGGAGAGAGCCCAGGCACTGCTGGGAGAGGCAGAGTTCCAGCCTTGGAGGATCTGCTTGGCATTTTCTGGCTTACACAGCAGAGCTCCATCCCATTCTGTGATCCTACCTGGATCCTACCTGGCAACAAGGAATGTGGAGTTTGTGGAAGACAGGCTGAGGGAAGGCAGGGACACCAACAGGTAAAGGCAGAGTGTGTTTGCTCTAAGCTATTATTCAAATATTGGCAAATTCGGGTTTATTGCAGGAACAGAGGAGTGACAACATTTGCAGGGCTCAGGAAAACAAAATTCTTCCATCCCCCTCCTTTACAAAGGTGATTTTGAAGGCAGCAGCACTAGGAACAGGATGCTTTCAGCTGGGCTGAGAACAGGCTGGGGGTATAAAACATACAAAGGAGGAAAAGGCAATTGTTTTCCAAATGGCAACTCTAACAGTTAAGTGTACAAAAAACCCACAGTGAGGACAGCTTAAGACTTTGTAAACACAAATATAAATTAAAAAATAATAATAAGGTTCTACAGATCTTCTCATCAGGCATTGTGAAGAATTTTAGCAATTCTGAAATCAATTGCTTAACACCACCAACAGGGAACTTCTCTCCTGCCTGCCCTGTGGCAGGAACAGTGTTGTTCTGCCCTGGGCAAGTTCTTGGTCCCTGGAAGAGGTGTTTCTCTCTAAGCCTCTGTTAATTCAGCAGCATTGGCATGACTGGCCAAGACTTCTTCCAGATAACCAGACACTCTTGCCCAAGCTTTGCCCTCCAGCTGTTCCTCCAGCCCCCCCAGATGTTGGATGGCTCCTTTCAGTGCTCTCTCCCTCTCGTCCAAGTCCGTGTGTGTTCCACCTTCATTTTCCTCCCCTCCAGATTTCAGGTATTGCAGGATGTAGGATTTGATGGCACCCCCATTTTCTGTCAGGGTTTCCCAGATACCTGGCAGGTCACTGCTCTTTGCCAGGCTTAACAAATGCAGCAGGGCCTGGCAGATCTGTGTCCTGAGGCTGGCACTGTACTTGAACTCCAGGAAATCCTCAGTGTCCTCACTCTTTTGCAAGGCTTCCACCAGGGCACTCCAGATGTGGCAGAACTGCTCTGTGGAGCCATAGCATCCCCTGTCCCTAGGGATGGAGAGGGCCATGGCTGATTTGATGCGGACTTTAAAATTCTTGCAGGACTTCACTACTGAGGAAAGGGCACTATATGCTTCTGTGCTCCAAGGAGCCTCTCCTGAAAAAAAATAAAAAAAAAACCATCAAAACCCAAAAGTCAGTCAGTCAGTCAAATTACACAACTCTAAATGTAGCTCCTAAATATTTAATGGGCTTACATATTCTGTATTTATTCTGGTCTCAGGGAGACAATCAGTGGTTATGAAATGAAAGCTTACTTAAAAACCCATCTGAATTTATGCAAGAGGAAAAAGTGACAATTTGCATCTATTCCCAGCTCCAACCCCTTCCTCCTGCTCCTTTGCAGTGTGACAGCTCCAGCCTGACACATCCCAGCTGTGCCTGGCAGAACCCCAGCCCATTTCCCTGGGGAATGTCCTGATGAAGTCAGGACAGCACAATTCAGCCCTCTTTGCTTTCTCCCCACTTGCCACAGAGCCCCCCAGCCTGCAGAGCAAACCCAGGGGACAGGTCACTCACCCAGGGGCAGGGCAGGGTTCTTAAACACGTTCCCCAGGGCGTAGCAGGCGTTCCAGCGCACCTTCATGGTGGCCTCACTCCCAACAGTGGCAATCAGGGCCTGCAGAGCCTCCTCCATGGCTTCCCTGAACCTGGGGTCACCTATGTGATAGGGCTGGAGGAAATGCAGCACGTTGCCCAGGGCCCGGACAGCGTTGCTCTTCACCTGGAAGACAGGGACATGAGGAAAACCCAATCCAAAAAGTTTTTGTCGAGGCTGCTGCCAGATCCTGCCTGGAGCCAACACATCTGGAATCAGACTGGTGGTGTCTGATTGTCTGGGGATTTCCTAAATGGCACTAGAAAGATCAATCTGCAAGTGGTCACCCTGGAAAGACCCAAACCAACCCCAGCCCTGAGCTGTGGAACACCACAGTCAAATGCCCCATGGGCCAAACAAGGTGGGCAACCTCCCAACAGCAGAGGATGCTGAGCTGCAGCTCAACTGCTGGGGCAAAATGCCCCTAAGCAACCACTGCCTTTTTTCCCCTTTTTTCTTTAAGCTAAAAACGCAGGAGTTAAGCACAGAACAACTCCACCCAAGTCCCCCTCAGCCATACCTTGTCTCTGTCCTTGGATGCTTCAGTCGCAGACCGTAACATTTTCAACAGCAAAACATCAGAAAATTCCTCCTGAAAACTCTGTCCCATCGTTTCCCTAAGCAGGAGAATTGCCCAGTGAAAGGAAACAGCCCAGAGATGGGATACAATCCTTTACAACCTCCCCTCTTTAGAAGGCTGATATGTAAGGCAGAGCTTCCTACATGTGACCACTGTGTTTATTAATTTAAAACCAAAGTCTCAATACAAGAAAGCCAGTTAGCAATGCATTAAGTCTGTAATAAAAAACAGAGGGCAATGAATTGCTCAGAGGCAATTGTTTAGCAGGAATATATGATAACTGTTTCCCCTGTTAAAAATGTAACAGTAGGTTAGGCTGCTTTCAGGCTTTGATTTGAGGAAGTGTTAAATATTTATTAATCTTACTTCTGTGTTACACTGAAAGTAACCAGGGAACCTGCAATTACACAAAGCAACTTACAAGAAATAGAAAATTGAGAAGCAAACTTGGAATCTGCTCCAGAACTAATGATTAGAAAGCCCTAAACCCAAACAGGTTTGTACAACTTAACCAAAGAGGGACACAGGATACCTGTAATCGAGTATCACAGACACAGCAAGGGGTTAAAAAGAAGCACCTAAGCCTAATTTTGGGTGTTTTTTTGACATTAAGTAGAGCAGAAAGAGGAGCTGAGTGGGCCAAAGGTGCTTACGTACATGTTGATGATCAGAGTGTCTGTGAGGTTGCCCAGGGCCCAAGCTGCCTTGGCACGGACGTTGGGGGATTTGTCCTGGAGGGAGGTCAGGATGGCATTGGCTGTGTCTGCCACAAACATCACATCCTGGAAAAGGTAAAACAGGGGGGTTTCCTTAATAGCACGGACACTCTGGCCTTCTGAGGGCCAAGGATCCCTCCACAGACACCAGCTCTAGGCAGGAACTCGTTTTTAAGGTGACAACTTTAGTTACTTTGGATTTTAACAAAGCTCCCTGGATCACCAATTTGATACTCATCAAATCCCACTCTTAAAAGTTACTGCTCCTCCCAGCTCCCTGAGGAGCTGCCTGTCTTCTCTCCTCTCCCAGGGCACATCACATTTCACTTTCATTTCCAAAACCTACACAGTCTTTGTGGAAATGAAACAGCATTTTTCTCAAAATAGTACTTATTCTTAGTTTTCAGCAAAACTGAAGCCTTCACATTAACAACTTGTTAAACTCCCCAGCGTGCTCTACAGCTGCTTCTCCTCCTCTTCTCTTGCAGCTCCTCTGTGCCAGCCCAGTCTTTCCCACCCTTGTCCCCAAGAGCCTGGGGAAGATCCTCCCTCCTTTTCCTCTCCCTTATGACACACTCTGGCTTCTGCTTCATCTCACTTAAAACCCTGCTGGTTCTGTTCACCAGACAGAAGGCAAGAGCAGGTCTGGAAATGGTAAAGAAAAGGTAATACACATGCTACAGACCACACGTGATGAGGAAGTTCAACTCCTTGCAGAAGAACCCCCTAAAAAATGTCTCAGAAGAAGAACCAGGGCCCAGTGCTGACCTGCCGAAGGCAAGAGAAGAGGATGTAGACCCCAAGTGCTCGTGCAGCAGCAGCTTTCACCAGGGGGTTCTCACTGTGGTTGAGGCCAAGCAGCAGTGTGACACACAGGATCTGCTGGTCATTCTGCAAGGAAAAGCAGCCATGGATACAGGGAGAACCTGGGAAGGGCTCTGTCCCACAGAGGGGACAAGTGACAGAAAGACCCCCACGTGTGCAACCTACAGAAGCCACCCCTCTGAGTGTGCTCTTTTCTGTCATGTGCATTGCCTGGCATCTCAGGGTGTCACAGAGGAAAAGGGAATGCCCCCAGCAAACGTGGTCTTCTTGTGGTGAGATAAAACCATAAAGGAAACCAAAACATTGACTCTTGCCCAGAGGCAGAAGGCAAGGCCTGCAGGAGGGGAGCCAGGCTGGAGCAGTGGCTTTTTCCTGTCTCACTTTACTCTTTCCCCTTCACTAACGAGGGCAGCCAGGCAGATTAAGTTCCTCCTGGACAGATTGTCCATTTACCAACCCATGACAAAGATCTTTGCCTCATAAGAGTGAAGGGTCAGAGTGGGCACTGACTTGACCCCACAGGGCCAGGGGGCAAGAGAGTGGAGAGGATCAAAGTGCAGGGTGATGGAGCACATGCTGTACTTGGAGAAACCAGGGGGAGAATTCCAGAAATACTGCTGCACCAGCAATTCCTGGAGACCTGGCAGAGCACTCCCCATCAAGGAGGGCACAGTGACACAGGAGCTGCACAATGCAGCAGTGATAAGCTGCCAAGGCTTTCATGTATAGAAGCATATTTCATGTTGCAAAAGGAGAATAAGGCCAAGACATTTGTTTGCTTCTGCCAGGGCAATCACCAGAGTTTGGTGTCTTAAAAGCCAGACAAAAGGAAAAACATGCACACAAATTGGTAAACATGAGGCTGTGGCTGTTAGCTCAGCTGTCTCTTCAAAGACTTAACCAGCAAAACAACCACCTTCACCCCTCCCTCATGCAGTCCCTGCCCTCCATCTCCTGGGCATCATGAGTATTCATGGAAAGGGCCAAACAGCTTCTGTGACCCAGTTTAATTGTTGCCTTTTCCAGCCTTCAGTAGTCACAACTTGTTCAGAATGGCCAAAAAAAAAAAAAAAAAAAAAAAAAATCCTTGAAGGTTTCTCTACCCTCTCCACCTAAGTTTTAAAAGGTTTTATACTGCTGCAACCTGGTAGATGAGAACAAAGCCTCAGCAGGTAACAATGGAGCTCTCCTACCTGCAGGCAGCTGAAAGCTTCTGGCAAGATGGAGGACAGGGCATCACAGGCACTGGTCTGCAGAGTGGCATGTGGAGAGCTCTGGAGAGTGCCAGGCAAGGGGCCAGTTAACACCTTGGTCCAGAAAGTGACAACCTACAGAGGAAGCAGACAGGGTTATCTCAGCAAACAGATATCAAACAGTAGGTACCAGGACCTACAAAGCTGCAGGGAACCAAGCCCCTCTCTGCTTCCCACCAGCTGATCTCTTTCCATGCCAGGGCCTTTGCAGAGTGTTGGGGGCAGCTGGGTGAGGGGGGGATGTGGGGGGAGCCCACCCACTTACCACACTGACTGGCACTCTCTGAGCAGGGGCAGTGCCTGAGTCAGGTCTGTACTGCTGCAGCACCCCTGTGCCCAGCTCCTCCAGGAGCTGCAAGGAAACAAAAAGCAAGGAGGTGTTTATCAGGGATGACTCCAGTACCAGAAACCATGGCAACCTTTCCCGAGGACAATCCTGACTTACCTAGAGCATAAAATAAGGTTCAGTATTGTTTTGGTCTCTATTCTGTCCCTGCTAGTGAAGGCATTAGAGGAAAACCCTTTCTGTAAGAGAGCCTCCAGCTAGGACAGCCTGGGACACTGCCATGGGAAAGGGGAATCTCTCAACTTTCCTTGGGTGACAGGCTACAGCTCCTGCACCAGCTGATGCTAAATCAGGGAAAGGCCAGTGTTATACTCCTTGCATTTCCCAAGCTTCCTGATTACTCAGCAAAGCAACAAAATTCTGCTAGTACTTCAAGACTGGAAGCAGAAGGTGCATATCAAAAAGTGTCAGGGTTCTGCACCTCCCAAAGAGCTCCAGCAAGCATCAGCTCTTTATGGTGGGCTACACCACACAGAGATGTGCTGAACATTCATCACCACTCATCAGTATTTGCCAAGCACATCCATAAAAACTGATAAATTTTAAACAGATAAAACTGACTTGATGTTTCCTGAGGCTCCTTACTTTGGCTCCATGAAGCTGAATGGATGGATCCATTTCTTCCATGCATATGCAAGCCACCTCTCCAAGTTCTAGGAAGTAGCTCTGAGCCACAGAGAAATAACCTTTCACAAGAAGGGCCAACACCTGAACACAAACAGAAGAAATTCCATTCAGCATTTTTTCCTTCTCTTAAACCAAGATACCCCAAATGCACACAGAGAGAATGTTACTGGGCTAACCAACACTGGAACCATACACTAAACTTGGATGTAACAGATACACCTGGCAGCACAACTTGCAGAATACAACATCTAATTAAAACCCTCCCTGTTCCATTATCTTGCTCAAAAAAACCAAGGCCACAGAAGCCCTATCAGGTAGCAACACAATCAATTATTTACTGGAAGCAAGGTGTCCTGTAGCTGGAGCACTACACAAGAGTGCCTCTGAGAGCAGCACATCCTGTACCTCCTGCTGCTGCAGTCTGTGAGGATGAATTTAACCAATATTTGTTGTTCCAGAAAAGAGTGATACTCCTCAGGAGGCACATCACAGAACCTTACTGTCTTCTGTGGTTACATGAAGAAACTCAAGGGCCAGGCTTGACACTGACACTACTCCTTTAGCCCTCCCATCAGAGTTCCTTGCACTGTTCTTTTAGAAGGCTCTTCCTCACCATTTTTCTAGCAAAACTTTAATTTAGGGCCTGTGTGAAGGAGTTTGAACAGGCAAGACTCACAGCCTTCAGCCAGGAGCACACACAACCAATATTTAAAAATAACAAAGGTAACAAAAGCCCCAGGCAGATGAGCTCTGTGCAGCAGGTTTGCAGCAGGAGGGTTGTGCTGTGTTCCTGCTCCTCCAGTCATGGAGGCTCAGACACACTGTGCTAACAAATGCTTCAGCCTAAATCCCATGGAAGGAGCAAGGGCCATGGTTAGGGTTAGGCTGCCAGGAGATGACTGGGTCTTGTCCCAGGCTGCTCATCCCACCTGTAAGGATTCCAGCCGAAGGGGACAGGGCTCGTAGACAATGGAGATGGAGGGTAAGTTGGCATCAGTGTCAGAACAGGAATCCATTAGAGGCAGCACGACGATGGAAACACAGAGCTGGAGAAGCCAGCAGGGTTCTGAGGCTGCAGGTCCTGGTGGGGGATCTGCAGGATCCCCTCGTGGGGGCAGTGCTCTCCTCCACTGCTCAGGAGCAGCGGAGCGGTGCGGGGTTGTGCTGCCGCTGTTACTCATCCCTGAGGAACTGGGCTGCTGCAAAAGTAACTGCACCTCTGGTAAAGGTGCTTGGGCAGATATGATGGCCCCTAATAATGTGAGACTAGACACTCTGACATTAACATCTGTAAGAGAGAACAGGGCAGGGGAACAAAAAGCCATTTTGTTAGTGACACACTGACACATCAGCATCCTGCAGCAGCTTCAGACAAGAGAGACCATAATGTACATGCAAAGAGAAGGAAAAAAAAAATCCACAACTATTTTGTAACAACCTATGCTGAATTAGGCATAAAGAGGCTCCAGCCAAACAGAACACACCTTTATGACAAATGTAGGGCTTTATCTGGTTCCAAACTCTTGTCAGCAACCCGGGTTTTAAGCGGCTGTAGGGTGCGTTGGAAACCAAATTTGCAAGGCACTGAAAGAACACAGATGGAGTGGTGGTTACAATGTCAGCCTGGCCTCCAGCAGATTTGTTTTTACATTTGCAATTTAGGTCATTTAGACAGCTAATTATCTGAGGGCACCTGAAAACAAATGCCCCAATTACCTGCTCTTTGAAAACTGCTTACAAACTTGGCTCCTAAGAACAAGTATTAAACTGCTGTGACCTGGCATAAAGACCAAGCAATTCTAGTAGCCCATGGAAAGCTTTTTTAATTTGGATTCCAGTTTTCAAGCCAATGTGAGTATTCAGAATAATTTCTTAGGTTCACTCAGCTCCAAAAAGGCTACACAACTGCTTCTCTTTAGCAACTGTGCTAAAGAGAAAAGAAACCAAGTAGGAAGCCTTGTGAGAAGACAACAGACGTTTTTTCCCCACCACCACCTTAGTCCTGAGCAGATGCAGGAATTTCTGTGCAATCTTTTTTCAGACCTTGGTCTAGAGACAAGTATCATCTCTGAGGCAGCATTTGACCCATTCCCAGTACAGCTACCTTGATTATTTGTGTCAGTGTTTGAGAAGAGGACTCTGCCACCAGGGCGAGCAGCAGGCAGCGGTGCAGCTCCCGGATGCTGGAAGCCATGGTGACAGAGAAGGGAGTGAAAGCCCTCTTGTGATCAGGGGCATCTTCAGCAACTGACAGAAACTGCTTCGAACCTTCCAGCATGGCTGAGAGAACCTGAAGAGCACAGGCACGGGTCTGAAATGATAAAACATCTCTGTTACCCACTTTCAATACCTCCCTCGAGCTGATGAAAGGTTTTAAAGCTTATGGAAGCATCTCTCTCCAGCAAGAGAAACTTCTGAATATCTTGTCTCATGACTTCAAGCAGAACACAACCAATCCTTGGTTTCCTCAACCATCACATTCTCTTACTTTTTGTGGTACACTGACCAAGCGACACGGAGTAACCAAAGTACCTGCTGGAGGCTGGAGAGGACAGCTCTGATTAACTGGGATTAGTATCACTGGGATTAAACAACACTTTGCCTCCCCAGAACTGCCTCACCTTTGGAGAAGGGTCCTTTAAAGCAATAGTCATCAAGGACACAGACTGGGGGCAGCCAATACCAGGTGCATCAGGAACAAATGCTGACCAGTAGCCATACAGAACTCTTTTCTCTATGGATTTTATAGCAGAGAGGAAGCAGGCCAGAGCCCCTTGACGAACACTGGCTTGATAGGATCTTGAAAAAAGACAACAAAAAGATCAATGAAATAGCAGCAAAGTAATGGACTTAACCTCTTTCACCTAAATTAGTGGCTAGGTGAGAAAAGACATTTTTAAACCAAGTACAGAAAGAACAAATTTACTTTCAAATACACATTTCTGCCTTCCAATCCTGTATCACCACATAAATCAAAAGAAAAAGTGATTTCCTCAGCAGTTTTGATTAAAGGATCCTGTGGGAGTGTAAGAGTCTGCTCAGAAACACCATTTGTGCCAGATCTATAGGAACAAAAGGAATGCTTTAGCACCACACAGGAGCTTAAACTGTAACGGGAAGCTTTATGTCTACACCAACAAAAATCACCTCATTTTGCTCTGTATTCCACCTTCAGCATCAGAATACTCTGACTCACTGCTGCTGATTCTTTTCCAGCTTGGATAATGTGAGGACAAGTGATCCTTCCCAGCAGGCACATGTGCAACATCTGATGCACGACTTCGAGGATCTGAACAAGGACTTTTCTGCACATCCCCCAAGTGTAATTTCAGCATTTCAGCTCCAACAACTGATTCTTTTCCTGCATTGCCCAAATCTTCTCTTCCTTCTGCCCCAAACTCTCCTTTCTTTTGCTTCCCCTTGGACTTTTTTCTTCGGTTCTAAGAGGAAACAAAAAACTCTGTATTTTTTTCTTTATATCTAGAAAGATGTGCAAACACTTCATAGCTGTAAATCAGGAAGGAAAAAAGGTCTCATTTGAAAGAAAAACCAACTGCTAAACCAGAATAAAAGCAGAGTTAAATATAATAAATCATGCCTGCTGTACAGTACATCCACATCATATTATACAAGTCTGTAAATGAGCTTTTTTGGATGAGATTTAGGTTAGCCAAGAACTATCACAGCTATTTTGCATGTTCTGATGCAAAAATACTGCATGTCAGTGCAAGTACATGTATGTGCAATGCTGTACCTACAGAAGCAGTCACTTCTGCAGTATCTGAAAGCCTGCAAACTCTGCTTATTGGCAGCAGCAGTAATATCAATATTGTAACACCTCAGTGCAAGTAGGCAGTTTAAATCTGAACAGCATCAGACATTAAGCTTTGGATTCTTCATTAGTAAAGCAAAAGATTCCCAGCAAAACTCCTTGTTAAAAATCATATTTCACAAGAAGTGATTGAAGAGGAGCATTAAATACTTCTGTAGGTCTTTCAGATGTACAGTGGGTACTTAACATACAAAAAGAAACAACTCAACATGACTATACAACTTTATTTTCTCTAATGCCTCTCAGATAATCAGTAATCTGAAATGTTTACAGGGTTAAAAAATAACCTGTAGAAGGGTTAAGCAGAGCAGATGGGGAGGGGGCAGGAATTCAGTTTAGATGAACTTGGCTTCCCCAAGAAAGAGCCAAACAATTGTGCAAGTGTTAGGAGAGAAAAGGTAACTTATAAAAATCAAAAGCTGTGGCCAATCTGTAGGCACCATTCCCATGTCTGCAGGCCAGGAATTCTTGGCTAGAGATGAATAATGGATGCACACAGCTTAACTCAGGAGAACTGAGCTCTGCAGAGCTGTTTGCTCCTGGCCTCTCCTCACACAGCAGTTTTCCCCAGCACGGATTTATCATCGACACTTCCAAAGCACAGCATGGGAAAGGCATCACCAGCTCAGGCCACACAGAGCCTGCCAGTCACTAGTACCCCCTCAGGTAACCCACAGCCCCAGGAACACAGGCACAACAAGCACACAGCTGGATAAGGACCAGCCCAGCTCACCCCTGGCTGCTTCAAGGCTCCCGGTTCCGATGGGTCCGGTTTGACGGGGGAGCTCCGGTCATACTGTGGCAGAGGAGCTGGGTACAAGGCTGGAGGCACTTCTATGCTCAGGCCTGGCAGCCCATGAAACATACATTTCTGGAAGAGGAACAGAGAGCTCAGCACACTTTCCCCTTCTGACACACAAAGATTTGCTGGGTGTTTACTCAGGTGCTGGGCTGTTTTTCGGTCGGGTTTGTGATCCTTCCCTCAGGCCCTGCCTCTCCTCCAGGCTGTGGAACAACATCCATGCAGCATCTGAAACTCAACTGGCTCCAGAAGGACTTCAAACAGGTCCAAAAAAAATGAGCCTCCCATCTTTCTCTCACATTTTTTTTTGTGGGGAGTGTTAAAATGCTGTGAGAGAATCTGAATGCCTCCTCCTGTACCTCTCACGTCACATTTTCCCCTCTCACCCAGGCTTTTCTATTCCTTTCTTTCTCCTCTTTCCCTCCTCCTTCCCATTAAACATCTGAAACATATAAATTCCAGTGCCTGCCTCTTTCTCAAGGTGGATTTAAGTATTTACCTTTAATACTGCAAGAAGAGCTCCAGTTTGGTCAGCCTGCATCAGTTTCATCTTCCCACCATTTAGAAGTGACTGGATACCTTTCAGTGCACTCTGCAGTAACTGCAAACCAAAACCACAAGATTACTTACTTCTCCTTCCCAAAACACTGGATGTTCACATCTTTCAATTGATCTTCTAGGCAATTATGGTTTTGCTTGGCACAATCACTGGGACAATTAGTTATGTTTTAAAAAATAGACTATTCAAGCAAAATCCCAGCTGACAATATTCCAAGCTTCACATATTCCAATCTCCAGTATTCCAGCCAGCACATTCTCCTAATTAGAGTAGTCCAGACAATTTGACTCACACTTACCAAGCAAAAAGTGATATCATCTATGTCAGAGGTCTTTGAGGACTGCAGAACACTTAAAAAGGTTTGGAAGCAGACACTTCTGTAGGGCTCATCCAGGTATGGCTGTCCAGGCACACTACAGTTAAAGCAGGAGACAAGTGGTTGGGTTGCAGCCTGCCCCACAGTTTCATGAAGTTACACAAACTCAGATCCAAAAAAACTTGCAGCTGACCATGCCTCATGCAACAGTAACCCAAAGAATCACCAGATGGCACAACACTTCTTTTCTTCCCTAAACCACTGTCTATAACATATTACTTCTGGAAGTTTATGGCTTTATCCACAGATCATACAGTACCTCGAGGCCTAAAGTGTTAGACTCTGTGCATGAGCATGAATACATTTGGTGCTGAATTTGCTGTTCCTGGCCAAACCAGAGAGGAAGAGCTGTCTGTGCTGCCACATGTGCACCCTCTCCAGCCCCCAGTGCCCCAGCTGAGCACACACCTGAGGCACAGGTTTGCCATGCTGCGCACCGCTGCCCTCCGGAGCTCCACGTCGGGCTGAGCAGAATCACTGAGCTGCACCAAGAGCCCTGTCTGGCCCAGCAGATCCGGGAGATACTAAAACAAACCACCAGAAGTCATTAGGGGTCAGTGCTCTTCCCTCAGCCTCCTGGTTCTACTGTGTGGTAGCTAAACATTTCTAAGCTACAAGTAAAAAGAAGAGGTTTGTCAGCTGTGATTTCAGACAGCACAGACAAGTTAGGTTTATAAAAAATGAGATGAAATTGTTCTCTCATTTTGTGTTTAAAAATATCAAGTGTGAGCATGGTTCAGACTGAGTCCCAGTTTATGCTTCCCTTCCAGACATGGAGCTAAGGCAGGAACAACCACTGTGGTTACACAGGCTTCACACCTTGGCAAGCTGCTCCAGAACCAGGAGCATCACCACCCCACAGCCCAGGCCAGCAGCAGAAACCTGCCAAGGGCTGGTGACAGCTGGGGAACCCAACACACCCACCAACACCACTCACACTGCAGCAACAAGGACATTCCTGCAAAGCTCAGGAGCTGAAAAGTCCTTGATGGCTCAGCAACAACTAAAATCATCAACATCCTTCTCATCCCCAGTCCCATGCTGAATTCATTCAGCACCATTCCAGCTCCTGAGAGGGAAGTGAGCTCTCTCCCAGCTGGAAGCAGGACACCACCCCACACCACAGCCCTGATCTGCTTACAGGAGAAGTTTCAGGATCCTCAATGGAGGCTGCTGAGCACTGTGCAGTGTGAAGCTCCCCGTGTCCCTCCTGCCAGAGGAGCAGGGTGCTCAGCCTGCAGCCTGGTGCCCTTCTTAGCAGCAGGTCTTTGGCTGAGGCCAGATGTTCCCTGCAGCTGCAGCCCTCAGTAACACAGAGCTGTCTGGCATGGCAAGAATCTCATTATCTGCTGATTATCAGTAATCACACCTGAAACTCCACTTGTCCACAACTACCAGTCACTACATAAATGGGATTATTCTTAACATAAAAAGTGTGGTGATTTGAGAACATGATACTGGGGTTTTTTTCCTCAAAAAGAAAGAAAAAGTAGAACCAGCAAAAGGGTGCAAATATTCTTGCAGTTACTTTCTCTTAGCTTGTAAACCCACCTGCTGACATTTAGGTCCATTATTGTAAACAAGAGCTGCTAAGGCTTGCAGGATTTCAACATGTGTCCAAGAGCTGCACTCCTTAAGAGCAGAGATGCAGTAGGAAAGAAGAAAATTCAAGTTCTGCTCATCAACCATCACCTGCTGTGACAGAAAAGGGCTGTGGTCAAGAAAACATTGTCACATAGGTCTGGAGTCAGTACAGCCAGATGTGTTGGCTACAGACACAGGTGATCTGCCTGCTGAAGTTACACACCATCAGAGGCAAGTGGACAAATCAACACCTGTGTTCTGTAACCCAAGAGTATTTCTGATGGTGCCTGGCTGCTGAGTGAGAGCTGGCTTTACATGAGGAAACACAGGAGAGCCACAGGGCAGAACCTCAGCTAAGAATAAAGCAGCAACATGGTGGAAATCCAAGAAACTCTGCATGAAGGTTGGCTCCATAGCTCCACAAAAAGAGACAGAAAGCACCCCTGGCTTCATGGGGGAGCAGGGAGCCAGAACACAGGGAAAGAAAGGAAAAAGCCAAACACTCCATACCTGAAATCTGTTAAGTGAGTGATGGATAAGCTGACAAACTTTGCTGACAAGATGTTCCTGCTCAAGGGGAACCAGCTGACAGGCTTGGACAAGCAGAGCACAAACATCCTGGAAAAGAAAGCCTTGGTTTGTTGTTCAGACACTACAAAAGCAGGGTGGAAACCACAGCATCAGCAGAGGCTTTGATCACACCAGCAGATCTGCACGGACACCAGAACACAGGGATAATGTCAGGAATGAAGCTCCAGCTTCTCATTCCACTCCCATACAGGGATGGGGATTCAAACTGCAGGAGTGCTGCTCACACACCACCTCCCTCTTAAGCACTGGAGCAAAAGCAAAGCCCTGAATTATGGTTAAAGAAAAATACAAAGCTACAGAAAGGAATAGGTGGAAGGGAGGGGGGGCAGTGTCCCAAATTAATTCCCAAATGCAAAGTGTGACCAATCTGGGAATAAAATGAAGCCGAGTCAGCACTGCTCAGAGTGCAATAACCAAACAACATCAGCCCTGCAAGAACACAGCACCCATGACTGCTTTAAGCCATGAATATTTGTAACTATTGAACAGGGACTGTGACACCCGCCGAGACCCCGCAGTCCCACCCGTGTCACCGCCCAGGGCCCCGGCCCAGGGCAGCCGAGAGCTGGGGAGCGGAACCGGGAATGTAAGAAGGGAAGAAGGCTCTGGAGAGGAGGGTGCGAGGCGTGAGGGAGAACCCAGCTAGGGCGGAGGCAGCTCCGGCCCGGCGGTACCTGAGGGCTGGGCCCGGCCGCCGGCCCGCAGCTCTCGGAGATGAGCTGATCGAAGAGGAGGTGCAGCTCGGTACGGCGGGCATCGTCGGGACGCTCGGCACCGAGCTGAGGCCGCAGGGCACCCAGCCGGGCCAGGCACCGGCGGAAAGAACCGCCCGGGTCCGGCTCCTCCGCTGCTACCGCTGCCATCTTCTGCCTTCCCGGCGGAACCGTCGCCATGGCAACCCGCACCTCTTCCGGGATGGGGCGGGGAAACCGCGGTGGGAAGGGCGGGAAACCGCGGTGGGAAGGGCGGGAAGCCCGGCAGGAACTCACCACCCCGGGCAACCTCTCTGTGCCTCGGGGGTCACCTCCGAGGAGCCTGCGAGTGAGCGCAGGGGCTGCCCCGGGGGTCGGTCCCAGCCCCGCTGGAGTCCGGGCAGAGATCCGCAGCCTGGGTCGGCATCCAGGGGCTGCGGCCGTGTCACCCTCACAGCAGTGTCACCTGTAGGTCCTTGTCACCTTCACGGCTGTATCACCCTCACAGCAATGTCACCTTTAGATCTGTGTTACCCTCACGGCAGTATCACCTGTAGGTCCTTGTCACTCACAGCAGTGTCACCCTCATGGCAGTGTCACCCGCCAGCCAAGCCATGTTCCCAGGGTGTGGGGATGGAAGCAGAACCCACCCAGAGCTGCCGTGGTGTAGCAGGTTGGTGCTGTCCCATCTCCCTTGCCCCATCCCAGATCCATCTGTGCCAGGTCTGTGCACAGACATTGGGAATTTTCAGCACTGGGGACAGAAGGGGATGGCAGCTGGGAAGAGAAACCTGCTCCCCAAGGACATGGTGCCAGCTTGACTCTGTGCCTCACCCAGAAGCCATTTCCTGCTGACGGGTAACAGCAAATCAAGTGATGGGCTCTGCTCCTGCCATTTACCAGTGAGCAGGATCCAGGAGAGGGGCCAAGGGCTGGAAGGCCCCAGCTGATGGACAGGGACGGGCTAAGCGGGTGCTGCGCAGGGAGAGATGCCAGCATGCAGATCTGCAGGGTCACAGCACAGTGTCCTCTCCTTCCTTGTCACAGCCAAGGTCTGGTTCCTCACTCCAGAGACGTGTCTTACCTCTGGTTTACCCCACTTTACCCTCCTTCCATTTCCTGCTCAGGCTGAGCACCCCTGGTAAGCAAAGCACACACTGTGCCCCCAGCACCGCCTCTGCTTTCTCCTGTGCCCTGGGCTGCCAGGCTATGGCTAATTGCTCCTTACCTTTATCATTCCATTTATTCTTTGTTCCCCAAAAGTCCCTGACGGGCTCTCGAGGCAGGCACAGTGAAACACGTAGGAAAGAGACAGCCTCCAGCATGGTAATATTGTGTAAGGGTGATTTTAGAGAGCTCTCTGCCAGCCCAGAGCGCTCCGGGGAGAGCAGCTGCTTCACGTCCTCTAAGTACTCTGCAGAAAGGAGAGGAGCTCTTCTGCCTGGCACAAATTTCCACCAACCCCCCCTCACAGGGACCTTGTTTTGGTTCCATCGCCACTTTATTCTGTGGTTTCTTATTTTTGAAACTTCTAAATACATATTTAAAGCTCTTCCTTTCTTCTTGGCCTTTGTAAAATGGTGCAGACTCGTGTGTCTTGACAGCTGCTCCCTCTTTTGTGAGGCCCTAATAAATCCATGACTGAAAGCAGACTGATGCTGCCAAAGCAACAAAACCAGACATGAAGTGGGTGAAGATGCTGTGGGTTTAGGAAATAACTCCACTGGAGCTGTTGCTGTTACACCGAGCCACGTTTCACCAGCACCTGGTTAGCCTTGGAGTTTACTCACCTCGCAAATGGGAGCAAACCTGGCAGGATCCAGGGATGGCCAGGAGGGAAAATAGCACAAGTCCCTTGCTGTTAAACGTGCTCTGCTACTATCATGCAAATACATCTGGTTCAGCAGCTCAGAAACAGACTTCAAAGGACAGAGAAGTCGTTAGAATCAGGGTTCAAAGAAAAAAGTGAGCAGCTGGTTGAGGCCATCTGGTAGGGGACAGAAAATGGTCTCTTTCTTCCCCAGTCAGTCAGTGAAATTTTCATTAATTGTAGGAACATCTTCCCACATTAACTGACATAATGTTGTTAAAAATGTAAGTCTTAATAAATCATCAAAACTGATGTCACAGGGAAACCAGGTAGCTGCAGCCTGCTGGGTTCTTCCCTCCCTGTGACACAGCACGCCACAATTACACTCCTAAGTTGGTGTTTTCAAAGCAAATTAGTGGGAATTGGATTCCTCAGCTCCTGTGAAGGTCCTGGGGAAGAACGTGGACAGGATGGCTCCCCAGGCTGCTTGGATCTCTGTTGACTTCAGGAGCCACAAGTGGCTTAAAACCATGCAGAGCAAGTGTCCTCCCTGGGCTGTACCCCTCGTTACTCCTGGGCTGAGCCCCACCAGCTGTGATGCCCAGGACAGCCCAGCACTGCCCCTGGGTTAAATCCCAGGCTTTCCCAAACACTGCTGCTTCTGCCAGTCCTGCCTTTGGTCCTCTTTCATGGATCTGTCTAAATGCACTGACTTTTCATTTCCTATCAGCAGCATTTCAAGCAGATCAAACACAAAACTCCTGATCCTCTGAAGTGCTCCTGCACCCAGGGCTGCCAGCAGATGCCTGCAAACACAGGTGCTGCATCCCTGGGAAGGGGATTTAGCAAGTCACCCTCTCCAAACATTTATCATTTCCCAATTTCATGAACAAATTCAGCCCCAGAACTCAGCATTATCTCTGCTGGTGCCAAAGGTGTTTCCCACTGGCTTCCCAGCTGTTTTCCCAAGCTTTGGGCCAGCTGAGGGGACAAACAACGCTGGCTCCGGGCTCCTTTGCCACTGAAGGAGACTCAGACACTTGAAATACTTTCCTGATCTCATTTTCTCCAACAAAAGACTGCTGGGCTGTCAGGGAGCCCACTTGCTTGGGCCCATCCTGGGTGCCAGTGCCCTGGGAATTTGGGTAATGGGGAGGAACCTCCCCTGCCACAAGGGCCACTGAATCTCCCCTTCACCTGGAAAAACACCCGTGGACTGGGGTCACCAGCCCTCCTGGAACTGGGGCTCAGGATTCCCAAGCTGTTACACCTCCTTAAGGGACTCCTGGCTTTATTTAACATGGCTTAAATGGACTTTGTGGTGGGATTGCAGCTGAGCCTGGTGAAGAGATTTTGGAAATGCTGCTCCTGCTTCCCTCCTCTCCCCAGAGCTGGGATGTCTCCACATCTGCCTTCCCCAGGAGGTGCTGGGGACCCTGGGGACACCAGTGAAGCCTGGCAGGTGGCAGCAGTGCCTGCAAACACCTCCCCCTCCACACAAAACAGTGCAGAATTGCTCTTTTTCAGCTCTACACCTCAATCTGTTTTCATCCATTGCCCATTTTCAGCAGAGGCACCATGAATTAACACAGAACTGCTTGCCCAGACCAGAGAGGGGTGAAGAAGCCAGGGCTGCCCTCATCACGGAGGTGCTAGAGCCCCAGGGAGCAGGATCCAGAACTGCAGTGACCTGCTGGGAGCTGGAGAGAGCAAACTGCCTGCAACCTGCCAGGGAAGCACACCAAACATGAGCTAATCCCAACAAAAATAGGAGTGAAATCATAATTCAGATGCATAATTCATGTGCATAATTTTATCTTGGCTGTATACTCTCCGGGGATGTATTCTAGAAAATGCTTGCTCTCCCCTCCCCACCACACTCGTGTCCTTCCAAAAAAATGCTGTGGATGCCAATGATTGGAGGCAGTGAGAGGTAGTAGCTTTGCTGGGTTCCTAAATAAACACTGAATTTGTCTGAGTTTCTAGCCTACGCCTTGGCAAGTTCTGCAGCCTGAAGCTGTTGTGTAGACCCACGGCAGAGCTGTCACAGTCACGGGATTTCAATTGCTTTCATTGTCAACCTGAGCTCCTGATTGTATCTGCATGGAAAACCCTTACAGTTTGCACTTGCAAATGCTAAAATTGCTAAAAATCATGGCAATTAAAACATAATTACAGTGACTCTGAAGGAAGGGTTGGAGAGAAGGCTCCAAGAAGACATCCCCGATGACCCCAGAGCGTTGCCCTCTTTACTGTCCAGGCTTCAAGATGCTTTTTCTGACAGATTTAATTGCTTAATGATTTTCTATAAAATATTTAAGTAACACAGGATCTTCAGCCAGCCCAGGCTCTGCCTGAACTGCCCGTGTCAGCCTTCCTGGAGGACAGTGGCAGTGTCAGAGCTCTCCTCTGGCACCCGATGCTTGCTGAGTCACTCAAAGCTTTTCCCCTGCTCATTACAACACAGAAAAGGTCCAAGGACCCCTTGCCAGTGGGACCACCAGCACCCATGGGTGGGGGACACACGGGTGCCAACCTTCAGTGCACTTGCAAGCCATGGTTTGAGGGAGCCTTTGCAACACAAGTCCAGGTTTCTGCCTTCAAGCTGCCTCACAGAGCAGACACTTTCAGCCAGGTCGTTTTGAACCCTTTGAGAAAGCAAGACTTGGGAAAAAAAAAAACCAAACCCATACTTAGGAAGAGGTTTTGTCCTTTTCCGAGCATTCTGGGCTTTCCTTTAAAACAAAAAAGGCATTTACTTTTTTTTTTGTTTGTTTCTTTCTAGAGCCATGTTCTGGGCTGGGTGCCAGCCCCTGTGCACAGGCCGCAGTGGAGACATGTCCTGGCTGGGTATCAGCACATCCATCCATCCATCCATCCATCCCTGCCCGAGTGGCCCCAGCAGCACCAGCAAGCAAGATGGGTGTGAGATTAAACCCCAAACCTGTAACCAAACACTTGGTGGAAAAATACCTGTGTAAGAAGGATTTCCATTCCTCTGACTCAGCTTAAGCAGCACAGGGCTAAAGCTGGGGTCACACCATGTGCACAGCCAGCTGCTCAGCTCAGGGAATTTTTCCATCTTGCCCTGGCAGTGCCCAACATTGCCCATCCTGGCAGGGGTTGGACATGGGAAAACCTGGTCAAGAAAAAGCCTTCCTGATGGCCCCACTCTGGCACCCACGACGTGGCCGGTAAGGGCGACGTGCTGGTGGGAGCACACATCCAGCTCTGCAGATTCCAACCCCAGCTCTGCAGATTCCAGCCCCAGCTCTGCAGATTCCAGCCCTGCCAGGGTGTGGGACTCAGTGGCCAAACAAAGGAAAGCTTTCACCCCGCCTGGTGAATTCCTGGGATGCTTTTCTGGGCTGCAACCAATGCAGAGGGAGAGCAGGGCTCCCAGAGATCTCCTGTTCTGAATGCACTTCATTCACACCCCAGCTGGAAGGAGGTGAAAGAAAAGGCCATGAACATGTTTCAGTGCAGAAGGGCCTCATTGCATGGGGGGCTTGGACCCCTCCCCAGAAGCTGGGGCAGAGGGCACAGGGCCTGGGCAAGGAGCTGAGCTGCAGTCAGGTTGCTCTGCAACAGCCATAAAACATCTGAGACACCAGGGAGGGAACAAAGGACATGGAGAGATGCCAGGGCACCTGGCAGGGGAGGCCATGCTGGAGAACATGTCCCAGGAAAGGAGGCTCTGACCAGCCTGGGAGGGGATGAGAACAGGTCTGGCTCTCCACTGCCTCCCCAGGAGCAAGGGGCACAAAGGGACAGGGGACAGGGTGCAGTGTGACATCTCACCTCAGCCACCACCCCAACACTGCTGATTTTTCCATCACCACAGGCAGGAGGAAATGATCTACACCAGAGCCAGATAAAACCATTCCTCAAGCTCAACCCAGGGCCAAACCCTGCAGGGCAGAGCCTGGGGTCACCCCTCTGGGACTTCCCCCACTCAGGGGAAGGATGGGGACTGGAACAGGCTCTGGCAGAGCTGCTCCCTTCTTAGCCCTGTGCTGGGTGCTGGGACCAGCAGATCTCGGTGCAGGAGCTGACAGAAGGGCTGGTGAAGGCACTGACCTGATGATAAGCTGTTATTTGTCTTGTTGGTAATGAGTTATAACTCAGGCTCAGCTAGACACTGCCTTAAGGGAGGAAACATCTGATCATCTTTTAATAAACACAGTTGGCTCCTGCAGCTCCTGTATCTATAAAGCCCTCTGAGGCACATGGCTTATGCACAGATACTGCTGCTATGACTCAGAGTCTGGGAAAGGGTGTCAGAATCACTGCTCAATAAATAGAACAAAGCAGGGAAACCTCGGGTGGGCAGGGATGGCACAGCCCCACTTCCTTCCCTGCGTGGCACCGGCCTCCCAAGGATTTACCCGAAAGAGAGAGAAAAATTATTTCCATGTTTTCTCTCTTCATCTCAAGTCTCAGGCACAAGCACTCTAAGCAGGAACAGGTCTGCTGGGTGTACCCTCACAGCCCCTGCTTCCTGGTGCTCAGAGAAGATGAACTCCACAATGGCAGTGCCACAGGCTGGGGAGAATGTCACTGTGTCCCCTTCCCAGGGTCTCAGGTGGACACAGAGAAAGGGGAGAAAGCTTGTGGATGGGAGCAAAGCTGCCTGGCACTTTCAGTCCCCCTGCAGAGGAGTGAATCCTAGAGAATGTCTCACAGTTCCCAAAAGCCAGCCCTGCTGCCTCGCAGGGCCACAGAGCATTGCTTTTGTAAGGTCACATCTGGAAGAAATATTCAGTATGAGGAATTGAATAACTTGGCTTGTACAAGAGAAAATAATCTGACACCCTCTGCAACCCCAAACCACAGCGTTACCCGCAGGCACCGCCCTGCACCCAGACCCCCACCCTGAAACCAGGCACCTTCTGACAGCTGCTAAGGCAGGACATCTGCTGAGTTCACATTTAAACAGCATTTCTGCTTTTCTTCCTCCAGATGTGTCCCCCCTAGATACTTACCTTCCAGTCTGAGATCCAGATGTTCCCCAAACTCGCTTCCTGCCCCTGCTGACGCCGAGCACCCATCCTGGGGACCTCGTTGGCTTCTCCAGCAGGGGAAGAGTTAAGGCACACCTGCACGAGGTGGAAACTGGAGACAAAGTAGAGCCCAGGGATGGAAAAAGTGAAAGCCAAAAGCTGTCAGAGAGCTGCTGGGGAGCAGGAGGGGAAGGCAGCCAGGCAGAAGGCTCCATGTGGAACCCCCCCTGCTCTCAGGCACAGAGGGGAAAACGTTGTTTCACATCAGACATTGTGTGTCTTCCAGAGCCCCAGTGCTCCACACATGATGGTTCAGGGGGCAGGCTGAGGACACAGCTCCATGGTGTGAGGGGAGGGGAGCAGGCTTGGCTCAGCTGCTGCCTAACCAGCAAAGGTGTGAGCTAGAGCTCCTTTTTTTCCCCCTGCAGCATCACTCCTGCTGTAGCACATCCAGGGAAGCTCCAAATCCACTTCCTACTGGCATGCCTCAGCTCCAGGGTATGCTGTCCCTCCAGCCCTGCCAGGGACCAACTTACACAGCACCACAGCTGCTGGTTTGCAGCTGGAAGGGATGCTTTCCCAGCTGGCTCTCACAATGGAAAAGTTTTCCATTTCATGTTAGGCAGCTGGCATCCAGGAGCCACTTGCTTGGAGTAAGAGCCCTGTACACCCCAGGGGCTCAGCTGCTGCTCCTGTCCCACAGCAGAGCTGGGTGAGCACCCACAGCTTTTCCAAGCTGTCAGGGAGGTCACAACTTTAAGGTTGTCACAACCCCAACTTCAGGAGCCAGACAGCAAGCTGAGAGGGGCTCTTTAAGGGCAAACCACAGCCCCAGCAGCATGAGAGGCATTAACCACACCAGCTTGGGGCAGCTGGCAGGAGTTCCAGACCTCCCCTTCCTACCAAGCACAGGGAGGGACTCTGAAGACAAAAGTGACTTCCCTGCAAAGCAAGGAGACAGCTCTGAGGGTGTCTGGGAGCCAGGGCACCCCTACTGCTACACCAGCCATTTGTCTGAAGGCATCAAGAGGCTTCCCCAGGGCCTCCCTTATCCAGGTTACTTGGCAGAGCAGGATCCCGGGGGGCTGCAGCAGGATGTGCTCCCTCCACCCTCCTTCTGGCACAGGGTTTGAGGCAGGCTGGAGGTCAGCACCAGCACAGATGGGCCACATCTGCTCTTCAGGTTGAATTTCCCCCTCTGCAGACCTGGCTCATCAGCATCTTCCAGGGCAGAGAACTGGCTGCTCTGAAGGGCAGTTGTCACAGGGGACAGCTGGCAATGACAAAGAAACTAGAGGCCATGTAAATGTGTCAATTCACCTTTAATGTTTGAAAAAAATAAATGGTATTTGAGCCATTGCAGTTATGAAGGGAACAGATCTTGCTCCACAAGAGACCGTGAACAGGTTCACATTAGACTCATGCTTGGAAAAAACACAAACCCAAAACATTCTCCGTTCAGATCCAGAGTGGAGTTCTGAATAGACAAGACCACAAGAGTGCCCCAGACAGTCCAAGGCACATTTATCCCAGTGCAGACATTTCCATCAACATGAAGTTATGACAGCTACATTCTTTCTAGTTACAACATTGTTCTATCGATATTACAAAATTAGGCATACTTTGGATTTTGCACAGAGACAAGAAGGACTTTTACTTCAGGAAGCAGTCAACCTGGGTCATCGGGTCATTTCACAAACAGTTCCCTTCACTCTGCCCCTTCCTCCCCAGCAGTGACTTATTACCAACGCCAAATTCACCCCAGAGACACAAGCTGGGCTCCCCAGCTCTGTGCTGTTGCCTAGGCATCAGTTAACAAACCAATACCTAGGCCTCGTGACAAGCACCAGGAATTCACTTGCCATCACACAGCATTTCTCCACACCCAGATGAGAAGAACTTCCTGCAGTGTAATCCCAGAGTCAGTACATACTAAAGACAACATCACTGCTGAACCTATTGGAGACCAAGACATTTGTCTGCCTTCGAAGCAGATGTCACATGAGTTTCCTTCACACAAACATCACACATAAAATTTTAACTTCTTGGTACTGTGCTTTAAGAACAAAAGCAGATATCAGAACATGGAGGACAGTCCTCCAGAAATAGCTTATCAGCTACAGAACATAAAAAAATAAAAGGAGACAGTGGCCACTTACAAGTCTTCCACATGACTAGCTTGCTTTAAGGAGAGCATCAAGTTAAGGCAGTGTTGAGACAACTGGCTAAGAACATGCCAAATAGAGCTGTTGTCACCAATTTGATATCCTGCTCCATTGTGGGGACAGGCCACGTGGCTTTAGATGTCAGCATCAAGGTCTAAAGACTTCAGCCACGGGGTGCTGCTTTCTGCAGCAGCTTGGGGAAGGGGGGGGGATGTCTGCAGAAGTCTTCTAGACCAGGCTGAGCTGCTTACAGGTCTAGCTCAATGTTTCATCAGAGCCAAAAATACAGTGATGGGCACCAAAAGAGAACACTGAGGGTGCCAGCTGCAGGTCTGTTTATCAGAGTCCGAGGTGGAGTTCAACCTGCGTGTGTGTGTGTGAAAGCCACGTAACCAAGAGCCACCCCACCAGGGTGTCAGGGGAGGTGTAGGTACCTCCCCAGGTTCCTGGGAGAGCCAGCTCTCTGCAGTCTGTGGGGTGGGCACCAAGGCTCACACTGGCTTTGCTCCTCGTGACAAGATTAACAGTCTAAGAAAACTGGGGAAGGAAGTCAGGGTCTTTCGGCCTGCCCAAAGAAGTTTCTGCAGCCTCAAAGAAGGAGTTACCACTGAGGGAGCTGTTGTGGAATAGTTTTATTTCTTCCCACGTAAAGGCCATTGTTTAAGCATTTACAGGTTTCCTAGTGCAATACAACCGAAAAAAAGCAGTAACAAAAAAACGCCGCCTTCTTCCCAGGCAACTAAACAGAAGTAGATTTTTACTGCAACATATACACATTAAATATAGTATACAGTCCATGCAGCGGCACAGCCATGTTAAAGGGAGTCGTGGCTTCAGCCATCAGTGCATTACAGTCCAAATTTCACTTGCTCCTACTTCCTATCCAGACTTGAAGAGAAGAATTGCAACCTGACCCAAGTAAAAATAGATGAAGTGCTTTGTCTCATGTGTTACATAGCTGCCAAAGTTTCTGCCAACAATGCAGTGCCAAGTTGGGTTGTATTTCTTGTCAAATTCCTGAAGAAAGAGAAGAGAGGCATTAAGGCCAAGAAAGCCCACATGAAAATAGTTGTAAGCCCGAATTCTTAGCTGGTTCTGTTCACACACTGCTGCCTCTCCTCCCACCTGCAGCATCTGCAGATTCCACACTGTGACAGACACTGTGATCCCCAGAGAGGCAGTGACTGACACCACATCTCTGCACTGGATTGTTTGAAGGATCCAGAGCAAGCAAATCCTCTCCTGAGACTTGGAGCACCCATCAGCCCTGCATGTAGGCTAGTGTGGGGACTATTTCTCCTCTCTCACTCCAAGCCTACTCACCAAAAAAATTTCAAAAAACCTAATATTTTGGCACATCTGCTCCAGCAATGCATTTGAGCATAAAGGTCATGGAAAAAAGGAAGTCAAACTTTGGCTTTTGCTGTCTGGGACTCCACACGTAAAGGGGAGAAAATCTGCCTTGAAAATGAGCAGGTAAATTCAGAGGCCAGACAGTAGATGAGACTCTAGAGGTCAGATGTGATCCAGCTGAGTGCTGGCTTCAGTCAGGCACAACAGGGCTTTTTCTCCCTCTAATTAATACACAACTCCCCCAAACACCCTTCCCTCTCCTGAGACAGAGCCAGAAGAAACTCAACACTGAAGATTAAAGCAAGTGTTAGTCCTCAGACAGCAGCAAGACAGTTTGATAACCTTTGAAGTAAGGAGAAGCTTTCTTGCCAGGGCATGAAGGTGCAGCAAATTGTTTCCCTCCTCCCAACACACTCTCAGGAAATAAAACCCAACTTCTTTTTGGGTGCCTTCTGTTGCACTCACTCACTTTATAGGCTGCATTGCCCCAAGCATTTTGAAGTTAGCTTTGTCTGTGATCAAAGTGATTTGAGAGGTCAGGAGACACCTTTGAATCCTTTACATTCAAGCTTAGATTACAAGTGAGACCCAAAATCCAGCCCAGGTGCCAGGGCTGCATTGCCAAGGAAGTCACACTTCCCCCTCTGCCAGAACACTTGGTCTGACTCTCTGGAGAAAGGGCTGCAGAGGAACTGACAGCTCCTCAGATGCCATCGTGCATGGAGCAAACAGGCTCCTGAAAATGGAGAAACACCTCTGCACAAGCCAGGGCAGCTGCCTGCACTGTTCATAAAGCAGCACCTTTCACAATCCTGCCAGCCAACACAAGGCCCCATCCTCCTCCTCACCTCCCACCCCAGGAACACAGCAGACAGAAGCAGTGATAAGCAACCCATCCAGTGAAACAGCAGCAAAACCCACCCCACCCCACCCTGGTTCTGCAAGTCAAGCAGCAGCAGCTGTGGAGAAAGTCCCACACAGAGACTGCAGCCAGCACCTTCCAGGCTGGCAAACCAGAGGGACAGCACTCATGCTGTTTGCTCAGAGCTTGCCAGAGCAACAGAGCAGGCCCTGCACTGCCAGAGCCCTCCTGCGACCTTGGAGAAGTCACTCCAGCCTCTTGGGAGCAGCAGTAATGAAGCAACCATCTTCTTACAGACAAGTATGAAGTCTGGGACAGACACTCAGGCTGATGACAGGCACAGGCACGCACACACACACACAGACTCAAGAGCTTCAGAAGTCTCAGCCCCCCTCATTCTGTAGTTACCTTTTTTATATATGCTGCAATGTCCTTTTCTATGTTGTACTTCTCCATTGCCTGTGTAGCACAGTCCACAGCATCCTGCTGCATGTCCTCAGACATGTCCGCATTCTTGATCACTGCCTTTCTGTCAGACATTGTGAACCTAAGGCAGAACATAGATCCCTTTAATCTCTTCCCCAGAAGAGAGAAGTGTCCCATGCATCAGAGGCTGTCCTTCCTACAGCGGGCTGTGTCACAGCCCTGGGGACCCACAGCCCCCTGGTACAGCCAGGGTCAGTGGATGGGCTAAGGTGCCCCGTCCAGCTGGAGCAGTGGCACTGTCTGGAGGCAGCAGCTCACTGTGTGGGAGGGGACAGGATCTGCAGAGAGCCACAGCCCTCCTCTACATCCATGGGATTCAGCCAAGTTTGCCTTCCAGGTGCACCAGTGGTTTGGAGAGTCTTCTTCTCAGAGCCTGGCAACCCCAAACCACCAGCCTTGGGAAGCATCTTACCAGCAGCTCTGCTTTTATCTCCCCACGCCAGGAGTTACACTTCCCACAGCCAGTTTCAGCTGGAAGGAATGCTGTTTCACACTCAGCCTATCACCATCTCCTCCCCTCGGTGCTGCCTTGCCAGTGAAACCCAGACTCTGGCTGTTCCCACGGGACAGAGCCAGTCTGACAAGTCAGGTTAACAGAAGCAGGTTAACTGCAGCCTGGGATGGGGGCAGCCCCACCACCAGGGCCCTTCCACCTCTGAACCACAACACGTCTGCCTGAAGCCAGCAGGGTAGTGCTGCCCTGGCCTTTCAAAAAACCAAACCAAAACAACCCCTGGAGCTGAGTGTGCAGCCCCTTCACTCTACTCAGGTAGCACTGGGAAGCTTCCAGGGTTCACATTATCCTAAAATTGAAGGGTTTGGCAATCCCAGCCACACAGCCCTTTGAGCAAAGGCTGCCCTGAGGCCCTGGGGAAAGAGCCCCAGCCTGTCCTGCTGCTGGCTGGCACACACCAACCCCCCCTGGGCACCAGGCCCCTCACCCCCAAGGCCCAGGTGAGGGGCTCAGGAGGAACACCTCACCTGGGGGCCCCAGCAAGGCAAGGTCTGCACTGAGAAGGGCCACAGCTGCTCACCTGGGCAGCAGCTCTCCCCAGAGCATGTTAAACTTTGAGGGAATGAGCTTCTGAATGGCATGGAGTGCCTCCTGCCAAGCTGCAGAGCACCATTACGTTTCCTAAATCCTTCTACAGCTCTGTGAGCCTTGAGTGATACTACCAAGCATGTTCTGGAGTAGTGAAACTACACATTTTTAGCTGTACTAGGGAGTAAAGAAAATCTGCTGCAATGATCTCCTTCTGGAACAGTCCCAGAAAACTGAAGTAGCAGCTTTGTTAGAGCAATTAAAGGAGCCAGCTAGCCAGGGAGAATCCAGTTACATAATTGCAGCCCTAGGATTACAATACTTCAATTCTTCACTTTCCCTGCAGTTGAAGACTTCTATTGCAACTCCAATTTATAGGTTTTAGATACAATGTTTAATAGAGCACCTCTATTAACAGCCACTAACGGCCTCAGGAGAGCCACAGGACCCGAGTTCCAACAGTAACTGGGAGCACGAGCCCCTGCCCAGCTCTGGGGAAGCCACTACCAGGCACTTTGCTCCCCTCCTGAAGCCAGAGGGTGGTGTTAGCCCAGAAACCCCAAAACACGGCTCAGTACAACCAACTAACTGCCTGTAGAGTTGGATTCACTACCCAGGAATCTGGCAATCCCTTGGGAAAGTCTTCTGTGGGGCAGTCCAGTCCAGAGGAAAAGGGAAGCAGCTGAAATTCACATGTGGGATATGTTCTTCCAAGAAAGCTTCTTCAGATGAAAAGGGCAACCAAAGTTCTTGCACACCTCGGGCCTTCACACACCTCCACAGCACGCTGAGTTCAGAGGGCATTTGCATTGCATAACCAGGCAGAGAGTGACCTGCAAAAACCATCTCCCATCCTCATTGTTCAGGCAAGGAGCATCTCAGTGCAGGCCTGGGCTGCCGAGGGCCGACAGCGCCAGAGAAAAAAAATTATTATCCTTCAGTAGAGCTGCAAGGGCTGGCCAGGCTGTCCTTCCCAGCACTGCACTGCTCCAGGGCACAGCATCCTTCACGGCCCAACCATGGCAGGGGCTGGCACACACCGTGCTGCTGGGGAAGGGACCTCCCAGTGACCCCCAGAATCCACACACCTTAACAGCCCGGGACAGGGCCCCAGTTTCAGCTCATTCCCCCCGTGGGGTCTGAGGCAGCATCCCCACATGCACATCTTACCCCACAGTCAGACCTAAAGGTCCTGCTACCTTGAGGAAAAGCACAAAGCCCCAGCAATCAGCCCAGGGCAGGACGGGCCAGGGCAGGGGGCTGAATACAACTCTGGCAGTCCCCCCTTCCCCAAGCCAGGGCAGGATGAAGTCCCGAGGGAGGAAATAAAGACCACAGCCCTAGCAGCTCCCCCAGGGCAGGATGAGGCCTCGGGAGGGGGATTAGGCCCCAGCCCAGCCCCCAAGCAATCCCCCATCAGGGCAGGATGGGGCTTTGGGAAGGGGAAGGTGACACTCATTCTTAACACCCCCTCCTTCCCTCAGCGGGACAAGACGCGGGTTTGGGATAGGGATGAGACAAGCCCCCACACCCACTCTTTCCATGCCCGGGCAGGGTGGGGCGCTAAGGATGGGACAAGGCTCCAGCCCAGCACCCACCGCCCCCAAGCAGGACAGCAGGGAGCCCGAGGAGGGGAACAAGGCCCCAGCCCAGCACCCACCGCTTCCCCACCCCGGCAGGGAGGGTCCTGGGAAGTGGGTGCGGCACAGACCCCACCCCACAGCTGCAGGAGCGGGGCTGGGGACACGCTCCCAGGAGCCGGGCGCATGTGCAGGCCAGAGCCCTGCGTGACCTTCACGGGGGGAGCTCCGGGGGCACCCGAGCCAGCGGTGACCTTGCCCGGTAACGTACCGCCGGGCAAGCCACCACGGCGGGGCGAGCTGCCAGCAGCTACCCGGGGCCCGACCCGTCCCGCCGCCCGACCCGATACCGCCACCCGCTCCCCCCGGGGCGGCCCCGCCGCCAACCTCACACACGGCAGGACCGGTGCCCGGCGAGGCGCGGAGGTCCCCGCCACCCCGGCCGAGAGCGTCGCTCACCTTCACAGTGACAGGGCCACCCCGGGAGGGCGAGGCACGGCACCGAGAAGAAGGAGGTGGGAGGTGGCCCGGACCCGCTCAGCCTCAGCCCGCTCTGCTCCGCTCCCTGCGCCGCGCCGAGCGCTCTGCGCCTCTCCGCCGCGCCGCGCTCAAATACCGCCCCGCCCGTTGCGGCGCGCGGCCCCTCGCTCTCCCATTGGCTGCGCCTCCCGCCACGCCTCGCCCCTATTGGCTGTTGCTCTGCGCGGCCCACCGCCCCGGCCCGTCCGCCCGCGTTGTTCTGCCTACATCCTGTTTCATCCCACAATGCCGCGGGGCAGCGCGGGGCGGGGCCTGGCCGTTGTCAGGGGGGGTGGGGGGGGCGGTTCCCGCCGTGCTGTGAGGGAGCGGGGGCTGCGGGGCTGCGGGGCTCTCCCCGCCGTGGGCAGCCTCGTCACCCCCGCGGGACCGTGACCCCCGGAGGGAACCCACTGCCTGGGGGTGACATGGACCCCTCGGGAGCGCCTGATCCCTCGGAGGGGCCTCGCTGCTGTGGTGTCCCTGATCCCCAGGGTCTCTGTCTGTGGTGACAGAGCCGGGCTGACCTGTGGCTCCCTGAGGGGCTGCTGGGCCTTCCCCTGCCCCGAAGGATTCCTCCTGTCCCGTCAGACCTCTCCGTGTCCCCAGAGCCACTCGCAGGCCGGGGGCTGCCCCGCACAAAGCGGTTTGGGAAGGACAGCTCCGTGTTGGAGTCAAAACCCAGCTCTGCCCTGGGGGATTCGCTGATCCAGGCACCTCCATGGCATCTCCCACCTGAGCTCTTGATGGTCAGGGATCAGCTGAGCCTTGCACTGCCCTCCCATTGCTGCAGCTCTCACAGGGACAGCTGAGGAAGCCAAGGATGAGAAAGAGACCTGTGCAAGGTCCCTGAGGCCAATACCGACCCCGTTAGGAACAGATCCAGGGCTCCTGCACCTCCAGGTAACCTCCTCGTGTGTCCCCAGGTTTTCAGGCTGCTCTGGCAGGTGCTGGGTTTCCCCTGCATCTCTCCTCCCCTGTGAAGCCAGACAGATTTCCCCCTCCTCAGCACTTGGAACCCGTTTGCTGCCTGCACAGGGTTCTGCTCTGAGGCCAGCAGGATGCTGGCACACAGGTGTGACACCAAGGTTTTGGTCACTTGGCTCCCTAGGATGCTGGCACACAGGTGTGACACCAAGGTTTGGGTCACTTGGTTTCTCAGGATGCTGGCACACAGGTGTGACACCAAGGTTTGGGTCACTTGGTTTCTCAGGATGCTGGCACACAGGTGTGACACCAAGGTTTGGGTCACTTGCCTTTCCCACACGGGTCTCCCACCCTCCATAATCGTGCTCTGGGCACACACCTGAGCCCTGGGCTGCCCCATCTGCCAGGCTGGCCACCAGCCAACCCTGTTTTGGTTGCTCCATTTCCCTTGAGCGGAGGTGCCAAGAAGCCCTTTGCAGAAGCCACCTGAAGAGAAGCCCAGCAAAAGAGAAAAAGTTCCCATTCCCTCTCATCCCCCTGTCCCCCAGCCTGGTGTGACAGCGAGACAGAGGCAGCACTGCCTGTGCTCAGCTGGCACTTCATCAGAACAGTGTTAATTGTGTGGGTAGCTTTGAGAAGCAGGGAGACCACTCTGGGTACTGAAATCTCTCTGATTTGCTTGCTGGAGGAGGATGAGCCCAGGGCTGATGACAGCCCCCAGGGGACAGCTGGAGGAGCTCCATGGCTGCACTGTCACCTCCCCACTTGGCAGCCCAGGAATGGGCCGATCCTTTTTGCTAATGAAGTGGATATTTCCTGCTGTGACCTTTGCAGCCTCTGAGACCCTGGTCAGAACTCTCAACAAGATCCCTGCTCCTGCCCCCAGCACCCCGGGCAGGGGGATCCCTGCTCCTGCCCCAAGCCCCCAGAATCCGGGGCAGGGGGTTCCCTGCTCCTGCCTCAAGCTCCCAGGGCAAGGGTTTCCCTGCTCCTGCCCCAGACCCCCAGCACCCTGGGCAGGGGTTTCCCTGCTCCTGCCCAGTGCAGCCGTGGCCACCGCCGGGCGCTGCAGGCTCAGCGCTGCTGCTGGCTCGAGAAGGAGCCTGGGGGCAGAGAGGGCTTCAAATGCCACAGAGGGAGATGCGTTCCTAGATGGTGACAAAAAGCCTTTATTTATACGTTCCCCCCAGTGCACTATATAAGGCACTTCACAGGAAAAGGGCCTGGCAGCCAGGAGCAGTTTTGCCATCTAAGGCTCTGCTCCTCCTGCCCTCTGCCTGTCCTCTTCCTCACGGGATGTGTTTCCAGTCCCAGGCAGTTTTAAGTCAAAACCAGCAGACTTTGGGCACATCTTCCCCACGAAAAGCAGAGGCCTGGGAACTGGCTGCAGCATCACACCAGCTCTGCTTCCCTGCTGCACCTCTGCAGTGACATCCCCCACAGGAGATTTTCCTTCTTATTTAACCTAAACCCACTTAGCTACAACTTAGTCTGTTACTTCTGTCCCCCTGGGGACACAGCACAAGGACATGTTTTGTACCACGTTAGCTGTAGCAGAAGACTGTAGAAATGTCACCCTCATGTCCTGTCCCTGCACTAATTCCTTCCCTCCCTTCACCTCCACCTTCTCCGGGCTCCACCCTCACTCACTCACTCACTCACTCACTCACTCTCTTTTGCCAATATCAATAAATAAAAACAGCAAAGCAGCTTTTAGTAATTCACCTCCTGCCTCCTCCTGGGTGCTCACACCCCAACACCAAACCTGGCACTTGGCATGAGCAAGGAGGAGCCAGATCTGGCCAGCAGCTTCCCAGCAGCTGGAGCTGGGTCCCTCAGTCCCTGAGCTGCCCAAGGAGTGGGAGTGTTGTGGGTTTTTTTACCAGGAGTCAATCTTTTCAGCAAGTTTGCAAAGTGCATTGGGGAGGGTTTGCTCTCAGGCCTGGGCTGCTTTGATCAATCTTGTCTGCAAAGCAGTTTCAGTGCCCTGGTTAATGTACAGCATTATCTCCCTGAATCCCTGCTGTAGGACCTGGATAAATCCCATGAATAAAGAAAATGCCCTATAAAAGGCAATGCTCTATGAAGCTCCAGCAGGGAGCTGCCACTGCTGGTGCTGGGGGTTGGATCACTGTCAGCAGCCTGGTAACACCAGTGTCAGAACCAAGTCCTCCAGTTTATGGGTCACAACTCCAGGACAATGGGGTTTTCACTCCCTGCCATCCTCTTCCCTGCACAGATCCTGCCTGGGAGCATTTCTGTCTCCCCCGGGTCCCTCTCACATCCCCCTGCTCCTTCATGGCAAGGTCAAACACGTCCCATCAGCAGCACCCACCACCCCTCTGCATCCCCCAGACAGCCCTGAGGCCACCAGTGCCCTGTCCCCAAAGCCAGCTCAGCCCTTTGGGGGCTCCATCACTGCTCCCCGGGGTCCCTGCCCACACAGGCAGCCTGGGCTCCTCTCAAGGCAAACGGGCTTAAAAATGTCACCAGCTAGAGGTGGCTTTTGGTCTGCAGGTGGCTTTCCAGGAGGTGGTGTGTTCCCTGCCATCCCGCAAGCAGGAGAGGAAAACCTAATACTGAGTGGCTCATGAGCCTTATTAATATGGATTCAGGTCAGCTGCTCCCTGCAAGTTTTGCAAGTGACATGAAGTGTGCAGTTCATGCAGGATCTGTAAATACAATATTTCTGTGGAACCTCAGTGGGGCCATATCAGGTGGGAGCACACCACATCCCTTTGTGGAGGGACGAGAGGATATGGAGCCTTAAACACACACCCTGTGCCTCTGCCTTACTGTCCCAGCCCAGCAGCTGGCTCTGAGGGGGTCCCAGGCTGCCCATGAGGAAGAGGAGTTTTGGGATCTGGGCTTGGTGGGTTGCAGAACAAGGATTAATTTGACTCCTTCCCTAGAGTTTCTCTGCTTTCTCTTTCCTGTCCTCCCTCTCCTTTGGGCTGGGTGCTCCAGGACAAGCCCTAAACCCAGTGTGGGCCCTGCCTGCACATCAGAGGCTTCAAGGCTGGAAAGGCTGCTGTGGGCAAGTACTCCATCCCTCCTGCAAGCCACGGGGTGCCAAGGCTCACTTTGGGGGGGGGTCCTCTTGCCATGGCTCTGCTCTGCCCCAGGCTGCAGCTCCAGGGCTCAGGGCAGGTCCTGGGAGCTCAGTGGGGAACGGCCTGGGGAATCTCCTGGTGCTCAGTCCTGCACACACTGAGGGGGCATTCACAGGCAGAACCACTGCGTGCATGGACTGCTGGGGTGCTGATGCATGCAGTAATTGGGCATCCATGCAGTAATTAGGCATCCATGCAGTAATTAGGCATCCATGCATGGCCTGATCCTGCACTCCTGCATGGACTCACAGGATCCTTTCAGTCACTCCACGTGCACTGGTTGGACTCTTGTGCAGGAGCTAACTGGGTGCTGGTGCAGGCAGGCACTAATTGGGTGCTGGTGCAGGCACTAATTGGGTGCTGATATAGGCACTAATTGGGTGCTGGTGCAGGAGCTGGCTGGGTGCTCAGATGTGGATGGACTGGGGCCTTGTGCACTGACTGCTGGGACACTGCTGGGCTCCTGCAGGCTGCCAGCTGCTCAGGGGGTACAAGCAGAGTCTGGTGGCACATCACCTCTGTACCAGGGCAGGGAAACTTGCCAGAGCCAAGCACGGGGTGGTGCAGCTCCCAAAATACCCCCTGGCTCCCCTGACACGTGTGAACTGAGCATTTTGTCTCCCCAGCAGCCCTGCTGCCACACACCAGCTGATCTCACACCTTCCCCTGAGCTCCCCAGGGCGTAGGAAGGAGCTGCTGCTGCACAGACAAACTCTGTTCTGGCACAGCACAAATACAAGAAGCTCCCAAAGCAGGAGACAAGGATTTCACTGTGTAGAGTGATTTAGGTCAGTCTCACTTCTGCAATGATTTATTTAAGTTTTAGCAGTTCCTGGCCTGAGTGAGGGGAAAAAAACGAGGAAAAAAAAAAATAGAATCTCCCATATTTATGCAATTTTTCTGTAATATTTATGTGGTGGAAGCTAAGGCATCATCTGCCAGCACTGTTTTAATCCATGCCTGCAGATATTTCCTCTACAATCACATTTCTTCTGCTTGTTCTTTAAGGTGGAGCACCTTGTTAAGCACAAAGTCTCAGCTTCCAGTGGTTGTTTCTCCCTGGAAAGAACATCCTGTCCCTTGGGCACTACCAGGTCTTCACCAGAAAGGATCTCACCTTTGTGTGACTGAAAAACCCCACTGTTGTCAGGGGTTATGAGCCCCTTCCCTGCCCTCCTTCCCAGCCTGGTCAGTTGTCAGTGAATGCTCTCACTGGACACTGTGGAAGGAGCTGCAAGGGTTGATCCAATCAATAAATACACGTTTTGTACATCCCTTAAGTCTATAATATCTATACATAAGAGGCCACGAGGGATTTTGTTTTAATTAGAGGGATGCTTAAGGCTGCCCTGCCTACAGCTTAGATTGCCATGGAAAGCAGCAGGGAGAGGCTGTCCTGCAGCCCAGCTTCTCTCCAGCAGCAGAGGAGGAATAAAAAGGGGAATAATAAACACACCAGAAAAAAAAAAAAAAAGCCTAGAGGAAAGAAAAAAATCTTCACTGACGTCTTTGATGCTCTGGAGCAAACAAAAGCACCCAGAGGCAGAGCTTTGTGCTCAGCCCCAGCACCAGCACTGCACAGGCAGTGTTCCTTCTCTGCTACTAACAGCTGAAAAGCCTCAGAGTGGATGGAAATGCCCCAAAGCCAGGGGTGTGTGTGTCTGTGTCTGTGTTTGTGTGTATGTGTGTGTGTGTGTGTGTCTGTGTGTGTGTGTCTGTGTATGTATGTGTGTGTGTATGTGTGTGTGTGTGTGTGTGTGTGTGTGTGCACAGCCTGGCCACAGCCACCTCTGATCCCAGGGAGCTCCTTTCCCCCTTCTCATGCCTGGGACTGCAGAGTATAAAAGTGGGAATATGGATGCTGGGGAATTGTCAGGAGAAACCCCCCTGTCCCTGCCTCTCAGTCACAATGATCTGCTCTGTTCTTTACTGCCCTCAAGCAACTGCACCCAAAGGGAGTATTAGGGGAAAAAAAAATTATTGTATTATTTTTTGTAATTTCACATAATAATAATTTATTGTATTTCACCTTTTAGATGGGTTCCTGTGGGACCACTAAGATACCATGCAAGAAACTGCCTCATTTCTGGTTTGCACCTCAGAGCCACTGCCAGTAGAAGACAGCCAGGGTGTCCCCATTCTTCAGCTATGACCAGGTATTTGAACTGGCAGAACAGATTGTACTGCCTCACTTCCTAATATCAAAGCAGTTATTTTGCAGTTTTTGTCCCATTTAGGCATGACTGGGATACAAGCTGTGCTGGGGAATGTCAGGATTTCCAGTGGGAACAGCAGCAGGTCTCTTGGCAGCACCTTTCAGCTGGGTGCTGGGCTTGGCAAACTGCTCCAGAACTCAGCCACTGCTCCCACCTGGCCCTGTGTAAACCTCCAGTTAATTTATCTCCATTTGTAAACCTCCAGTTTATTTATCTCCAGTTGTTTGCCTTTCTCTGAGAGCAGGCAGTACAATGTATGGCTCAGTGTGAGGCCTGCCTGATGAGCTGTATTCCCCTGGCTGTGGCAGCCCCTCCCCTTTCACACCAGTTTACATAAAGTTAGGTGTGTCGATAAAACAGTTCCTAAAGCTCTAGTTGTACTTTAAAATACCCTGCTCCAAACAAATCTGAACCCATTTCTCACTCATTCTGTTTCTGGGTTCTACAAAAAAACCTGCACAGCCCCACGGGTGCCACATCCTGTCCCTGCTTCCAGTCTGAGGGACAGCAGTGGAAAAACTCCTCTGGCAAAGGGGATTCTTTTTGGAGAACAAAATGCCACACACCAAGGCAGAATCTCTCCACAGGTCTAAGGGACACGGGTGACATCTTCTCTAATGAGCCCAGGGCTCTGTCCCTACTGTTTCAGTGCCTGGCTGAGGGGGCTCAGTGAGCTCCTGGTGCTGCTTCTGGGTGGATCTGGGGCGTGGGAAGGCAGCAAAGGGAAAAAAAAAGGTGACTTCAGGAAACAGAGAAATAAAAATAGCAAAAGGAAAAGGAGGGAAGGAGGGGTGGTGGGGGAAACCCTCACCAGGCAGTCCCTGCCTAACCACCAAGAACTTCCTGAAGTGAGAAGCCCAGAGGCATTCACTCCTTCTCCCTTATTTATTCCTTGGCAGGAGCAAACCCCAGCAGGTTTGTTTTCATTAACAGTTTGTGTTCATTCTCCTCCATCCACATCAGATTTTGGAGCTTCCCAAGAGCACAGGCTGCCACGTGGGGGGACAGCAGGAGGCCAGGAGCCTCTGTCAGGACAGAAATGTTTTCCCAAGGCATGGGAATCATGACTCCAGGTTTGGGGGCTGGTTTCAGCTCTGCAGCCTGTGCTCCCTGCTGCCTCTTCCCTTCCCCACCCCCGGAGAAGCAGAGCAGCACAAAACCAAGCCAGCAAAAATCACATCCAAAAGCTTATTTCTGGTTTGCTTTCAACCAACCTGTAATCACTCCTAGCAAGACAAATAACCACGGAGGACTGAAGCAGAGTCTGCTGCCCCCAGCCAGCATGGGGTGAGTGGGGCCCAGGCTGTACCCGAGCATCCCGTGAGGACCTCAGCACTCTGCTCCTCACTGCCCCAGCTCTGCTGAGCACATCGTGTTCATCACTGGAGAAAAAAGAGCAATGCTTCAGATTCTCCAAAAGGGAGTGTTTTCACACCACCTCCCAGGCATGAATTAACTATCTGGGGTGTTTGTTCTCCCCATCCTCTGCTTGGGAGGGGCTTTTCTGCTTCAAATCCCCCCGTGTGTGTGCCCTTCCAGGCTGGCTCTCAGGAACACTCCCACTGGCAGCCTGCTGGGGTTTCTGTTTGCATCAGGAGGTGCTGCAGCACGTGCACACAGAATCATTTCACTCAGATAGAAATCTACACAAATAAAGGGAGCTCTTGCATGGGAGATATTTTCCACCTTACACACACTTCCCCTGCCTGAATGCTGCACCCTGGGATCAGTCACAGACTGTACCTGTGCATCTTCACTCTACATGCAGATTAATCCCTCAGACAACACTGAGTCACTATTTAAAGGTGAAGGTCCCCAAAAGAAACATTCAGCAGGACTGTCACAGGTGGGACAGGACACGTTTGGGCACTTCAAAGCTTAGTCCTAAAAAAAATAATAATTTTACAACTTAAGAGGATGTTTTCAAAATGACCCTTTTCTTCCCAAACAATCTGAGCTTTGATGATTTTGCAACAAAGTAAGATTAGTCACGACTAATCCTGGCTGGATCATACCGTGCTAGGGATTAGGAGAAAGAGGTCCTGGCTGACAGGGCCAGGGCAGTGTGAGGGATAAGTTGAGCACACTCAGACACCCCCATCCTGGCTCACACCCTGAATATTTGCATTATTCTCCAGTGGAAAACCCCATTTTTCACCACTCTCATTTTGAGAATGAAAGCTTGTCATCTTGCACTGGTTGTTTTTTGGTTTTTTAAAGCAACTTTGCCATTTCCTTCCCAGTAATTTATTTCCTACATCATGTTTAATGATTCTCCACATACACATTTTGCCAGAAAGCCAAAAGCAAATAAAGGTTCTGCAGCTTATCCAACTGGTCTGAGTGCTCCACTGGTACCAGAGCTAAAGAAGGTAGTGAGGAAGGAACCATCCGATATTCCTATGGAGACACTTCATTAAGGTAATTAAAGCAATCACTTAAAACACTTAAGAGGAGTATTAACACACAAAAGAAATGATGCAGTAGGGTTTTCATAAACCAGGCAGACTCACCATCGGTTTCTGATGCCTTTAAGGATCCTTCAGCAGTTTATGTAAAGACTCATTCCTGGGCAGAGGATGGAGCTTCCCCACACCTGGGAAAAGCCCATCCGGGGCCTTGGTGATTTGTTTGGGGTTTTTTGTGGGGAGTTATTTGTTTTTTAAAAAATGCAACAGGTCTGGCAAATAACCAGAATTAGCTTGTTCAGTTGTGGTGGCTCAAAAACCTGTTTTTACCTCAAAGCAGCCACTGATCAAGGCTGGAAGTGCAGCAGCACCACAGCCCCCGTTCCACTAGAGAAGGGGGAAACCCTAACACCTGAGAGATGTGGGAAATCCCTGGGGAACACATCCCACTCTGAGGGCTTCCTGACAACACCTCACTCACCAACACCCTTCTGTTGAACCCCCAGCTCAGGTACCCCCCGTGCTAAAGCACCACAACCACCACCCGGAGCTGAGCTTGAGCTTCACACACACAGTGTCAGCTCAGCCCAACCTCCCAGCACCAAATCCTGGGAATGTTCTCCCGGGTCACCGCTGGTTTTCCAGAGGAATGTGTGTTTTTAACCACCAGAGGAAAGATGAGGGCTGCATGCTGGCACGTTTCCCCAAATCCCTTCATTAACTCGGGAGCCTGAAGGGTTTGTTTCCCAGCACCCTCGGATGCTCCCTAACCCCATCCCAGTGCTGCCAGTGACTCAGCCTCCTGGCACCGCATGGATTCCCTCCTTCTGACAGGGCAGACACCAGGGCTGGGAGGGGAGCAACCCAGCCTGCTGAAATTCACCTATTTTGGGTCTTTTAGAACCCAAGAAACCCTTTCCTGCCCTCTTCTGTATGCTCTAAACCTCCCTCCCGGGTCTCTGCAGGAACAGAGCCCTCAGGAGATGCTGAGCTCATAACCACCCAAGATGTTACTTTGCCTCACTCTCAACTTCTTTTTTATTCCCCCGCTTTTATGAATTGTTGTGAACACAAAACAAAGACAAATATATGTTGAGGTTTTGTCCTGTCCAAGACTCATCGCGCTTGGCCTACAGCAGACCATGAGATTCATCTGTCGAACCCCAAGAACCACAGTGTAGCTCTCAGGGGAGCACAGCATTAGCAAAAACATAAAAAAAACAATAAGAGAAACAGCACAAACCAACAGCCAGAGAATCTGAATTTATTTCTCCGCTGAAGGGCACAGATAAGCAGCAGCAGACCCAGGCCCGCAGTGCGCTCCCGGTGCCCTCAGGGCAGCCATTTTACCTCACCGTGCCCACGCGGGTCCCAGCACTCCTCCATCCTCCCCTGGGCCCTCCCGCCCGCCCGGGACGGGTCAGAACCCTTCTCCCCACGCCGCTGGGGTCCAGCAGGCGGTGCTGCAGCCGGGAGCTGTGGGGTGCTGCCCGCCTTTCCCTCAGCACAGCCCCCCAGACCCCTCAGATCCCCCCATCCCCTCCCAGCCCCAGCGCCGCCATCCCGCTCCCCTCAGCGCTGCACACGGCACCGCCCGCGCGCTGCACGCTGGGGCACGCCCCCCCCGCCTTGGCGCCAAGCGCCGCCGCGGTGCATTCTGGGGCACACCCTCCCGGCCGGGCCTTCTTGGAGCTGGCGCCGCACCGGATGTGACGTCACACGGGCTGCCGCTCCGCAAACCGGCGCCGCTCTTCTCCCGCACCCGGCGGGCAGCAGCGAGGGATTACCGAGAGGCGACCGGGCAGACCGTACCGCCACGGCCGGGAGCCGCACCGCCGGCGCGGGTTCGGTTTCCTCGGTGGAGCCTGTAAGGGGCGAGAAGGAACTACTTTCCTGCGAGGCCGCACATGCGCAGGGCGGAGGTGTGAGAGCGCGGCGGAAGACGTAGGCGCCGCTTGGTTGTGGGGACGCGCGGGCGGTGCTGCGTCCCGTGCTGCGTCCCGGGGTGAAATCGCTGCGCGCAGAAGCAGCGCGAGGAGAGGCGCGGTCGCCATTTTGGAGCGGTTGTTGGGGGAGCGGTGTGTGCGCTGCCCTCTGCCCGCACCGCCACCGAGCCCCAACCAACCAACCGCTCTCCGCGCTCCGGCCCTCCACCGCCGCAGCCATTGCTGACCTTGCCATGTCCGGAGGGGGCGTGATTCGCGGCCCAGCCGGCAACAACGACTGCCGCATCTACGTGGGGAACCTGCCCCCCGACATCCGCACCAAGGACATCGAGGACGTCTTCTACAAATACGGGGCCATCCGCGACATCGACCTCAAGAACCGCCGCGGGGGCCCGCCCTTCGCCTTCGTCGAGTTTGAGGACCCCAGGTAAGACCCCCCCTCCCTCCCACCGCCATCCCCGGGCTCAGGCCCCGCCGCGGCCTCCGGGGTGTCCGTGCGTGTCCCCTCAGCCCCGGGCCTCGGCCGGGAAGGGCTCCTGGGAGCTGCCCCCGGAGCATCGGCCGCCGCCTCGGGCCGCGCTAACGGGTCCCCGGGGGAAGCGAGGGGCCGGCGGGCGGGGTGGGGCGGGCGGGAAGCGGGAACAAAGGCGGGAGGAGGAGGAGGGGGGGTCGGGGCGGTGCGGCGCGGGGGGGGACGGGCGGGCGGGCGGCTGCGCTCACAGCCCCGTCCCGTCCCGCAGGGACGCGGAGGACGCCGTCTACGGGCGGGACGGCTACGATTACGATGGGTATCGCCTCCGCGTGGAGTTCCCTCGGAGCGGCCGGGGCACCGGCAGAGGCGGCGGAGGAGGAGGAGGGGGCGGCGCCCCCCGGGGCAGGTACGGCCCCCCGTCCCGGCGCTCGGAGTACAGAGTGATCGTCTCGGGTGAGTCATTCCTCTCTCCAGTGCTTCCCGGGGTCCTGTTCCCAGCGAGGTGTGTGGGAGGGGGTTGCACAGCCTCTCGTGTGAGGAACGGTGTCTGTGGGACATGAATGGCTCCTCACGGCTGCTGTCCCAACAGTCTCTGTTTTGTTCGTTGCAAGCTGAGGATGTAACTCCAGGAGATGAGGGATGTAATGGGGTTTTAAAGGCACGTCTCGGTGTTTCTATAGGGCTGCCTCCAAGTGGAAGTTGGCAGGATTTAAAGGATCACATGCGTGAGGCAGGTGATGTATGTTATGCTGATGTTTTCCGAGATGGCACTGGTGTCGTGGAGTTTGTGCGGAAGGAAGACATGACCTACGCTGTGCGAAAGCTGGATAACACTAAATTTAGATCCCACGAGGTAGGTTTTATACTTACTTTCTTTGGCCAGAATTGGATACAAGGGGCTTAACAGTAGGATTGGAAGGTAAGGAACGCGTGGTGTTCGTCGTCGCTGTAGCAAGCAGCCCAGTTAGCTTGTCAGGAGACAGACCTGAAAAGGTTTGCCTGTTGTAGTAACGCTGTCTTCAGTCTGTCAGCATGCCTGAAAAGATGGCCCTGAAGCCTAGAGTTTTCAATCGAAAGTTGTGTCTGTTCACTAGGGAGAAACTGCCTACATCCGGGTTAAAGTTGATGGCCCAAGAAGCCCCAGCTATGGAAGATCCCGGTCCCGCAGCCGTAGTCGTAGCAGGAGCCGTAGTCGCAGCAACAGCAGGAGCCGCAGTTACTCCCCCCGGAGGAGCAGAGGATCTCCACGCTACTCACCCCGCCACAGCAGATCCCGATCTCGTACATAAACAGCTCTAGCTCTGCTCTTTTTGTAGAACCCCGTGTTGTACACAGTTTTCCTTTACTCAGTACAGTCTTTCGTTTATTTTTTTTTTTCTTTTTTTTTTTTTTTTTTTTAACTCAAACTGTTTTATTCGAATTGGCTGAAGTGTTTGGATGGCATTCTTGTGTAAAAATCCCTAGTGAGCACTCGCTCCTTAACATCAACATTCCCCTCATGTCTTTGGTAAATTGTATTTTAACTGCTGTCAGTCAGGATCGTTTTGGTTTAGTTCTAGTTCAATACCGACCTTCTTGGAGCTGTGGTTTCGCTGTGTAAATGTCTCAGTGTTGAGCTCTGGTTCACACCAGCTGGGGATGTTGGGGTGTTTGTGGCTAACTTGTCTCTTCCGGGGGATCTTATGTTTTATCTTGCCTTTTCGTGTGTCTTTCTGTAGACATATCTGAAGAGATGGATTAAGAATGCTTTGGATTAAAGGATTGTGGAGCACATGTCAATCATTTTAGGATTGTCAAAAGGAGGATTGAGGAGGATCAGATCAATAATGGAGGCAATGGTATGACTCCAAGTGCTATTGTCACAGATGAACTTGGCAGTATTGACCTTATACTGAGACAGGTTAATTAACTACCTGCACCTAGGTGTCCCTTCAGGCATGGTCTCCTTACTGCAGACTGCAATTGAGCTCTTTTCTTTAAAAACCTTTTTTTGGGGGGGTGATTGTGGCAAAATACTTGCTTTGGTAATTCTCTATTCCATTCTAGTTTTTTAAAGGAGTAATCTGGGCTGGGGGAGGGGAGCATTGGTTTACCTTGTCATGCAGCATTTGGTTACAAGTGTTTAATGTCCTGTAGTGTTTGTACACTTGTAGTATATCAGGGGTATCTTTCCATCAGAGTATAATATCAATACTGCTAAAATCTGCATGTCCTCTGTGTGACTGGTACAGCCTTGCTATCTCAGTTTTATTAAAGTATCAGAATGAAAGCCAAAAAAAACCAAAACAACCAAACAAAAAAAACCAACAGAACCCCAAACTAGTTGGGAATGATTTCCTAAGTGTCAGCCCTGCCCCCTCAGACTAATTCCCTCCTGAGCCAGGGCTCTGTGTGAGAGCTCCGGGGAGTTTAATCCTGTTCCCTCCAGTGGGAGTGCCAGTGGTAGCCAGGCCTGCCGGAGCTGAGAGCTCTGGGGAGCTTTCACACTGGAAGCTTTTCCACTTCCATTAAAAACGTTTTTTGCAACCAGAAAACCTTCCAGCACGGCCACCCTTAGGAGCAGGGAGGGTGTTGGCGTTGTCAGATGACATACTGGTTAATGTGGCAATGTTTCCTCCAGATAGTAATTAACATTTCTAGAAATGATCTGAGCATCACCATTCACGAGTTTGTTTTGGGGAATTGATAGTTATCACTGTACATCTCTATTAATTGATGGCAAACATAACTGATCATTCCCCAGAATCCTATTTTTTCATTACAGTATCTAACTTTTTGCCTCCTCTTTTTTGGTTTTGCTGGTTATAAAGGTTTGGATTGGAGAGGGCTCACTGGATCCCAATCCTTGGAGCTGGATCATTGGATTCAAATCATAATGTGGATAGGATAGGGAGGCTGAATTACAAGGATTCATGGAGCGGGATCAGATTACCAGGAACATAGGAGTGGATTCCTGCCCCAACCAAACCCCATTCGTGTGGATTTTTTTATTCAACTCAATTGGCTATTCCAAAGATATTTTTTTTTCCTATTTTTGACGATTGGAGCCCTTAAGATGCACGGTGGAGTTTTGCATTTTTTTGGTAAAAGGAGCAAAGCGAGGACCTGGAGAGGTACGCTGGAGCAATCTCCTTGGAAGGATTCAGCACGAGTAGATGGTAAACATTAAAGGGGAAAAAGGGGGGGGTTTTTTTAAAAAAAAAAAAAAAAAAAAAAAAAAGTTGTCATTTCTCTAAATTTAAAGACACAAATTGGAGTTAAAGATTCAGTAGGTTTTCAATTGGCTGTTGCCTTTTTTTTTTTTTTTTTTTTTTCCTTTGAGAAATAAAAATTTTTACAAAAAAGCCCACTCCAGGCATGGTGGTGTCATCCTTCTGTTGCTGAGGGTCTGGAAGTCTCTGGTGCTGCTGCAGCCCCGTTAGCTCGGGAGTGCTCAGACAAAAGGCTTTTGTGTTCAACAGAGCAGTAGTGTTTGGCAGGAAGCATCCATGTGTTGAGCTCCTCCTGAATAAAGGATCAGTTCCCTGGGAAATGGGTGGAATTTGTTATAGGGGTAGGGGAAAAAGGGGAAAGGAGAGTTCTGGCTGCCTCAAAGAGGATGTTTAACATTCATGGTGTTGCTAACGATAACTCATGGAGGGATCACAGCAGGAAAATGGGCTGGAAAACAAACCCAGGGGGGAGCAGAGCCTGAACCCTCCTCTGGTGGAGGTGGGGGGGAGGTTGGGAACCAAGTGGCAGCTCCTGGGCAAGTGGTTTGGGATTTGTGTTTGGGGCAGGATTAGCAGGTTTGGGGTTTGTGAGGAGCTGGCACAGTGATTGGGGAAGGTGCTGTGGGCACTGCCAGGGTTGGTTACAGGGGGGTGGTGCCTGCAGAAATACCTCAGAGAGGTGTGTGTGGGGTGGACTTGAGTTGTTTGAGAAGTGTTGAAATGCTGGTAGCAGAGCAGTGTCCTGGGGGGGTGTGGGGTGGTGACAGCTGCGTTGGGACAGCCTCAGGTGCTGGAGTGGCAGTGGGAAGAAAAGGAGATGTTGGAATGAGCTGGGGGTGGCTCTTCCAGATGAAGTTTGGTCAGTGGGGGAAAAAGGGAGCAGAGTGGGCAGAGGAAAGGGGAAGTTTGGGATGAAAAAAAATAAAATGCCCAACCCCTTCTGGGCACTGGTACTGGTGTCAGGGGTGTGCCAGGAACGGGGCAGGGGAGCAGCTGCAAGGAAAACGTGAGTGTGCTCAGGCAAAAGGCTGGTCACAGGAGGAGAGGTGAAGAGTTTGGTTTGGCTGTGGTGGTGTTTGGAGAAGATGGGGTTCTGAGTGCTGGGAGGGGATGGAGGTGAGAGGGTTGGCAGCTCTGGGCTCTGCTGGGTGCAGCTGAACCACGAGTGGGAAACACTCGAGTGGTTCAGGAGCTGGTTCAGGAGCTGCCTGCAGGCGGTTTGCAGCCGTAGCAAAAACATCATCCCACAGACAGGCTGCTCCTCCCCAGGGCAGCGTGGGGGGCTCTGAGCTCTGCCAGGAGGAGGCAGTTACACCCGTGTTCCTCTGCACAAGGGCTTGAGGACCTCCTCACCTTCCTTCAAGTCTCCAGACAGCGAGTTCCTAAAGGCTCGGTGGGCATCCTGCCTCTGGGAGAGGTTCCTGCTGAGCGGGACGGCTGCGGCTTCCTTTCTCCTGAGGACTGGAAGGGGACAGAGCAATGCTGGAGATCTGCCTCACCTTCTGGCTCTGCACACCAAGGACAGAGTTGCCCTGCTGCTCCGTGTTGCTCTGGCTGTCCCTGGCTGCCACCAGCCCTGCCCTGCATCCTCCTGTGTGCTCTGTGTTGCTGTTCAGTGCTGGGCTTTGCAAAGCTGGTTCAGAGCCTGTAATAAAACTGCTCCTGCTGCCCAGCTCCAGCGAGCTTCATGCCTCCAGACTCTTTTCCCCTGTAAAAATCTTCTGTGTCACCCTGTGAGCAGCTGATGTGCTGCTGATGGAGTAGGGAAGGCCACTTGTGCTGAGCAGTCCTTGCCGCAGCTTCCTCCCTTTGGCTTTGGGGGCTGCAGATGGAAATGAAGCCGATCCCGTGCCAGCTCAGCTTCCTGCCTGGGGGAATGCTGGCTTCCAGGCATGGAACGGGAGAGTCATCTGCTCACCCGGCTGTGCCTGTTGGATAAAACTTGCTGCAATTTATTGTAATGTCTTACATAAATCAGTGAGAGCAGGTTCTGCTGGAAGGCAGCAATCAGACCCCGTTAGCTGCTCTGTGCAGGGGAAGTATTTTCTAGGATTTAAACACAACCAAAAAAAGGGCAAAAGTGTCCTTATTTTATGGATGTGTTCTTCCTAAAACTTAATGTTTCAAGAAACAATTGACTGTGAAGAAAATGGAAATGGGCAAAAACTGGAAGATGGAAACACCTTTGTTAAAGCAAGGGAACCAACCAGACATAGCCCTCTCTCCTGAGCCGTTGTGTTTTCCATCCCAAGGACATCACGGGCGGGTTTTGGGGCTGGTTGCAGTGGGGCAGCACTCACCATCCCTGCCCGGGGAATCTGCCCCTTCCGATGGTCCTGTGCTCCCCATAGTGCTGCTTTGTTGGTACAACTGAGGACGATTGTCCCCTGTGGCTGGTGGCCCTGCAGTGGGCACAGCTGGTCTGTCACAGCCAGCATTGTGCAGCCTGTGGGGTCTGTCCTGAGCTGCTCATCTTGCTGAGCCTGTGGTGCTCAACACAGAGAACATCAGGGCTGAAACAGAAATGGTTGGATGGAGGAGTTGTGGTTTCTCCTCCAAACCGCACTTTTTTTGTTGTTGTTTTGGTTTGGTTGGGTTTGTTTTGGTGTTTTTTTTTTTTTTCTTTGAGCAGAAACTTCTGCTTTAGAACAGCCGATTCATTCACACTGATCTGATCGTGTTCCTCGTGGCCTGAGATGTCTTACTCCTGATAACAGCAGAGAGTTTTTACTGCACAGCAAAACTGCAGCAGTTTCTAGACAGGCTGAAGATAACCACAGCTTTGGTAAGAGCCCCCTGTAATCCTCCCTGCACCTGCACAGCCAAGAGCAGTTTATAGCTGAAGCAGTTTCAAGTAGCTGTATTTAAAGAATAACATCAAGATTCCAAGAAGTTCCCTGTGTGATAAATATTCCCTAAAATCCCTCTCCTGCACGCCTGGAGGAGGTGAGTGAGTCAGACTGCAGAGCCTGATGTACCCACTCGTGCTGCGTGCTCCTCGCTGCGCTTTGTCTCATCCTGGCAGAGCCTTGGGATGGACACGGAGTGGGCACGGAGCCCAGCAGAGCCCTGGGATGGACACAGAGCAGGCAGGGAGCCCAGCAGAGCCCTGGGATGGACACAGAGCAGGCATGGAGCCCAGCAGAGCCCTGGGATGGACACGGAGCAGGCATGGAGCCCGGCAGAACCCTGGGATGGACACGGAGCAGGCAGGGAGCCCGGCAGAACCTTGGGATGGACATGGAGCAGGCATGGAGCCCAGCAGAACCCTGGGATGGACACGGAGCAGGCAGGGAGCCCAGCAGAACCTTGGGATGGACACGGAGCAGGCAGGGAGCCCGGCAGAGCAGCAGGACAGGCTGCAGCCTCTCCTGGCCCTTGGTCCTGGGGTGGTGAGAGGGTCCTGGCTCAGCCTCCAGCTCCTCACCTCCCAGCCCAAGAGCTGCATGTATAGGCAACAGTTGTAGGGCTATTAACATAATTTTATGCACTAATTTGTGTAATCATTAAAGAGTTGAGAAGGGCATTGTTCGCATGAGTAATTACCTCTGTATTCTAATAGCTCTAATTCATCCCTTAAGTGAGTTTCCTATCTCTGGGAGTCAGCCAACGATTCCCACTTTGGGAACAATATATATTTTTTTTAAAATACCCATTTCTCACATGACTTGGTTGCACTCCGTGAAGCTGACGACGTGACAGGTCCTGACGATGTCAAACCACAGGGATTTGAGATTTTGGAATCTTTTGCCCGGCAAGATTTGCCAGAAGAACTTCCTCTGCAGAGCTCTGGGTTGGATTTGACTTCAGCTCCTTGAACCACATCACTTCTCTGCTCCCGTGAGTATCTTCAAAGAGCATCGTCCCTGCCTGCCTTGTGGGACTGTGTGGGACCTTCTCCCTGTGCCACTGGAATTCCTTGGAGCTGGAGCTGCCTGCTGCCTGCCAAAGGTTTTGTTCTCCCCTTGGAAACGTGGTGTGGAGTTGAATTCCTTGGCCGGCGGGAGCCTCAGGCAGAGCATCCCCGAGAGATCAGCTGAGTGATGCAGCCAAATGCACAAACATTGATTATTTTGGAGACAATCCATAGCTGCCAAACGAGATTAAACAACACCCAGAGCCTGGAAAAAGGAAAACAAACAAACAAAAAAAAGTAAATAATCAAAAATAGGCCATGGTGTTGGTGTCGGTCCTGGGTGACCAGGGCCATCTAGCCGGGTATTAATCCTCACCATCCCCTTCCCCGAAGGATTTCTGAGCTCCTCGCCGCTGTTAATCGCAGCAGCCCTGCAGGGAAGGTAATGCAGCATTATCCGCGGTTTCCAGCTGTGCCCGGGGAGGAGGGAGGCAGCGGCTCTGCCCGGGCTGTGCCGTGTGTCACTGAAAGATCAGGGATTAGCGCTTGGATTGCCTCGCCGGCTCGGCTGCTCTAATTCAGTGGCCGTGTTGGTTTGTTGGGTTTTTGTTTTGGGTTTTTTGTCTGTTTTCTGTGATTTTTTTTCCCACCAAACGCACTGACCTTCCATGCCTGCTGCCGCCCATCCCGCAGCCGGGAGGAGCCGGGGCAGATGGTGGGACGAGGAGCGAGGCAGGAGCGGATGTTTCCCTGCAGCCCTCGGCCCCGCAGGAATTCTGACTAAAAATGGTCACTGGTGATTAACCGGAGGAGAACGCCGTGAAGCAATTGGTACCCGCGCTGCCTGGGGAAGTTTGCAGATCAAACCACGGGGCTTTTTCTGGAGCAGGTCTTTAAAACCTCCTTGTGTGGAAGGGAAACCCCGGCACCTCTGTGTGTAAGTGGGAGATAAATCAGCTCATCAGGAACTCAGGGGCTGGTGCTGCACAGTGGGAAATCCACCCAGCATTGCTGTGTCCCCCCTGTGCCTCGTTTTTGGGGGGCACAGGAGGTGATTTTGCAGGTGGCTGAGGACAAGCCAGCAGCCTGCCACCCGTCCCCAGGGCCAGGGCAGGATGGCAGACGGTGGCAGCCACTTTGTGGAGGAAAAAAACCAGTTGACATGGAGATAACCAAAATAATAACAAAGGGCAGTGGGTGCTGGTGGCACGGGGCAGTTCAAGGTGCTGAGCAGAGATTAGCTCCGGCACAGCTGAGGACAAGGAGGTGGGAAGAGATAAGGACACTTTCCCGGCGTGTGGCTCGCTGGTGGCAGGGCTAAACATAGCCACCAACTGGGCCACCCTGCTGCTCGGCTCTGGCTCGCTGGCCACCACCCTGCCAGCCACACTGGCCAGAGGCACTGGGCATCTCCCGTGTGGCCGTGGTGTGAGCTGGGAAGCAGTGGAGCCGTGAGGGCAGGGAGCCAGGTCAGGAAAACTGCCAGGGAAACTGCAGGCAATCTGCCCCTGGTGACACTGTGGGGAGAGGGGATGGGAAAGCTGAGAGGGTGCTGGGAGCTCAGGGAAGGTGGGGAAGGGTCTCCCAGGGCAGGTGGGTGCACACTCAGCCCCAGGGCAGGTGTGAGTGGTGGCCCTGGCACGGTGTGGGACATCGCTGCTGTCCCCGAGGGCACAGGATGGTGGGAGGGGTGGAGGGATGGCAGCAGCTCCCAGGAGTGGAGGTGATGGCTGTGGGCAGCTTGCTGACAGCTTTCTGTTTTCCTCTGCCTAGAAAATGGGTTGTCTGCCCCCCTGCCCCCTGCCTGCTGGGTTTTGCTGCAGCCCAGGGATGTGCTGGGCTGGTGGGAGCTGTGCAGAGGGATGCAGTGGGATGTTCTTCAGGAATGCCATGGGGTGGCCACGCTGCCGGGGAAGCTGGCCCATTGGTGTCCACCTCTGCTTCAACCCGTGCTCCCCAGAGGCGCCTTCACTGTCTCCTTTCACCTTCCCTTTTCTCTGCAGAGAGGGAAACCAGAGAAGACAGGGAGCTGGGAAGCGGCTGGAGGGGAACTGCCCGTGAGGAGCACGTTCTCGGCAGTGCCACGCAGGTTATTTACATGCTCACTCCAGAGCTCTCCAGCCCCACGGAGCTGTGAAATTCAAAGCCTGCCGCGTGGCTCAGGAGCTGAGCACAGAGAGGTGCTCTCCTCTAAAGCTGAAATATTTGACAACATCTGCTATTCTTAGCCCTGCGAGCACATGCGAAACCAGAGCACAATGCGTCAGCTGGCAGGCAGGGCTGGGGAAGGAGCTGGGAGGAGGGTGCAGGGGTGCTCAGCAGCCCCTCTGCCACCACAGGAGATGTGCAGACAGCAGAAGAGAAAATTTTATTGCTGGTGTCCCGCTGCAGGTCCTAAAGCACAGGTGACTCCTGCAAGGACAAGGGGATGGGTAGAGTGTAGGTGGTTACTTCAAAGAGGGGACCTGCATCCTCCCCCAGCTGCCAGGACAACTAAAAGTGCGAAGAGGCACTTTGTCAGCTGCTTTGTGGCTGAGCAGGGTGAAGGAAAGAGGTGGGTTTGACAGATTGGCAGTGGGTATTACTGCTTCTGGGGGTGGATGTCCCCAGGGAGCCACATGCCGGGTGCCAGGAGGGCACACGAGTGGCCCTTGCAGCATTTCTGTCCCTCCCAACAGCCTGTGAAGTGCTGAGGAAGAAAAGAGGGAAGATTATTGCTTGAACAGGCAGAAAAGAGCAGCCTGGGGATGGTGGTAAATGGGCCACATAGTGCCCTGGAAATTCCCTTTCGCAGGCTCTCCACGGGCAGCAGAGCAGCAGCAGTGGCTGCTGATGCTATCACTGTCCCCACACAAAGACCAAGGGAGCTGGGAGGGATAAATTCAATAACACAACACTTGGAGCCACCTGTTGTGTGGGTTCATCCAAAGCAGTGCTGCTTTAATTTAGAGGGTGAGTTTACAAATCTAACCTTTGTTTATTCTGCTTTGGGGCATATATAATGTAAATATGTGTTTTCAAACACTGTGGCTTTTTATATTTCCAGTTACAATTCTGGGTAAAGGAAAGTTTGTCAGGTTTGGCATAGACTTGCCCTTTATAAATCCATCTCCTTTGAGCTCTTTTCCCCCTGAGGATTCCCTGCTTTGCTCCAAACCCATCTCTTCCTGCAGCACTCAGGTTGTGCAAGAGTGGCTGGGAGGACTCATCCTGACACCACCAAGGGGAAAGTGTGTTCCTCCAGCTCTCTGCCTCTCCTCTGACTTACTAAGAAGGCTTTGAGTCTTCTGTGTTTTTTCCAACATCCCCTCTTAGTTCCCTAGCTGTGAAACCACCAAGAACGTTGAGTTCAGCCTCCTACGTGCTCATCAGGATTTCTTCGATGACTCAGTGATACACTTGGGTGGTTTTCTTAGCCTTTAATTGAAGTGAGGGTGAGCCCTTAACAAAGAGAGTTCTCCCAAGTCTTCATTAACAAGCAGTAACAAAAATAACCGGCCGACCAGGAGGAGAAGAACCAGGGGTGGCAGTGGTGTCCCCCTCTCTGGAAACACGAGTTTCCTCTCCCAGTGGCAGTGCTGGGGATGGGACAAAGAGGAGGAGAGGGAAACCCTCTGGTGAGGGTGATGCTGTGTCTGTCCCTGCACCACAGCTGGCACCAGCATCTCTGCTGAGCAGAACTGGTGGTCCAGGGGTGAGCTGGGCTGAGGGTGCCTGTTGCATGTGCATTAGCAAACCCTTCTGGTGCCTGTGTTCTCTTGTTTTGTTTGTTTGCTTTCCCTCATTCAGAGCTTCTGCAAAGCAAGGGTGATATTTTGCACGTTTCCAGCGTTGCCTGCTGGATACAGCAGCACAGAGGTTGGCTGTGGTGCAGACACGGGTGGCTAAAGATGAGCAAGCTCCAAGTTCCCTGAGATGGCCCCTCAGGTGCCCCCCAGGTGAGTTGGACCTCTCAGGGCAGCTGAGCCCTCCAGGCACGTTTCCCCAAACTTTCCTCTGGGGTCATGAGGTCAATAAATTTTTTTCTTTAATGCAAACAGATTTTGACATCATCTCACAACTCCAGAGCCGGGGTTTCAAGGAAAAAAAGCCAGCAGACAGCCTGAGAGGCGTGAAACAACCGCAAGCACGGCTCTGAACAGAACGACTTTTGTTTTGCAACACTCTTGGAGAGTGAAGAAACACTCGGGGAGGGTTAGGACCAGCGTGGCAGGAGCCAGGTGACTTGCCCCAGATTGCACAAAGCAACATCCGAGGTGACAAGGTGGGACCCTGAGGAGGCTCTGCCACCAGTACCCGGTCCTCAGCATCACAGTGTTACCCAGAGCAGGGGGCTGGGACCGGCCTTAGCCTTGTGTGTAACAGGAGACAAGGAAAACCACCCGGCTGTGGTGTAGGGAAGTGCTGTGGAAGCCTTCATCGGGAACCTTCATCACCTTCATTCCCGAGGTCCCGCTGCGTGGGAGCCCGTGGGAACAGGGCTGTGTCGCTTCCCACACCCCACCTGCCAGGTGCTTTCGGTGAAGCGGGTGCCACAGCAGGCTCAGGGCCTGAGCAATGGGGATTAATCACAATAATAAAATAATAAAAGTCCTGTCAGCTTGTTCTCACCTCCCAGGGCGGGTGGCCCTTGTCTGTGAGGTCTGGTTTTCCAACACCCATCCCCTTGCAGTGTGTTCCTCCTGCTCTGGTTGTAGCAATACCCTACACCCCTCACTGGGAACACCCGAGAGGTGGTGGCACAGGTGTCCCCTTTGCACCCCTGTCCTCCCCCGCCCCCGAAGTCCTTCCCTGTCCCCCGAGAGCGGTGGGGAGGCGGGAGGAGCCCTCCCTGCTGCCTGTCGGGGATGTGCTTGATGTATGTAAACACGTAATTAACGGTAAGTATATACTTAATTGCTTTGCGGCTTCGATTTGCATTCAGGTGTTGCGCTGGAGATGCTTTAGATACAACCAAACCAGGTCAGTTCGCAGCTCTGAGGGGTGCAGGAAAGCCTGGCGGGGAGGGGGGGCTGCGGGAGCCCCGGGACCGTCAGAAGGAGCCTGGCCACGGGCTGCACTACCCGGGGGGAGCCTGCCGGGACCCCCGGGATGCCGGGGAAGGGCTTCTCCGCCCGGCTGGCTGCCAGGCCTGACCGAGGGCCGCGGGTGGGCTGGGGACGGCCCCGAGCAGGGAGGGGTGTGGGGGGGCAAGGTCGCTGCCCCTGATGAGCCGAGGTCGATCCTCGGGGGACCGAGCCGGCGCCGGGCGACCCCCGGGCGGCCCCGCTTCTCCCGCTCCCCCCCGCGGGTCCCGGCGCTGCTGCGGGCGGGCGGGGCGGCACAGCACGTGTGGGGCCCCCGCCCGCCGCCGGCCCGCACCCGCGGGCGAAGCCGCCCCCCGCCGCCCCCGCGGCTCCCTCCCTGCGCGGCGGGCGGGGGCGGCGGGCGGGCGGGGAGGGGAGAAGGGGAGGGCGGGCGGCACGGGCGGCCCCCGCGGGCCGGGCTGAGCCGAGCCGAGCCGGGGCGCGGCGGCGGCGGCCCTGGACACCTCGCCCGCTCCTCCATCTTCTCTCGCCACAGCTCGCCTCGGCTTCCCCAGCCCGGGACCGGCCCATTGCCAGCCCCGCGGGGGGGCGGCCGGCCCGCCGCGCCGCCCCGGCCCCGCCGCTCGCTCCGCCGCCCCGCCGCGCCGCCTCGGGTCCGCCGCCCGCCCCGAGGCGAGGGGAGCGGCGGGGGCGGCGCCGCGGCTGCCCGGGCCCGCACCGCCCCGCCGGGCCGCCGCGCCGCCGCCTCCCCCCTCTGGGCCGCAGTGGTGCAGCCCGGAGGTTAGCGGAAGCGGCCGCTCGGCGCTGCCATGTTGAGCCGCCGCCGCCGCCGCCGCTTTGTTGTCGGCTCCATGTAGCTGGGGCCCGGGGGAGGGAGGGGGGGACCGCGCCGCCGGAGCCGCCGCCGCAGCCCGCCGAGGGCCGGGACGCCCCCGCCATGGAGGCCAACTGGACCGCGTTCCTCTTTCAGGTGAGGCCCCGCGGCGGACGGCTCTGCCCGCGCCCCCCCCCCCCCCCCTCCCTCCCCTCAGCGGCCGCGGGCGGGCGGCCGCCCGCCGGGCTCCCCGCTAGGCCGGGGCTGTCACTCAGCGCCGCCGCCCGGCCTCCCGCCCGCCTCCCCCCCCGGCCCGGCCCGCGGCGGCGGCCACGGCGGGGTCCGGCTCGGCCCGGCCCGCCCGAGGCAGCGGCTGACCCGGCCCCGCGCCGCCGGCAGCGCTTTTCCCTCCTTTCCCTCCTGCACTTTCTCCCCGCCCGCCTCCCCCGAGCCGATCGCGCCCGGCGCTCCGCTCCGCTCCGCCGCCGCCCCGGGCTGCTTGCCCTTGGATCCATTTTTTTTTTATTTTTAAAAAAGCAAAACAACAGAACACCACAACAAGAGATCCATGCTTATATATATATATATTTATTATTTTCCTTTTTCCCTCCAAAAAACCCCAATTGTTTTTTTTTATTATTTTTCCTCCTCTTTTAATTTTTTTTTCTTTTTGTTTTTCTCTTTCTTTCCCCCCCCCCCCCCGCGCCAAAAAGAAAAACAAAACAACAACAACAACAAAAAAACCCCACCAACCTTCCACCGGGCTCTAACAAAACCCCGATGGAACAAACACCGTGTCTGGGAGAATAAATTAATCCCTCTTTAAACAGCCTGACTCAGGGGCCGGGTGACGAGGGAGCTTGTTTTCTTTTAAAATAGGACGCGAGCGGGCCGGATTTCTGTAAAAACTGGCAAAATGCTAACGGTGATCGGGAGGAATAGGGACGGCGGAGCGTGCAACCCCTCCCTTTGCCAACTGAGTCACAATTTTTCCCCCTTCTGTCTGCGAAAGACTGACTTTAAAACACCGCTGTTTATGTAATTCCCCAGAAAATCCAGTGTACCGAAAAAAAAAAAAAAATCCTTCCCTGGCTTTTGTAAGCCGAGCCCTTTCACGTCAGATTGTTTGCTGGTGCCTCCTGCTTTTTAAATTTTTTTTTTTTTAATTTTTTTTTTTTTCGAGCTTGAAAACATAAAATGTGCGGTTGCAGCAGTAGGAGGGGGGGAAAAAAAGAAAAAAAAAAAAGCCCCGCACATCACCTTTCTCAAGGTAAAATAATCCTCTCGGCACGTTCCCAGCGGCGGTCACTCGCTTACTCACTGTCCTCGGAATTAAACCCAAACCCAAACCCGTGACACGAGTTTGAAGACCTGAGTTGAATGAATAAATCCGCCAAGAGCGAGCCCCGTTCCTTTAGAGAGGAAAAATGGTCATTCCGTGGCGCTGGGGATGAGTCAGTGGCTCGGGTGCTCTTGTCTCCAGAACCACGCCGGGAATGTTCCGGGGAGCCGGTACCGGGCACTGGGTTTTTCCGCCTTTTCCTGCTGAAGGCGGGTGGGTGATGCCACCGGGTTCGGCTGAGGCTGGAGCATTATTTCTCACTCTAGTGGGCAGTTGTGATTCGCACGTAGGAAACTTCACGCTAAGAAGTTAATCTCCTTACTCGAGGGCCATCTCCCCTCCGAGCTGCGGCTGCTTTATCGCTTTTCTGCCTCCCAGACGAGTGTTTTCCAAGGGAAAGGATTCCTGGGCTGGCAGCCGGGTATTGCGGCAGCCTCTGTAAGAAATGCCAAGTAATACTTTGAAGTACGTGTCCAGCTTCTTGCTGCTCCTCTTTATTTATTTATTTTTGTCTGTCTGTGCCCTTTTTATTTTTTTTTTTTTTTAAGGGTGGTGTATTTTGAAATAGCTATGGCACACTTTGATTTGGGAGTCGACTCTGCTGCTTTTAATTAAAGACTCAGCAGTTCACTCTCCTAACGTGCTTAGCTGTGTGTGACTTGGAAGCATCTTCATAAAACTCTTGACGTGGAAATTTTCCTCTTGTTTTCTTTTTGGGGGGGGTGCCGAATAATAAAGCTTTAAGACCTCACAATAGATGCTGAATATTGTTCCTTGAGTCATTTTGTGAAGCCCAGTGATTCAGGGTGCAAGGATCCTAATGCACCTGGCAGAGAGGGGACCCCTGATGTGACTCTCCTTTTTCTTCTTCCCATGCTCTCCAACAGCCTGTCAGCTGATGAATTAAATGAATTAAAAACTAGTGGCTAAAAGTGGGCTTAAAAGCCCCTCCCAACCTAAATAACAAGTGCCAAGTGACTGAACATATGGATATATGCTCCTTCTTTTGGGGAAGGGGTGAGTTTGATCAAGTGTGTGTTCCAGCTGTGTCAGGATTTTCTAAGCATCGGTTTCATACGTGGTCTGTAAAGTTGTGATTTATAGCAAAGTGTCTTTAGAGGAGGTTGCAGTGTCTTAATTTTAGCTTTGCTGGCCATGGGGTGTGTGACAACTGCGTTGTGGCTCTTCCCAAACAAAAGTTGCCTGATTTGTGTTTAGGTGGCATTTTGTTGCAGTGTATCTTTTTTAGAGGAACAAGTGTGAGACTGAATAAGCAGCTCTTGTTCTGGCTATTATTAGTCCCTGAAATGCCTTATTTTGAAAAACCACTTTTAGTATCTGCTTGGAAAGTGAAAGTTGTATCTGTTAATGTGAGGAGGAATCATCCATCAGACGGAGTGCTCAAGATATGACTCATGCTAATTTGTTGCTCTCACATTAAGGCTGGAGCGCAAAAATATTTTAGCCTCCGGCGTTGGAAGTTCACAATGCCACATCCTACTACTCCAGGCCACGAATTGCAGGGTTTTTTTATTTACTGCCCCCCCAGGAAAGAAAAAAAAAAACCAGTGATAGAGTGAGGGTGTTTTGCACGAGAGCCTGTCCCACGCAATCAAAATATCACAGAAAAATGTTGACACGAATGCCGGGTCAAGTAAAACGTGGTCTGTGCCTGAATAAAAATGACTGGCAAGAGGCATGCAGCAGGTGCTGCTTTCCCTTCTCCAGCAGCGAGTTAAAAAAAACCCCACTGTCTGATCCTTTTTTAAAAGGCTTTAATGCAGCCAGGCCTTGGAAACTGAGGAATACTGCTTGTTGCAGAGCGGGGTGGTTGGAGAGACAGCGCTGCTAATAACGCTGCCTATCTGGGAACCAAGATAAGCAGACTTACATAAGCAGTGGCTTCACAGCCTGTGGCCCTATGAATATACATTGTTTTATGTCCACCATCTCCGTTGGCTCTGTAGGAATAAGTGCATCATTACCTTGAAGTGCTGACGAATCTTTAAGGCTTAAAAATATCCATAAACTGCACAAGTTTGAACTTCATCCAAAGGATTTGGGCTCCCTATTATCTGATCCGCTAGCTCTGCCTTTGAAACTGTATCTCTGGAGCTATCCTTAGGTGCTCTTAAGTGTCTTCTGATGCAGTTTTAACAACATTGTTCAAGGCTTGTTTAAAGTTGGCTGCAGAACAGCGCAGAATTCTTTAAAATTGGAATTGTATTTAAGTGCCCAACTCGCTCAGTACCGTGCTTCCGATGTGTGTTGTGCGTGCTCTGTGTTCTCTTTATGCAACGTGGATGCTCAGTTGCTTTTTAAAACCATGGAAACTAAAGGGTTGAATATCCACAACTGTCACTGAAGCCAGGGAAAAGTTTCAGGGAGAGGCGGGAGGTTGTGTCCAGCCCTGGTTGAGGAGAGTCCCGTGCTCCCTCCCCGGGGCTGTGGTGCAGGGCACAGTGTGGCAATGCTCAGCTTACCTGTTGGGTCTCAAGCTTTGGCCCAGATGACACGTCCAGTGCAGATAAAAAAGGATGGGCTGGTCTTGCTCCTAATGATCCCTGCAAGTTTTGTCTCTGGTTATCATTCCAAATCCGGGCTTTCTCCCCTGAGCTGTTTTCCTGGCAGATAGGCTTTGAGTGGTAGGGAGGACGTATCCATACCCACGTGGGTGAGTGTTTGTATCCACTGGTGGCTTCTATCCAAAGATCACTGGCATTGTGCTCCTGGAAATGGAGTGGCTGAGGTGGCAGGAGGAGGCAGGAGCCCCCCTGCACCCAGGGGCTGTGGTCCCAGGGGCTCCTCAGGTGGGCAGAGGCAGAGCAGCTGGAGTTTGGATGCAACTGAGAGGAAAAAGTCCCAAAGTGAGCTTCTAAAAGTACTGGCTTCTCCAAAGGACTCGATGAAATGGATTAACGTAGGAAGAGTGATAGCCTGAGTGCATTTCATGCAGCTGTCCATCCTCAGCCAACGTAAAAGTAGGCAAGTTGGGGGTTTATTCAGCTCTCACAGCCTCGAGGTGTGTTATTTTGTGAAGGAAATCGTAGGGAAGAAGTCCTGGAAGGCTGCGGTGCTGATCTCATGGGAATAAGAGTTTCCCCCAACTCAGCTCCAGACCTGGCACGTTAATAACAAGACTGATTTAAAACTCCTCCGATGAGACTGAGGCACATCTTGAATACAGATGCACTTAAACTGGCTTAAAGTGCTAGCGTGATTTATTTTAATGCTCCATTATGCTGAATTGCTCTGTGTGGTTTCTAAACCACTTTAAATTTGTATCTGCTAGGGTTTTGTCCTGGTTTGACTGGATGAGTTTTAGTAAGAGTGTTTTCTGCCTTAGAACAAACATCACCTCATAGCAGCACGGTGTGGAGCAGCCCCTCACAGCAGCTCAGCTGAGCAGTGCTTGCTGGGACGCACTCATCTGGGGGGTTTTCCTCTGTCCCTTCCCTCTGATTCCGTATCAGCTGTTTTGAAACAGCTTTGAGGTCTTTGCTTTTGTTTTTTTTTCTGTTTTTTCTCCCCCTGCTGTGTTCTCCAGCATCTCTAGATGACCGCCAGTGCTTATTGATCAGCTTCTCTTCCTCTCGCAAAGTAGCTGCTGATGAAGAGAACGAGAGCATGTCGCTATTCTGATTAGTTTCCAGGAGGAAAGAGCACAGTGGTCAGTGAATAAATGTGGTGGGAGCCTGCTAAATATAGAAATGTGGCTTTAGACAGCTCCGGATTCACCTTGCTTTGGTTTCAGTGCTAACCCCCTGGTATGAACACCTTGTTTAAATAAGACGCCTTATCGCATCCTGGCTCTCTGCGGCTGCTGCTCGGCTCTCGGCGTGCCCTGAGCTCAGCTCAAGGTGGGGCCTTATTTTGCAACTCCCTCAGTACATTCGTAGGCTCCCAAGATAGTCCCAAGGTGGCATCTGATACGATCGTTAGCAAAACAAGTTATCTGTTATGTAAAGATCAAACGCCGTGTTAGTAAGAGATCTGACAAGCACCTAGTTGTTTTCCAGGAGAACTGTTGCCCTCCGGAAACTTAATAATTATTTGATTGTTATGATGTGTGCCTTCCTCCACTCCCCACAGAACCTGCACGGCGCATGCGTTCGAAACCTGAGTGGTTTGTCCTGTCCCAGACCAAAATCCCTTTGCCTTTTCCACTCGGGGCTTCCGTGGCTTTTGGTCTAGAATGTGCTTTCCTCTCGTTTGTAAGTGTTCTCACCCTGTTGGACCCAGCGCCCGTCCCCAGAATTTAAGTGTGGCTGTTTGGTTTTAGGCACACGAAGCCTCACACCACCAACAGCAGGCAGCACAGAACAGTTTGTTGCCTCTCCTGAGCCCTGCTGTTGAGCCACCCGATCAGAAGCCGATTCTGCCCTTACCAATAACCCAGAAACCTCAACCCGCGCCGGAAACGTTAAAGGATGCTATCGTTGGGATTAAAAAGGAAAAACCTAAAACCTCCTTTGTGTGCACTTACTGCAGCAAAGCTTTCAGGGACAGCTACCATTTGAGGCGTCACGAGTCCTGCCACACAGGGATAAAGTTAGTGTCACGGCCAAAGAAAACTCCCACCACGATGGTGCCCCTTATCTCGACCATTGCCGGCGACAACAGCCGCAGCTCCTTGGTCTCGACGATCGCGGGCATCCTCTCCACGGTCACCACGTCTTCCTCTGCCACCAACCCCAGCAGCAGCGCTGGTGCCACGGCCATGCCAGTGACTCAGACGACCAAGAAGCCCAGCAAGCCCGTCAAGAAGAACCACGCTTGCGAGATGTGTGGAAAGGCCTTCAGGGATGTCTACCACCTCAACCGGCACAAGCTGTCCCACTCGGACGAAAAACCCTTTGAATGTCCCATTTGCAATCAGCGCTTCAAGAGAAAGGATCGCATGACCTACCACGTGAGGTCTCATGAAGGTGGCATCACGAAACCATACACCTGTGGTGTTTGTGGAAAAGGCTTCTCGAGGTACCATGTAGAAAATCCCAGGCGAGCTCAAGTGTTGGCTTTTCATAACCAAGAAGGGTTAAGCTATCATAGCGAGGGGCTAGGAGAACCAGACATCTTAGAAGATTGGTGAGGGGATAAAGAGCCTTGTTTACCTCTAGGGTGTGGGTTCTCGATCTGAGCTGGATGGGCAGTGGCCAAAAGCGGGCACTCTTTTATGGGAATGTTTGAAATGATTTTGTGACCTTATCCGGGTCCTGCAGGACACGTGTCCGTGTCACTGGTGGTGACCACGGGACCCTTTACAGCCCTGGCAGAGGTCAGCGACCAAACGGGGCAACCTGCCTCCTTCTCTGGGAGCAAGGTTGAGGTGTACTGACAGAGCATTGTGGGGGAGCTTGCATTGCTGCTGCCTGTATTTCTGCCTGTGCTTGCAGCAGAGAAAACTTCAACCTTTAAAGAGCCGGTGAGCTGTCACCTGTGAACAAGGTATGGCCAAAAGTGCCATTTTCAGGGGTGTGAGAAGAACATGGTTGAATTTAAACAGCAGGTTGGGGTCTCAGTGTAACTGTATGTTGCTCCAGCTGTTGGCCAGGTGTGGGCAGTGTCTTTACTCCTGCTGCCCAGGGGCTGGGGGTGGGGGTGTCTCACCAGGCAGTGTTCAGCACCGCTAGAACCAAGGGCTCTGCTCTATGTCTTTGTAACAGTTTGCATTTTCTTTTCTGTTCCCCTCTTTTTTTTTTGCAGGCCTGATCATTTAAGCTGTCACGTTAAACATGTTCACTCAACAGAGAGACCCTTCAAATGCCAAGTAAGGGCTAAAATGATTTATTAAGAACAATACGTTACCGTAGCCTTAGAATCTCAGGTGCAGAATCTTTTTGGAAATGTATTTGCTGCTGGACTTCTCTTTGAAAAGCAAGTACAGGAATTAAGTTGCATCTCCTTAGCATAGCTCTGGTGTAAGTGTAGAGGCAGGTTAATGCCTGTGGATGCTGTGGCTACTTCTTTTCAGGACATTTAGAGGCTTTTTTGTTTCTTGGAGAACAACACAGGTGCTCTGTCTTACACTGTGCTTAACTTAGAAGAAGGATTGTAACAGCATCCTCAGCTCAGTGCTGGTTACTGGAGTAATGTGTGCAGTGTGCTTCTTAGCATATTTAAATTAAATGTGTTTCTCAGTCTGTCCATTTTAAATGGGTTGGAATCATTGATTCTGTATCCGTTATTCTGCTGGAAGGAGAAGCAAGTTGTTGTGAGTTGATGACTGAGCAGCAGACAAATAACTGGTCTGCCCTTGAACAATTAACTGTTTTGCTTGGAATATTCATGCTTGTTCCAACCTGCTTTTTAGTGACTCATCACATGAAATAGGAGTCCTGTGTAAAAAAAGCAGCTTTAGAAAAAGGATTCATTTCCTTGTTGTGATTTGGGTGGGACCAAAAGTAATTGAGCAATTTAAGATATCAGGTTCATATTGTTACACTAAAATCATATCAAAAAGCAACTATGCCTCTTCTAAGATTTTTTTTTTTTACAACCTACCTCTTGCTTTGCATGGTTTTTGTCCTCATTGTCTCAGAAGCCAGTTTTAGTCTCTGTTTAGTCCTTTGCTTTTGGTTCCTCTAAAACCCCAGGTAAAACTCCAGGCTGTCAGTGTGCTTTAGGCTGCTGTTTGCACCCGCGAGGTGCAGCAGGCTCACAGTGGGTGTGTAATTCATGGTGTGGTGCTGCTGTCTGCCTGTCACATCTGACTGTTGTCCTCCATCTAGACGTGCACTGCTGCCTTTGCCACCAAAGACAGACTGCGGACACACATGGTGCGCCATGAAGGAAAGGTATCGTGTAATATCTGTGGTAAACTTCTGAGTGCAGCATATATCACCAGCCACTTAAAGACACACGGGCAGAGCCAAAGTATCAACTGTAATACCTGTAAACAAGGCATCAACAATAAAAGTAGGTGAACGTTTTGAAAAACATTTCTAATAACAAATGTGCTTGCCAAGGGAATGGCGTGTGGCGAGGGTGAAAGGCAGGAGGTGTGCCCCTCAGGCTGGGGGTTCACACCTCTTAAAATAGGTGTGTGATAACAGGATCTACTCCGGCTCAAATTTGGCATATGTGGGATGGGTTTGCTGGTAGATTGTCCTCTTATCCCTTGGGAATACCCTGCAGTTGGTGAGAATAACCCAGCTCTTGAGGAAAAGAGTTCCCGAGTTGTAGTTTCAGGGTTGAAACCTCATCCAAAGCTCATCAAAATTAGGAGAAAGATTCCTCTGCTTTCTCTGAGCTTTGGCCCTGGGGTATGATGGTTCCTGGCAGTTGCTGACAAGCATTTAAATCCAGCCCTGGTGTGTTATGGGCATTAATGGCATCTGACTGGTGGTGTGCAGGAGTTGAAGTGAGATGCTTGTAATAGTTCCTTCCAGTCTGAAACTGTAGCAGTGCTGAAGCCTGAGCCTGGGAGTGTCTAGTAAGCAAATGAAGAATTGACTTTCAAATCTTCCCATTAAAATAACTTCAGTTAACCTAAGTGGTTAGTGATACAAGATGGGTTCTCAGAGGAATCAAGAGGGAGATGTAAGGAATGTCTTGTGAAACTTTGTCCTTAAAGCTTTTAAAATAGTACTTACAACATCTTTGCAGTTCCTGTTACGCCTGGTGGATAATTTGAAGGTACTGGGAGTGTCTAAAATGCCTGATTGTTGAGCTGCAGATGAAATTTGGATGGGAAGTATTTTTCAAGCTCTAGGGTTACAGCCCTGGCTGCCCAGGCCAGCTGGGTGGTGCTGAGCCAGTTTCACGTGAGGCATCCACAGCAGTTGGTAGAGGTGGAAGTGATGAGCTGTAATGTGGCCAGAGAGCAGTAATGTGCTGTGCTCTTCTGTAGAGGTAAACTGAAAACTTGAAGTCACACTTGCAATAAAAAGTAAAAAAAGGTGGGGTCTTTTTTTCCTTTTTAACTGGAGCTGAAGCATAAGAAGAAGTGGAAATGGTCTCTGGTTCATTCTTCCCGAAATGCAAACAAAACAATCAGAAAAGAAGTTCATTTTTGGCAGTGAGAGCACGTGTTCCTGACTGGCATGCTGGTTGTTAGATCCTGGAAAAGTAGTTTTATGAAACACAGAATGAGTTGTGTGGTTTTAAATGCCTTTGTGAGTTTTGCTATTGGAATCCTGTGAGATTCCCCATGCTCTTTACTGAAGCCTCTGTCACCTCAGCAGAAAACAGTAACTTTTCAAGGTGCATTTGTGTTCTTACTTAATTGGCATAGCATGCATGAGTGAAGAGACCAGCAATCAGAAGCAGCAGCAGCAGCAGCAACAGCAGCAGCAGCAACAGCAGCAGCAGCAACAGCAACAACAGCAGCAACAACAACAACAGCAGCAGCAGCAGCAGCAGCAACATGTCACAAGTTGGCCTGGAAAGCAGGTAGAGACCCTGAGATTGTGGGAAGAGGCCGTCAAAGCAAGGAAGAAAGGTAAAACAAACCAGCATTTATGGTCTGGGGTTGATGAGATACTGGAGTTTACAGTTATATAGGGAGTTTAAGATGTCAGAAAAGGATGTCTTACCTGAAAAGTTCCATTCTCAGTGTTAAAATAGCTAAAAACTATAAGCAGGAGAATAACAGGACCAAAATGCTGTAGATGAGCTCCTTAGTGCTTGCTTCCCCTTGGCCTCTCTGCTTGACTGTGTCCATCACAAAGGGATGTTTGTGTCTGCTCCAAGGCAAGAGTGGTTTTGACTTGCATGTGGTTTTTAGCTGTGTTTATGGCTGTTTACCTGTTTACATGTGTGCATATATATGTTTATATATACACACACACCAAAACCCTCTGTTGTAACATCATCAGTTAGCATGCTGGTGCTTTCTGTGTCCCTTTCATCTTTTCTCTCCCAATTTATCCCATTTGCTTTATGATCATGTAACTGTCTTTGCATCAAGTTTTCTAGAACTCACAGAACTTACTTTTCTATCTCTTGTTTTGTTGTTTGTTTTTCACTACAAACTTAACTGATCAGTGGTGGTGATTTCATTATTGCTGTGCTGAATAGCTTCCTGTCCTGTGTCAGTTTTGTAAAGAATTTGAGTTGTAAAGATTGCTTCTATTTAGTGTCATCAGGAGTGCAGTAGTTTAAAGGCTTCCCTTACTGCTAGCTTTTTATTACTATTTTCAAACCAGTTTGATTTCTGATGCCTGTCACCAGACTCTGCTGGATTGCATGTTTTAAGAGAACTTCTTAGTGACCTCTTACTGCTTTTCACTAGCTGTTTTTAGTAATAAATGTTTTTTACTCACCTTTTTTTTTCCCCCCCTTTTTCCTCCTAATCTTCCTTCCAGTTCCTTCACTTTTTATTTTTTAGGTCTTGTGTGTATTAGGCTGCTAGCTCCTTTTGCCTTGTTATTCCAATTGAATTGAATTCTGTGATCAGACAGTATAGAAGGAGCTTATTCTTGTTAAATTGTAGCCATGACAGAAACATTAAATATCATCAGGCCACTAAATGGATTAATGGGTGTCAGCTTTAGGAAAGCTCTGAGATTTTTTTTCCCCTGCTTGTTCCTTCCTGTGTCTTCTTCCCTCTCTTCCTTACTGTGGTTGTTGAATGTGCTTTAAGAGGAACACTGGGTTTGGGCAGAGTGGTGGGAGAGGGATGTGGGTGGGGAGAGATGCTGTCAGATGGATGGGAGTTGCACTTCCCTGGGAAGGGATGTGGGTGGGATGTGTCTGTGCAGCCCAGTCAGTGCCAGGCTTTCCTGCTGCTCTTTTCCATGCTGCTTCTCCTGTGCTAGTGCCACCTCTTGCGTTGGTTTTTTACAACACTCTATGGGATTTATTTTTTTTTTTTAGTCTAATGCTATTTATTTTCACAATTTTTTTTTTTTTTTAACTCTTTCCCTTCCTTTCCACCCCTCCTAGAGATGGACTTTGAAGAACCAACAGTAACCCTTGAATGGGGCTAATGTTGCTTTCAAAGTTAACTGTCTTGGTACATTTGTATTGCCCAAGAGGCAAGAGTGGACTCTTTGCTCCTGGCTTACCTCCTGAAACGTGGGTGTAGACTGAGCTTGGTGTCCTCCCCTACAAATGTGGAATAAGACACGACTTACAAGTGCCGTAACGTTGCTGTAGAATATATTTTTGTTGGTTTCCCTGGCAGTCACCCCTTCCCTCTGCCTGCCTCTGCCACCCTACTTCTCTTCCTGGAGCCCCCCCAGTGCCCAGCCCTGCCAGAGCCCACCAGCTGCAGGGCCAGGCACTTGGCCTCCTGCCTCCTCCTCCTCCTCCTTCTCCTCCTCATTCGGCACTTAATTTCTGCTTCCTGCAAAATAAAGTAAAAAAAAAAATACAAAACAAACCAACCCAAAACCCTGCAGAGCAGAACAAGTGGTGTGGAGCTGTAGCTTGTGTGACAGCTGAGGAGATAACGGGGGTTGAAAGCAGTACTGACTGGGTAGACTGGAACACTGCTAAGTGGAAGTGCTGTGCTCAGTTGAACAACTTGGTAGCAATAATTAAGACTGGAATAAGCAGGTATATATTGAAACGAGCTTTGCTTATCAGTCCCTAATAATGACTTTTTAAAACCTTCACAGAATGTCAGTTCACCTTTGAGAAGGCTATAGAGTACGTACCATTCGGTATGTACACTCTCTCCTCTATTTCTAATGTACCTCTTGGCAGGATATTTTTGATTGTAAGATGCTGTTTTTATCAAAACCCTCTTTATAAGACAAACTCACTGCTCAGGAAAAAAAAAAATATTGAATTGCAATGAACTGCATGAGAGTTTGTATACCTTGTAGGCTATAGAATGTTAACAGTTTTAACTTACTAATAATTCCTAAAGAAAATGATTCCAGAATTTGTACTTGTTCTTGTTTGGTTTCTGTTTTTGTTTTTTGTTTCTGTTCTTTTTTTAAAATCTCGTCCACGGTTTTTTTATGTGTTTAAAAAACCTTTTTGTCTTTTTATGTCTCATTTTTAGAAGCTGCTAACTTGTGCCAAACCTCCACTGCTGCTACTACGCCTGTGACTCTTACTACTCCATTCAATATAACGTCCTCTGTGGCTTCTGGGACTATCACAAACCCAGTCACAGTGGCAGCTGCAATGAGCATGAGAAGTCCAGTAAATGTCTCAAGTGCAGTTAATATATCCAGCCCCATGAACCTCGGGCACCCTGTAACTATAACCAGTCCACTGTCCATGACATCTCCACTAACGCTCACCACCCCGGTCAATCTGCCCACCCCGGTGACAGCTCCAGTGAACATTGCCCACCCGGTCACCATCACCTCCCCCATGAACCTCCCCACGCCCATGACCTTAGCTGGGCCCCTCAACATAGCCATGAGACCTGTGGAGAGCATGCCTTTCCTGCCCCAGGCCTTGCCCACCTCTCCTCCCTGGTAAAAGAATTTATAAGCAGTATTAAAAACACAAAAAAAAAAAGAAAAAAAAAAAGAAAAAAAGGATTAAAGTGGAATCCTTACCAGCAGTTCTTTTTTTTTTTTTTTTTTTTTTTGGGTTTTGTTTGGTTGGGTTGTTTTTTTTGTTTTGTTTTGATTTTTTTTTGTTGTTTTTTTGGGTTTGGTTTTTTTGTTTTTTCGTTGTTCTGGGTTTGTTTTGTTTTTTGTTTTTTTTTCTGGGTTTGTTTTGATTTTTTTCCCTTCGTTTTAGTTCATAATAAATCCAGACTTAAGACACTGGGGCAACACCAGAGACCATAGTAGCACCATCCCCTGTTGATTTGGCTCGTATGGTTCAAACTTGAGTTTCACTGGAGCACTTCATTTAAAGTAAGTTTTACCTTTTAGCTGACTGAGGCAGAATTAGAGCAGATCCTTAACTTGCCAGAGTTTTAAAAAAAAAAAAAAAAGAAAAAAAAAAAAAACAAAAAAAAAAGTAATTAAAAAAAGATTAAAGAGTTTTATGTTTTATCCCCCAAATGATAATTTAGAAAATTATTTTAATGTAAACACTAGCAAAGACCCCTCTGTATCTTTAACAGGGTGGATGGCTAATTTTAACCTGCCAGTTGTTAAGTTCAGTGTTCCTGAGCTAGTGTAGAATCTTTGTCTGTGTTGATGTTTTTGGTTTTTTCTTTTTTTTTCCTTTTTTTTTTTTCCCTCTCTTTTTTTTTTTACGAGTAAATGCATTACAATGTTGTCATTAAAAAAAAAAAAATGCATTTTGGAGAAAATATGCATTTTACCTTTGGGAATATGGTAATTTCAGGCAGCATTCCCTATGGGAAAGGTGATACCAGCTCTGATATGCAAAGCATATGATAACTTATCATTCTAACTTCAACATATAATAGGGATTGTGACCTGATATTTGGAGATGTAAATATTACCCAACATATTACCCTAAGGGAATATAGCATTGTAGTCAACATTTTTTTTTTTTTTTAAAAAAAAACTGTTATTGTTTGGTGAGAAACAGCCATGGCTGACAGAAGAGGAGTCGCAGTGTGTGTAAACATGGTCTATGAACAGTCAGACCCCTATGGGACTCTTTAGGAGCAAAAGGAGTGCTTTGAAACTTAAGAAATAATTTGCTTTAAGCTGGAAGATTCTGGAGGCACTGGGTATGTTTTCCATGCCCTCTGCCTCCCAATCAGAGCCTGCTGGGGTTCCAGCAGGGGACAGACGTGTTAGTTGTTCACTAGAAGTTTTGTCTTATATTAAATTGTATACAGTTTTTATTCTAACCACTAACTAGGTAGGATGCCCCTCCAGGACAAGCAGAGAGCGTCTTTTAATTTCTCCCCTATTCCTTAATCAAGTGTTGTGCAAATCTGTTCAACTTTGTAAATATTTGCAAACATCATCATTTTTACGTTACTCTTCTCTTGTGTTAACACATTTCTATCGGTTTGTGGGAGTTCTGGGGTGAGGGTTTGAGCTCTCCAGCCCAGAACTGCTCCACAAACGGTCACACATGTTGGAGCTACATGTGCTTTTTATTTCTTAACCTGTTTATCTGTACATAAAAGTAGAAAGCAAAAATCTAGGGAAACAGATATACTTTTTAGACTATCATGTCACATATTCACGTTTTTAAAACTTTGTTTAAAAAAGCAAAACACCCTAAACCCAAGACTCTACATTAAAAAAAAAAATAATAAAAAAATTATATTAAAAAAAAAATTACAGCTGAGATGTTTTTATCTTAATGAAGTTGAAAGCTATGGAGATTAGAGTGTGCATTTTCACAGAGTGCTAGCAGGACTGCCCAGTTCCCACCCTGCTGTGTCAGTACAAGCAGTGATTGCCAGGCTGCTGGCTCAGGTGACAGGTATCTGTATCATTATGTGAAACTGTTCTAGGGGCTTGGACTACATAGTAAAACAAAAAAACAAACAAACAAAAAAATAGAGCTTAGTGTAAAATAATTTTATAAATGATCTTTTGTACTTTAGGACATCAAATTGTACAACTTTTGTATATATAAAAGCTTAGGAACTTTCTGTTTAGCAGAAAGGAAACACATTCCTACACTTTTAATGTATATGTTTGTTATAATGTCCATGTAAACATATGCCCTATGTTTGTGCCTTTTAATTAGTTTGTCTCAATAAACAAAAATGTAGAGAAGAACATGTAGCTATGACTTTGTTACCACTGTTCTTAACTCCAGCTCTGTAGAGGTCTCTGGTTTGCAGTGTGTAGAGCATTGTGTGCAGGCAGCTGCATGACTTGGGCTGCTCCAGCACCCCAGGAGAATGCACCCCAGGACCCTCCTTCCCCCCCAGCCCGGTGCAGGGTGCCTTGGGGTGGCCTTGCACCTTGGGATGTGTGGTTTCCAAGCCCGTCTCCTCTTCCCTGTCACCCAGAATTCCACCTTGGCAGCAGTTCCCCAGAGCAGCTGTAGTGTTCTTGGAGCTGGGTCAGGTGCACAGATGGCCCTGAGATGGAGTTGGGGTGTCCCCGAGCTTCAGGAACAACCCCAAACCCAAAGCATTAAAAGGCAACAGTGGAAATGTGTCCGAGCAGTGGTTATCTCTGAGTGACTTCCACTAAACAGGGCTGAAGTGTATGGTGTCCATTACTGACAGAGCCTCCTGGCCCAGCTCACCTGCCCTCCGGATGGGATTTTCATCCCAGCAGAGCAGCAGGAGAACAAACACATTAAGCACCCACCAGGCAATTTCTCAGCCTGACAGAGGCTTCCCAAACCACTCACCACGGTGCTCTTAGGACGGGATAGGAAGAAGGCTGTTTCCTTTTTATTTCATGTTGGTTCTGCTCGGTTGTACCTGGTTTATGTCCACAAAGCTGCATTAGCTAATTGTCAACCTGTTTCATTTGTACTTGGGTAAACATTTGCTTTGTACTGTGTATAAATGGTTCTGAGCTCTGCTCCTCGGCTGTCTCGCTGCAGACATTAATTTCTCTCTGTGATGCTGTCCTGCCAAATACATTAAGCTGCTTTGGGTGGTTTTTTGATTTTTTTTATTATTTTTACAAACAAAAACTACCTGGTCAAGTAGTTTCTAGGGCGTGTGTGGTACCTGCTGGTGGCTGGTTCCTCCTGGGTGTGAGGAGGCAGTGGGTGTGGGGACAGGGTGCAGGATGAGTGATGGGCTGCAGCCCTGGGAAGTTCAGAGGGAAGAAAATGGTGGATGTGAAGAACAGATGCTCCTGTTACACCGAGTTAGTTTCTATGCAGCTGATGCGCTTAGCCTAGTTTATTTCATGGAAACTTTTAAGCTGGATCTAGTCCAACATCCAGGGAAGGCCAATTGCTGCCGGTGGTTTGAGTGGGTTTTATATGGAGCCCATTCAGGTCTCCGATTGCAAGGAGTTCAATAGGGGTTTTCTTTTTGGTTTTTTTTTTTCCATCTTTAGTTTCCGTAAGCGTTCAGCGTGAGGTTAAGGGCTTAGCACCGACTGCGAGTTCTAAGGTTGAGTTCTTGCCTGGGAAGGATTGGTGCTGTGCAAAGTCAGAACAGTCAGATCAGTGGCACAAAAACTCAGGGTCAGGAGAGCTGCTGGGTCCTGGCTGCTGAGGAGGTGTTGGAAAAGTGGCCCCAGGGAAGGAGGGCTCATGGCACTGCCACCCTCCCTGCCAGGAAATCATCCTGTCAGTGCTTTTCCTTGGGCATGTGGGTTTTTTTTCTTTTTTTTTTTCTTTGAGCACCCCAGCACTTCCCGAGGGTGTTTGGGGTGAGGAGAAAAGTGGGATTTGACCTTTTATGTCTTACCATTGGAGAGTTCCCCTTGAGGGCTGTAAGCCAGGAAGGTTTCTGCTCAGTCAGGACCAGAGATGAGGGTGAAACACGTGTTATTCTCAGCATACGAGTTAAATTCTGTTTGCCATTGTTCACAAATAAAAGATTTTTCCCCCCTCTCACAATAACTTTTTCTTTGGAGTAGCAGAAGAAGGAAAGTACTTAGTGTGTTTGCATCTCTCCACGAGAGGTTTAAAGAAAAACACCAACCCCCCAGTAAGCTGTTTTAGCTGCAGCAATCCCAGGTTACATAAAGGGGCCGGGGTTGCAGGGGGATTAGTCGGTGGCATTACTGGTGGTGATAAACCCTCAAGTTCTGCTCACTCTTCCCTCACTTTTATTTTAGAAACAGTTGCTCTGAGCCAGACTTTGAAACCCGCCCGGGGTTAATTTTTGAGGCTGGCAGGGTTAGATTCCCACCAAAGAAAATAAGGAAAACCTGGATTTCAGGAACACTCAGGTGTTTAAAAGCATCCGGTACTCTCGAGGTTTCCTTTCAGTCCTGGGGTCCCTGGGAGCTGCGCTGTTGAGAAGTGAACTCCAGCTTTTCACTGCTGGGTCCTGCAAACTCCTGCCTTGCTTTACTGGTGGCTTAGTTTATCCATCTTGAAAATAGATTTAACAGTATTTTCCAAAAGGCAGCTATTAAAAGCACTTCAAGTTTTTGAATGCTTTGAGGTCCATCTCAGGGCTCGAGTGGAGCTTTTTGTCAGCGCTTTTTAGGATAAATTGCAAGTGTAAAAATAAACTGCTTCCTCTGCTAATTGTCAGGCAGAATAAAACTTAATTCTGTGTGTTTATACTTCTTATCTTTGGATCATTCGCTCACAGCTTCCAGAGCAGCAACTGAAGGATGACAGAGGAACTACGTGCTAATTTTTATGTCAAAAATAGCTTTCACCTTTAAACGCACGAGGCTCAGTGGCTGTTTTCTAATTAGAAAAAGAATGCCTGGGCTTCTCTTCTGAATCCATTTTACAGCTGTGCTCAGATTTGACTGTCAGTCCCTGGTTAAAATTCAGTACTGAGGTCCTGACCTAGAAACAAACCTTTTTTGGTATTGGTTTGGAAAAAGTATTCCAGTGCTAAGAGAAGCTGAGCCAGGCTGTCCAGCTCGCTCCCTCCTGGCTGCCTGGCGAGAGTGTTCAATGGTAAATTAATTTTGTTGCACACAAAAGCATCTCCCTGAAGCCAGAGTAAGACTGATGGGAGAGCTGGGCTTATGATTTTTAAAAAGGAATAGATTTGTTTGTTGTTCCTCAGGTTTCTGGGCTAATTTGAGATGCCGTTAAAAGTCCTGTGTTTTTTCTTTAAGGAAGCAGAAATGCATTCTGAAAAACAGACATCTGTAAATCATTCCAGCCTGGGCACCTGACGTAGGTGTCGGGGGACAGACCCCTGCTTTCCCTGCAAAGCTTTTCCAATAGCCACTTCCAAAATCAACCCATTCAGTAGAAAAATAAGGGGCATTTTCAGAGTGCATGGCACTCACTGGTTTTCAGAGAAGACAGAAATACTCCATTCACCTTTTCACTTCGTTGTTCTTGCCAGGGATGAAGACAAAACCATTTGTGATGGGTATTTTCTGTGCAACGTTTGTTTTCCAAGGAATTAATTACAAATTGAGCTGGAACTGGATGAATTAAATTCACTACTTTAATTCCTCATAGTTGTGTATTTCTGTTCCCATTTGTTTTTACTTCCTAGCATCATTAGCAGCTAAAGCCCGTATCAAAGGGCAGTAATTTGGTAGAATCATCTGTTTCTCCCAAAACAAGCCCGGATTAGGAAAAGAGATGGCAGTCAGCAGAGCTCACTGCAAGGCACTGTGTCACAGAGGACATGCTGATCCCTGCTTCACTTTGGCAAAGCAGACATGGCACAGGGGAAGATGAAGGTTTGCCTCTTGTGTTTTCCCTCTCGCTGATGTCTGTGTTCCTTATCAAAGCCTTAACAGATGTTTACCCATTGCTTTGCTGCCAGACATGGATGGAACGATGGTGTGGGGAAACCTCCCTGCGTGGAGGAGCATCCTTCCTGAGAGCCTTGGACCATCCCAAACGTGTGCTGGAGGCCCAGCACCCACAGACTGCTTCTGAGCCGGTCGTGCTGGATGCTGTGGGAGATGGCCATGGATGCCTGGAGGTCTGGTGTACATCCCAAAGGATCTGGAGAGCTACGAGGGTATCTGACCCACTGCTGATCAGCACCTCGCTCCGGTCTCTGCAAAACGGGGAATGTTTGCCGTCTGTAAGCTGGCTCCTGTCCGGCCGGGATGCCCCAGACACCTGGATCCTGGATCCTGCCTGCGGTCCAGGCGATGTTCTGATGTCCCTGGCGCTCAGCCCCTGGGGTGCAGCCTCTTCCTTCCCCATGCCCACCCCTGGTCGGCAATCCAGGAGCCTGGGATGTGGAGGAGAAGGAAGAGAGCAGCTCCGCAAAGGCTCCTTCTCCCCATGCCACACCCTGGGAGGGGATGTCTTGATCCCCCAGGATCTTCCTGACCTCCAGGGCCAGCTCAGACCCCTCGGGGGCAGATCGGACCGACCGCCACCGACCCCTCCGTGCCGATCCGTCTCGGGGACAGCGAGAAGTGCCCCCCAGTCCCCAAGCAACCCCCCTGATCCCCGCTGCATTTCGGCATGGCCACCGCTAGGCCCCGCTCCCGCAAACACCCCCCCCCTACCACCACCACCACCACCCAACCCCGGGCCGGCCCCGGCCCCGGCCCCGCCGCGCCGCCCCCAAGTGCCGGGCACGGCGGCCGCTCCCCCGCCCCCGTCCGCCACGTTACGTCTCACGTCCCGGTTCTTTTCCATGGTTCCCGGCGTGACGGGTGCCTCCTGCCACCGCCCCCGCAGCGCGGCGCCGACCGCCGGTAAGGGGAGGGCGGGACGGGGCTCTTTGTGCGCCGGGTCGGGCCGGGAAGGGCGGGCGGCTTCCCGGGCCTGCGCGGAGCTGAGGCCCCGGAGACTCTTGGGGAACCGGGGCCGAGCTCGGAGCTGCGCGGTTGGGCGAGGGGGAAGCCGCCGGGGCCGAACCGGCGGCTCCCCCCTCGCCCAACCGCGCAGCTCCGGGCTCGGCGTCCAGCGGGGCCCGGTGCGGCCTGGAGCCCCTCGGCCGTGCTTGCGGCCCCGGGGGTGGCTCGGTCCCCGCCGGGTTGTGGGGCAGGAGGGGCTGGGGCAGCCCCCGAAGCATCGCTGCTCTCCGGGCGGGACCCCAGCGGAGTGCGGGGTTGGGGTTTTGGTGGCTTCCCGGTGCGGGACACCGTGTGGGTGGTTGTGGGGGGGATGGATTTGACACCCCGGGTGGGTCGTGGCTCAGTGTGGGACCCGAGGAGTTGGCTGTCACCTCCCGGGATGAGGGGTGGGATGTGGACCCCCAGATCCTTGGCTCCCCGTGGGGATAGAGAGCACCTGGGGCTGCTCCTCGGGGTGTTCCCGGCCCAGGCTGAAGTTGCCAGCGATGGAGAAAGGGTTTGGGAGCTGCCTGTCTGGAAGGCACCGTCCCAAGCTGCTTACTCGTGTGCTGCCTGGCTCGTCAGGCAGGTTGGAAAGGCTCCTTTTTTTTGTTATTAATTATTTTTTAAAAGAAAGCAGCCGAGTCTCACCTGCTCCTCACACCTCCTCCTGCTGTTACTACCGAAAATAAAGGTGGGGGTCGGTGGGGTAAGGATATCCATGTGGGAATGCTGCCGTCCTGGGCTGACCCCTGCGGCTGGGGCTGTGCTGCCCACGGACGGGGAAGCTGTGGCTCATCCTCTCCTCCTCCTCCTCCTCCTTCCTCTCTGTCACACAGGCTGAAGCAGCACCTGCCCTGCCACGGAGCTCTTTGTGGTTTTCATGAAGGTTTTCCCGTGGCAGTGACTGCCTGCAGCCCATCACTGGGACAGTCAGACCCTGGGGGAGCTGGGGAGGGGAATGGTCCAAGGTGGTGGTGGGGCTGGAGGAAAGCTTCCAGTGGTCCTCATGGCAGAGGAGACTCAGCCCATCGTCTGCTCTTTGTGCCTTTCTCGTTGCTCCTGGCATTCCACGCCTTGTTCCCGTGGCCTTTCCCACCACGATGTCTGATCCCACAGGGAATGCCCATCCCCACTGTGGCAGGAACGTGGTGGGTGCTAAGCACAGCCTCACACCCTAACCCTGGGCACCTGCAGCCCCTTCCTGCTGCTGGAGCCTCGCGTTTCTGAAAGCTTTTCCTTCAAGGATTGGGTCCAAGGCACCCATCCTCTTCCCAGCCTCAGAAGAGTTTTGACTTTTTCAGCATTATTTAAAAAGAGTTTTCAAATTTAAAAAAGATCCCTGACAGCCCAGTGTGTAACCCCCACACCAGCACCTCTGTTTCCCACAACACCCTCTGTGGGGGCAGAAATAACGGGGGGTGCTCCCTGCTGGCGTTCCCAGGGGAATGGCTGGAGAGGAGCTGGAGGGTGATTTGCACCCAATGGCTGTGCCATGAAGGTAAAATCCTGGGTGGAACCTGTGTGGAGGGGGCTGCACCCTAACCCTCTGGGTGTGCTTGCCAGCTCGTGCTCGTGGTCAGAGCTGGGGAGGTTTTGGGTGGCATGAGTTAATGGTGGTAGCTACGTGCTATAAAATAAGGAAAATACTTGAAATAATAACGGGGAGCCCCTTGCAGGTGTGCAAGGTGGTGGCAGGTCCCTCTCTCCTGGCCCAGCCTGGAGCAGCATTGCTGTGTCTGGGGAATGTGTGGAGAGCTGTTTGTCCCCTGCTTGGTGGTGCTGGGCTTGCAGCAGTGCAAGGACCAGGTTTTCCCCAGTTTTGGCTGTACCTGGGGTCAGCACGGGAGCTGAGCAGGCACAAGGGTGGGTGAGGTGAGCTGGGGCAGATAGTCTGCCCCAGGAATAGGGAACCTGGAAGCAGAAAGAAACCCAGCCCAGCCCAAGAAACTGGAAATGAGAACAGGAGGTGTCCAGCTCTTGCACCACTTCCAGGGGGTGGTGGTGGCTGTCACCCCTGGGAGGTGCTGGCTGGGACTCGATTCCTCTGTCAGCATCGTGTCCCTGCAGTGTGAAACCATCCGTGTTCCACCCGTGTCATCCCCTGCCCACCTCTTTCTCCTCCCCGGGGGCTCCCCGTGCCCGTCCTGGTGCCGGGGGGGCCGGGCTGTGGTGTCCCCATCCCCGGTGCCCCCGTCCCGCCCCGCCGGCTGCCTTTGATGCGGGTGAGTGGCAGCTCCATTGTGTCCCCTTTGTGCCTCCCTCGGTTCTCGGGGTCCACACAAATCCTGCCATGGAAACCAGAGCCAGACACTGCCCCAGGAAACCCGCGGGCGCAATTAGGAAATGCAAACAGAAATGCAAATTCCTGCCAAGTCTTCCAGGCCACGCAAAGTTGTCCCCCGGGCCACCGTTGTCCCATTGGTGTCCCAAGCTGCTGGTTTTTTGGGGTGTTTCAGGCTCATCCCCGGCTGCTCGGTGGCGGGAGGGATGGGGCATCTCAGCCCGTGCTGAGCAGTGACTCATAGGTGACAATATGACATTGATATTTTTTTCCATCTTCTCAGTTGCTCAGCGACAAACAAACAAACAAACGAACACACAAGTGTCTTAAAAGCCAAAGTAACTGCTTTGCAGGGACTGTCCCCTCCTGCCACGGGTGTGCGTGGCCAGGCTCTGGTATGTCCTCAGCACTGGTGGTTGTGTTTTGGGGTGCAAAGTGCTTTCCCCACCTGCTCTGCAGCCACGCTGTGTGTGGAAGGCAGGCTGCCAGCTCCCTAGTGAGGACCCTCCTTGCCAAAGTGCACCAAAAATAGATGGAAGAGGAGATAAAATCCATCCACAAATAACTCCAGGAAGCACAAACCCTTCAAGTCTTCATTTCTAAGTGGCATTTATGAGCAACAGACGCCCCGGCCTTTCTTTGGGTCCCGTGAGGAGTGTGGGTGGGTGGAGTGGGGATAATGGGGCTGAAGTGGACAGAGGGCAGAATGGGGAGGTTGGAGGAGGATGCAGAGCTGAGCAATTCCCTTTCCCAGGAGGAAGCAATAAGCAATAATATTTTCTTTTCCCATCTGCTGGAGGAGCTGTAGCTAGGAGCTGGGGAGCTGAGGCTGGCACGTGGAGGGCATCATCCTCAGCAATAATCCATGTGGGGAAGGGCAGATGCTTTATGTGCTGCCTGAGCCCAATCTGGGGCTCCACTGCTTAAACCCAAGCTTTGCTGATGGCTTTTATTTTTCCAGGCTGCAGCCCTTGGGTCCTTTCCTGTCGGTGGCTGGAGTGGTGCTGGATGTGTGTCCCCATTAGTGGTGCTTTTCCCCAGCCCCACTCTGCCCATATTGCTGGGAAATGAGCTCTGCCTCCTGGAAGTGGTTATTTCTTCCTTCTGCCTGACAGCTTGTGGATCCTGCCCTCCCTCCCTCCCTTCCCTGGGGCAGGCAGGCACAGCTGGGCACCAGGAATGTTGGAGCCTGGCACTGTCCTTGGTGGGGAACTTGGAGCCTGAGCAGTGGGCAATAGATTGTGTCCTGAGGCTGGAGTGTGGCACAGTGCTGGGTGGGTTCCAGGGACAGTCGGGCTCAGAGCTGGTTTTGTGTTTGCCTGGGTTAGGGTCAGAGCACTGTGAGGGGATGGAGGGACCAGGAGCCTGGGCACAGCTCGTGGGCAGGACCCTCCTGGTGCTGCTCCTCCAGCCTGTGCAGAGCTGGCACCAGAGGGAATGGTGACCAGAATCCTGGCTGATGGAGATGGATTGCACGGGAGCACGTGCTGGGGCAGAGGTGGGAATGGGGAATGGCATTTGGGGGGGATTCCTGGGCTCCTGGAGCCTAAATGGTTGCTTTATAAAACCCCTGTGGCTTTGAACCATGGCTGGTGATGGCCACGGTCAGGCTGACAGTGATGGGGTTGTGTATGGGGATTTAATTATGCAAACTTAGGAATAACCAGACAGAAACGAGGTGGAATTTTGAAGAACATGACTTGAGTTTGGTGGCTGGGCACAAGAAGTGGCCGGAGGGCAGAGGGGCAGTGGGCAGAGCCACTGCTCAGGGTTTGCATGGGCACAGGGCAGTGCTGGGCTGGGAGCAGACTGCTGCTGAGCTTGAGAGGAGACTCAGAGCTTATCCAGGCATTGGCCTGGCTGCAAATCCAGGTTAACGTCCTGTGTAATTTCTGTATAAAACCATGATGTGCTGTGGTGGAGCTGGAGGAACAGAGCAAACTTGATCTTCTAGCTTCCGGGGGCTTTTCCAGGAATGGAGGAGCTTGTACTTGAGGCTGGCTGGGAATGCTTCAGCAGGAGGGGTGTATTGGTGTTAATTAAAGGTCTGTCCCTGGTGAGGGACAGCGTTTCAGGCAGGTTCTCCTCAGCTGAGCCATGTTACCTGGTACCAGGGAGGACAAAAGCCCAGCCCAGTTCCAGTGATGCTGTGTCCCAGGCTCAAAGTTTGGGCTGGGGGCTTTGGTGGGTCACCTTGCACCTTGCACATGGTTTAGTGACTCTCAAAAAACCCCAAACTCCTCCACATGCAATTTCATGAGTCCCTTTCTTCACTCTGCCCTCGGTGCAGCCCCCTTGGGTGCTGGGGGGTGGGTGATGGGTGGGCTTCACCTCCCACAGGGCCTGGAAACCCAGGGGCTTTCCTCCTCCTGGCTGTGGTCAGTGCCCGAGGGAAAGTGTTGCCAACAGCCATCACCTTTAAACCTTTTCACCAGACCCTCGTGGCCCGGGGCCTGTCCTGGTAAATAATTCACCGTGCCCTCAGAGTCAGAGTTTTACTCCACTAATTTTGTTTCCATGGAAACTCCTGCGGTCTCGCTGCTCCCGGGAGCCTGGGGCGAATCCAGAGGTTGGGTTGTTGGGTTTGGGGGTTTTTTCCCCTTTCAACGCTGAGCAGTGGCTCTGAAACCCTGACTGAGGAGAGGATGCTGGTGGCTGGGTGGCACCTCAGTGCTGCCCTGCCCATCCCTGCTTGGCTTCCCGGGATACCCAGGGCTGGGCTGGGTCTGGCAGAGATGCTCAGTCCAGTCTGATCCCAGTCCATTCCCAGTATGGAATGCCACGAGCTGGAAGGGAAGGCTCTACCTCTGCTCAGGCTCTTTTCCCTTTTTTCCATTCCCATCCTTTAATTTCTTTGACCCTTGACCTAAGATGGAAAATTAACCCTTGTGAATCCGCCGTGCTAATTAACTGGGGAACGGGGCCAGCTCTGCCCCCAGCCTGGGGTCACTTCCCCCCACTCCCCGTTAGGTTCTCAGTGACCAAACCTAACCCCAGATTGCCCAGACCTGGCTCCTCTGCGTGTCCTGCCCTGGGTTTGGCCCCGGGAGAGCCGCACACCTTTGTCCCTTGCAGGAATTTTTATTTCCTTTCACTCCCCACAGCTTCCCCGGTGCTTTTGTGCCGAGGCGGGAGCACAAAGGGAGAGGAAGGGATAAGCAGTGGGAGATGGATTGGTGTGACATATGGCACCAGGGCTTTGCATGAGGGCTGCAGGGGGGACATGAGCGGGCTCTGAGGGGCCCGGGCTTCCCTCCTGCCAGGCTGGAGATGGGTGGGTAAACTGAGGCAGGGAGCATGGCCATGGGCAGAGGGCTTTTCCGTGGGACAGGGGCAGTGCTGGCTCCTTGCAGCCCTTTCAAACAAGCTCTGAGCTGGTTTTTCAGCTGGGACACGTGTGGGTTTAGTGAGAGCAGGAGCAGGGGAGGTTCAGCCACCTCAAGGAATAGTCTGATACCAGCCTCTGCTTTAGGCAACCTCCTGCATCTAATTTATGACCCAGTGATACAGGATGGAGCTGAACAGAGATGCAGTTAAACCATACAAAGGATGTGGGGGGATACTTTAATCGCTCACACTTACTTGACCTATTTTTTTTTTTTTTTTTCCGTAAATCCCTTCCTGGAAACCTTGTTTCATGTTTGAATTCCCTCAACTATTTTAGGAATGTCGTCCTACCAAGATCAAATTACCTTCAATGAGACCAGTGCACGGCAGCCTGGCAAGGCAGGCGACTTTTTGATTAAGATCTACTGCTCCCTCATTAATACAGGCTTAGTTTGGGGTGGGAGGGGGCTGTAATTCTGGCATGGTAAATGTGTGAAAGCCAGGGATTAGCACAGCACAGTGCTGAAGAGCAGAAGGGAGCTCTGCCCTCCTTGGCACAGGGGCTGGGGGCATCCCAGGGTGGCAGTGCCGGGACCCCCAGGGCTGGGCCAGGGGGGAGTTGGTTCTGCAGAGAGGTACCTGCTGTGCAGGGCTTGCTTCTGCTCTCCTCCCTGATTGTTTTTTACTTTGAAAAGGGCTTAAACCCGGCTGTTGTAACTCGTGGTAGAAGAAGTGTTTGAGAGGATCCTCAGGTGCTTACTTGTGTCCATGAAGAAGGATTTGCTCAGCAGCTGCTTTCCCAGGGAGGTGTGTGTGTGTGCATGTGCACCCCTGGGGTGGGCAGAGAGAGGGTTTGGGGTTTTGGAGGGTCTCTCAAGGCCCTGTGCCTGACACCCACAGCGTGTACTCTGCCTTTCAGTTTGCTGCCAGACACCACTGCAAGTTTTGTTCCTGATCATTTGCTGTTCATCCCAGTGTCCATCCTGTTGCAGCCACCCAGCAGTCACCTTCCCGGACTCCTCCTTCTTTGCAGAGCAATCCCTCTTCCTCCAGGGCCTGGCTGCTCTGCCCAAAGCTGCTGTTCCTGGTTTTGTGTCTCTAGTTTTGAGGCTTCCTCCCCCTGCAGAAGCTGGGGCAGCCCTTGTCTCTGGATAATCCCATGCATGGAAATGCCTTCTCTGCTCCTGCTCGGCATCCCCCAGCTACAAACTTGGCATGGCAATAGCAGGGGGAAGGGGCTGGGCTGCCTCGGCGGTGTCTGAGCAATCCCATCTGTTCTCTGAGCTGCAGCAGACACTGGGGAAGGGAATATTCATGTTTGCACTTGGTGCCAAGGCTCTTCCCTGAGCTCTGAGCACTTGGTCCCTGTGCTTTTGCAGCTGTTGGCTCCTCTGTTCCTGCTGCCTTCCTCCCAGAGTTGAGCAACTCTTGTTTCCAGCATGATGTTACCAGCTCGACCTGGGATGATCCAGCTGCTGCTCTGCTCTGTTCTGGATGGGTGCTGGTAGCCTTCTCCATGCCTTGCACCACTTTTGCTCCTGGCTGGCACTGACCCGAAGTGCCTGCAGCCTCTCAGGCTGTCCCTTGATGCAAAAAGTCCATTTCTGGGAGGTATGGAGTGCCCTGCTACCAAGGCTGGGGAAAACAGGAGCAGGACCTGTGTGTGCCTTGTCCTTGTAGTGAGTCAGGACCAGGCACTGTCCCTGCCCTGTGGCTGCTGGGTTTTGTCCCTCCAGGGTCCCTGCTGTCACCTCACTGCTCCCCATGACCCGTGGGACCAGGGACATTTTCACCCAGAGCCTGCAGAGCCTTTAAGCTCCTCCCGGGATGGGCACGACAGAAGGGGAAGGGATTACACCCGTGCTGGGCTGGGAGAGTAATGGCATTCAGGGGCTGTCTGTGTGACAGCAGAGCAGGAGCTGGGTCAAGGCAGGCAGAAAGTTCATCAAGCAACAGCTAAATGAGTCCCCACTTAGCAAATGGGGGGCACGAGACAAGGAGAAGCCCAGCCTGACCCCCAGTGCACCTGTGCTGATGCCTAGGCTGGTGGCTGGACACCACCTCTCTGCTTTCCTTTTTGGGAAATCCAAAGGATTTTGCTTTTCCTGGCATCTTCCCAGCTCGTCACTGTCATCACAGGAATAAGGGCCAGAGCCCCTTCCTTACAGAGGGACTGGGGGGGCACTGCCCTCCTCACTGCTCACCTGGTGCCGATGAGGACAGTCAGGAATTGGGGAGGATCCTGCAAATACAACAACTGCTTTATCTGGCAACTTAACTCCATGTCAGGACTTGCTTTGCTCTGGGGTTTAAACTGATGCCACTGGAGTGGTTTGCATTTCTCTGGGTTAGCAGCAGGACTTGAAAAAAACGGGTTAAAAAGCCTGTGTTTGGGGTGTTTCCCTGCCCTCAGCTCTGCCACAGCTGTGGTTACAGGGAGGATCATAAATATACACTCAGAGGTCAGGTGCTGGGAGGCAAAGACCCCCAGACACAAACACTTCTTGTTACTGTTACTCAGGGTTTTAGAGCTTGGGGCTTCCCAACATCTTTCTGGATCTTGGGGGCTGATTGTGCTGTGTGAGGTGGATGGGCTAGCATGGTATTGCTGAGCAGAAGCTCTCACCTTCATGTTTGGGTCACATCTGGTGTATCTTATATAATTTTTTCCCTTTGATGTCCAGGCTCTTTCCCCATCCTCTTGGAGTATCCACATCTTTTAAGGATCATGCGTACCCTTTGAAAGTCTTGCAACTCAATTTAGTAAGTGACTGAACCAGCCACGCAATATTGCAATTAAAGTGTAATACTAGAGGTGTGAAGAATGGCAGCTTTTTGCTGTGAATGAGTCATGACAGCAGAGGAGGAACTGAGAAGCAGTATTTTATTAATTGACTCCAGCAGATTTATTTGTCCTCAGTGAATAGAGCTGGGCAGGGCTGCCAGAATTGTTCCTGCTCTGCTCACACAGCGCTGCTCCACGCCTGGCTGCTGGCGAGCAGGAGCTGATCCTGGGATGGGGATGGGATGGGTCATGGCTGAGTGATCTCTTCAATGGGTTTTGTTAGCCTGGGGCGAGCTGGGGGCTCCTGGTGCTGTTTCAAATGGCCCCTCCAGCCCCACAGTGAACCTCCTGTGGGTCCTGTCCCACAGAGCCCAGTGCCTTGGGGAGGGTGGGATCCATCGCTCCATGCCTGGGGTCTCCATCCACCTTTCCTTCATGGAGAGGGTCTCCCTTAGCACAGCCACCCTGTATCCTGTGGGAGCATCAGCTGGAGGGACCCCTGGCTCTGTGCTCAGCCCAAGGGACACACAGGGTGCATCGGAATGCAAATGCACCCAGGATTAGAAGAAAGCCAAGGGAGCAGAGCGTGCCCATGGAGCTGGGATCACTCCTGGATCACCCGGGCTGGCTGTCACACACGGGCAGGGCAGAGCCCAGGTGACCTTCAGAGGTGGCTGCTCTGCTTAATGGCTCTGAATCTGATTATACCCCGTTTCACTGGGAATCGTGCTCAGTGCATTATTCTGATGTAAATACCATTTTTAGGGACAGTTGTCTTGAACTGTCTGCCCGCGGCCTCAGACAAAGCCTTTGAAAATGATATTATGGATCAGAAGTGTTCCTGGGGTAATTCTGTTTCAACAGAGGAGTTAATCCAGAACTGAATTTGGCCCCGCATTTCCAAATGAGAAGCAGTAGCTGTATAATCTGTTTATGGTTTTAAAGTGAACGTTAATCTTGGCTTTGGTGGCTTTTCCCAATGGTCGGTTTGTTGTTCTGCAGTGTATTTTAGCCCCTTGCTTTGAAACTCTCTGAGAAAACTCCATTTTTTTTTTTTTTTTTAATTTTAAAGAGAGATTTTACAACATGACAAACCTGGAAATGTTAGACCTGGGGAAGCCCCTCAGTGGTGGCATCGATGCCACTTTTCTTACTTTGCATTTCCCTTCCCCAGCCCCAAGCACAGCACACCCGGGCTGCAGTGTGGGACGGTCCCACCAAGACAGGGTTGGGTGTGAAGGTGCCCCTCGGAGGGTGGGATGTGGTGGTGTCTGGGTGCCACATCTCAGGGGTGACTTTGGTGACTTTCTGCCCTCTCTCTGCAGGTGGGAGGATGCTGCAGCGAGCGGGGGGCTGAGGCGGTGCCGTCAGCCGCGGGGAGCGGGACCCCCACCTCCCACCCATGCTCCCCGCCGGCTGCCGGGGCCGTGCCCCGTGAGGAGTGGGGGTGGGCACCCTCCCGGCCCCATCATTGCCCGTGGCCCTGCCCGTGGCCCTGCCCGTGCCCACGCCATGACGAGCCTTTTCCGACGGAGCAGCAGCAACGGCGGCTCCCGCGGCGGCTCCTCCGCCCAGGAGCTCAACAACAGCCGCCCCGCCAGGCAGGTCCGGCGGCTGGAGTTCAACCAGGCCATGGAGGACTTCAAGACCATGTTCCCCAGCATGGACTACGACATCATCGAGTGTGTCCTGAGGGCCAACAACGGCGCTGTGGATGCCACCATCGACCAACTCCTGCAGATGAACCTGGACAGCAGCGGCTGCGATGACAGCTCGGACTCAGAGGACAGCATCCCCCCTGAGGTAACCCTGGGGGTCCCCAGCTCGTGGCTGTGGGTCGGGGTCCCCTGCCTGCACTCCTGGCTGCCACACTGCTCAGCAGCAGCGGGCAGCTCAGCCTCCTCCTCCTCCTTTCTGCCTGGGCACGGTGCTGCTCGGTGGCTGCAGGCAGACGGAGCTCTGAGTGTCCGATTTGGCTGAGCTGAAGTATCCATCCTGCCTGGTCTGTCTTGGGCAGTGCTTGAGCCTCAAGTCAGAGCTCTCTCCTCCCTCCCTTCCACCCCAAAACCCAACAGAGACTTTGCTGCAGATGTCAGAGGGTCCCTGAGAGGGATGCACCCATCAGCAGGCTCAGCCCCCCACCTGAAACGCAGTGCCTTGAGAGCAGCACCTCCAAACCCCACCCAAACCCTCCGTGGTGCAGGGTGACCGGTGATGGAGGGTGTGAGGTTGGTGTTCAGCAGGGTCACCCTCACCCCATCCTCTCACTCTGCAGATCTTGGAGCGGACCCTGGAGCCGGACAGCTCGGATGAGGAGCCCCCTCCTGTCTACTCCCCTCCCGCCTACGAGACTCAGGCACTGGGCAGCCTCCCACCCCGGGCACCCACCCCACCACCCCGGTGAGACCCCCAGCACTGTGCCCACTGCTCCTGGGGTCCAGAACAGCACCCACCCCTGTGTGTCAGCTGGGCCCAGCAAGGGGCATCTGGTGTCAGTCGGACAGGGCTGGGTGAGATGGGAGATGACTGAAGCTCACAGCTGGCTAAAAAATCCCTGAGAGGCCCAAAAAGCCAACAGCTGAGGGTCCTGGGAAGCTGCTCCGGCAGCGCATGGAATGGCAAAAATCATCTCCTGGGAGTGGGGAGTGCTCTTCTCTGCTCAAAAACACCAGGTGCTGGGTGCCCCCTGCTCTCAGCACCTCGGGTGGCTTTGGCTTGCTGCTGCCAGGCTGACACCACAGGGGCTCTGGCTCTGGGGGTCTCTGGCCCCTGATGGGACCCCCTGTCTTGGGGGTAGGCCCAGGGCATGTGGAAAGGTGAGTGCTGGGGCTGTGGCTGTCCCTGTGCCATCCCCTGGGTGTGACATCTGGGAGAGACTTCATCAGCTTTGTGAGCACCGTCCTGCCATGCTGGGGCTGCCAGAGAGATGTTTCTTGGGAGCCCGAGCAAAGCAGGGAGGAGGAGGAGGGAAATCCAGCCTGCCCCTGCCAGGGAGAAAAGGTTTGGGAAGTGGCTCCCAAGGATTTCCAGGGAAGGAAAGGCTAAAGGCCAGGGAAGCCTTTAGCTCTTGGAGCCAACACTGATGCCTCGGGTCTGGGATGTCTGCTGTGGTTTCTGGGTTCCCCCTGGGGGAGCTGCAGCAGACATTGGGGTGTCCCTCCCTCACCAAAGGTGTTCCCTGTGCTCACCCCACAGGATGGATGTGCCAGGGCCCGGCAGCACCCCGGCACCGGGGCGCTACAGGAACTGGAACCCACCACTCCTGGGCAACCTCCCCGAGGATTTCCTCCGCATCCTGCCCCAGCAGAGCACTGCCCCTCAGGTGAGCCTCACCGCCCCTTCCAGCCCCACAGCTCCCCTGGCTGCCATGCAGCACCCAGCCTGGTCCTCAGACACCCTCAGCTTGCAGCCTGGGTGCTCTGAAGGCTCCCAGGTACCTGGTGTGGGCTAAACCAAAAGTCTTGGAGCACTTCTTGCTGTTGAAGCAAGCAAGGTGTGAAAGGGGAGACCTTTGACACTTTTTCCTGCTGTTAGCCCAGCAGTTAGTGCCAGAAATACTGCTGGCACCTAGGATTTTAAATTGTTTGAAAATCTGACCTGCTCCCCTGGTGAGGAGCAGTGGGACCTGGGGGAGCAGCATCGTGTGGGTGCTCAGGGTTTGATGCAGGGGAACTTGGGTGGCAACTCCAGTTCTAACCAGAGGATTTCCACTGGGGAATCAGAGTCCTTGTGTGCCTTAGGGTGGTTCTGGAGCCACAAAACTTGGGGTTGTGGATGGAGCAGGCAACACCCCGTGGGGATTGAGCATCCCTAGTGCAGACTGTGCTGGGCACCCATCTTGGCTCCAGGTTCCCCACATCCCTGGGGTGTCCCTGGGCTGACAGAGGAGCCAGCCTGTAGATGTGGCATGGGACTGGGGGCTGTGGGCACGCTGCCTTCCAAGCATCCCCTCCTCCTCCCTTTTGGGCTCCAAAAGCAGCCTGCCATGGTTTCATAAATGATTGCCCTGCAAGTTGAGCTTCACGGGCTATATTACCTTTCTGGGAATAGGAACGTGCCAGTTGGTTTGGGCTCAGGGGGAGGAGAGGAGCAGCTGCCCTTTTCTTTCCATGGTAATTGTGTGCTTTTGCTTTTTATGGCTCTCTGGGAGCAGCCACAAATCAGATAAACGTGGGAGGCGAGGATGAGGCTGCTGAGAGCAGCTCTGCTGTCCCCAGGTGTGGCCGTGCTGGGAGCTGGGGAGAGCACACGGAGCCTCACGTGGGGACGTTTGCCAGTGGGAAATCTCTGCTCTTCAGAGAGGTTTAAAATTAAGAATACCCCCGAGTTTGTGCTCTGCAAAGGAGCTTTTCTGGAGGCAGCCGTTCCTCCCTGCCCTCAGACCAGGCGTCCCTCTTCTTGCTGTCCCCTCCCGCCTCTGCCTTGCCTCCCATCCCATCCACCTGTGCCATGTCTGTCCCCAGGGTCCCCAGAGGTGCCAGCAGCCCGTGGCACGGGGTCTGTCCCCGCGGGGCTCCCTGGAGCAGGAGCGGCGCTGGAAGCAGTACCTGGAGGACGAGCGGATCGCGCTCTTCCTGCAGAACGAGGAGTTCATGAGGGAGCTCCAGAGGAACAGGGATTTCCTCCTTGCCCTGGAGAGAGGTGAGAAGCACCTTCAGAACCCTCTGCCCCCTGCTCTGGGGGCTGTGTTCCCCCTGTGACACTGGCTGCTGGCAGCATTGCCCTGCCCGTGCCACCATGTCCCAAAGCTGAGGCACTGCAGGTGGTTCCAGCCCACTGGTACCCACTGGTACTGTGGGTTCCAGCCCACTGGTACCAGGAGGGGGGCTGCTCAGCCTCCTGTCACAGGGCTCTCCTGTCCTTGCCAACCTCTCTGCCGTGGCTCAGGCAAAGCCCAGAAAAACCCATAGCAAAGAGCCTCGGAAATGCCCTCAGAGCCCCATGCTGAGGGATCATCTCCCTCTGAGGTCTCCCTGGTGGTTTGCAGGGTCCTGGCAGCACCCTCACCCCCAGCTGCCACCACTGGAAAACCACCAGGGTGCTGGTGGTTCCTGTGCTGTGGGGATTGGAGTGCTCCTGCCTGCTGCTCTGGGCTCCCACCCACGGGCTTGTGGTTGCTGAGCTGAAGCCAAGCCCAAACACCCTCCCTTGTCCCCAGCCTGTCCCTGGGGGACAGGGGGAGCAGAGCCATGTGTGCTGCCTTGAGGGTCTGAATGAGCTTTTTTTTTTTTTTTTTCAGATCGATTGAAATATGAATCAAAAAAATCCAAGTCAACCAGTGTTGCTGTCAGCAACGACTTTGGTTTCTCCTCCATAACACCAGGTAACTGTCCAGGTGGAGGGAGTGAGGCCTCCGTGGCCCCAGTGTTCCCACCTCTGCCTCTACAGGGGCTCTGGGGGAGCAAACTGGAGAGGAGCTGGTGGGTGCTGGATGGGTGCTGCTGGGTGGAGGTGCTGCTGCATCCTGCCTCCCTCCAGCCCTGCTGGTGCAAGCTGGGAGACAAAGCCCATGGTGGCCAGAGCAGAGGATTGTGCCCGGGAGGCATAATGAGTGTTCCTGGGTAATCCTGATTAACCTCAGTGAGCAGAGCAGCTGCCCCTGTTCAGATTTAGAGCTGGTGTCTGTCGTGTGGGGGCAGGTGGGACGTGGTGGATGGGCACACGGTGCTGCCAGGGCACCCTGGGGAGGGGGCACGGCCCAGGTGGGCACCAGGATGTGGCTCTGAGGTCTCTGGGCTGCCTGACCTGAAGTACTGCTCCTGCTCTGGTGGCCCTGCCCTGAGGCACTGAGCATGCCATGGGTGTGATGGAATACCCAGGGTGCAGTTATACCTCTGCTGTCCCAAATTTGGGGCTGCTGTCCCCAATTCCCCCTCCTTGGGGCAGCACAGGGGGAGATGTGCAGCTCAGCAGCAGTGGCACCGAGCTGCTGCTTCCCTCACCTCTGCTCCCAGGTGCTCTCCCTGCACCCAGGGTCTCGGGGATTCTCTGCATAGAGGGTCCTTGCTCAGTGCCCGTGCTCTCATCCCCTCATCCCCCCTGGCTCTTGCTCATCTCCTGGCAGCTCTGGGCTTTGCTGGCACCAGAACTGGGTCATAGCAGTGCTCTGTGCTGAGCTGCCTGTGAGCAGATGTTTGCTTTCCAGGTGAGGCAGCCCCCTCGGTGAGCAGCGAGGCTGTCGGGGCCGTGTCTGACGATGCCTTATTCAGAGACAAACTGAAGCACATGGGGAAATGTGAGTTGGGTCTGGGAGGTTCCAGGTCAGCAGCGTTGCCTGGTGCTGAGCTCCCTCCTTCCCCCTTGGCGTGCACCCTGCCACACGGGTGTCCCCCAGCTCCCCTGCCAGGGGGTTATTGTCCCCTCTGCACGTCTGGGCTGGGGTGTGAGTCAAGGGTGCAGGAGGTGATGGGAAACAGGAATTTCTGAGCGGGTTCTGTGCAAATCGTAGGAGAGCAACCAGAGGGTTTGCAGTAATTCCCCCTTTTCCAGTCCCTTCCTCTGGGCAGGTCACAGCCCCTTCTCCCATCACAGAGCAGACCCAGGGCTTGGGGCAGCTTGAGCCAGGCTGCAGCCAGCTGAGACGTGAGGGTTGGGGATCAGTCAGGGATAGGGATGGTCAGGAAAACCCATGAAAGGGTAAAAAACTCAGCGCCCTCTCCAGGGACCAGCATGTCCCACCTCCCCGAGCCTGGTGTGGCCCTGGCATTTCCAGGCAAACCTGGGTGTTACCATGGCTCTCACACCACTGTCCTCATTCAGTCTCCTCCCCATCACCCCCAGCAGCCTCGGGTTTTGGGGTGAGATCCTCACCTGTCTGCTTCCTTCCAGCCACACGCAAGAAGCTGTTTGAACTCGCCAGAGCCTTCTCTGAGAAAACAAAGATGAGGAAATCAAAAAGAAAACACTTGTTGAAGCACCAGGTGTATCCTGAAAGGGGATGGGAAGGGGCAGGGGGCACGGGGGGTGTGGGGCAGTCAGAGCCACCTCACTCAGTGACTCCTGGGAGCTCGTGGTGCCACAGCCATGTCCTGGACCCATGACTGATTTTCCTTAGCCCAAAGCTCAGGATGGGGACAGCAGCTTCCACAGCAAACCTTCTTGATGATGTTGAAGGACACTCGTGTGGTAAGGAACATTGTCCTATCCTGTCCTGTCCTGTCCTGCCAGGGGTCCCCTGGTGCCCATTCCCCCCCTGCCCCACACCATCACCTGGCTGGAGATGGCTCCCATCAGGGCATGGCCCCACTCTCAGGTGGCTCTCCTGTGAGCATGTGGCTGTTTTGGTGACTGGGGCTGGGGTCTCCTCTTGTGGGCAGGCTCATGGGTCACAGCCAGGCTGTGCAGCCCATGGTCAGCAGCCAGGTTTGCAGAGCTGGGTCCTGGCAGTGGCTCTGGTGCCAGACCCAGCCATGCCAGGGCTGCCTGAGGTGCAGCCACATGGCAGAAATGCCTCTGTGGGCCAAAAACTCCTTTCAGGGGTCTCAGGTGTGTTCTGGCAGAGTCCCCATGCCCCAGTCCCTGGGGACTGTCTGTCTGGGTGAGGAAATCCCTGTCCTGGGGCAGGGTCCAGGCAGCCTCTGTGCTGGGCACCTTGCTTGGGCTGGGATTGCTGCACAGGGACTGGAGTGGAAGTGGCTGCAGCCCCTGACTGTCTCTGCCTTTCAGATGAAGATTTCCAAGCACGGAGGCAGCAGCTCCGGGAGGAGCAGGAGGCACTGAAGGAAGGGCAGTAAATGGTGAGAGGCACCTGGGGACCCAGCGAGCCCCTCTATGGCCCTGTCTGTCCATCTGTCCTGGCTGGAGGAGAGCTGGGTGCTCTGGGTTGGGTCCAGAGCCTGTCCTGGTGGGGACAAGCCCCATTGATGGCTACAAGTGCCATGGCCCTGTGTGCCACGATGGCCCAGTGAGGCCACAGTGTGGCTGGGGCTGAGCACACACTGTTCTCTTTCCCTCCCCTTCTCCTCCCTTCCAGGTCCCAGTGCTGGGGTTTATTGCTGGCACGAAACGTGCACAAGGCTTCATGAGAAGATGGCTGAAAAAGGAAAAAAAACAAAACCCACCCAACAAACGACCCAGTGTTTGGCTGCTCCCCCTCCACTGCTGTACTCCTCTGAAGTACAAGTACTGAAGTGAGGCACAATGTTTTCTTACCAGCCGTCTGAAAACAACTTCTCCTATCTAGCAAATCAGCCAAAAAAGGAAAAAAAAAAAAAAAAAAAAAGGCAAAAAAAAGGCAGCAGCTGATGTGAGCTGTGGAGGAGGAGCCCGTGGAGCTCAGGCTTGGGAGGAGAGTGTCCTGCCTGTTCCCTCAGTCCGAGTGGCATTGCAGGAGGAATGAGAATCAGTTTTACTAACGAGGATGCATTCATTCATTCATTCATTCATTCACCGTGGGACCTGCTTGGCTGGAGCACTCCTGAGCATATCTCTGTAGCAGCCTGAGGTAACTTTGCTCTGCACACACACAGGAAAACAAATGAACAACACGTGAGAAAGAGACCCTAACAGCAGTTGTCTACTATTGCTAGGAGTAATGAGCAGAGATTCAGATCAGGTAATAGTCAAATAATATAAATTGTTTATAAAAGGAAAGGCCTTCTTTTCCTAGGCGTTTCACTTTGAATTAAACCTTTGCCTTCGGCATTGCTAAAACTGCCTTGAGCTCCCGACTCTGTGGGCTGTGTTTGTGCCACAGCCCCGGGGCAGCACCAAGGGCTGGATTTCACATCCCTTAAACCCTCAGTGGTCCCAGGGCCGGGCAGGGTGCTCGGCAGCTCCGGGGATGCCCCCACTCTGGGTAAGACGCAAAGCCCCAGCCCGGGGGGGCAGCGGGGGCTGCTGGAGGTGTTTCCAGCACAGGGAATGAGCAGTGATGGGTTCGGGTGGCAGGAGCACGGTGCCCTTTCTGTCACCCACCCCCACGGGGGTCATTTGTCCCGGAGGGGCTGGGAGGCAGCACTGGAATCGCCGCAGGTCTCGGAGATGCTGTCAGGCTGAGAATAACTACAGCAACACATCCCCGCGTCAGGAACGAGGGACGGGCGTGAAGTCAGGAATCGCTCCCGCCAGCGTTTTCCTCTCCTTTCTGGGCACAATCTGCTCCCTGCTGAAGGCGGGAGGTGGCTCCGCTGCGGGATTCCCCACCCCCGCAGCGTGCGGGGAGCCGGGCAGGCGGCAGACGCGGGTTCCCCGGCAGCCAACACAACACGCCCGTCGCTGTTTGCTCTGCCTCTCCGCGGGTTTGGTAACAAAAACCCACGCTGCAGGCTCTGCTTCCCCACGGGCTCCTTTCCCAACCCGCCGCACGCCTTGGGAGCGGATTCCGGGATTTCCCTCCCGCAGCCCCGGCCCGGGGGACCCCTGGGCATCATCCCCTTCCCGGAGCCCGGGCGGGGAGCAGGGATGCTCGGGGGGCTCTGCTGAGGGCAGGGGGCACCGGGCTGGGGGTGCCCTGGGACCCCGGAGAGGTTTGGGGTCCAAAAATGGAAGCGGCAGCTCCCGGGCTGATCCCGGCCGTGGGGTCTGAGCCTTCCCAAAGAAAAGGAGAGGAGCACCCACCCGTGAGTCGTGGCAGCCCAGCCCGTGCTTCAGGCCCTTCCATCACGGTGTGGAGCCCCCCCCAGCTCCCTGCCTTGTGCCCGAGGGGCTGAGTGCTGGGTAAGGTGGGTGTCTGCAGGGGGGGGGTCCCCGTGTCCCTGCCTGGCCTGGGGAGCAAGTGTGGGAGCAGGAGCAAGGGGCTGAGTGATGCTGGGGCTGGGAACAGAAGGCCCTTTGGTCCCTGAGTGGGATTTTTATCTCCAGCCCAAAAGGGGAGAGGAGGGGCTCCTTCCCAACCCTCTGCTGGCTCTGGGGTCCGCAGGAGGCTCCCCACACTCCCTCCCGATCCAGAGCAGCTCTCTGCATATTTAGAAGAAACTCGGGCTTGGAACTGTCAGTGTTCCAGCGCCTCTTAGCTACCGAGAGCTTAACTTCCAGTGAAGTTTCCGTGAGAGAAGGAAGCACCCACAGGCATCCGGGCAGGAGCTCTGCTCTGGCAGGAAGGGAATTCCCCTTTTCCCAGCCCAGGAGGTGATGGCTGGGCTGGCACAGGGAGGAGAGGCCGTGGAGCCCTCACTCACACCCGTGGGTGCTGAAACCCTCGGGATGGGCTGGCTGAGGACACAGGGAGGGGACAGCTGCCACCAGGGTGTCCCTGCGGGTGCCAACCCCTCGGGGAAGGGCTTTGTGTTGGGGGTGTCTGTGCTAACGCTGCCTGACACCTCCCCCGTAAATATCCCCAGCTCGGGATCCTGTCACTCTGTAGCCTTTTCAGAATATCTTGGAGGCACAAAAGATCATTGCCCTGGAAGCTGAAGAGTGATAATTTTTGCTCATTGGGGGGTGGTGGTGAAAAAGAAGAGGTCTAATGAGTAGAAAGGCCCCTAAAACCAGCTTGGAAGCCAAAAATGCATTTCTTACATAGAATTGTATGAATCTCAGTGATGTTTGTATCACTTCTCTACAAAATGGTTTAAAAAGAGCAAAAGAAAACGGTGTGTGACATTTGTGGGTGTTGCTATTTTAGAATTTATTTCCATAAGTGATTTGTTTTTTCTTAAAGATGTTTAATAGTCGTTCATATAATAAAAGTCCTGTTGTATTCTGAACACTTGGGTGTATTTTGCTTTTTGCTGCCATTTCTTTACAGGGGGAAAAGGAGAGAAAGCAGGGTGGGGTGAGGAATGCTCCTTGCCTTCACGTTCCCTGCAGCCGTGCCCAACAGCTGCTCGATGCCTCCCTGCTCCTGGCACTGCTAACTTTGCCTCTCATCATTTCCTCAGGAAGCCAACACCATGGGAACCCCATCCCTGGGGAGTTCCAGCATCCCCACACCAGGGGCTGGGCCCTGGCAAAGCTCCTGGCTCCACCTGTGGGGACCTGAGTGGAAAAGTGAAGGTGCTGTGGCTCACCTGATTTTTATTTTTTTTTTTTTTCCTGAAAATAATCAGCCTCGGGGACAGGGGGCAGGTGGGTTTTCTTTAAACTGTTTCATTTGCACAGCAACTCCACCTTTGGCAGGCAGGCAGGCAGGCAGGCTGGCTCCCTCCTGGTGGCACAAAGGCAACTGGTTGTGATGATGAATATCTCCAGCCCTGCACTTCCCACCACTCCACGCCGTGCCCGTGGGATCAGTGTGGGCTGTGAACCCCGAGAGCATGGAGCTGGATGGCATGGGTGGGATCCCTCCTGCGGGAGCTGCTCCCTGCATCCCTCCCTGCAGACAAACTTGGGGTGAGAAACTCCACAGAGCATCAAAAAGCAGCAGAATCAGAAGTGAGGGCTGGGCTGTGCCAGGGAAGGTGCCCACCAGGCCCCTCTTACAGGAGCTGGTTCCTGGGAGCCCAGCCAGCACCCAAAGCCTTGCTCTGCTCCTAATCCTTTTGTTCTGGGGAAGGATGGGACTCCCGGCCCCTCCAGGCTGTGCTGCCCATCAGAAATACCCCTGGGCAGCAGCAGCCCCGTTCCCAGAGCAGCCCTGGAGCCCTCCCAGCCCCGGCCTTTTGAATTCCTCCACTCTACGTGGATGAGGCTTGTTGGTATTTTCTCTTTCAAAACCATCTTTTTAGAAAACCGGCAGCTGAGAAGAGCCCAGGGCTGCAAACTGTGGTCAGAGGAGGAGGAGTGCTGGAAACCCGCTGTCTGTCTGTCTGTCTGCGGTGGGGATTCACCGCCCCCAGGCTGAAGCTGGGAGCAGGGATGCGGTTTTCCTGGCAGCAGCTGATTCCCAGGCTGAGGGCTGCACCTGGTGCCCAGCAACTGCTGCTGGAAGGAGCCGGGATGGAGGTGCTGAGGGACAGAAACCCAGTGACAGACACAGCGTGGGGCTGTGCAGGGCAGGATCAGCCCCTGCTGCCATCCCTGGACAGTGCCTGTGCAAACCAGGGTGTGAATCCCACCCCTCACCCTCTGCCCGGGGCACACCCAACACCAGGAGGTGACCGGGGGCACCTGGGTCCTCCCCACACCCTGGTGCTGGTTTGCAGCCTGTTGTCACCACTGTGTCCCCAAGCTCCCGGGCTGCCCTGGGGACACACTGGTGCTCAGCTCAGGGACAGCACCGGGCACCGGGTGGGGAAGAGGAGCCCCAGCCCGTGGGGACACCATTCCTGTTCGTGGGGACACCATTCCTGTTCGTGGGGACACAATTCCTGTGCGTGGGGAGACCATTCCTGTTCGTGGGGACACCATTCCTGTTCGTGGGGACACCATTCCTGTGTGTGGGGAGACCATTCCTGTTCGTGGGGACACCATTCCTGTTCGTGGACAGAAATGACCCCTGCTCTTGCCCTCCTGGTGTGGACACGGGTGGCAGTGGCTCCTCCTGAGCACTGTGTCCCTGTGTCCAGTTCTCCATCCCGGGCTGGCAGTGGGGAAGCCCCAAAATCCCTGGCAGGAACCAGGGAGGCAGAGAACCCCCTGCCTGTGCCTGTCTGTGCTTGTCAAGCAGAGCAGGGTGACAACACCTGTAATGGCGTGACAACACCTGTAGTGGGGTGACAACACCTGTAGTGGGGTGACAACACCTGTAATGGGGTGACACCACCAGTAATGGGGTGACACCACCAGTAATGGGGTGACAGCTGCTGCCCTGGGGCTTACCCCCCCTCTCTGCTCCCAGCCCTGGTGCTGGGGGGGTCTCTGGGGCAGCCACCTCCTGACGGGACTGTGGTGCCTCTGGCCATGGCCCCTCCTGCTGGCCTGCCCAGTGCCCGCCATGTGTCCCCTGGGGTCAGCCCTGAGCCCTTGGGGGGGCCAGGACAGGGCTGAGGGACCCGCGGGGTGCAGGACGTGATGGCAGAGGCCCCGCCACCTCCTGCCCCGGGAGGGAAAGGGTTTGTGCCCCGTGTGCCCCGGCTTCCCGGGGCTGCTCCGCCGGGATTGCGGGATCGATCCCCGGTGCGGGCCCTTTAAGAGGTGCGGGCCCTTTAAGAGGTGCGGGCTCTTTAAGTGAAGGGGCGTGGCCCGCTCGGCAATCGGCTGCCTCTGCCTGGCTCCGCCTCCTGCGCCAGCGCCGCTTCCGCTTCCGGTGTCCGGGCAGCCCGTTGCTAGGGTGGCGCCGTTGCTAGGGGAGGCCTTGCCGCCATGGCGGGCAGCCGCACGCAGAAGATAGGGAGCGTGTTCAGCCGGTGCGGGCACCGCGCTGCCGGGAGGGCGAGCGGGGAGGGAGGCGCGGGGTCCTGCGGGAGGAGGGGAGGCGGAGAGCCGGGGCGGTGCGGGCGTCCCTGGAGCTCCCCCCCCGCCGCTCCTCTCTCCCGGCAGGACCCGCAACCTGCTCCGCATCGGGGTGATCGAGAAGCCGCTCTGGTTCGACGTCTACGCCGCTTTTCCCCCGCTGAGGGAGCCCGTCTACCGGGTGCCGCGGCCGCGCTATGGCAAGGTGAAGGATGTCATCCCGCCCATCTTCTACCCGGAGGATGAAGTGCGAGCGTGAGTCCCCGTGTCCCCCCTCCCCGTGTCCCCCCTCCCCGTGTCCCCCCACCCCGTGTCCCCCCTCCCCGTGTCCCCCCCTTCCCCGTGTCCCCCCCACCCCGTGTCCCCCCACCCCGTGTCCCCCCCCACCCCGTGTCCCCCCCTCCCCGTGTCCCCCCCCTCCCCGTGTCCCCCCTCCCCGTGCCCCCCCTCCCCGTGTCCCCCCCTTCCCCGTGTCCCCCCCCTCCCCGTGTCCCCCCTTCCCCGTGTCCCCCCTTCCCCGTGTCCCCCCTCCCCCGTGTCCCCCCTCCCCCGTGTTCCCCCCTCCCCCGTGTCCCCCTCCCCGTGTCCCCCCCCCCCGTGTCCCCCTCCCCCGTGTCCCCCCCTCCCCCGTGTCCCCCCCTCCCCCGTGTCCCCCCCTCCCCCGTGTCCCCCCTCCCCCGTGTCCCCCCCCTCCCCCGTGTCCCCCCTCCCCGTGTCCCCTGTTTTGGGACCTGAACTCTCTCTCCCACACAGGAGGTTTTACAGAGTTTATGGCAGCGGGCCGAGGCCTTTCGAGCTGCTGCAGACAAACCACAAATCTACTTGCCAGAGGTCAGATTTATTTAGAATAAACCTAGAAACCCTTCCAGAACTTGTTCCTGAATCAACGTGGCTTTGGGAGAGTGAAAGTCACAATCTTGACACCCAGGTTCGTTGAGAAGTACTATGAGCTGAAAGGAGAGGGAAAAATCGAAGAAGAAAAATTGTTTGAAGAAACAGGAAAAGCCCTTTTAGCCAGTGGGGTGATTCTGAAGAGGAGAGGAACAGATACAGTGAGTATCCAGTATCCCAGAGAACTCCAGCCCTGAGTTATCCTGGATAACTTCCCAGCCAGACACCTCCTTTGGGGTTTTTGTTGCACACACAACTGGAGCTGTTGCTCTCTGGTGTTTCCTGCAGCCACACTTTGGCAGGAGCTTCTCATGACCCCGTTCTTGGTGATCTGCAGGTAGCAAAACAGGACCAGCAGGATGCTGGAACCAGGGACTCTGTGCTCCACCAGCAGCTCCAGACTGTGCTGGAAGAGATGCAGGAGAAGAAGAAGGATGGGGAGGAGGAGCAGAGCCCTGGCTTGGCAGAGAGGCAGAAGGAAAATCCCTGAGCCTGCTGCAGCTGCTCTGAGGTGCTCAGGAGGTGTCCTGGCTGTGGCAGTCACAGCTCAGGAACCAGCACTGACGTTTTCCTAGTGGGAATGTGTCTCTGGTGCCTTCCTGAGTGGGGTGTGGGGGTCACCTTCCTGTTCTTCCTGCTCCCCACTCACACAGCTGGGGGTAATCCCCTTTTTGTTGAGGGTCAGGGGGGTTATCTGAAATGGTGAGCAGGAAAATAGGATACATGTGGAAAATTAAACTTTTTCTTTAAAAATATGAAGTCCTGGCTCTTCAGGTATCTTTTTTGCTGCAGTAAAGGTGTTCCTTAACTTTGTGTGGCTGGAGTTACAGGGCTTGTGACAGTCCTGCTGGGGAGAGGCAGTTACTGTTGGGGGGGGGGGTTCTCTTCTGCTTATTTGGGGGTTTTCTCCTGATTTCCCTTTTTCATTTGTTTCTTTTTATTTTCATAAGTGTTTTCCTCTTGGTTGTCTTTTCCTCCCCTCTTTCTGCTTGTCTTTCCCCCCCTTTTTTTTGTGTTTTTCCTTCTTGTATTTGTCTCTTGTTCTTTTTAACAACAGCAAAGCACCAGCACAGGTGTAAATCGGGTCAGACCAATCTCTTCTCCCTTTCTTTGTCCAGCTTTTCCTAACAAGTTAAAAAGGGAGTTTACCTTTGGTTCCTCCCTACCTTCTGACACACTCTCCACAGTGCAGCTCAGTGATCTGCTGTCTGTGATGGGAGAAAATTCACATTTCTGCTGTGTGGGGCTGAAAAGGGGGATTAAAAAAATGCCACAGGACTCTGGCAGCTGTGAGATGAGTTCCCCTCCTCCTGCCATGTTATTTTGCATGAGCCCAAGGGCAGAGACACCAACACCTGCAGGTCTGATGCTGCCTTCTGTGGCTTTTTAGAGGTAAAAAATGCTACTTTCAGCATCCTGGTTTGCATTTTGAAGTTTGATGATGCCGTTGGGTTGCCAAAAATGGGGAATGGAAGTGGTTTGGAAGGAGAAGTGCTGTGAAGCCACACACGAGGGATCTCTGCTGGCTTCAGTCACAGCTCAGGGCTCTGTTTGCTGTCACTTCTCTAAAGCATTGCCAACATCCCTGGAAGCAGCTTTTCCTCCCTGCCTGCTGCTGGCAGCCTCTGAGCCCCAGAGCTGAGCCCCAACATCTTCACATTTACGACACAGAGCAGAGCAGCCCCTGTGCTGTGCCCTGTCTGAGCTCCTCTGCAAACCAGAACCCAGTTGGATTCCATTTTCTCTGGTTTTGTGTTTGGGGCAGAGTGTTCCCAGCTGAAGCTGCTGAGCAGTAATGAGCTGGGTGGGGAGGTTTGGGTTTCCCTCCTAACGAGCTGCAGGTGTGCCAGCCACACACCCTCCTCCATTTCTCTGTCCTCCCCTGCTCCTGGAAGGACCCTCCTGCTCCTGGAAGGACCCTCCAGCTCCTCATGGGTGCTTTCTATGGCCCTGTGTGTGTGGGGTGCTCATTGCAGCCTCCCTGTGCATGCCTGGAAAGCTCCAGCAGGATTTGGGAATCCTGAAGAAACTTTGGTGCATCCTGGAGGGTGAGGGTGTGCTCCAAGCTCTGCCCAGCTCCTGGGGAAGGTGGCAGGGAAGGGGCTGCCATGTGTGTGCTGCTGTTCCCGAGGTAGGTGGAAAACTTGGGGATGGATAAGGGAGGCTGAGAGCCCACACAGGGTGTGTGGATCAGGGAATTATTTAATGGAAGTTTGGGGGGCAGAGTCAGCCCTGGGACACATCCAGCTGAGTGGCTCCTGGGGGGAAAAGGAGTCTGAGGAGTTGTTGGGTGCTGTGGGTTTGGTGGGAACCTCGATGGGTGAAGGACATCAAGTATTTGGTGTAATGAGGAGAAAACACAGTTAGGAGCAGAGCTCTGGGGCTGGTGTTGGGCTGGGACTGAAATGGCCGTCACTGTGACCTTAGGGTAACTCACCCACTTTTAATTGTAAAGGTCTGAGCAAAAGCCTGGGTTGAGAAATTAATATATTATTTATCAAGCATTTACCCTCCAGCTTCAGAGGAGGGCTGAGAACAAGCTGAGGCCACGGGGGGAGCTGTGCTTTGAGGGCAGGAGTGAAGCTTTTGCCTCCCTGCAATCCTACACCCAGCTGCAGAGCAGCACTGGGACCTTTCCTGGGCTAAACTGCTGAGCTCCTGCAAGATGAGCAGTGTCTGCAGTTCCTCTCCAGGCTATTTTTAAGTGACAATAAATGCCAAAGGATCAGTTACAAGGTCCCTCACTCCTTGAGGCATCAAAAAGACAATTGCAGGCAGTCAGTGACCCCTTCTACAGCTCTGGAAGTTGTCCTGAAGGGCTTTCTAAGGTCAATTCCTAAGGTTTTTAGCAAGTTTTAGGTGCAGAGCTCTGCCTGCTCCCCAGCAGGATGCTCTGTGGAATCACATCTGCTGGAGTACCTGTGTTAGGTGTTGAGGGCAAGGGAGCTCAGGGGTTTATAGGCTCAGGGCAGGTGTATGGAGCAGCCAAAATAATTCATCCACTTTGCCAGAAAACCAGATGACCTGACCCTGCTGCTGCCAAGCTTCAGCGAGGCAGGGAGTCAAGCATGAAGTGTTGTAAAACTCTGGCTCCAAGGAAGATACTGAAGTGTTGGCACTGCTGCAGTGTTGTGCTCCTCTGGGCTTTGCCTCTGCACACACACACAGGCACCTGGCTCTGCAAATCTGCCCCACTTTGAGCTTTGGAACCTTCCAGAAATTTGTGTCTCTTAGGATCTGAGCTGGAGTTTGGTTTTATCTTTGCCTGGTCACACCACACCTGATCAGAAGGGGGCTGCCAGGGGGCACCATGGCCTTTGTCACCCAGGATCCAGGCAGTCTGATCCCTTGGTGCTTGGTTAGCTTGGCCAGGAGCTGGACACTCATCTGTCAGGAATATTTGTCAGGATGGGGCACGTTGAGTTCCCACACCAGGAGGATGGAACATGGGGGGTGGGAGGGGTTCAAGTTTGGGTCCAAACCTCAGCAGTGTGGGTTCCTGCCATTTCATGGTTTGGTTTTTTTCAATTAACCTTTTTTTTTATTATTATTATTTTTAACTCACTGGGATTGGTGGTCTTGGTACTGGTTTGCTGCTCTGCAGCACCAGAAGTGTCCATGAAATGGGAATTCCCAGCCTGGCAGCTCAGGGGTGAGTGAGGAGCAGCTGGAAGGTCCTGGGAGAGCAGCAGCTTCAGCCTCCTCCCCTGGGCAGGGAAATCAAAACCTTCCCAGGATGTGGCAGGGATTTGGGGTGTCCCAGCAGCAGTGGTGCTGGGGAGGGTCCTCCAGCAGCCCCCCTTCAGCTGTCCTTGGCTTGCTCCTGCTCCCCAGGCTGCTGCTGCCTGTGTGCATATTGCAAGCTCATTCTGATGTGCACTAATGCTATTATCCTCCAGAAATTGAAATCAAGTCTGAACCTATAATGTTTCACTGGGAGGGAATTGGGGTTATATATTCCTGTGTACAGCAGCATTCTATTTCAGTCATAGCATTTAATTATGATTGGTGTGTTAGTGCCCACCAGAGCATAACAAATTGTCATTATGTTATTCTGCTGAGTCTAATTTAATTGGCAAGTTGTCACAAAAGCAATTATCCATCATTTATTTTGTTGCCATAACCACATCTTGGAGAGCACCTGCTGTCTGAAGTGGAAAGGCTCTGCAGTCTCTTGGTCCTGGGTTTCTTCCACTCTCCTGACACAAAGACACCATTTCCTCCTCTTCTTTAAAAACACGTTCCTCATTCCCCAGCCTGGGCTTGGCTGGGAGGCTGGGGATGCTGGAGATGCTCTGTGTCACCTCTGGGAGCACTGGGGGTGGCTCTGGAGAGCAGCCTGGGAGCTGTGCAGGACACGGATCCTGGATCCTGCCTGTCTCCTCACTTCTGGAATGTCAGGATGAAATAAGGAGAGAGAGGCAAGTGTGAGGAGGGGACAATCTGATGGTTTATTCAGCCCTGCAGGAGGGACCTGTGGGCTCTGTGCCCTGAGCCCCGTGGGACCTCCTGGTCCTGCTCATCCCTGACAAAAAGCACAAATCTGATGTTCGAGGTCTCTGTTGGCTCCCAAACTGCCCCCAGGCTGGGGGTTTGTCCCTGGGGCACAGGACACCCAGAGCTGCCCCACATGGCCCCAGGCTGGTGCTTGGCCAGGGTGTTCCTGTGAGGATCCAGGGCTGGGGAGGGGAATGGAGCAGTGTTTCCTTACCATCCATCAGGAAAAGCACTGGCAGCCCAGACCTCCAGGTTTCCTCCTTGCTGGGGGCTGTGAACTTCCTGGATCCCAAAAATCCTGCAAGGCTGATGTGTCCTGGAGTCTGTGACTCACTGATAAATGGGAGGATAACCTGAAAATCTGGTTTGATGTCTGTTTCTCCCAGTTACTCCCCTCTCCTCCCTGCCTGGAATCTCTCCCTCTCCTGTTCTGGTGAGCTGCTGAGGAGAGAGGATTCTGCAGTTAAAGCAGAGGGAGAGGGGTTTGTCCTGGTTCTGGTTTTTTCCCCTTCCATGCCTTGATTTCCCCACCTGCAAACAAACCAAGCTGCTCTGTCAGGCAGATGGTGCAAAGTGCCACCAAGCAGCATCTGCAAAGCTCTTTCCTTCCAAGGCAGAGTGCAGTGACTGGGAAGGGAAGGTTCAGCCTGAGGAATGGTGATTATTTATTCTTTTTTACCCTTCCTGGTGTCCCCAGCAGGACTGACACTGAACACAGCAATTCCCATGAATTTTACTCCCTTCTGCCTCTTGGTGCCACTTTTGCTTCTCCCACAGCTGTAGTCCCAAGGAGGGGGGTGGGAGGGATGGAGGTGCCAGCACAGCTCCCTCCTCCCCTCCCTGCTGGGGTTTGTGGCTTACATCAATCCTGGCCAGCCCCAGGAGAGCAGAACCAGCAGAACCAGTGCTCAGCAAAGCCCCTGAACTGGGGCCAGGGCTCTGGGCACGGGGGGGAAGATGCTGGGTGCAGATATTTGTGCAGCTGATTTATGAGTGAAATTCCTCGGGATGGATGGAGGGGGGAGCATCAGGGAGCTGCCAGAGAGTGATAAATAACTTACTGTAATGTGTTATTTAGCAAACTGTAATGAGAAGCAGAAAACATGAGGAGGGGAACAGGCAAATCCAGTCCCCCTTTGGCAAGTGATGGGCTGTTTGGAGCCAGGCAGTGGATATTTTAAAGGGTTTGGGAATTTCCATGGCAGATAAATCACCCTTTGCAGATGTGTTTATTGTGTTCCCTGCTGCTGTTTGATCCCAGAGGGGAAAAATCCCTCCAGGAGCTGGGAGGAGGCTGGGAAGTACCTTGCTTCCAGGCTTTGGTTTGGGTGCAGGCAGCCTAAAAGTTGCATCTGGCTGGGGGCAGGAGTGCCAGGGGTTTAATCCTGCTCCTCTCTTCCCAAAAATCCACGAGGATTCACCTGGGGTATCCTGGTGGGTTTGGCAGCAGTGGGGGCACCAGGTGGTGCTGCCTGATCACAGCTCAGTGCTGCTGGAGTGGGAATAGCAAGAAGGAGCCTTGGTTTGTACCTCGGTGGTGGAGTTGTGGTTTGGTTTTGTTTTTTGGTTGTGGTATTTGTTTGGTTTTATATTTTTTTTTAAATTATTTTTGACTGCTTCCAACCCCCATCCCCGGGATAACAATGGTGCTGTTATGGGGGGAGGATTCCCACAGCGATGTGGGATGCTCTCTCTGCTCTTTGCTGTTGGATATTTAAACATCTGTGTCCTAGAGGGGAAAAATCCATCCCTGTGCTGCTGACCCTGCCTGAGCAGGGCTGCTGGGTGGCACTGGGACCAGCCCAGTGGGAGCTTCCTCAGTGTGGGAGGACATCCCGAGTGGCCCCATCCAGGCTTTTCCTTGTGGCTGCTGATGGGATCCTGCCAAGCCTGAGGGAAGCTCCGGGTTGTTTCTGGTTGTGCAAACAGACAGAAAAATCAGGAGGTGGTTGAGCAGGTTTATGATACAATTAAAAGACAGGAAGGTGGTGAGATGTGGGGCCAGAGAAGCTGTGGCTGCCCCATCCCTGGCAGTGTCCAAGGTTGGATGGGGGTGGGAGGTGTCCCTGACCATGGCAGGGGTGGCACTGGGGCAGCTTTAGGGTCCTTCCAACCCAAACCAGACTGGGATTTCCTGATGATCAGGATAAGGCATGAGCCATTGGAGCCGTTCCTGAGGAGGGGTTAGGGAGATGGCAAGAGGAGGACGAGGTTGCATCCATGAAGTTCCTGAGCCAGGAACCAGCATCCCTTGGACTGCATCCCCAGGGATGCTGCACTTGTGCCCCCATCCATCAGGTCTGCAGGCATCCCTGGGCACCTCTCCTCTGGCTGTCACCTTGGAGGAGCTGTTTGCAGGTTTGAGAGGTGAACTTCCAGCTGGGGAGGAGCAGGGGGCTTCCAGGGTCTCCTCTGGGCTGGGCACCATCCCTGGGGTGCCCTGGAGCTTTATCTGCAGCAGGGATAACGTGGGAAGATAAGGGGCTCGGAGAGAGCTCGACTGGGTGACTAAGATAAATTTACTGTACTACAGGAAATCGAAATGTGAAATAAAGATCTCAAACAACTGAAATATTTAAAAAGATACAGAAGTTGGGGGCACGTGAGAGCCATTCTGAGCAAGGCAGCTCCCGCCGGGACCGTCCCTTATCAATCCATCACCCGGCCTGGCTGAGTTTTATCCGAGATAATAGAGTGGAGGGAGAATGGAAATAGAAACTATCCATTACAGGAGGCTGAGTGACAGCTTCTCCGCACAAAATAAGATCATAATTAACAGGAGGGAGACGGGGAGGGCTCCGGGCTCTTTGTGTGCCTCCTGTGGGGCACGGTGGGTGCACAGGGGGTGCTGGGCAGGGACCCATCCCCAGCACCCCCCGGGAGGGAACCCAACCTCCCCAGCATGAAAACCTTCATCTGGCTGCAGCAGGGCAGGATCCCCAGGGACAGGGGCTGTGGTGCTGTGACAGCCCCCGGGCTGTGTTTGCAGACTCATCCTGCATCTCTTGGCCCTGCTGCCTCCTGTGGCCCCCATCACCTGGGACACCCCCATGGGTCCAGGGGCATTTTGATTCCTTATTTTTAGGGATGTCTTTAGCACTGCAGCTGCCTCTTCAGGTTCTCCCTGTGGGGTCTTCCAGAAGAGCAGCTTGGAAACTGGTGCACCCTTTTGCAGTGCCCTGGTGGAAGGAAGGTGACTCACTCCCCATCTTCTGTTGCTGATTCCTCTTTATTTTCTCACTCCAAAAGCCCCAGGCCACCAGCCTGCCCTGCTCCATGGGGTGACTGGGAAATCAAGGTGCATCTTCTTCATCTTGTATCACACTTCACCTCCTTTCCTTGCTTGTTATTCCTTGTTTGAGTAAATGATGAAAACCTCATGGACATCAGTGAGAGCCAGGTTATGTTCTCCATCTCAAAGATGCCCTTCAGAGCAGAAACATCCAAGGAAAAAAAACCTTTCAGAATGTGTTTTTTGGGAGGTTTTTTGTTTTTCCCTTCTGGCTCAGCTGATGCTGAAGCAGCATTAGGAGCTACTCCTGCTATTTAGGAGCATGCAATTGCAATACAAGTGGAGGAGTTTGTCGAGCACTTAGGGCTGCCAGGAGAGCAGACTGGCTGGGTTTCAGGGCTGGGAGCTGGGAAACTCTGCTGGTCCGTGGCAATCCTGGCAGGGAACTCGTTGAGAGAGGCTGATGAAACTCTGGAGGGAAAGCTGGGAAGGAAATCGTCCTCATTTGCTTGTGTTTTGTAACTTGAGATGTGTAATTAATAACGTGAGTAGAGGCGTTTGGAGTGTGTTATGCCTCTTTTGAAGCTGTCCTGCTCTGTATGGACTGCACAAAATGTGACCCCTCCAGCCAGGGGCTGCCCTGGGGCTCCTGAACCTGCTGCTGGGTCATTGGGAAACCTGGAGCAGGCTCAGACCCCCCCTCCTGGGGCTCTGCCACTCGTGTTCCAGACACAGGAGTTTGGAGAGTTCAGGCAGGTTCTAGGGAAGGTTGGGGCAATCCCTGCATTTAAAACAGAGCAGTTGTGGGGTTCCAGCCTGTGGAACACCACAGGAGGCACCCAGACACGGGGTTTGCTTCATTCCTGAGCCAACCTAAAAATGTCAGAGATGGAGCCAGCAGGGCCTCATCTTCCTCCATCCACGCACTCACTGCGTGTCTGGGAATGGGCTGAAGCATCAGCCCCAGAGCAGGGGGGTCCTGGGGGTCCTGCAGCTCCCCCCCCCCCCCAGATGGGGCTGGGCAGGGTGGTCCCGGCTTGGGGATGTTCTGGGTCTGAGCGTTCCGGTTCGCAGAGAACCAAGGAGAGAGAGGGAGGGGGCAAACCCGGGGCTGCCGGCACCCGCACACCCCAAAATGCGGGAGCAGCGGGAGCCCGGTGCCCACCCGTGCCCCGTGGGGGTGTCCCGTGGGGGCTGCAGCCCCCGGGCCCCGCACAGATTGCCTTGTCCCTTCCAATGATCCTTCCCTCGCTTTCCCCCCGGCAATCAGAAGCATTTTCTCTCCGTCCCGATGCTCTTTTCCCACTCCGCTCTCTCTCCAGTCCCAGGACCCGGGGCAGTCACCTCTCAGCACGCTTTTTCTCTCCAGACATTTGCACCTCCGGCTTTTTCCTGCCGCATCCTCTCCCTGCCCCGCTCCCTCCCCTGCCAGCCACGGCTGATTTATTTGGGAACGAAACTCAGAAATTCAGAGCCCTGGCAGACACAGATGTGGGGTTTGGGAGGGACCTGCTGGCTGCTGAGGAAGGGGAGACAGAAAAGATGCAGAAACGTGGCTTTCCCCAGGGCTTAATGGTAATAATAATTATTAATAAAATTTCCTCTCTCTTTTCTCCCCCTCTCTTTTCTCCTCTTTCTTTTCTTGGTGCTGTTAGTAATTATTACATTTATTATATGTATAGCACAACAACAGCAGCCTTTTTGGCCCTTAGCTTGCTGAGGCTTCAACCTGGACTAGAAACTGTGCAGTAGCAGATCTCAAAACACAGGATCATCCACCCAGCCCAGCAATAGGAAAGGAAAACGTGGGAAATAAGGATGTGGGAACCAAGTCTCACTGAATAGGGAACCTGTCCTGTCTCCAGGGCACTGAGCACAACCTCACACTGCCTGGGTGATGAAATCCCAGCCCGTTCTGCCCCAGCCACCCAGGACACGGGGACTTTGCTGAGCAGAGTTTTGCTCTTTCTGTTTTTCCTTGGGTAGAAGAATTAAACCCGTGTTGGTGTCACCGATTAATAAGGCAGCAAGCAGCTGAGGCAGGGCTCGTGCAGAGCACCAGAGCTCATCATTTCTCTGTATATGAGCAATTAAGCTGCACCAGGAGGCCTCTGTCTTTATATCATCACCTAATGACAGTGGGAAAGTATTCAGGGGAAGGAGCGGGGAGAAAAATCCCATCCATATTTAATTGGCAAAGTTATCACCTTCTCTTCAGAGCCCTAACTTCCAGTCCTGCTGGCTGATTTCCAAGTCAGATCTATTTCCCCAGACTGGAAAGCACATAAAGCATCCTCACACGGTGCTTCTGCAACAAAATGCCACCTGAAAGCTTGTGACTGTGCTCCCAGCTGCAGGCACTGCCACAGCTCTCTTTCCTTTGCAGCAAATGAAGATATCTTGGAGCTGTTAGGTTCGCTTTTTTTTTATTATTTTTTTTCTTTTTTTAAGGCAATTATTAGTGGTGGTGTTATTATTACCCAGCCCCACACTTGCCTGTCAGATTAAATTCTTTATTGCACTAAAACAAAAAGCCATCTGGAGCTCCTCACACCCTGCTTGCTCTCTGTGCCGGAGAGTGGCAGCCTCCCCCTTCTCCTGACAGCCTTTCCCTTCCTCCCGAGGGCTGGGTTGGGTTTTGTTGTTGGTTTTTTTATTTTTTTCAGTAAGTTCTCCAGTCTGTTGCTTTCATCCCTGTGTCCTCTGGTTCCTGATCGTGCTCCTTGGGCTCAGCCCAGGAGTTTAACTGAAGCTTTTTCTCCTTTTTTCCCCCCTTCTCTCCTCCCTCCCCAGGTAGAACTGAGCCCTGCCTGGTGATGGAGCCATCCAGACCCTCCCATCTGCTCCTGTCCCATGGCAGTGGTGTCTGATGGATCCTTCTGAGGGTTCTCCCTGTGCTGGAGGAAAACCCCAGCAGTGATGCTGAGTGGCCCAGGACAGCACTGGGAGAGTTCTGGTCCCCACTGACTGACACTGGGAATGACCACAGAAAAATCACCAGGGAAGAGTGGCCCCAACCTCCCTCCCCCTGCCCTGGGGGATGTTGCCTTCCCATACCCTGAAGACCCAGAGAAGGAAGAAAAGAGAGGGAAAAGGAGAGGAGAAGTATCAATAATTCCATCTCCTCAAGCCCAGTGCCCAGCCTTTGACACTTCTTTGCCACTTCAGCTTCACAAAGCCCCAGCTCTCTGAAGATTAATTGATGTAGTCCACTCAACCCATTTTCAAATCCCTTTCAGTTGCCATTTTAAACCTTCTGATTTTTTTTTTTTTTAATATAAAGTCACCGAGGCTTTTTATGGCTTCTCAAATGATTGTCCAGCTTGACAAATTGGATTCTTAGAGCTGGTCCTTTACAGAAAAGGATGTGGTTTGACAAGACAAGAAACAGCTCATCTTTGAGACAGGGGGATAAATAACACAAAAAAAATTAATCCTATTCCTCGAGTCGGGTGTTGCTCAATGGGTGTCTCGCTTGTCACTGATAATCTTATCTGTGTCTGATGGGAAGGGACCTGCACAAAGGGGCCTGGGCTGGGCTGGAGGGTGCTACATCTCTGATTAATAGGAGTCTGCAGAGCCTGGGGGAAGGTGATGAATGCCATTTGATAGGAACTCTGCCCCCCCTCCCTGCCCCCTGTCCTGCTGATGGATTGACTCCTGCTCCACACTCAGCTGTCACCTCTGCCTCTGGATGAGCTGTGGAAGGTGGTGTTACCCCCCCACGCTGCTGCTGGAGTTTCTGGTGGGCTTTTTGTTGGCTCAAAGCTTTCCTCTGGAGCCCAGGGACCCCTTGTGTCACCCCAGGTGCTGCAAATGGCAAAGCCACGTTCGGTCTGGCAGAGCAGCACCAGTCTGGTCCTGGGGGAGCCTCGGAGGGATGCTCCTGAAGGAGCTGCCCCATCCCTGCTGCCTTTCAGGTCCTTTCAGGTGTGCCTGAACACAACCTGTGTCTGGGAACATGGTTACACCTCCACGGGGAGAGGAGATGTCCCAGAGAGCTGTCTGCAGGCACCTCCCTGAGGATGAGCCCCCTAAGGTGTCCTCAGGGACATCATCCCCCAGGTGAGGCACCGTGGGGCTGCTCTGAGGGGCTGGAGCAGAACTCGAGCTGGGGACAACCCGAAGCTGGCAGCTCCAGCTTGGTGCCCAGGAGATGCTGAGCCCTGCAATGGGTCCCTCAGGGACACTGGTGTCACGCTCAGGGCTGCAGGGTGTGACACTGCTGGATGTCACCAGGGGCTGGGGACAAGCATAGAGGTGGGTGAGGAGCCCCAAGGGCTGGGCTCTGGCCAGGAGCCAGAGTTGCCCAGGCAGGACAAGGCTCAACCTCTCTCTGCTTAAGTAACGTGTTAATTGCAGGCCCTGCCATCTCATTTTTCAATTTGCTTTGAAAATGTCACAGCCAAGAGCAACTCCAGGGGCTGGAAATGCAGCCCAGCTCCCTGCTCTCTGTCTTGAGTGACTCCAGGTCATGCTTTATATCTTATTAGGATTATTTATGGTGATGTCCAGTTGAGTTCTGCAGCAAAAGGAGATCATTAACCTCTCCTGCAGTACAGACAACTCTCCGGGTTGTTTTCCAAGATGCCACCATCAGCTGTTCTGGTAGTGAGGGTCAGGAGGGTCTTTTGCAGATTGCTGCCTTCAGAGCCACCTCTGGGATCACTTCACATCCATTTATGGCCACCAAGTGCCACCCATGGGGATGCTGCACATGGTGGGGATGGGGACAATCTCTTGATTTTCCATGGCTGGTTGAGGTCTCAGCTGTGGCTGCTTGCTGGAGGTTTCATCAGGTTCCTCACCTGAGGATTTTTTCTGAGGGAAGCTGGAAGCTGATGCTCTGTCTCCCCAAGCAGGAGCTGGAGTTGTGACCACTCTGGTGACTGCTTTTTTCTGGGAGGTGACCCTGATTAAAATCCCTGCAAAGTCACCTTGCCCCCCAGCCACAGACATTCCTTCACACCCAGAATGTGATGTGCTCTTCCCAGCTGGAATGATGGAAGGAGTTGCAGGCAAAGACATTATTATTACTGAAGCCTGAGCAGGGCAGGGGTGGTGTCAAGCCTGGGCTGGACTTGATTGGCACATCCATCTCTTCACAGTCATCCATTTTTCCTTTGTTTTTTATTTTATTTTTTATTAACACCTTGGCTGTTGCTGCCAGCCTGCCTGCGAGTTTTGTAGCATTTAAAAGAATCAAAACAAATTAACTCCAAAAAACCAATTGGCATCTGAAATGCTGCTGCTTCCTGGCTCCAGGGCTGGGAGTGAGGAGGAGGGGGGAGCCCTGGGGGATGGGATCACCCCAAGGTGATGATCCCACAGACCCTGGGAGCCCTCACAGAGATGTTCTGGAAGGTTCAGCCCACCCAGGGTGAGGGTCTCAGGGGGCTGGGGTGGGGACCGTGGTCCCCAGGGGTGTCTGGGAACTCGTCAGAGCTGCTTGTCCATGAGAAATGCAAACATGGGACAATCAGCCCCTGCAGCAGCCAAGTGAGATGTGATGAAACCCAATCAGTTAATGACACTTCGAGGCAGTGGCAGGATTGCAGATGAACAAGTTTTTAAATAACATTTTTTTTCTCCCTTGCCAGATGGATTCCTCTGGATTTTTACTGAAAAACCCCTCTTTTTTGGTTCCTGTCTGGCACAAAGGACTGCTGGTTTCAAAGCCCAGAGCTGAGGGGGCTCTCAATAGAGCTCTGCCATCACATCCTCCATCCCTGCTGGCAGCCCCGGAGCCTCCAGCTGCCACGGGAGGGTCCCAGGGGAGCACCCTGGGGACCCCCTGCCCGGCACCCAGCCCGGGATTAACCCCCCAGACAGAGTGGTTCAGCCATGAGGCACAGGAGGAGGAGGAGGAGGTCTGGAGTCCCTGCGGCAATCAAAGCTCATTTGATGATTTCCCCCCCGGGATCACCTCTCACATTACTCCCAGCCCCTCGTACCCCCCCCTTGCAGGATTTGCTGCCGTCGGGGAGGGCAGGGGGAGCTCCAAACCCTCCATCCCCTGCCCAGCCTCGGAGCTGAGCTGCCGAGCAGGGGCTGTTCCTGAGGAGAAGGTGAGTCCCTGCTCCGTGACACCGGGCTGGGCAGGGATGTGACATCCCTGGGGAGGGATGGAGGAGGAGGCAGCGGGAGGGGGGCAGCTCAGGAGGGTCTGGGATGTCCCCTTGAGCAGGTTTGTGGTGGGGTTTGGGTTCAGACATGGAAGCTGCCTGGGTGCAGTTGTCCTGAGGTCACACAGCAAGTCCTGGCTCCTCCAGCTGCCACCAAGTCAAATTCCTTGCTTGTCGGTGGGCAGGGGGTGGGGACACCCAGCTGGGGGCTCAGCTCCTCGGGACCCCCCTTGTCCCCATGCAAAGCACACAGGGGGCTCCAAAATATTCTCCAGGGTTGGGGGGAGCGCAGCCACGGTCCCCAAGGTGCTGAGTAGGTCCGTGTGTGGGTGCTGGGCAGGAGCTGTCATGCTGGGGACACTTTGGGAAGGGCACCCCCAGAGCCCACCCGAGGAGGGTGCCTGGAGCACCCCAAAGGGGGGAGATGGTGGAGCTGAGATGCTCAGTAACCAGATGACTTCAGGTGCCAGGCCTGACATGAAAATAAAAGGATTTGCTCTCAGACACAGAGCAGCTGACTGGGTTTTGTTGCTCTGCCCATAGCTCCTGAGGATGATTCTCCTTTTTGCTGCAGAGTTGGGTCCATCACTGCTCTGGGAGGGGGTCCCCACCATCAGGAGATGAGCCCTGCACTCCAGAGGGCACAGCCAAGGTATGAATCTTTATTTCCAGCCTCAGACAGGGGGGTGGGAGAGGATGAGGGGGCTGCAGGTGGGTTTCTCCCCCACCATCAGCTTTCCTGCTGGGACAGCCCGGGCCAGGGGGTGCAGCCACCTCCAAAAACCCAGTGTGGCTTTTGGGGAACCCTCTTGCCCATCCCCTGGCACCTGGCCATGCACTGCTGGAGGGGTTGCTGGGTCCTGGGGGAAAAAAAAATCTCCCTTAAGTCTTTGCAGAGCCACAGATAACGCCCCGTGTGGGGAACAACTGGGATGAAAAATAATTGCACTACTATTTTCCTCCAGCTTTTCTTATCAACGACTTTATCACCTTTGGTTTTATTTTACACCTTATTTAGACTTTACTGTAATCCCAGCTATTCCACCATTGACACCTCCTTAATACCTTGTCTAACACCTCTGACACCTCTGGCTAATGCCCAGGCCCTTCTCTGGCGTGGAGCAGCTCCAGTGAGAAGGGAAAAGAGCTGAAATAGAGAGAGGAAAATTATTTACTGCCCAGGCTCTGTGAAAAATAACCCCTGAGGAGAAAGGGTGGGGGCCAAGCCTTCCCCATGCAGCTGAACTTTGGTGTCTGTCCCCATTTGTCTCCACTGCCCATTTCTTATTATTTAAAGGTGGTGCAGGAAGTGTTGGGGGGTGAGGGGGGAGAAGAAGAAAGGAGAAGATTTATTGTTTGAGGGAAACTGCAGCCTAGAAAGGCTCAGCTTAGGGAGGGGAAGCAAATTCCTTACCTAGACACCCTGAGTCCAGCCCAACTCCATCCCCCTCTGTCCTTCAGCCCCCAGGCCAGCCCATCACTGCCAGCCCTGAGGGGATTTTGGGGGGGATAATTCCCCATTTGGGATGGGGGAAGGTGGCTGCCTGTGTGCAGGGGATCCCCCCCTTTGCAGCGTTTTCTCCTGAAGGATCCCAGGAGTACTCCTCGATGCAGGATGGAGTAGTGCTGGAAAGCCAGGAATTCCCACCAGGAAAACTGCTCCCTCTGGAAGTCTCCAAGCAGGCTGAGTTCTCCTGGCAGCCTGACCTGCAGAAGTCTCCCTGCAGCCCCAGCACTGAGGGAACCCAGGTGATGCTGCTCCCCTCTGCTACATTACCCAGATTTAACTCCCCACTACACAAACTATATCTCTAAAGCAAGGGATATGGCAGCTTTATTATAAGTTTATTACATGCTAATTCAAGCAAATAAATTTGCTCCAGCTGTGGAGCAAAGGAGATTAATAACCTCGAAGATCTCTTTGCTGCTTTGATGAGTTTCTTGAACAGAGTAGAGTATATTTAGGAAGAGCAGCTAGATTAGTCAAAACCCCCCTTTAATTATTAGTGACACTGTGCAAACTGCTTCATACGAGTGGAATGCCAACTACTTAACTCCCTGACCTTATTATTCAAATAAACACATTTTATTACAGGCACACAACTTCCCTGGGTGTTGCAGAGGTTTTAACACCTTCTCCAGGACAGGTATGTGGGGTCTGCAGGTGCAGAACCTTGGGGATAGGGGATTGCAGTGAGTTTTGTACCCGCTCAGCCTTGGGCAGGGGACTGAGGTGAGTTTTGTATTTCCTCAGATTTGGGTAGGGGATTCTGATGAGCTTTGTACCTGCTGAGGAGGGAGGGGAGGGAGCAGTAGATGTGTGGTGTGGGGCTGCAGCACCCACAGACCTGTTGGGGGGCTCGTGGCTGTGCTGGGAATGATGCCTTGAGCCTGAGGGATGGAGGTGGTGGCTCTGCTGAGGGCACACAGAGCATTTCTCTCCATCCCTTCATCTCCTCTGTTACCCCCAGCCCACCTGGGCTCAAATCCCTGGTGCTGGCAGGGGGGATGCTCACAGGGGGGTGTCACAGTGTGGGGAGGATCCCCAGGGTGTGCCTGGGGGGCAGCAGGGACCCATCTGCTCCTCAGAAAGCAGCAAATGGAGAAGCTTCTCCTGCCCCCTCCCTGCTCCCTACAGTTCCCATTCTACGTAGAGCAAGCAGACCCAATGTGTTAAATACAGCCCGGGCTGCAGCCAGGAATCAAATCAATTTTTTTTTTTTTTTATTCCCCCAAGCGTTTGAATTTTCAGCCCTGCTGAAGAATCGTTAGCACAAGAATAGGGCTGGAGGAGCAATCCCTGCGCCCGGCTCTCGACTCCATTATTTTGCCCCTTGATTTTCGGGGCTCTGATTGCTGATGGCACATTCAGCATCCTTCAGCTCCAGGGCTGGAACAGCAGCAGCTCCCCCGGGACTGCACCTGGGGGGGAAACTCGGTTTTATTTCTCTGTCTGCCAAGCAGAGGGGGGGATGCAGGTTCCTGTCCTGGGTGACCTTCCTCTGCCCTCCCCGTGTCCCCGCTCCTGGGATTCTCGGGGTGGATCGATGCTGGAGCAGGGAGGTTGCATTTACACAGTGTCAGACTATCAATATTGACAGCTCGGGTGTGTGTCCTGCCAGCTCCGGGTTATTGATGTCCCTGAGCTCCGCGGGGATGCAGGGGGGGGGGGTTCAGTGCCCAGGCAGGGATGCTGAGCCCCCTCACCCCCCCAGGATGCTCATCACCCATCTGAAGTGGCTTTCAAACAGGGCCGTGTCACCTGGCAGAGGGGGACAGGGATGTGGCTCCAGGGTTTGGAGGGGCTGGAGCCCCCTCAGCCCCATTGAAGCTCTTTTTTTTTTTTTTTTTTTTTTGAGATAAAAGAGAGAAACCCCACCCACCCAACAAAAGGTGATGAAAGATGGGTCAGAAACGCTTTGGATCTGTGGATGAAAGGGGCCGAGGAGGAGCAGCTGCTCTGCTTTGAAGCTGCAAAGTGCTGCAGAAATCCAAAGCAGTTTTTTTTCTTTCACGAGTGGCTCAAACGCACTGCAGGCTTCAGAGAGGCCAGAGGAGGTACTTTTATTCTTCTTACTTCTTATTCTTGCTGATGTTTATGTGCCAGGGGCTCTGTGGGCACCAGAGGTGACATAGTCAGGTGTGAAGGGTGCCTGGGCAGGAGGGGAAAACCCCAAATCATCCCAAAATGATGAGTTAAAAGGAGCCCATCTCACAGCTGGCAGAGCTGGGTGGGAAAAGTAACCAGGAGGGAAAAACCATCTTACTTCAGACTCTTTTGGCAAGCAGAGCCTGGAAAGGGTGTGGAGCTCAGTCACCTCTGGGACAAGGTCCCTCCCTTTGCGCCCCTGTTCTCAGGGAGGGGTCAGTGATGCCCAGAGATGAAGGAAGGTTTGTTCTGCCCAATTTACCACCCCACACAGCTGACTTTTTAAAATCACAGTGTAAGGAGTAGCAGCTACTGGCCCTCTCCTTGATTCTCCCTGGCCAAGGCCACTGTGGGTTGGTGGCAGCCTGGAGCTGGTTTGTCCTTACAGGGGACACAGAGGCATCAAATTTTGGTTGGAAAAGACCTTTCAGCTCATCCAGTCCAACCATTAACCCAGAACTGCCCAATCCACCACGTCCCTCAGCACAACAGCTTTGTAATCCCTCCAGGGATGGGGACTCCACTATCCTGAAAACCTTTTCTGGGGAAGAAATGATTCCTAATATCCAACCTAGACCTCCCCTGGCACAACCTGAGGCTTCCTCTTGTTCTGTCACTTATTCCCTGGGAGAATGGGCCTTTGGGTGCTGGGGTGGGTGACCTGGGTCAGCTGCCACCCTGGGATACAGTGGCTTTGGGGATGGGGTTCTTCTGTTCATAACGCAGAGAAACTTTAATTTCTTTGTTCACTCCACAGAGAAGGAACTGCCGAGTGGTGGAGGTGAGCAGGGAGCCTGAGGCTAATTGCAGCCGCTGCCGGGGAGGGAAATGGCCAGGAAATCAGGCAGCAGGGAAGTCAAATCCCTGTGCCCTTGGCAGCCAGGTAATGAAAGAGAAATCCCAGCACACAGGAGCTGCCACCACCTCAGGACCCGCTGGAAAACTGCACAGCCCTGCACCCTGGAAACGTGGAGACTGCTGCTGCTGGGCACGTCTTTAAAACGATCCTGTGAGTCTATGATGGGGTGCAGATGGTACAAAGGGGCTTGCTTAGATTAGTTTTATATTTATTTTTTTTTTTTTTTTTGGGTGAGGTAGCAGCAGAAGCAGTGTTTCTGTGTTCAGTGCTCGCTGGGTGGCATCCAGCAGTCAGTACCCTGTGGAACAAATGAGCTTTAAACCCCCTCTATTTTATTATTCCTTATTAATAATGAGGAGGGCCTTGTAAATAGCCATGAAAGGAAGTGCTTAAGCTGATAATTAATAACTGCTAGCTGGGGTTCTGCTGCTGAGCTGCCTGCTGGGGGACACAGAGCTCTGCTGCCTGGTGGTGGGTGCCAGGGTCAGTACATCAGGGAAATGTCCCCAGGGAGCCAGCACAGCCTCCCCTGCACCCTGTCCCATGGGTGCCAGCACCTCCCGAGCCCATGGCTCTCACACCCACCAGTACAGCTCACCCAGACAGAGTTATGGGGGGAGAGAAGGCAGTAAAGCACATTTATGGCCCTCGAGTTCTTTATCAGGGCACTAATTTGACAGGCAAGAGAAAGTTTTGCTTATTTTACAACCCTATATATTTTTTTTTTAAATTTTTTTTTTTCTTGGCTGCAGTTTGATGACAGTAGCTGGGGGGCGAACACAAAACCTCATTTCTATTCCAGCTTGGTATTAAAATTGTACATTTTTGACACAGGCCCCTGTGACCGTTCTGGTGCAGCTCGAGCGGGGCCCCGGGCTGCTCACAGACCCCCCCATATAATGCACTCATAATTCACTAATGTTTGCTGACTGACAGGGTTAAGTGCCTGCTATTCCCGGCCTCCCACCACACTAATGTACTCCAGACCTGAGCTCCTTGCCTTCTGGCTTGCAGTCAAATCGTTTCCTGCAGCCGGCGCAGTGGCAGCTCCTTCCCCCCCCCCAAATAAACACCAAACACCACTTCCGAAAGGATTTTCATTTGTTTTGCTAATCTAATTTTTCCCCTCGGTGCTCCACTAATCATCAGCCCTATTAAGGGCTGGATGTGTTGGCTGCTTGGCAGGGAGAAGCCTGTCCTGTGGCCTGACCTTCACCCATCCCTCCCCGGAGGAGCCCCCGGGACCCCGTGAAGGGGCTGGAGCTGGAGGTGATGCCCAGGGGGGGTTGGAGCATCTCCCCCAGCCCAAACCTCACCCTGCCCATGTCCCTGCTGCTGTCCTGCAGGAGGGAATGTGTTTAAGAGGCTGCACACCCCCCCCCAAAAGAAGCATCTCACACCTCCAAATGAAAGGGACTCCAGGGATCTGTTCAAAACAGTTTATTGTATTTTTTTTTTTTCGTCAGACAAACACATTGATTTCTGGACCACAGTAGAGGATGGAAACCTTTCACAAACTTATTTATTTGAAAATACAAATATAAAATTATACTTTCCACATCTGTGATGTGAGAGACCCCCATCCACATAGTATTTTACAACAGGGCTTTAGAAAGCCATACACAGAGACCTGAAAGATGCTTGATATATATAGATACATATATATATGTATATATATAAAAAAAAAGTCACTACCAAAGTTCTCATCAGTTCATACTAAAGTATAAAAGGAAGGGCTAGGCCTGCCACTGTGCCATAGTTTATTTAGGTACATTTATGACCACCTGAAATGCTCAGACTTGCATCCTAGTACTGATGGAGTTCAGACCTCGTACAACAGAGAATGAGGGGGGTTCAGCTACCTACGAGGGGCGACGCGACACAGGAGCCCAGGAGGGGGGGTATGTACAGCAGAGCCCCCCAGGCCCCTGCCCGGGGCTCTCCAGACAACACAGTTGGACTGGTTGGGAACCGAGCATGAGGATTTACTTGCTCAAACTACTTGGTTTTTTTTTTTTTTTCTTTTTTTTTCTTTTTTTCCTTTTTTTTTTTTTTTTTTTTTTTTGGTACTTTTTGATTACAGTATTAAAGTATTGCTTAGCTTACAGAATCTCCTCACATAGTGTTTGCAATGGGTTGGTTGGATTCTGTACGTAGGAAACTCTACAGTGTCTGTGAGCAGACTGGGATCTGCCGGTGTGTCTTCGATGCCTCCTGTCTCTTCACCTTACACTAACTTCACTTTTTTTTTTTTTTTTTTTTTTTTTTTTTTTTTTTTTTTTCCTTTTTTTTCTTTTGAACTATTACTCCACTTAAAAAAAAAAACCAAACCAAACCGCTAAAAATAATAAGTCAGGAAAATTCCACCCAAGAGACATTTCCATAGCATAAAAGACAGCTATGAGTTAGTGTTGGTTTTTTTTTTTGTTTGTTTTTCTTTTTTGTAAACAGTTTCATATGCAATATCATACATAACCATGGCTGGCCTTCAGTAAAAATGTAGTAAACTATATTGCTTTAGTATCGATTATGTTGCATTGAGTGAAGGGCAGAAACAGAACAGGAAGGTAACTGTGGCTGGGTCACTAGCCCTCATTCACACTTGGGATGAAAACAGCATCCTGGGCTTCAGAGCGGGCAAGGACAGAAACCCCAACACCTTTCAGGTCCTCATTTACCAACAATTACCCAATGGTTTAACTAGCCTAGCAAGATGTGTGACGTTCACCAGCAGAACTGCTGTAAAATGGAAAAAAAAAAAAAAAAGAAACTTACAGCAAAGAGAGCCATGCTACCTTAAAGTCCAAGCTACAAATTCAACCTAAAAATGAACGTTTATGAAGTGTAAGAAACAATTAAAAAAAAAAAAGGGACAGATTTGGCTTTGTTTTAATCAAGCCAATCCCAAATGAGTTTTTTTATTTTATTTTATTATTATTTGGAAGCAGGGAGGGGAGCTGAGCTCCCAGGGCTGGGTTTGGCTCCTTCCCATCCCACGGTGGGAACCTGGCTGGTTGGGGTCACTGCGCTTCAATAACTCCAAGGTGGAGCTCAACCTTTGGGCTGAAAAAGTTTACAACCCCCCTCCCCCAAAAATGAACAAAGGAAAAAAAAAAACAAAACCCAAAAGAAAACCCCCAAATCTTTCAAAATGGACTTGTAGATGCTGGGGGGCTAACGTGAACCTCAGTCTAGGCAGCCACATCAAAACACCTCGGGTTCCAGGACATTTGTGCTATGGGCCACTGGGACTTCTCAAAAGGTATATAAACATCTAAAACATATTCACACAGATTAGCAATTTCTTCTGAACATTCTTAAAAAAATATTTTTTTTTTTTTTTTCTCTTAGTAAAATCGTTTTAATATACCGTGCCTCCCTCTGGTAAAAAATAAATTAAAAAAATCCAGTTTTGCATATCTAGCATTAGCATTTAAGGTAGTATGGCACATCCCCTATCCAAAGTCAAGGGTGGGGATCTACAAATGCCTTAGGAGTTTGCCAGCATTTTAACATTGTGAGACCTTTGGTTAGTTGAAACCGCATCAGATCAGCAAAAGGAAAAAAAAACAGAATTCAAAACAAGAGAAAAAAACAAAGAGGAAAGAAGAAGAAAAAAGGAAAAATCTTCCCAAAATGATTAGCTTTTTTTTTTTTTTTGTCTTAAATAAGAGAAAGTTCTATCCTTACTGGTCCTAAATCTGAATAACTACATCTAAATTTTTAATCTTAATTACGATACACCTACCAATATGTACTAGAAGAGGAAGAGAGAAGGAGTGGGGGGAACTCACTACACTAGCATCAGGACAGCACTCTTACAAGATAGCCATTTTGTACACTATTAACATACAACAATGATCAACAAAGAATATTCTATGAGGTGACAGGGAATGGAGAGGAAACCAACTGGTAGTACAGTACATCATCAACATTGACAAAATAGCAATAAAAAATCCCCTGAAGGTACACTGAATTTCAGGGAATTTGGTTTTTTTTTTTTTCATTTTTATTTTTTAAAGAACCGTTTTCTTTATTACTTGATCAAGTCTCAATATTTAAAAAGCGTCCAGCATTTTGCTTAAACCTGGTTGTTCTGAAACAAGAAAAAAAGCTAAAATATTACATAAAAAGCATGATTCTTTTTTTAAAAACAAGAAAAAACAAGGTTTTCTCCTCCCGGTTAGCAGTATGGTGCCTTGTTTTTGTTACAGATGCCTTGCTCTACCTTGGCTATTGAATGTCTACATTAAGTCTATTGTTAGTAAAGTTTACAAAAATAGGAGTGCAGCAGCTCTTGTTAACAAATGTCTCATTCAGTGTCTTGTACTGCCTGTACCTAAAGTACCAAATTTATAAACGTAACAATTTAAAAAAATATTAATAAAACTTGTCAATATTACCTTAAAAAAAGAAGAAATATATCCACACACTACAGTATGTTCTTAATGCCACCTACCACGTTGTACTTCTAGTTTGCTGTTGCAGGCCTATTTACCAATATTAAAAAAATTAAATTAAAAAATATCCTTCATAAGTTTCCTCCCCCAACAGAGGACCATATATATAACAGCCAAATATTAAACATGTGCAAATAGGAAACTGTCAGTTTTTCCCCTACCAGTCACAGTGCAATGATGTTTTATACTTTATTTTTTTTTTCTTAAATTCTGTTTACAACTACAATAAATTAAAATCTTCCGTTGCTTCTAGGGTGAAACTTGTAGCACTGAGGTATTCCCAAAAAAAAAGAAAAAAAAAAAAAAAAAGAAAGGAAAAAGAAAAAGAAACCCAATATAAAGTTGCTTTTCTAATTTGTTAATGCAGAAAGTCATGGATAAAAAAAAAGGAAATGATGGGAGCAGCTCCGGGGAGCCCGGGGCTGCTGAAATGACTGGACAAGTTGATCTAGTTTAAAAGAAAAAAAAACACCAAAAAAAAGGTAAAAGAATAAACTAAAGGTGTGCTTTGAACCGTAAATGTGTTAAACAGGAACATCGAAGCTTCTCTGCTTTTTTTTAATCAGTCGTGGGAAAAAGCAGGTTTTTAACTTCACCAGTCCCACTCTCCTGTTCCTCTGCAAGCCCTGCAGCTCTGGGGGGTGGCAGTGGGAGGGCTGCCCGGTGCCCAGCCCCGGCCCTTGCTCACCAAGCCCAGAACTTGCTTTTTTTTTATTTTTTATTTTCTTCCGTTTTCATAGAGAAACTGCCTTAGGCTGACTCCATCACAAAAATAGGTTTGTATTTCTCTTTCTTAATAGTTTATATGTAAGTTAATGGAATTGTATTTACAGTCTTTTTTATTATTATTATTTTTTTTTATTTCTTTTTTTTTTTTTTTTCTCAGAATTCACAATTTCAAAAAACCTTATATCGCCTCTTTCAACAAAAAAAAGCACTTATAGAAAAAAAGGACGCACAAAAAAGTTTGTAGTCCTTGCCTTATTGCCGAAAATAGAGAAGAATTAGGTTTAACGAAGACGCCACAAAAAAAGGAAAAAAAAAAAAAAAAAAAAGAAGGGCAAGAGAAGAACCTGCTGCTCCCCAGGGCCCCCCACACCCTGCTGCCCACCCCCTGCCCCCCGCACCGCACCCGCGGCGGCCGAGACTCCTGGCACCACCTCAGCATCCTTGAAGCAACAACGGCTACGTGAAACAGAAGGGAGAAAGGAGGGGAGGTGGGAAAGCAAAAAAACAAAACCCCAAAACAACCCCGAGGAAAGAAGCCCCTTAAGATAAACGGTTAGGCTGTGGTTAGGCTCTTGCTAGGTACACAAAGAATTCCAGCTACGTGGCTACGAGGCTATGTCCAGAAGGCTAAGGAAAAAGGAAAAGAGATGGAGGGGATAAAAAAGGAAGGGGGGGAAGGGGAGAAACCCATCGAGAAAATAAAACGAACAAGAAATGGGGTTTATATACATACTTTTAAAAGCTGTTGTTTTTATAGTACAGCAGATTCATGAGATGATGAGAGAGATTTTTTTTTTTTTTTTTTTTTTTTTTTTTTTTTTTAAACAACCCAAGTCCATCGAGTGCCACCTCCAGTTGGCTGTGTTACTGGTGATGATGTAGTGCTCAAAGTCTGATGGGATCACCCAAGTGTGGGACTGCTCAGAAACTTCGCCCCGTCTTGCCTGGACATCCAGAGAGACTCTGTGGGAGGAGAAGGCAGGGACAGGAGCAGTCAGGGCTCCTCCAGGGCCACCAGGACCTTCCACAACACCCCCAAACCTTTGCAAAGGCTTTGCCGTGCCGTGCCGTGCTCCGGGCACCACTCAGGGTGGATCTGAGCAACTGGCCGTGGCATTCCTGGCCCTGGGAAAGGCTATTCCATGTCTTTACTGCTCTTCCTTCCCAGCTCTATCCCGTGGATGGCAGCTGGCCAGACCTGCCTGGATTTAAGCTCCAGGCCAGGCTTAGCTCTGTGCTTGCCCTCTTTAGGAACAGCAAAATGTGACTTGATATATGGGAAGGACAAAACCTGCTCCTCAGGCATTTGTTACACCAGGAATTTACAAGGCTTTGGTGAAATTATTTTTTTTCTAAAGGCAGGGCTGAAGTACTTGAAAGGTGACAACTTCTCCAGGGGCTGCGTGCTGGGGATTTACCTACAATGGAGCCTCAGCTGCTTCTGCTCTGCTCCTGTCTGGCTCTCAGGTGGAAACAGCCCATGGCCATGAAGGGGAGGGATGCACCCTCCAGAAGCTGTCCCCCAAGAAGGGGCTCCTGGGGGAGGTCCTGGTGACACCCCCAGGGCTGTGGGCATCCCCAGCAAGCTCATCCTGTGGCCACATCCTGCCCCAGGGGAGTGGACACCTCGGGATGAGCCACTGCAATAAAACCTTCCAACTCAGTGGTCCTGCAGGAATTAATAATAAGGCTCATTTCCTCCTCTGAAAATCTATTTTAATTAGTAATGAGCACCATTAAAAGCACTTTCTGTTTGTCAGTCATTAATGGTGTGAGTCTTAAGCCTGGGCAGTGAGTCCTGGTTAGGGTTTGGTGTGCTGTGGTCAGGGTGAGATGTTAATTGCTGCTGCCCACAGTGTCAGGGTGAAGGATGAGGCTCTGCTGGGGTCTCCAGCTGGTGCTGAGCCCCACCTCGTTCCTACAGAGGCTGAAGGCCCAGAAATGAGAGGATCCTGACAGATGGATCTGTGCCTGTGCACTGGTACTGCAAATAATAACCGGGATTAAAGCAAGAGTGCTCATGGCACTTTTCTCCTTCCCATAAAAAAATACTACCTGGTGGGGCAAATCAATTGATGGAACAATTTTAGGTAATCTTGGATGTACGTGGGTAGATGCAGAGTAAATAGAATACCCCATCATCCACTACTCTTTAGGTATAAATCTATTTTTATGTAATTTAAAGCCTCCAAATGTTTTCCACAGTTCCCAGCCCGTCGACTAACAGTAATTCCAATTTCATACACCAATTCTGAACGTAAAACAAGTGAGACTGATCAGGCAGAGCTGGGCTCAAGGCAGAGAAATAAAGCCCATCACATCCATTACATTTGTCTGGGTGGAGCAGCACAGCTCTGCCATTTCACGGGGGTAACTTCAGCTGCTCACTGACTGACTGCTCTAATCTGCTCCATTCAGGGCATTAAGAATGTTTGTTTGCAAAGATGAACATGCCAAAGGCCAAAATAATAATAGTAATAATAATAATAATAATAATAAAATAATAATAAAAATTAAACATTTAATTAACTCGAGCTTAGTTCAAAGGGTAGGAAACTGGCAGCGATCCAAGGATGCATTGCTCAGGTAATGTCGTTAATTTAATTTGCTTTAGGTTTAATTTTTTTTTAAGTCTTGATAATTGCTCTATGGTTACTAGTTACAGTGTTATCTTTTCAGCTGTAATATTTGGTAGAGCACTTAATTAAGAATGATGGCTTCTCTGCAATAAAGCAGTGGGGCTGCTCTATTTTTAGAAGCAGAGCCTTGGTAGCGGGGCTGTAATCCCACCAGGATGTCCTCAGCTGGCACACCCTTGCCTCTCCACGGGCTTCTGGCCTCTCTGCTTTTTCTGCAAGGTTTCTGGCTCTCCAAATTGCAGCACAAAGAGTCATGAATATAAAAACCTGAATTTTGGGGGGGGCTTTAGCTCCTGATCCGACTTCCAGTTTCCAACCCAGGAGACCGATTTGAATAACGTAAATCACAGAAAGGAATGATTAAATGCCAAGGAAAGAGGAAAAGAAGATTAAAAATCGTTCACTTAAAGTAACTAGAGGGGAGATGGTAGTTTAGCATGAAGTACAAATGGTATATACTGCAATACCTCCAAGTGAGATGGCAACCAACCATGTGTAACGTTTCAATGGTATCCATTTGTAAAAGCCGTTGCAATCAAAGGTCCCTAAAATTGTACAATTGTTAAGTTCATCAGTGCTCTATACATGGGAACAGATGATTATTAATTTTGGCAAGAAATTATCAAAGGACTTGAAAGACTGTGTTGCCAGCATGAACAGGTATTTCTGAGAGCTGCTCTGGTCACCAGTGGCTCGGTGTGCTCAACCCTGCCGTTACCTTTCCGAAACCATCATCTTCTCATTCCCCTGGCTGCACAAAATAAGCTTTGGCTTTTCCCTTTTCAACCAGGGTTAGTAACTGCAGAGGGTTAAAGAAACAGATATGGCAAAAAAGCTACGGGGTTCTTTGCAGTTACTGGGGGAAATGCAGAAGCTGCCAATCTGCAAGTCAGATACACCACCATCCTTTGGTGCAGCCGAATCCAGGCACCCAGGTCCTACCTCACATCCCACTACTTGACAGATGGGGGTGTTGCTGAGGCCAAAGTGCCCAAGTTTTCAAGAACAAACAAGTCTTTTTCTTTAAGTGAAAAATGGAAAGAAGAGGTGTTGCAAGAGGTGAGAGGTGGCAGTTTAAACTGATACAGCTCTTAGCAGAGCAATAATATTCCAGACTTGGTACCAGAATTGATCCGAGGGGACTGTCATGGCCCTGCCACGACCACAGGAGGGGGGGGACCAGGACAGGAGGCAGCTGGGTTTTTGTCTTTTTCTGCAATAAAGCCACCACAATTTGGGGAACTTTGAATGCACTATGCCCTCACTCCCCCATTCATCTGATTGGGTCAGGGGGTGAGGCTCTGTGCAGGATGTGGGATGGGGGGAGCTCTCTGGATTTTGTCATCTTTAGCATACAGAAAACCCCAAATCTCATCCCTTTACTACAAAAAAAAAAAAAAGGGAACCAACCTCAGTCACAGTTTTGGTATGGGGGAGACTGACAGCCACCAAAGAGGGCCAACCACATTCATGCTAACACACACAGGTCAACCAGCACGGGCTGAAATCCAGCATGCAGCTTTGTTAAGCAAATCTCTGGTGCCCATCATTAGTCAGACTGCAGACCCACGCGGCACGAAGGAATCATTGCCAGGACTTGATGGCAGAACGAAGTGACTTGCTTGTGGCCTGCACATAAATACCACTGGAGATGCTGGAAATGGTTGGAAGTGACCCAGGGTCAGCAAATACGGGTGTCCATCCCTGGGTGGGTGCAGGGCTGGATGGTGGGGAGGGGGACAGCCCTGTGTCAGCAGTGGGGTGGCTGTCCCCTCGTTGGGGTGGCTCTGGGCATCCCTGGGGTCCCACTGGCTGAACTCATGAGCTGTTGCTGGCTTGTTCAGGCAGGAGCTGGGACTGGTGTGGTGTCTGCAAATGGGTGCATCAGCTGGGATGGGTGGCAGGGCCCAGGTAGATAAGGAGAAAATTTAAAACTCATCTTTATTAAATATTTCCTTTTGAAATATCCCCTGGCTGCTCAGGGAATTTGTGGCTGCAGTGTTCAAGGCCAGGTTGGATGAGCTTGGGATGAGCAGCCTGGTCTATTGGGAGGTGTCCCTGCCCACCATTAGTTGGAACCACACAACCTTTAGGGTCCTTCCAACCCAGACCAGTCTGGGATTCTCTGCCCTTCAGACTGCTGAAGGCACCAGAGGAGGGGCAGCTCCAGCAGGCTATGGCAGCAAGGCACTCCGCTCACCATCAAGTCACAGCAAACATTAAAACCAAAAAAACCCACCCCCAAACCAACCCCTCAGATCCCCCCCTCACCATCCCCCCCCGTGCCGCGGTACTTACGGCGATGCCGTGGCCGAAGCCGGAGCCGGGCTGTGGGCTGGCAGCACTTATGTAGTTCCCCACGCCGGAGTCCTGGCTGGCCGTGCCGTAGAGATCCGCGACGGGCCCCGGGCTGTTGGCCCCGGGGAAGCCTCCGGGTCGGGCGGGGTTGGAGCCTGCCGGGGAAGCGGGTGCGCCAAAATTCGGTTGAGCAGTGTAGCTATTCAAGACTGGTGTGCAGAGAATAAAGCTGGGTATGAGGCCAGACGCCGGGCATGCACCGTTATTACAAAGCCAAACACCAGGATAAACAGCCTAGGCCCAACTTCTAACACTTAACCAAGGCCATGCGATAGGAGAGCGAGTACTGGAGAAGAGTCAGCCCGTACTACTACGAAGCTTAGAGCTCCAAAAATATATATATGGATATATATAAAAAAATAAAAAAATAAAAAAAAAAAGAACAATCATTCAACACACTACTGCAACCAGAGACTGGAGGTGCTCATTTTCACCAAATTATCACAAAATATAATAGATATTTTTCAACATCTGACTTGATGCTCATGCAGTAGTAACAAGTTCTCTAGGTCTGGGCACGCCGAGACAGCATTCACATCCCATGCAAACTACAAAGGAACTAGTTTGAGACTACACATTGTGGTAATATTGATATTAAAATGTTGACAGCAAATAACTTCAATTGTGTCTAGGAAAATCGTTTTTGGATCCATTCGATACTTTGGAAAAAAAACCCGCCCTTTTCAATCAGTAAGCTGGAGAAATAGCTCAATAGTTAATTTTTTTTTTCTTTAAATGGTATGGAATGGAACAGTTTGGAAATTTTTGTTTTTTATATGACCAAGGACAGTGTTGTTTTATTTAATAGTTTTTTTCCTTTTGATTTGGAGAGCGAAGACCTACCTTCGTCTCCAAAACCATGCTTGGGACATCAACCAAAATTAAACAAATAAATAAAGATCAAAAGCAAAAAAAGAATTCCAGAGGGTGTATGACAACTCACCTCCTAATGTGGAAGTAAAAGAAAATTATTTTTTTTCCTCCCTTTTTTTTTATTTTTGAGACAGAAAAACAATGTAAATAAGAATGACACTAAAGAATAAGTTTCGATATTAAAGCATGTTAGATGATCAGGCTTCTGGCATTTCTCACGGTTGCTCTTGGATGTAAAACTTATGAGTAAGAAGTTTCAATGCAAAAGAAAAGTCAGTGGCCTGGGAGGAGCGGGATGGAGATGGCTTGCGGGAAGCTGGAGCTACACCTGGGTGCTACCTGCAGGGTCCTTGGGGAGCACCCAGAGACCTGCCCACCCCACCCTGATGCCCACCTAGTGTCCCACTGCCTCCCTGCCACCAGCAGGAACCGGGACACTCCCTGCCAGGGGCCGAGGACAGGCTGGGAGCCTCCTGAGCAGAGATGTGCCCGGGGACGGGACAGGTCCCTGGGGGTGACAAATGTGACCACCATCCCCGGCAGCCCCAGCACTGCCAGGCACCCCCCTGGCACGTCCCGTGACCTCCAGCCTGTGCCAAGACTGCTCCAGCCTTTTCCTCAGGCTGCAACCCCCCAGTGTATCTTCATTAAGCACTAAAAAAGGTTCATGGAGTTTGAGAGCCGGGGAAGGACACTGCCCTGGCAGCCCCGGCGGTGGGCTCAGCTCAGGCTTGTGCTGGGTCACCACCTCTCCTGCCCTGGCCCCTTTGCCCTGCACCCCTCCCCAGGGGTCCCCAACGATAAAATGAATGAATTAACTACTCAGAAAAAGTCAACCTGGCAGCTGTCAGCTCTGCAAGGACAGGAAGGCAAAAATTTTTACAAAAGAAATGATTTAATGCAGCTCTGAACTGGTAGCAGGGGAGAGTAAGTAGGACATCTAAGCTTGCCTGTTAAAAGGAATAAGGCAGGAGAGAGTAAACAGATTTTGGAATTCACTGGCAAACAAAGTGCCTTTTTATTATTAAAGATTAAATGTCAAGATAACATTTGGCCTTCTCACTCGTGAAGAAAAATATCCAGCTGAGATGTTCAAAAGCCCTTTATTACTCTAAGCTAGCACTTTTTTTCCCTTTTCCTCCTTCTGGTTCAATAAAATGGATATGGGCTTTACTGGCAAGCTGCTGGCCCGGGCAGAGGCAGCGAGACAGAGGGAGGTGACAAGGCGAGGGGACATCCTGGTAGCACAACCCTCCTGCAGACCCCACGGCACCACCGCTGCCCCGGGGACCGGCCGGGATGCTCCGGCACTGCTCCACAGCTCAACAGCCTCTGGAAAACTGCCCAGAAAGGGCTGGAGGCTTTTCCAGAGCTGACACTTTGCTCCTGACCCAACAAATGAAACAGAAAAGCTCTCGTCAGTCCCAGGAGGCCCCGCTCTCCTCAGAAAGCTGTGTTTTAATGACTCGCTCAGCCGTGGCGAGCTGCTAAATATTTGTGTTCTTGCAACAGCTGCAGGAAAGCTCACCTGGAGCCAGAGGCACTCACTTGTACCATCCCTCTGAAACAACAGCAAAGGGACCTTGAACGACTTTCCCAACATGCAAAACGTGATGGAAAACAAAGCTGGTTTGCACAAACCCTAAATATTCTGAGACTACAACAGAGAAGAAAACCCTCTTTCCAAATCCTCCAGGTACTGTTTCAGTCCCCAGATAAGTTTTGAGGTTACAGGAGCTCCTTCCTACATCTATGGAGATCAAAAGACAGCAGCCAAGAGTGACAGGAACAAGGAATTTCATGTCCTGTTGGCTTCACTTTGGATTTGCTGTGTTTTTTTCTGACAGAAGAGTCTCCGAGCCTGTGAATTTTGATCAGTCAGGGAACCTTTTTGCCTGCTGGCTGGAGGGACAAGCTCTGGGGAGCTGCAGGCTCAGCCAGTGCTGAAGTGGTGGCCTGGGGAGCCCTGGAAAGGGAGAGCTGGAGCCCAAGAGGCCCCAGGCTGCCACGGAGGCTCGGTGCTTGGCCAGGAGCTGGGAGAGAGCTGGCTGGAGCTCACTTACCAAGTGCCTTTTCCTGCTAAGTGCCATGTTAACACAGCCCCTGCTCACACAGTAATCCCTGTTCAACAGGAAAGGTCATCACTGGAAGATAAACTCTCTTCCAACAAACTCCTGAGAAGTTTCTGAGTGGGGATTCATTATGACATTTGCCTTAGAGGGTGGTGAATTGCACTAACGAGAGGGGAGGAGAGGACAGCTGGGCAAAGCCCAACAACTCAGACGCTGAAATCCCACTCCCAAATACACAGAATTCATCCATGAACAATGAAGGGAAAGAGGGTGGGAAAGAGGGTGGGTATTAATGTTTCAAAGGTAAAAAAAAGACCCCACAGAGACACTCTTCCCTGCTCTGCTCTCCTTCTGCCCTCCTCGACTGCTGCAGCAGCAGCTCCTTCTCATTTGAAATTCACTTTTTAATCTCAGGCCAAGTATTTCCTACACCCAGTGCTGGTCCATCTCGGGCCCCTCTTTCCTCCAAGATTCTCCTTCCTCCCGCTGTGTCCCACCAGCCCCAGGGTGGCTTCCTGAACAAACAGGCTTCTCGACAACTTGTTGATCCAGTGCTCTCATTTCTGGATGACTCTCTCATCTACCATAAACAGCCACGCACAATTTGGCAGGCATTTCTACCATCAATGTTTATGATAATAACTACACGTGCTTGAAAGCAGCAGGAAATTTTCAATATAACTATCATTAAGACAAAATGCTTTAAATCAAAGCCATTACCCACTACCAAGATTCAAAGCTCACAAGATTAGGTTGTTTTTCTCTCTTTATGAAAAATTCATATAACATGCTCCAAACATCATCTTCCAGCTCGAAGGAGTAAATGATATAATAGCACTGAGCACTGCTGACAAGGCTGGGGAGGAGCAGGGGGCACTGGGCTGGGAGGTTCAGCAGCCAGGGCTTGAGGTGATGGAGAGGGGCATTCCAGTTCCACCAGCAGCTGCACACAAATGGTATTTGCTGCTGCCCAACCCCCTGCCCAGCCTGGGTTCAGCAAAGCTGGGTCCTGAGCAGCCCAGCTGGGGCACCACAGTCTGAAGGCATTTAATGTGAGCTACCTCGGATTGCCTGCTGGATTTTCAAGCAAGATTTTCACGGAAGGGTTCTCACCTTCTCCCCAAGCACTCATCCCTGCTGTCCTGCCTCTGCACCGACCCGAGCACAAGTGCTGCAGAGGGCATGACAGTAAAACCACAGCAACCAGAGCAGGGAAGGTCTGGCCCTTCCTTGGGGATCCCACGTGTCCCGAAGCACGAGCGCCAGCAGCCACGTTGTAGCTGGATGAGTAACAGGGCAGCAGGCTCAGTGTGATGCTGATACTTTAAATAACCAGCCCTGGTATGGACTGGGGGAAAGCGTCAGCACTGCACGCAAATCTGACATCATTAGTGCTTAGAGCCTTATAAATATCATTAGCCACCACTGCACCCTGGCACAGATCGCTTGGCCAAGCTAATTCTCTGTGCCCTCACAGCTGAAGCTAATGGGAGCTTGTACCTTGCTTTTCAGAGATGCTGACAGCCCAGATGTGATTATCCTGTGGCTGGATGTACAAATTAATGCCAGACTGAAATCAGATGTTGATGCTCCTTGTTCTCGGGTGCCTATTCAGGCTGCAAGAGCACACAGGCACAGCACTGAGAATTAAATGCTCACACTCAGTCTTTTTTTTTTTTTTTTTTTCCTCTCTACCAGTGACTGCATCCAACTCCAGGTAGAGGCACAAACGTTTTTGTTTGTGGTCAGGCTGAACTATCCATCACTCCCTCACATCTGCACTTCTACACACAGAGCTGTTCCCTGCCTGAGACAGCACGTGGCACACCTCAAACTCAGATCAATGCTCAAACTCAAAAATGTCTCTGAAATAATGAGCTGGAAACACACAGATATTCTGGAGAGCAACGACACACAAACAGCTCCCAACTAGCTGAAAGAGAAAGTGGGAGACAAACCATAAAACCAAGTAACCCCAGCACTGCAATTAGAGGTGTCAGTCCCTACATCTCTCACAGGGACCTCCACGGCACAGCATTTGGCTCCAGCTCTTCCCAAGCAGACTTGAAAAGCAAACACCTCTCTGTGGGAAGCCTGGGGCAGGCAGAGCTCCTCGGCAAGTATGAAGAGCTGTGGATATTGTGCTTGTGACAGCCGGTTCAGCCCTGACTCTGGAAACTCAAACTGTGAGCTGTGAGCCCTGCCTGCTGCCTGCCGTGGCTCCGGGAGGGAAGCAGCCAGGCAGCCCCAGCTGTCCTTCCCCTGCAGCTACACTGGCCCTGCAAGGTAAAAAACGGAATAAAACTGTTGGGCTCATCAGTAAAATAAGTGATGATGAGGCCAAGAGACACTGAGAGCAGCTACCTGCTGTAACAAGGTACTATTTGTACATTATTTTCTATCTGCAGTCACACTTTAAAAGGTTGTTCTGCCTCTGCAGCCCCTTTGGAAACAGCTTCACACATCAAAATAACGACAGAAAGCGGCGGGTGGTGAGCAGGTTCCCGGCTCAGCAATTACAGCTGGAAGTGAGCAGAGGACAGGGAGAGAGCAGTGCTCAACATTCCCAGCCCCACTCCTACACCTCGCCCAGCCCGGGCTGCTGGGGACCCAGGGGACACTTGGGGGTGACAACAGCAACCAGGAGCAAATGTCCTTCCCTCCACCTGGATGTCTGCCCTGGCTCCAGCACAGATGCCAAGCTGGGCATGAACACAAAAAGCCAGTGCTAAGCTGTCTTAGGTGAGCAGAGAGCAAGAGCTGGCTGGTTTCCACAAGCTACAGATTCAGGTGGTGCAGGTGCTTTTAAAAAAACAACAACCCAACCCACCACTGTCCCTCCCGTGCACACTGCAGGCAGGTGAGCAGCACCTGCTCCTGCTCCTGCTCCATCCTGGGGTGACACAGCCAAAGCAGCAGCCACTGCTGGAAGCTGTTGTCATGCACCAATTTGCAGAAGAAAAGACAGAAAATTCATCGTATTTTAAGCTTATTTTTTCTAAGTCCTGCAGTTGTGTAGCAGGACAAATAAAGGCACTTTCCAGCTCGGCTGTAATTTTTTGCAAGCAATCAATATTTATTGGCTAATCACATCTTCCATACCCTGAGCTGCCGGTGTCACTCCCGTGCTGGGCTGAGTGCTACATGGAGGCCACACAAAGCTGTGCTTGTGGAAGCTGCAATCAGGGAGCCAGCTCTTGTCACTGCCTTACAAAAGGATTTCCTCTCGAGCAGCTCATCTTTAATCATTATAAAAGCACAGAAGTTTAATCCATTTTTGATGTAAGCGCTAATAGCTTTGTGTCCTTGAAGTTCAAAGTGGTCTTCGTGCATGTCGCTAATTAGCCAAGCAAGCAGCCATTCAGCTCCCTCTCATGTTTCTAATTAGATCCTTAACAACAAACAAATGTCGACCTTACAAAGGCTGTGCTACGTTCCCCTCCATTAGTTAAACAGTTTGGGAGGGATGCGATTCCTGGCTGTCTGCAACCTCTCCCTCGGCACCACACCCGAGGGTCCTGGCCAAGGGGCACTCAAGTGCCTCTGCTCCCCTCAGAGAGGTTCCACCTCACTGATATTTTCCAGGGATGCCAAGCACCCCAGGGCTAGGGGGAGGTGGCATCCTGGCCCACCCGTGCTCTGCTGTCCTCAACGAAGGACGGGAATGCTCAACTGGTTGCTACAAGATGAGCAAACAAATCATAGAGGTAACTAAACAGCATCCCGTTAGTCACCTTCTTAACAGGTTTCTCTGGCAATTTCACTGGTTTCACAGTTCATTTAAAATCTGGTGTGCTTTCCTGTTTACACACTGCACACCAAACGCTTGGGACTGTGTTAGTTCACTCTTTTTTGGCACTTGCTGCTCTGGAGCCATCTCAGCAGCCCCAAGCTTGCACTTCCATGTGCTTGGGTTTTGGGGCAAGGTCTCTGCTCGAGCCCTGGCTCTGTAGTGGAACAACCCCTGCCCTGGAGCATCCCAGCCCTGTGCCCTCCCTCGGGCACTGCCAGGGGGAAAAACAGAATGATTTCTGCATGGAGGAGGTGCTGCCATGGGGCTGGGACCTGACCCCGGTGCCGTACCTGCTGTCTGTGGCTGTGTGTTCAGCCTTAGCACTTACTGACAACCACCCAGCTGGCAAAGAGGGCTCAAGCTGGTGATGCTGTGCTAATGCACAGCCCTAGCCAATAATTCTTCTATCTGAAATGAAGGCAGAGCCAGGCCAGGGGATGCCGGTAACTTCACCTCGCGCTGGGTAACACCAAAGCTGCTGCTACTTTAACCACGGGCAACCACATCTGCATTAATTGTTTACCACAGCCCGGACAGGTCTTTTATTAATATTAATGAGTATCAGGGAACAAAAGGCCCCTTTATTTTTAGCCTACTCTAATTGCGTAGTAATTACTCATCTACAAAACAAATGAGCCGAACTCCATTGCCATAGCAACAGAAACTCCGGCCTCCCACTGTACCACATTAACTGGCTATCACTCCTGGTAATTTTAAATTGAAGCCTTTTGTACAGTAACAGACAATACAGGAGGAAAATTAAAACAAAACCCTGTCTTTGTTTCTCTGCATATTTTAAGTTGCCATAGCAGGAGGGTGCTGCCCAGGGACAGCTGCCCACTGCTGATGGACCCTGGTGGCTGGGAAGATGCTTGGGAGCACAGGGGGTTATCCATGTAACAAAGGAGAAATCCAGCACACAAATCCCTGGAGCTTTCTGCCCAAGGGGCACCAGCTCCCGCATCAGCAGCTAATCCCTAGGCCCAAGGATCTGGGCACAAATCAGGACACCATGAGTCCTCACAGCACAAAGCTTTCATCTCAGGTCTCTTCACTGTCAGGAAGAGTGGGTCTTAAAAAGACCCAGATGTGTGAATTGAGTATTCGTATATAACTCAAGTTTATATACCTGCAAACCCATTCTGCATTCTCTGGCAACTATTAATCCATCATGCTCCTCAAGCTAATCCAGAGCCAGATGCATGCTAACATCTGCTGCAAGGAAAAACTCCACTGCTGCTTCTCCAGTTTTCTATTTCAGAAAGGAGAGAGAGAGAAAAAAAAGGACTGTAATTATGTATTTACTTCTAATGAATTTGGGGAGAGAATCAGCATGAAAATACCCACAATGGCATGGCAGTAAAACGTGTGCTGTGTCCCACTTAGTTCCACTGATGGGGAACAGCCTGCGATGGCTGCCAGACAGGTGAGGTGTCCCTCAGCTCAGCCAGGACTTCATCCATGTAGTGGTTAAAATGCACGAGATGTGCTCATGTGCTCAAGCATCTCATTGCAGGGGAGAGCTCAGGCTGAAGGCCCTGCTCCAAACCTCACAATGACTCCTCTGCACCTCGAGTGGAACAAAGTCAAACATTGCAATGGCCCAGAGCTCCGTCCCTCTGCTTCAGCAGGGAGAAAAGAAACCAAATGCTGCTGGCTGCAGAGCTGTGTGGGGCTGGAGAGTGGCTGGTGAGGACAGCATGGTCCTGGCATGGGCAATCAGCCTGCTGTCACTGCTTGCCCTGTGTCAGGAGCAGCAGCTGGGACGGGCTGTGCTGGGGAGTCTCTTCCCATTGGAAATAATCCTCCTGATTAAAAAGACTATTAAAAGTTAGCAGCTAAATTCGTTAAAGATTAACTTACCCTGTACTTAAGCCTGCACTTCAGAGGTGGTCACTAATTGCACTGGAGATGATTTATCAAGTGCACAAGATTTTCTATTACGAAGTTATTGATTAAAGCTGATGTATTTTAACCACAATAGACTTCAGGCAGGAGCCCAGTAAAACGACCGCTGCTGTGGTCAAGGCCTAACAGCAGCAGCACCAAATTGGTTTAGATCTCCTGAATTTTCTACCACAGGAAGCTCAGTCCCTCTTGGATCAAAAAAATCAAAAGTGGCATCCCACAGTAGAATAAGATAAATGTTTTTTGCGTGTAGCCTGCAGTCTGGAAAGGACCTGTGCGATTCCCACCCTGGGCCAGCACAGCACCTCTGAACCAAAACAGAAATTATTCCCCTTTCATTATTACTTAGGGGTTTTTTGGGTAGTAGGCAGAAAAGCTCACAGGAGTCAGAGAATATTGCCTGCACCAAGGCCAAAACTACCCCACAACCTCAGCGTGGCCTCCTCAGGAGGCACACGGCAGCTCCACTCAGGCAGGTGCTGCTCTGACTTCTGAACACACAACATTTGTCTGTGCGTCCACCCCTCCCCAAAGCCCCCACAGTGGGGGTCCCTCTGCCTCCCCCTCCCTGCCGGGCTGCCCGCAGCGCTCTCCAGGCAGGCTGCCTCTGCTAGGAAGATAAGCAACAGATAAAATCTGATGCAGCCATTAATTTCCCCACGCATCAGCCGCCAGGCTCTGTCACATAATTACCGGCGGTTCCAGCAGAGTGAGAAATTTCAGCCCGCTTGCTGCTCCCAAGTGGTCCACTTGTTAGGTTCTGGCTTTTGAGATTACACAGCTCAGATTAAACTTTATGTACTTTTATATAGTAGAATAAAAGAAGGAGAGCAGTTCCATCAGAGCCGCTGTGCCACAAGGGAGTCCTCTCAACCGGCCGCATAAATCCCAAATTGGTTGATGGCTGCGGCTTTGAAAGGCTCCTCCTCACCCCACCTCTGCCAGCCGGGGGCAGCTCCTCTCCCCCCAGACACACACACCAACCCTCATCCCACTTTTTATGGCCGCAATTTGCTAACACTATGGGTGCCTAATGACAAGATTAAATTTTTTAAAGCACCTTCTTTAAGTGTAAGACAAGGCTTCCTAAACCCCATGCAATTTGTCGCTCCGCTGACTTTTAGATACACTCCTCACTTCATCGTGTGCCTGGCACATTAAGCAGTGGGTCCCCCCCGTCTCCCTGGCAGATTGAGATCTAAGGGGGAAGTCATTCTTCCCCTCGATGCACAGAAGTGTTTCAGCTCCCTGGTAGCAATAAGGACAGTAAGAGGGGTGGCTCAGATTGCCTTGCATGGCACCAGCCCCATCCAGGAGGTTGTTTGGTTGATTTACTTTACGTTCCATTAGAGGTAAGGAGCAGATACGAATCCTTAATTTCATTTTGAAAGCCCATTCTGGATATTTTATGTCCTTTGCAAGCACTTGCTGTAAGAAATGCACTGAGGAGTGCCATGACTATCCCCTGTGGAGCAGGGAGATGCTCCTGCTCAGCACATCTGGTTTGTGGGGAGGGCTGGGGGCACAGGCAGGAGGGAAGCTGTGACCATGCCATACAGCACTGTTTCTACTCCCAGCAGGATGTTTTCTGACAAGCAACAAACTAAACAAATAAACCACAGCCAAATTCAGGCTCTCAATTGCCATCTGTAAAATTTACTGACTGCAGCTTCACCTGGGAAAGAACTGTAAAACCTGGGCACAAGAAGCACAGACACTTGCTGGCTTGATGGCAAATACGATGAACTTGACTCAAAACTCCTCATCCTGGTATTAAGCTGGGTGATATGGCAATGAGTACGACCCACCACTAGCTCAGTGTCTGCTGCATAACTAGATTTATGGGTTTTGACCTTAAAACAATTGCTCCATGTCTCAGGACAGTCTGTGGGAAGCTGCTTCACACCCAGTATTAGTTAGATCCCCAAATGGAGTGATTTGCGTTTGGCACATCTGATCTACAGCTGCCAACAAATGATTCTATGGGCTAACATGGACGAGTAACAGGCTGATGAAGAAACCATGATTGTAGAATGATTTCAAAAATATCTCAAGTTCTTTTTAATTCAAAATAAAAACAGGAGAATATAATTATAGTCAGCGTTTTAGTTCCCAGGGGGTTTAATTTGATAAAAAAATGGCAAATTTACTCTGGAGATAACAGCATGTGCGGGTTCTTGTACAGAGGGTGTAGGTGGCCTACAGCCAGCTTCAATTTAAACTTCCAGATCCTGGGATTTAACAAATGCAGTACTATGGATCCAAGCCGTTAGCAGCTCTCTGCTGTATCGACAGCCCTACGCCTTCAATCAGACCACGGCTATGCTTTTACCTGCCACGCTACTTCACGTTGATGGTACCTATAATATCAACTCAACAATGCATGTTCTACAACTACATCTACTGCTACCAGTACGACTACTACAGTGCATGCATTTAGTTCAGTCCCACAGATACATACACTCTAAGAACAGGCAAGGGGAGATGTGAAATGTTTTACGGGACGACAGGTGTTTTGTTTTTTAAGTAAGGGAAATTAATAAAAAACATCAAAAGAAAGAAAGTGTACAAAAAAATAGAGACATTTCTCAAGAGTTGATATGAGTCGTTTCTTGAACCGTTTCGTCCGAACAAGCAAAAAACATGCAACCAGCTGCTACTAACAAGAAGCTGGACACTGAGAGAGGATTAATAGGTGTGGACAAACCTTCCCGCTGAGAGCGCTCAGAAGAGTGTTTGAGAGGAGGTGTGCACGTCCGAGTGTAAGAGAGGCCGGAAAGTATGCCTCAGAGACACCCTCTCTCACAGCAGCCCCAACCAAGCAAGAGAGAAAACAACAAAAACATAACTGCTCACACTCACCATCAAGGTCAGTAGCTCACGTTACGAGATTTGTTATAGCTGGCAAGTATAAAGTACAGTAAGGGGTTGTTGGGGCGCAGGGCTCAAAGGCAGCGCTGGCAAGCCGAGACTGGCGCCCAAAATCCAGATGTGCCAGGGGTTGGGATGGGGGGTGGAGCAGCTCCTGGCACCGTGGCACACGCTGCTGTCCCACCACTGCTGTCCCACCACGCTGGGCAAAGCGTGCCCGTGGCAGCCGGTCCTGCTGACCGGGGGGACTTCTGCCGGTGCTGAGCAGCAGGAACTGGGCTGGATGGCCTCATGGGTTTTGTCTCCAGTCCTCAGGGAGGAATAGTTGGTGGCAACGGGGTTGGGAAGTGGAAAAATCTCAGACTTGTCAATGAACCAAAGAGGAAGGAACGAAACCCCTCTCCTGCCAAACTTTCCTTGCCTCGTTCTCCTGTCAAATGAATCCCTCCCATGTCAAATGCAAGATAAAAATGTCCCCCCATGACTGTGCTTTAAAAAAATCACTTACACGACAAAAATGTTTTGCACGTAAAATATGTCAGGTGAATTCAAAAGAAACGTGACACTGATAGTGAAGTTGTCTAGGAGGAGTTTGTGGCATTGAGATGTTTAACTTTGCCTGTTTTCTGTAGATCAGGTCCCAATTCATTAAAAAAAAATACAAGCGTGGATGAGGTTGTGTGAAGGACTCAGCAGCATAGTCCCACCTGGCAGGGACGGGGGTGGCCAAACCCCCACGTCTGCTGGAGGGACCTGAGTGGGCACCTCCCCACTGGGATGCCCACTGGGCACGTGGGTCGTGAAGAGAAGCATCGCTGCGTTCACCTGCCTGCACGTGAGCAGCTGTGCTGGATGTGAATTTATGAGTGGCACTGAGGACAGGCAGGGAGAAATGTCCCTTCCTGCTGTGACAGAGATGAGAACTTGTTTATCTAGCACAGCAAACTGCATCCTCCTACGTTGCAGCAGGAAAAGAAGGGGCGAGGGCAGGGCAAACCGGGGCCGGGCGGGCTCCTTTCCCCGGCTGTTAAGCAAACGTGGAGGTTTCCTAAGAGAGGATCAGCACCCTGGGGAGAAACCAAGCTGGTGGGTGCCCACACATGGCAGCCCAGGGGGCTGGAGTGGAAGGGCTTCGGCTTCCTTGGAAGGCCAAGATGGTTACCCAAAGGCAGATGCTTCTCCATGGGTGCTCAGCCCCACCAGTGGGCACCAGCACCTGGGCCCAGCTCTGGTGCTGCAGAGCCACCCCGATGGAGGTGGGGAAGAACTGTCAGGACGGGGCTGGAGAACAGAGGAGGTCAATTTGGAGTGATCTGGTGGGGCTGCAGAGGGGCAGCAGCAGTGGGGACATCCCTGGCACTCCCCAGCCAGTGGTGGGATGTGCTGGTCAGGCTTTTCCCAGCTCTGTGCCATTCACTGCCAAGGAAAGGGCCATTCAGGGCTTGGTGCTTTTGCCCAGAGCACATGTGAAGAAGGGCTGTGCAAATTTGCAAAGGAAAAAGAAAAACCCAACCAAAAAGGAGAGGAAAAACCCCCAAAACTAACCCCCAACCATTTTTCTTGTAATGAATCGGGCCCATACACTGCAGTGCAAGATGGATCAGACTCTCCTGCTCCTGAATACAATTCACTACCATTGCTGGATGGAAGTGGCAAACTCAGGATGTCCCTTCAGAAACCCATCTTCAGATGGAAATGGCTTTCTACCTAAAACACCACTGTTCCCAGAGCACGTTTTGCTGCAAATGTGAGCAGCCATCAGGCTGGGCCAGTGACAAACCCGTCTTCCTCCTTGAGATCTCAGGGCTGGGGACAGGGGTGGGGGACGGGGGTGTCTCTTTTGATTCAGTTTTTGGGGTTTTGCCAGTTTTGTGCACACAGGCAATTTTGAGGCTTGAAAGGCATTTCTAAACACCATACTGCTCTTTAAACTTGCCAGAAAGGGTGCTGTTAATTTAGGGTTAGATTTAGTTTCGTATTGCAACTTCAAATAAAAACCAAACCAAACCAAAAAAAAACCAAAACAGAAAACCCAACAGAAGAAACAAACCAAAAAACACTCAAATTAAAGACAAATGATTTTCAGGCACAGAATTGATCAATGCTCAGTTCAGTTGTAATGGGCACCAAAAGCACTCTGATTAAAAAAAATAATAATAATCAGGGAAGCAACATTAATCCAGCCAAACCCTCTGTGCCTTGCTAAGGGGCAACTCACCAGGTCTGTTTGCACGTAAAACAAAACCTGAAGGGCAAAACATGAGGAAGAGGCAGAAACAATGAAGCTGTTTACCCGAAATCATATGCAAAATAAATCTATTTGTTTTGTTTCTCTAATTTTTTTTTTCTCCCCCTCCACGAAGGGGCAGTAGGAGAAGCCAGGAGATGGGGAATCCCCACAACCAGTCTGGCAAGTCACCCCTTAGGAGCTCTCTACATGCCACAAGATGAAACTGGTACAGATAATCCTTTGTAGCCTGCAAGCAGTGCCAGTTTGCATGGAACGGAGTTCTCCTGGTGTCTTTCTTTGGCTCGCACTCGAGACACACCTGGGCCTGCGCCCTCCTCCTGTCCCCTCACGCAGCGGTTGGGTCAGGGCTTTTCGGGACGAGCCTGGTTAACCCACTGGCACTGCCAGAAAAGCCACTGAAAAACCCCCACGCTTCTGGACTGAGCCATGAGTGACCTGGAAGGCTGGCACACCTCTGCCGTGCCCTGTGCCGGCACCTCCGCCATGCCGGGCCTGGCGGCAGCTCCATCCCGCCTCAACCTGGGCAGCCGAGGCGGCGGCAGCGGCGTTTGCCAAGCCCACAGCTCACTGATGGCTGTACTGAACGCTTAATTACCTGAGCATGGCACTAATTCACGTGTTGAGCTAAATTTAAAACCTAAGGTAATAACGGTAATTGGCAACGATTTATTTATTTCCCTTAAGGGGAAAAAAAAATAAACGTTTTCAGAAGGACAGGAAGAAAAGCTTTGGCGTTCCTCAGGAGAGCAGGCTGGGGTTGGAAGCGGGCAGGGTTGGTGAGCTTTGGTGCCAACCGTGTGAGCAGTGGCATTTGGGGACACAGCTCCCTCACCACAGAGGACCAACCCTCACACTGGCCATGGCAGAGAAGGTGAGAGCAGCTCCAGCCATGACGGGAGCACCCGGTGCCACTGCCTCACCCCACCGCCCACTTTCCCTGCGAAACGAAAGCTTATCTTTTTAAAAAAAAAAAAACTCCATGAATTAATTCTTTTGGGTTGTCCTTTATAACCTCAAATTTAAACCAAAGAAACAAAAAAATCAACACAATAAAGGGATAAATAAAGAAACAAATCTGAATATCTACCCTGGTTTTGGCAGTTCTTACACCAATCTCTCCTGCAAGGTGCTCCAGGCCCCGTGGCCTCTGCTTGTACTTTGGGTTTGGTTTGGGTTTGACTATTTCTTATAGAATTTATTTTTTTTTTTTTCCTTTTCTGACTGTTTTCAGGTCCCCAGGATAAGTGTGAGGAAAAATCAGAGAAATGATGGAGAGCTGCAGCCACACAGAATACCGACAGAGCTTTTACCTGACCCTGCACTCTGAGGGTTTGCTCTTCCACGGGCCCCCCTACCTGATCCTCTTGCTGCCGCCACGGCTGCCGCTGCTACTGGTCCATAAGCCGCTGCCGGGAAACCTGGCCGTGGAGAAAAGGAGAAGGGTGAAGACAGAAGCCAGTGGGAACCCCGAGCCTCTGCGCTGCCATCCTGGCTCTCCCTGATGCTCACAGCCACTGCTTTCAGACACAGCCAAACCCTCGCCGGGTGCCCGCTGCCGGTGGTCTCTGCAGGGGCCACATCCCCTTGGCAGAGGAGGAAGGTGGCAGGGGTGGCAGCAGAGCCTGCAGCCCCCAGGGTACGGCTCCACGCTCTCCGGCAGCTGGGGGGTCAGACCGCTTGGCAAAACAAAGGGGGGAATTCTCCTCCTCGCTTATTTGCAAGTGATAATAACGTGCTGATCTACAGACAAGAGCAGTAATGGGAAATATGAGGAGGTCCTCGTGTCAAGATCACAGATTTGCTGGGATCAAGCAGAAAAAAAAAAAAAACCTCACTGAAATGTAATTTAAAGAAAGAAAGAGAAAAAAAGCTTTTGAAAGCAAAACAGCCGCAGATCAAGGAGCTCTAAGACATACACCCTGCTACGGGGGGACTGAGCCCTTATAGATGAATGAAATGCTGCCAGCAAGATTGCAGATTTAGTTTCTTTACTTAATAAATATTCAAAAGATGTGCCAGAGGCTCTGACTTTAAATATCTGTATTTTGAGAGGACCACGGCAAGGTCCAGGTGATCAGCAAGAACCCCAAACTCCTTGCTGCAAACATCAACAAAACCCTGGGCAGTTCCTGGTCTCCGAGGAGCTCTGGCCGCTCCTGGCACCCGACAGGACAACCTGCCCCTGGAGCAGGCTCCAGGACTTTGATCACAGCTGCTTTGCAACGCTGAAGAACCACAGAAAAACAACTGAGGCAGCAGAAAGGAGAGCAGCCAGCTAGAGAAACGGAGAGAGTCAGACCCAGAGACATCAGCAGACTACAAGCCCGCTACCTCTAGCACTATCATCTCATCTACAGATCGTCTACCAGGGGGAAAGGAGCAGAGAACTAGGAGAGAGTGACTTGAAGCTACTTAAAACATCAATTAAAAAAAGACATACTTGCATTTAAATATGGTAATAGGGCTGTTGGGGAAAAAAAAATAGTATTGGTAAATGTATGCATGGCTACCCCAGGCAGCTGCGGCTGCTGCGCCCCACGCGCCGAGCCCACGCGCTGCACAGCACAGCCTGTTCCTCACTCAGCACCCGTGTGAAGTGTTTGTTTTTATCATGCTGATGAACTGCTACAGTTTCTGTGGAGTGGGATGCAGGACGAAGCATATCCAGACCGGGGGATATTATAAGCAAATACCCAAGTGCTAAATTCCCTCTTCCTGGTGATGGAGCCAACAACCCTGGTTGTGTCCACCTGACACACATTTAGGGCTGGAGCTGCGATATCCTGGAGTGAGAAGACCTTGGTGTTGAGTCAAACCAACCCCCAAAGAGCAGGGAAAGCAGATGCAGGACAAGGGCTGAAGCTCATTTTCAGGCAGAGCTGTGCCCCAGTCAAACCCAGAGCCCTCTGGCTGTGGGTTAGGAGGGGGCAGAGCTGGCACCATCCCCGCAGCCTCTCCTCTGCTCCCTGCCCACCACAGCACACGTCCTGAGAGCAGTGTCCTCAGCATTCCCATGACACGGCCAGGGACAGCTGGCCACAAGCAAATCTCTCATTTGGAGGCTCCAGGAGCTCCCTAAGCCATCCATAAGGGATGAGAGAAGCCATGGATTTTCCACCAAATAAAATGCCTCTGCCAAAACCAATCAAATACCCTTCAAATCACCAAGCATCCCCTGAAAGCAGCATAGAAAGCAGGACTGGAAAGTTTGTTTCTCTTGTTCAACTGCCAAGGACGCTCAGTATCTATTTGAAATGCAGGACAAAAAGTTTTGCCATGCAAAAGAAGAATGAAATAACAAGGGTGGAGAAGGCACTCCACAGAAAGAGCCCGAACAAAGGATCCGTTATTGCATTCCAGCAGACAGATGTGTGAAAAATTAATCCCTCCACCCCAAAAGAAAGCTCTTATCCCAATTCCGAGATAAAAGCATCTGCTCGACATGGCACTCCAAACAACTCAAGTGTGATGGGCTGTGGAGCAGCAGGGCTGCCCTGGCTTTGCCGAAGCAGGAGACGGATACAGGGACTGATGGTCAAGATTGGCAAAAACCTGATCACCAACACAGCCCAGCTCCCCCACTGAAGGCCTCTAAAATCAATCCAAGATACTGAAAGCAACCCCCACCACCTCCTCTGAACTGACATTTGCCAGGCACTGTCTCCATCAGCTCCTCCAGCCCACAACAAATCTCCTGTCACTGTGCTGCCGACTGTACAAAGGGCCCCTGGCCCCGGGGCTGCACTCCTGGGGGCTCTGCTCCCCTACCCCCACCTCACAGGTGGGATAAAACGGGGCAGGAAGGAGCAAAGTGACACTTGAGAAAGACATCTGCAGGTGGCCAAGGGTGCAGCCAGGCTCTTGCAGGTTCTGGTCACGAGCTTCACTGCTGATCTATGTAATCCCCCCTGATTTAAGCCCTGTGGTCACGCTGTACTGTTCCCTCCCACTGCTTAGAAAGTTCTACATCAGTGCAGAATTCAGAGAACAGCACCACAGAAACCCTGCAATTAATACTGGACCTATTCTGTGTACTGCAAGAAACTTCTGCTTCCATCAGCCTTCGGCTGTGCTGTCACACCACTGTGTTACAGTTTGAGAGCCGAGGTATCTGCAGGAAGATAAGAGGAAAGCACTAGCAGGCACTCCAGCTGCTTTCCAGGCCCCCAAGAGGAACCTGCTTATCCACGGAGCCTCTGGCTGGTTCCCAGAACTTACTGGTGCACCCTGTAGCCACCGAGGGGCTTACAAGCTCTCAATTAATTTTTAACAATCAGCTTGGAGAAAACTGGGTGCCAGGAATGTATGCCTGGGCTAGAGCACCTTGAAGTCAACAGGAGCATGGACCACAGCCTGCTCTGCATCTCACCACCATCCCGCTCCCCCTGAGCTCTCTGTTCTTGAAGCCAACTGGAAAAATCAAAAGGGGTGAAGGGAGAGATCAGTTCATTCACTGTGTTTGTGGAAGGCACTCCAATGCCTGCTGAAATAATCCCTGTCCTTCTTTGTGCATCTGCCGCTTATAATTGCCTCGGGAAAACAAAATACCAAAGCTGTTGGGAAGGACAAAAGTGCCCACTTCAGGCATTGCAATTAGAAGGTACTTAACAGTAAATATTTTGCGACGGGCTTGCACACTGTCCAGGAAAGCCCTGAGGATTCACATCAATTTCATGCTCTCGTATTGCTCTGAAAGAGCCAAAGCTGGTATTTGGAGTTCAATTTTTCACAGACAGAATTTTCTGCTTCCTGCATCACTAGTTGCACGTTAGATACTGAAGCAGCTTCATGCCAGGGGAGGTGGACACAGCTGGGTGTAAGGCTTTGCTCTCAGGTCACAGCTCTGGTCAGTGACTGCCAGGAAGCCAATGCCTTCTGCAGCACAACCGAGTGCAGGAGAAGGGGGGACAAGGGCTGCATGGCCAGGGGCAGCAGGGAGCACGTCACTGAGCACAGAACACCAAGAGCCCTGGATTTAGGGGATCTGCCAGGGGCTTTGTGAGCAAACCTGGAGAGAGCTCCAGTGCCCAAGCAGGGTTGTTACCTTTTCAAACCACTGATTTCTCCTTTACCTCAGCCTGATGCTGGCTGCAAGGCAACCAGGAGCAAGGGAAAATCACAAGAACCATTTTGCACTCCTTGCTCCATGTGAGCTGCCAGGATTCACCTGCAGCCCTGGCTTCTGCTCTGAGAAACTGCTTCAGCCTTGCTCTGCTCAGCCCATACAGATCCCCAAAACCTTGTATCCCCCAAGACCTTGTCCTCTACGAACACCCAGACAACAGGAATCAAACTGAGAAGTCACAAGGATCATGAAGTCAGTTCTTACATCCAAACACACTACGCCAAGAATCTTCTCTGCTTCTCATGGCTAAAGCACTTAGGCCACACGAGGTCTTACGTTTGCAGTAAGCACAGTGATTTAAAACAAGAATAAAAATGGAAGCTGAGCTTCTAAAATCACCATCTGATGCCAGCAACAGACTTCTGAAAATAACCAGAATTATGGGGACATGCATGAAGTACACAATAAAAGCCACCATAAAACCACACCTTGCAAACAAAGTCTCTCTGCTCTCAGATTGTTTGGAGCCCTTGCACACACTGGCAGAAGAGCTGAGTACTGCAGCTCCTCACATCACCCCTGAGGGGCATTTTGGAGGATCCTACAGAGGATGGGGAACAAGCTCCCAGGCCATCTCCCCCCCCCCCAGACACTTTGCCTCTTCCCCTTCCCCAGCACACTGATCAGAACACTGAGTGCTCAGGAGGTTCACTTGATCTCCCAGGAAAAAAGTGCCAAGTCTGGAATATAAAATCATCTGCAGGTTGAGTGGGAAAAGGAGAAGGGGAAACTGATATCTTCTTTTCAAACAACGTTACCAGCAGCTTTGATCAGCACAGAAAAGCTTTGCGAGGCTCACGGCTGTCATTCCAAGTGGGTTCCTGCTTGCATTATTCTTTCCATTAGGCAGTGTTATCCTATTTGTAGGATCTTTAGGCTTCATTTCAAAAGTATCAGAGACTCAAAACCATGAAGCAGAAGAGCCTGGTGGCCTTTTTTTTTTTTTTTTTTTGTGAAGGCAGGCAGGCGTGGGTCCAATTTACTGGACAAAAATGTAGTCTTTAATAGTGAGCACACACAAGGGAAAGCTCCATCCCAAAACAATCCCTTTATGTTTAAATCCTTCATCTTTCAGACCTCTCTGTTTCAGACTCCCCCTCCCTTTTTCTAAGAAAACAAGAAAGAGAAAGAAAAAACCTGCTACCATTGCATTTAAAATAAAATTTTATCTAAACTGGTGCAAGACTGGGATTCTACCAAATCATTCCCTACACGTTATCATTGTTTAGTACCAATTAATTGGGATTTGATAGAAGATTCTACTGAAGTTCCCCCAAAGCCCATTGGAAATGAACATGGAGGTAGCTAGAATCCCTGCCTGAACTATCCCATGGCTCCCACCAGTGACTCTGGTTTATCTCCAGAGAGATGGGACAACACCATCCCCACAGAAAGGGGGAGGGAAAAGCAAGGTGCAGGGCAGTCAGACCTCCGTGGAGATGGAGAATTTCCTCCCTAAGCTTTGGATCAATTCCATTAACACTTTTAGCATCTCTAAGCCCACTCAGAGTCCTTTATTGTGACAGCCCCATGAAGTGTTTCCTTTGTCTTTCCACGCTGTGGAACATCAAGCTTATTCAAATCTCTTTCACCAGGCCAGAAAATCAGCACCCTTCAGATCAGCCCATCATGCCTAACAGGACCCTCACCACTGCCTCATCCCAGCAGCACCAGCTGCTGCTCACACAGAGCTGAGGCCCAGGCTTTGCAGAAGGATTCTCAACCTCAGGCACCACCACAGACATCCCACCCAATGCCTGTCTGCAGATGGATGGCATTCTGAACAAATATTTCTGCTTTGGAGTTTCAACAAAACCATAAAACCCAAATATAGTTAATTTCAAATTTGGCACTTCCACTTCATGTACAGCAAATGACCCATTTTTCAGCTGTTTACCACTCTCAGGCCATGGTTTTTCAAATGAGAATGATGCACTTTTGCCCAGTAATTACTTTATGCATCAGTGAGACAAAGCCTTGTTTGTCTCCAAATTATCCTTCTGTGTCGTTTCAAGTATAATAACCCTTCTGCAGTTATCTCACCATACAGAGCTGGGAAACTTCTCAGAGGAGAAGTATTTATTCAGAAAAACTCAACCCAAAAGCTTGTAGCTGTTTTAGTTTCTCTGCTCAAAACTGTTCCTATTTTATAGCAGCTTCAAGGCAGCCACAACACTTCTCAGATGGGTCCTGTGCCAACTGTACCTCCCACCATCCCCACTCCAACTCATTGGGATGCTCCCTCATGGAGTAATGAGGGAAACAAAGCAGTATGAGATTCAAGGGAACGTGGCTGATGTGGATGGAAGAGAATGTCAACCAAATCCCTTCCTAGAAGCAAGGAATTCTGTTCAATACCAAGCTGATCACTCGGATGAAATCATTTCTCATTTTAAAGCCCAAAGCCAAACATCTTCCATCGATTCTTAGTAAACAAGGTAAGGATAAATGAAAGGATGAGTGCAGGGGGAGGAATACCTGTGAGTTCCCTGTGCCCGAGCTGTCAGGCAGTGCAGAAGGTCTGAGTTTCAGTCACCTGCTGCTGAATGAACAAGGGCAGGTTAGATGGAACCACATAAAGGCATATATTTAAAGATCAGCAGAGTGGCACTGATTTGTTTCAAGCCTCATTTCAGTCGCTTCGATGGTATAGAAAATGAGCTATTTGGTTAAACTGCTTGCTTAAATTTTTATGAATGATCTAAACTATCTGGATAAGTATTATTAGACGACAGATCCTTGATGATGAACAAAGGCATAAAAAGAACTCATTTCTGGAGGCTACAGCTGGAAAAATTCAACGTAGACAAGAGGCAAGAGAAAAGAGCAGACAGTTCATCAGAGGACAAGGTTATCTGAGGGTAGGAAACTCTCCAGAACTCCATGTTGGAAGTGGAGAGTGAATTTTCCTCCTCAAAGAGACAAGGCAGCTCCCTGAGCACAACAGCTGATGCTGGCAGTCAGGACCTTCCCACTGCTAAGGGAACCACCACGGGGGGCTTCCCAGTCTCCCTCAGAGGAGAGGACTGAGATGTTGAGCCCAGGAACCTTTAGGGCATCACTGCAGAGGCCACACATCACTGCTTCCAGGCAAAGCCAGACTCAGAAGCTACTTCATTATCACCTTGGAATCCTACGACTAAATGTGACTGAGCAACAGTCATGTTTTTGAAACTTCCATGCTTTAACACCAATCTCTCCCAGCCCAGCTCTGTTTTCAGCAGCTTTACAGTAAAATATTGTACCTAGAGAGGTGTAAGGCATAAGTGGGCTGGCTGTGGTGCTCCAGCTAACTCAGCCACACAGAATTCCTTACAGCAGAGCTGGCACTACCAGCCCACGCTCCTCTCTCTGCAGGTTTATCCATGTTTTCCTCCATACACCCATGTTTGCATTATGCCTCTTTACTCCTGTGAATAATTACTCTCATTACACTTCCCCAGTGCTGCAGCTGTGGCCTCTTTGCAGCAGAAGCCAAGGCTCAGGAGCTGGTGCTGCAGCATCACCTCCAAATGCAGAGCTCCTGAGGGACTGGCACGTTATGGTTTGGGTTTTTTTTTTCCTTTTCTCTCCTCTCTGTCCCTTTCCCATCACTCATTTTCACCTGCAGTTTTGAGGCCTGTCTCAGACTCCACACATGGCTCAGTGAGCAGTTGAGAATAGGATGATCAGCACTGAAAGTTCAATGTTCAAGATGTTCTTACTGCTCAAGCAGTTATTCAAGGCATCAGTGGAGAAAAACCTGAAGGATTCTCAGAACAAACATCCCTAAGAAGTAAAAGTGCTCAAGCTCTGCTCAGACTCAGGGAACACCATTGTTTTTCCTGCATCAAAAAAAAAAAAGCTACTGTCATCTAAGCAGAACTTGACAGAGTACCTTCTGCCTGGAAATTTATGGACTTTGCTATATTAATTTCTCAGTTTGCTGCCTGCAGTTCCAGCTGCTCCTCACTCCAGGGATGTACCTGCAATGTGAATGGTTCTGCCCTCTACCAGCAGAAGAAATCCCAAATCTTAATTTTAAACCAGGTCCAGTCTAGAGTCTTTGTTTTCACTGATGGAGGCTGAAATGGAGAGATTTGAAGAGCAGTGATTAAGGTGGTTTGGCTCGAGCAGATGTCAAATGCACTTTGTGAACCACTGATGCCATGCAGATGCAGCACTGGGTTTCAGGTGAAAAAAAACCATGCAGCACAGGGATGATTAGAGCAGTCTTTAAGCAGTTAAAAAGGGTTAGACAAAGGAGTGATAAACATTCCCAGCCTTGTCCCACATCTCATACTGTTACGAGGCTTAACTAACTAAACAGACAATTGAAACATATTTGGTATTTCCTCCTCCTGTTTTGCAGCTCCCAGCCCTGGCTGGTAAAGCTGCACCCCCAAGTGTGGCCATGGCCTGGGCCCCCCACACCTTGCTGCAGATGAGCTGGGCAGCTCTGGAAGCCACAAACACATCCTTTGCCTCCCATTCCCACCACACTCCCTTTGGGAGGTTATTAACCAAGAGTGAGAGCTGCAGGAGACACAGAACTGGCAGCTGCCCAGCACTGCTGGGTTGTCCTAAATGACAGACACAGGGATTTCCTTCCCTCACCCCCTTCTCTCACACACTAGGAAAAAGAAGCCTTAAGCACATCATTATTGTAATAATCACCCTTGTCTTTGGTAACAGCTCCTTTTCTTGACCCAGAAAATAACTATTTGACCTACTAGGCAAGCATCACAAGTAGCTTCTCCATGAGAATGCCTTCCTGCCCAGCACTGACAAGTGAGCAGCTTGTGCCTGGTATCAGCAAAGAAACTAAATTAAGCTCTAGAGATTAACAGAAAGTTTTCAGTGCTCTCATAATAATGCAAACCATCAGTTTAGACTTTGATCTTGGGCTGCATTTGCACAGCCCTGGCACTGCAGGAGTGAGACCCAAGGCTGGGCTTTGCTGACCATGGGGTACCATGACTAAACCAAGCAAGGGTATTTCCCTGAGCTCTGGAAAGTTTCTGAAAATACTCGGGTTTTTTCCCACCTCTCCCCATATACAAAAGTTTAAATAAGCAAACACACCCTGAATTAAAAAAAATTAACATTAAATTCCTCAGCTGAAGGCTTCCAAGTAACTTTGACAATCCCCAACCATCCAGACACTGATGGAGAAGGCAGAACTGAGACCACCAGGGTGATGGCCACGGGCAGGCTGTGAAGTGCCCTGAGACCCCCAGCTGCCCCCCCAGCCAGGGACCTCCTCACAGCCACAATCATTACCTGATTTTCCTTTCAATTCCCAAACAGCAGCAACAGATTCCTGCACGTCAGCTGCTGAGTTTGCAACAAGGCTTCCTAAGACATCTGGGGGTTTGATGCTGAAACCCACCTGAGCTGCTGGCAGGGACAGCACCGAGCACAGCGGGGGGAGAGCAGCTACAAACACACTCTTGTCTCTTTTTGGGGTTTAATTTTTTGTTGTAAACACCCCTTGTCTGTTCATCTGCAGCTTCTTCAAACACTGGGTCGCACGCCTTCAGTGATGGTTGGTTTATTCTTTTATTAAGTGGTCATTGGTACTGGTTATTTGGTGCATCCAAACTGGTAGAACTGCGAGCTAAGAGAGCAGCAACACAGCAGATCCGTTGTAAACAATTTATTATTTTCTACCTCGGTTACTTACAGGAAAAAAGTCATAAAAAAAAAAAAAGAAAAAAAAGAAAAGCACAGATGGACTATTTACAAAAAAATGAGAAAATTCACAATAGCTGAAATGTTGGCAAATCATGCACACTAAGACAAGTTCACAAAAGCAAAGCAATTCATAGCAAAAAAACCCAAACAAAATAATAAGAAGCCATACAGATTAAAAAAAGCTATTGCCTGCAGAAAAGTAAAAGGAAAACTATCCAATTATTACATCAAGCATCTTTAATGAAATGAACAGCATAGCCGTGTATTGTAGAGCCTTTGACACTGACATTTTAAACAAGTGGATTAACAAACATTAAAATGCATTACAGTTCTACTGTAAGCATGCAATTTACTTCTCACAAACTTATAAAAAGGGTAGAAACACTTAGAAGAAAAACGGAATTTAAATAGGATGGGTGTCTGCTACCCCAAAGTCCTTGTTGCAGTGAAAGCCAATGGATGGAGGCCCCATCCCAGAGGTTCTGCCATGGGGTGGAGATGGTGAGGTGGGACAGAGCTGGAGCTGGAAGGGGAGAGCTCATCCCTCTGCCCATGCTGCAGGGATTTCCCTGTGATTTGCAAGCCAGGGCTGGAAGAAGTGACTGTGAGAGGGGTGAGAGCTGTGGGGGGAGCTGGGGAGGGCAGGACATGCCCTGGCCCTTGGGGGGTGGCTCCTGGCCACGGCTCTGGAAGGATCCCAGCAGCTCCAGGGAGAACCCCGGCCCCAAAGGGAGTGGAACGGGTGGGCAGGGGCTGCATGGCCATGGCCACCACCCCACCAGCACAGGGCACTCACTTGGAGTAATTAAACCCTGTGTTGCTAATGACCCTACTGACAGAGATGCTCATTTTGGTCCACCCTGATTAGGATTTGTGCTACTGCCAAACATAAAAAGCACCAACGTCTCTCTGGGGGGCTGCTTCTGAGACCCAATCACCAGTTTTGTGTCCTGGATGAAATCAATGCTAGGAAGTTTGTGAGAAGTCATGCCTTCATAACGCCCCTATCCCCAGTCCTTGTCAGTTACATTCCAAGTGGGCATTAAAATCTCGTAACAAAGCAGAGGAAAAAATAAGAAAAAAAAAGAAAAAAAAAAAAAAAAAAAAAAAAAAAAAAAAAAAAAAAAAAAAAGAAAAAAAAAAAAAAAAGCAAACAAAGCAGTGAGAATATGGAGAATTAAAAAAAAAAAAAAAAGTCCAGTCAATCAAACCAGCCAGTAAGAGCAGCAATTTCTCAGTGGACATTGATATTAAACATGGACCACCCAGGCTTTTTCTGTCTCTCTCTCTCATTAGCACTGTAGTAAACCCCGATTAATTTGTTATGCATCTTTAAGAACTAGTTGATAAAAATTATGTCTTGTGAAATCGGCAAATAGTCTGCAAAGTGAAATAAGAACAGAAATTAATAGATTAAACTGAAAAGATAAGTCCCAGAAAAAAATAAAAAGACACAGAAAGGGAGTGATTGCAATAAAATAAAATAAAAAAAGGCTATGCACTGAGTTTTAAAGGCCTAGAGGGAAAAGCAACGTGATGGGAGAAGATAGAGCAGTCACCAGAGTGGTTGTGTGTGTCCTGCCTGCTGGTGGGGAACAGGGGGTGCAGGAGAGGGACCCTGCAGGGGACCTGGGCTTGGCACAGGGCTGGACACACAGCCCGGGGCTCCTGGCATCACTTCACTTGGCCACCAGCAAACACCAACAGGACAGCTCATTCCCACGGGTGCTGCACCTGGGGCTTTGGATTCAAAAAGCAAACAGGCAGCACCACTGGGGAGGGACCAGAGTAAGGCAGCTGCCAACACACAGCCCTGCCATGGCCCCCAGGGACACCCCAGCCCACCCAGCATGGCCCCAGCACCAGGGCAGGGGCTGCACCACAGCCCCACAGCAGGACCAGCACCCCCGGGTACCCCCCCAGCACACAGACACTGACCAGGGGGTGAGACCCCCACAGAACTGCCCAGGGTGCTCCTACAGAAACCACCGAGTACTTTTCTTTTGGAATCATGGCACTGAGCAGCTGGGCACGCTGAATTCAGTAAAAAAGCAGATTTTGGGGTTCGCACGTGCTCCACCTGCCCAGTCACAGCCACACCATGGGCCCCACCAGCAATGCTGCAAACCCCAAAACACACAAAGGGAAGAGAAGGGTGTGTGGGGACAGACTCTTTTGAGGAGGACAATGTGCTGGACCCACTGATATCTGTCCCATGGTGGTAAATGCCATGGGATGCTCTGACTGGTCACGTTTCTAGAGAATGGAATTCCAAGTCATCTGACAAAAAAACCCCTTACAACTGTACTAACAATTCTGATTGCTGCCAAAGAATAAATTACCCAACTGGGAGTGGAGCAAACAGCACAGGCAGAGCTTCAGAGCAGGGAGATCCAAGCACAGTGACTTGGAGGACTCTGAGCCCCTGCCCTGCTCCCCAGGGCACAGCTGCTGCCCACAGGCTGGTGTGGCTGCTTGTACTGGTGACAAGACACTTGGAGGTTCTTCTGCAAGAGCCTGGAAATAAGTAGCCCAGAACTGGCTTTGAAAAACCAGGCCCTTAATAAAAACATGTATCATGAGAGCTAGAGTCAGAGGTACCTCTGCTGTCAGCTGGCAGCCACGTTCAGTTAGACACACTGGTAATTAAAGCGCTGCCAATTTTCATCATTTAACTTATCAAAGTGTCTCTCATTTACCTGTCTCAAAATCAATCAGCTGGTACAAGCAACAGTCAGGACCCAGAAGGAAAGCACGAGACAACCTGTAAAGGCCTTCTGCAGCCTCCTCCCTGCACCCACCCCATGGGTGCCACCAGGGCCAGTGTCACCAGCAGCTGCTTTGTCACCACCACCCCCCGGCAGCCCCGACACCCGGGCTGCTCCTGACCCAGCTCGGGTTGGGGGCACAGGCAGGGAAGAGGCAGATGGGCTTTGGGCAGAGCCTGAGCACTTGAGAATTGAACTGAAACACCCCCAAGAGCACTGTCCTCTGCATGCTATCAGCCCAGCAAAAACCAGTGGCACGGAAATGACTGTCCCAAGGACATCACTCAGCTCGGGGATGCCAGCAACACACCTGCTCCCCAGGCATGTTCCACCCCAACAACCCAGCATCTCCCCAGCCCCCTGGATCCTCCCAGGAGGGTGCTCGGTTCCCCCTGCTGAGCTGCTGCCCTGCTCAAACCCACGACAGCCAGAGGAGGGGGAATCCAACCAGGAGCCAAACCAAACCATCAACCCACGGCTAAAATCCCCCTGTAAGGACAGCAGCGACGTCGATAAAGAGCACAGGAAGGTTTGGACTTTTCACCTGAACACACATCTCCCCGAGGAGAGCTGGGAAGGTGCGTGTGAGCCCCTGTGTGCATATCTGTGTCCCTCTAGAATATGTATATATGAAAGGAAAAGCCCATCAAAGGGAGGGTAACAGCTCTTAAATGATCTCTCTTGCTTCATGTTATAATTTAAGAAGTTTGTTTTCAAATAACCAGTACCAATTTGCACGTTAGTAAAAATGTATTGGAAGTATGTAGAGACAAATAACTATTTTAAAATAGTAAAAAAAATTTGTTGGTGCATGAGATGCTCCCTGCAGACTTGCCTGTCTCAGCTTGCAGCTATGGATTTACAAAAAAGGAAAAAAAAAACCAAAGAAGGACAGAAGGGGGGGAAGGAAATCTGCAAATGAAATGAACGTACCTGGGAACTGATAGCTGTAACTGGGGGCAAATCCAGGATAGCCTCGGCCATACGTTGCGACAAAGTTCGGGTAACCTTGATCATGGAAACGTGAAAAAAAAAAGAGAGAGAGAGAGAAGAAAAGTCTGAAGATTAATGAAGGCTTTTTTGTTTTTAAACACAACACAAAATGACATGGAAGATGGGTGAGACTCGATTTTACAGAGGGTATTAAACCCCACGATTTATTCTGCTCATGAAAATAACTGCAGAACAGTTTCATTCCTATCTTGAGCTGAAACGTCTCGAGCCGCCCGGCGCTCACTCACCCCCTGGCTCTCGCAGGAGCCCTGTCACTCAGGTAATTAACATGCACTTTGGTATCTGAAGTCCAAGGACTGTGCATACTTGTTAGCTGGAAGAGTAAATGCCAGATGCTAAGGCTAAACACATACCACAGGTTTGCTCTGACATTTGGAGAGCTTACAATGAATGTACTTTGCTTCAGAGCTATTGACAGTTGGAGATTAAGGTAGTAGTAATTCTTTATCCTGGGAGTGTGAAGGACAACAGTTAACACATCAAAGAGTTAGAGGCAGCAACAGCAATGAGCCAGAGAGTCAAAGAGCTTTTAATTTTTCAGGAAAGTAAAAGCCAGGTATGAGAACCTCTTCCTAAAGCAATTTCTGAGACAATTTCTGAGTGCATCCGACCTCGGGCAGCTTTTGATATTCTGCTGTGAGAGAAACACCACTTGAGATCCCTTCTGTTAATAAAGATGCCCCAGCCAATGCATCAAGTGGGAGCTCTGCCTGCTCGGAGGTGATGGAAAGGAGTCGAAGGCAGTGAGGGCAGGGTGGGTGCAGGAGGGACACCCATGGGGGGGGATGGACAGAGGCACTTCACTTCTGACCCTCAGCATGGCCTTGCATGGGTTTCTTAACAAAGAGGCAGCTCCAGTGCAATAAACCCTGCAGTAGGTTCCTGCTGACTGGCACCGTCAGCCCAGACTCCTCCAGACTCCAGGAAAGGCCTCTCCAGGCCAGGGAACCAGCATGGGAAGTTTGCTCCAGCTCTGTCTGAAGTCAATGGAGATCTCAGCAGCTGGGCTGGACCCCATCGGGGTTTATCCGGGAGCTCCTGGGGAGCTCCTACCTCTGCTCTGATTTATTCTGAACACACAGAGCTATTTTTCTGCAGCAGCAAGTCTCTCCATTTCTGATTAGATTTATATATACCTATAACATACTACTAATCATAATCTAAAAGTGGAAGATAAAAGTGTTTGGATGAATTTTGATCCTGGGATTAAGCAGCCTATGATCCCCAGGCGGTGCGCGGCGGCTCCCAGCGGTATCTACACAGTGCTCAGCCCGTGCCTGTTTATTTCACAGCTCAACAGCTGGATTGCCTTAGAAATTAATCACCTCTGTCATTAAATCAGATCTTCCAGAGTTAAGCGTTACAAACCTTTTTTCCTTTTTTTTTTTTTTTAAAAAAACCCCACTATTGATAAATGGATTGTTTGCTAAGTAAGTAGTGCTGTTAACACCACCATGAAAAATCGCTCTGCAGCATTTGACCACAGCCCCTCTTCCTCACCAAGTGCAAAAATGAAGTTTTATTCTGATTCCAAATGACTCCAAAGCAGATCAGTCAGCTCATGATTGTTGGGGCTGCAGGGGACCAATGTGCAGGCAGTGCCTGAGCTCTGCCCCAGGGAGCAGTCCCTGTCCGGATGGGCAGAGCAGTGGATGGCATCTGCCCGTGGTGGTTTTGGAGCTGGCAGCTCAGTGCAGGATCCCATCCATCCCACTGTCCTGCTCCAGGATGCTCTGCAGGGCTGGGGATGCTCCTGTCAGGTGGATTTGCCTCTCCCCAGCCAAACCCAGCTGTGCCTGGCAGCCTGGGAACCAGTGGAGCGTCCGGGGGCTCTTGCTTGCATCACCAGTGCTCAACGCTCTCTAGGTCAGGCAGATGAAATCATAAATTTATAATACAACATTGCTTCAATTTTCCTCTTCATTTGCTGCTGCAGTGCCCAGCTCTGCTCTAACGAGTCCAAGCCTGATCCGTGCAGGGAAATTGTTGGGCTGAATATCAATAGCACATTAACACCATGCCCATGTGGATGCTTCATCAAGCCAAATTATGGCCATGCTGACCTACCCACCGTTTCCATTAGGTGCTGTTCTCCTCCTGCACTGGGCACCCAACAGTTTGTTTGCTTCAGAAATCCTGGGGAGTGATCAATCTCTCCAATTATCCTCTGTTGCTAAACGAGAAATCCAAGTTGTGCCTGGGTTGCCTCCTCTGAAGTGAGACTCTCCTGTTCATGGCAGCAGAACTCAGACCAGTGTTCAGGTACAGACCCGGATGGAGGTGACACTCAGGTGCCACCGGGGCTCCTGGTGTGCATGGCAGGACCAGGAGAGGCTTCTGAGCACCTGGAAGGCTTCTCAGCCACCAAACCAGTCCTACTCTGCTGCAGATGTGTGTGTTCCTGCCACGGGGGACACAGAGCCTGTTCATGGGCACCCACAGGGCTGGGGAGCAAACGTTTGCTGCCAGGTGAGCTGCCAGGACGAGAGATGAGGGACAGTGACACCACTCCAGCCCGCTCGTTACGCCGAGGGGCTAATTAAAGCTCCTGATCTCCCCCAAGAAGGCTCATAGCCCACAAGGAGAACAAGCCCCAGACAGCCCAGAAGCAGTCTGGGCAAAAATCTCAGCCTGCCCACGCTCTCCGAGTCAAAAATTCCTTTCAGAAGAGCACTTTAATTTTGTTCCAATCAACCAAATCATCACAGCAGCGGCTGCCTACGCACCTTTAGACCCCGACTGCCGCAGGCTCCTCGGGGAGGCTGTGATTAATGAAAAAGACCAACTTCCTTAATAGCTTTGGAGGGAGCTGCTCCCCGCTCTTTCCTCTGGGTTGTCTCATGCACTTGTTCCTCTGATTCCCTCCTCTGCCCGCCATCAGCAGCTGGAGAAGGTGACCTTGAACAAGGGCTTCTGGATCCAGGTGCACAGCTCCTTCCCCAGCACCACCAGTGGCTCTGCTTGTGCCCAGCCCGTGTGGGCAGGGAGGAACGAGTGGGGCAGGGCACTGACCTGGGAGCTCCTGCCAAAGGGTCTGGGGTGGGATGGTGCCGTGTGTGCCTCTTATTTGATGGGTTAATTACACCCCTCATCCCACGGGGATGGGGCCACCCCACCTCCAGGCTTGGGAAGGAGAGACTGGGTCTCCCACTGAGCTGCTGCCCACAGACCCCCTGGAAGCCAACTCTTACCCTCAGCCTTTGAAAAGAGGGATTTGCACTGGCCACCCAGAGAGCCTCCTCGCTCCCCTCTGCTGCAATTTCCTTGTTTAGTGCTTAATTATTTAACACGGTGCCACTGTAGCGAGGAGGAACTTGGAAGATGAAAAAAAACCCAGCTAGGGCAGATAATGAAGCATCTGGTCTTCAGCATGAATCAATCATTAAATCTAGACAAGTCACCCTGATTTCAAATATAATAAGAGCACATTATGAGGGGGGCTGGAGCAGAGCCAGTCCAGGTGACCTGACCCATCCCACCACAGCAGGATGAGGATTTGCCAGCAGGCACCCACACTGCTGCCTCTGTGCAGATGCAGATCCACTCCCCAAGGGCTTCCTCCCTTACTTCTTATGGCTTGAAACAACCTTTTTCCGGAGGCAGCTCCAGTGGAAATGACTCAGGCTGCACCAAAAGGCTGAATTTTCCTTTCAGGTCACAGGGTGGGCTTCCCTAACCCTTGCCTGGCTGCTAGGAGAAGTGTTGAGGTGAATCTGCCCAGGGATGCTGCCCCAGGGCTTTCTGCCCAGCCTGGGTGACCTGGGCCATCTCCCAGCAGCTGTGCAGGACCAGCTGGAACCCCTCAAACCACCAGCACTGCGAGTGGAAAAAAAGGAGAGAAGCCACAGAAATAAAGTACAGATGCTCAAGCACACTGGGTACATACAGGTAATGAAATCACAGACTGACTAGAAGAAGATAAATATTTTAACCATGAAATGTGATTTCCAAACACTATAGGGCAGGGTGGTGGTGCTGTGTGGGGACAGAAAAATAGATGATCAGCTGAAATAACTGAATTACACATCCCAGAAATGGATCACTCCAGCCACACGAACAGAAGTACTATTAATTCCAAGATAAAGCAAACATGGCAGGAAAGTTTTCCCTATCAAACCAAGTGGTGCCTGAAGTCAGACATCTCACTGCAACAGCGTGGCACTTGCAGGAACTGAGTTCTCAGAGCTGATGCCTGCTCCAGAAGCCCTGGGGTCCTCCCTCCAGCATCCCAGACAGCCCCTGGCCCTGCTCAGCCCAGCTCAGGACAACTGAGCACCAGCCTTCAAGGCTGCTTTTGTGCCCAGCTTGTGGGATCATCTCAGCCCAGGACAGATAATTCAAAGTATCCCAGAACACCAGGGATGGCAGCCCAGGGAAAGGCTCATTTCTGCTGGGAACACTTGTTGTTCAGGCATGCTTGAGGGACACAGCAGGTGACAACAGAGGGGAAGTCCAGTGATGCAAAAAGTTGAAAATACAGGGGTTTTACAAAAATACATTGGCAATGGATTAGCAACACTTTGGCACAGTAAATGTGAGCACAGAATATCAAGAGGTTGTCACGTTCTATAGAAAGAACTATCTAGGCAGAAACAAATGAGAATCAATTACTACTAAAAAGACCTCATGCACAAATAGAATTTTACCATTAAATATAATTTATCCCATTTAATTAGTATTTTCTGGACACAATACTCTGGACTAAAATAACATTCCATCTCCTTGAAACTTGTAATTATTGTTGTGACCTGGACTATTAAGTGTTCCCCTGCTTTCCCCATCTCACATGCCATTTAAGGACCAGCAAGATTTTCAATTATCTATGCTGAACTGTCAAAGATACCTTTAAAAGAAGGGGAATAATGTGTGACTCAATTCCTCTTAAAAAGGGGAGAGATCATTTTTAGTCAGAATGAACACACTCCATCTTTCATCATTCTATTTTGGCGAGTAAAACAGGCTATTTAAGACATCCATTTAAATGCAAATTTTTATATTCCAGGAGGCAGGGGGGGGGGAGAAAGTTCATAATTTACTACAGACAGGATGATCTTCCCCCTCCACTCCTGCTGAAGTTTTGGGCTCTCCCCCAGCCAGGAGCAGGGATCTGTGTGCAGGAATCCGGGAGGCCCCGGCACTTACCCAACATTCCCATCCCCAGCATGAAAGCGTCCATGGTGTACGGCAGCCCACGGGCCCTGCCTCTCGTCCCTGGTGGAAACATCACTTCTTTAGGTTGTGCTTTCTTACATTCTACCTATTGAGCAGAAACATGTACAAATGAGATGCAAATGAATTCCATGTAAATGTCAAACACAGAACTGATCTGCTGAAGGGTGTGTGTGTGTGTGTGTGGTTTATTTTTAGCATTTGCCTCCCCGCACTGTCTCCCCCTCAAAGGTGAACTTTAAGAAGAGTGTAAAGGGATTTAAAAGAGCAAACGTGTGTCTCTTTAAACACACAGAGCAACCCCCCACTGGAAAGATGGAGAAATGCTGATTTCAGAAGTTGCCGAGTTCCTGAGAGGGAAATGGGGCTGCTTTCCCCTGCCCGGGACTGCAAGAGGGAAGGAGGGGAGAGGGAAGGAGGGGAGTGGGAAGGAGGGAGGAAGGGAAGGAGGGAAGGAGGGAGGGAGGGAAGGAGGGAGGGAGGGAATAAAAGAGGGAAGGAGGGAAGGAGGGAGGGAGGGAAGGAGGTCTCCAGCACAGCTCCAGTGCAATCGATAACAGAAAATGACTCTCGGCGATCATTACAAAAAGCTCCTTTTAAAATAGGAATAAAGAATCGATATTTCTACCTGGCAGAAAAAAATTCTGTAAACCCCACTAATAAACGATCTGCATTCTTTCACTTCCAGTTACTCCTGCTGCCTCTTCAAGTTGCTTAATGCCACTTGAACCACATGGAGACCCAGCCCAGGACGGGCAGCAGGACACCCAGGACTCCCCTGGCTCCCACCTTTTTGGATGGCAAAAGTCAGAAATAAGGCACTTTTCCCAGTTCTGCTCTGGTGTTGCCCCAGCCGTGAGCAGCTCTGGAGCCAGTCAGAGCCATCCCCAACCCATTTCTGGGGCTCTACACCTCGGTCCATGCTTTGAGCCCAAGGAAACTGCAGAAACGCAGTGCCCGGGGAAGCCCTGAGCTGTGCCACCCTCTGCCTCACCAGCACGGGAGATTCCCTGACCCAAGAGCAGATCTCTGAGCTTTGTGCCTCTCACTTTGTTCTTCAACTGATTCCTCCTCCTCTTTGCACATTTATGCTCCCCCAGCCCTGGCCAGACCAGTGTGGAAGCAGGAGAGCTGCAGGCTGTGTCCCCTGGCACAAGCAGGGGAGGGAAGGTGGGTGCTGGCCCCAGGCAGGGGGCTCAACCCCTGGGTGCCTAACAGCCCCACCAGTGACTCTATTCATTGTCTGATGAAGACCAACTGCCCGTTCCTAGGCAACCCCATCAGCAAAAAACTCAGGTTTATATAATTTTCATTTAGGTAACATAAAGGTTAACTGGCTGTAATAGGAGTATTTTAAACAAAACCACCAATTCTCCCCCTTCCTGCTGCAAACCTCCCCAGATTGTTCTGACTCTGCTCCCCACAAGACTTCCCCAAACTGCAGAGCTCAGACACTGCCAATCTGTCACACACACACACACACACACACACACACACACACACACACACAGCCTCTCCTGCAAACAACCTGCCCAGCCTGGGGGTGCCAGGTGAAATGCTGGAGTTCAGCTTTGGCTGCGTTTCTGCCAAGAAGCGTTCTGAGCTCTGGTAGGTGGGAGAAGGGCAGAGAGGGAGTGGGACTGCTGGGGAGGGAGGGTGTGCACAGCCCCAACACATTGCCAGAGGGACACAGGGAGAACAGGGGAGCAGGAATACTGTTAACAGACACCCTGAAACTCAGGCAGAGCCACAACACAACCACCATCCCCTCCAGCTCCTCTTCAGTGCTACCAGGGCAGCAAATTGTTCAGGGGAGAAACATCCTTAGATGGTCACCCATAGGTGAGAGCTTTACAGGTCCCTTCCACCCCACTGCATTCTGATACCAGCAGCAGTGGAGGTGAGGACCTGCATGTCCTCCAGCCTAACTGGGCTGTGCCCCCCCCAAACCCTGGTGCCCCCAAAGCCAGTGACCTGTTCTGTCAATTGTCCCCAGGTGCCCAAGGGATGTGGTGAGCTTGGAATGCCAACTACCAGCTCCCAGAAGCTCAGCAGCATCCCCTCAACAGGTCCTTTGCAACAACACTTCTCCAGGGTGAGCTCCAGGAGCTGTCACTTCATTTCACAGCTGCATTTTTTGGGTTCCAAGTGCCAGGGCAGCACTGGTTACACCTCGGTGCCATGAACAGCCGGGATGATGTAAACAACCCAGCCTGGCTCGACGGACAATTAACAGGAAAATGAAGTTTGAATTAGCACCGTGAGAAACAATAACCCAGTAATTAGCTTCTGCAACCACAAACCAGGCTGCTGCTGCTCTCACAGGCTGGTGTCACTGAGGCTGCCACAGCACAGGAGGACACAAAGGGAACGGCAGTGAGCGGCAAGGAAGTTTTAACTGGGATTTAAAGGGGAAGAAAAAGTCACCAGTAGGAGAGAAAAATAATTCTTAAGCCTTTGTAAATAAATACACCCCATGTTGAGGGCAAAACTGCTGTTACCCAGCAGAGAGGCTTTCCCCTCTGGGATGACATGCAAGCCCCAGCCCTGCTCCACCACCACTCAGCAAGGAGCTGCCTGACCCTGCTGAGATTTTTACCCTCCTAAGTCAGCATCACCAGGCCTTGAGGTGCTCTGCAGAAGCTGCCCAGGCACCATCCCATCAGCAAATGGGGAAAATGCAGTCAAAGGAGGTGAAACACCATGTCAGCAGCCAGGCAGTGGGCTTGGATGGGGCCACTTCATCAACAGAAGCTGCTAAAGCATTAAAAAAAAAGGATGGAGATGGCCATAACCATCCCCCAGCCATGGCTACCAGCAGGGTAACACACTGGAGGCAGCAGGGATGTTGTACAGGAATGTCACACGTGTTGGCAAAGCAGGACGTGGAATGGGGCTTCTCCAAGAGGGGATGGACCTGGATGTAGGAGTCAGTGCCCAGCTCTGAACCCAACCACCCAGAGCCTGCTCAGTGAAGGTTCTTTGAACATAGATCTAGATCCTGCACAAGCTTTCAGTTCAGCATTTCTGTACATCTTAATCATTTCCAGATTTTTTCTGCCTCCCTGGGAGGAGGGATGTGCTCCTCTCTCAGCCACCTAACAAAGACAGTTTGAACTCGAAGGCTTAAAAAAAAATAAATCAGGAAAGGAAAATTCACTATTTTTGTTTAGTCTAGTTTGGAGAATTAACTTTACACTGGGGTACTCTTGGGTCAAGCTGAGCACTCAGAGCCACCAGAAGACGGGTGGAGATGGGAAGTGAAAAGCTTCTCATACCCAGCACAACAAAAGGGGCTGTCAGCCCCAGCCCCAGGGGGGCTCAGAACCCCCAGCTAACAGCCTCCAGAGACACAGGGGCTGTTCCGAGGAAAGCAGAACGTGCATAATGCACAAAACCCCATTTTACCACCCAAAGACAAGAAAACTTTGTCTTGCCAGCACCATGCAATTTGCAGCTAGTCGAGATGTGATCACCTGGGGGAGGCTGCAGTGCTCCTGCCACAGCCAGTCATAACTACTGCTCCTCTAACAGAGATCTGTGTTTGCCCAGTCCTGCTGGGAAGGTCAGGAGCACATTTAAAAAAACCCCAACGTTAGATCATTGACAAAGATGGGGTGGGACAATGGGATGTCACGTCCTCAGACTGTAGGAGAAGTCAGCAGGCAGAGGAGAGCTGAGCAGCCTGCCAGAGCTTCTCGTGATTTATCGATTCAGTTTGTCCCCAGAACGCCTGATGTCACCCAGCTCTGGGCAGCTCTTGCTGTCCTGTGCAGGCTGGAGAGAGAGCCCAGCCACCCATGGAGGAGCTGGCAAGGTAGCAAGAGCTCTGTCACCTACATCCCATTGGAGACAAGGCTCCAGGAGCACACCCGCCCTGCCAGCTCTCTGCAGTGTCCTTCAGGTGACAGATGGGTTTCCAGAGCTCCTGCACCTTCTGTGGCCTCTGCAGAGGACCTGTCACCACCACCACCAGCCTCTTGGCATGTTCACACCAGTGCCCACCTATGCTCTCCAACAACCACCACCACAGGTCAGGCTCCAGCTCTACAAGCTGGTCACAATCCTACAGCAGCAGCTCTGGCACTCCCCTGTCACCTGCTGCCACCCAGACCCCCAGACAGCCACACCTGGGCCCTTGGTGCCCACATACCCCACTCACAATCACAGCTCCCTTCTGGTAGGTCCTACAGATGTGCCAACTGGAGGGACAATCCCAACTTGGAAGAGTTTTCCAGGGAGTGCAGTAGGGTCCCTCATACTGGAACATCTGGGGGACTGAGCTCTGCCTTCCGTGGCATTCAGCTGGCAAAGGGCCCAGTGACTTCATAAGAAGTTTGCACAAGGTTGGAGATGCTTTGCTGGATGCACATCATGTTTCCTCCACTCCTGGTTCCTGCAGGGACTTCAGACACTGGTGGCTTTATTTGTCCTTTTGCACATGGTGGGGTTTGGTCTTTCCATGGGTGGAGGTGCCTTAAACTACCAAGTATTTGGATGAAAACCCAAAGGCACGTGGTGTGTGATACGCTGAAAGCCCCCACAAACCCCACAAAACCCCACTGAGGAGGCAAAGCAGCAGCCACAGGTGCTGTGCAGCCTCAGAGCCTATTTTAAAACAGTCAAATGTTTCTGTCAGCTGCTCCAGAGCCTGACCTGAGATCCTGACTTTAGTGCAAAGACCCAGGCCAGGCTCAGCTGTGTCCCACTGTACCCGTGGTGTGAACAGCTCTGTGGGATTGAAAGAAATTACCCCATCACATTAATTTTCCAGCTCATTTTGCAACCCCTTGGGTTTCTCTTTGCAAAGCAACCTGCTTGTGTTCAAGGAACAACATTCTGGGAGGAGCTTGTTTGGGGTTTAGTTGTTGCCCCCCCAGTGTTTGGAGAGCATCTTTGGCCTCCCACGTAAATTCCAAGTTTCATTTATTAAATACCTCACTGGCATTTTCTTTTTGCTTTCACACTGCTCGTTTAATATTACATTTGACATTCTAAGCTTCATGGATGGCAACAGAAGCAGAATGGGTGGGCTAAAAATAACCTGTCAGGGAGATGGGAGGCTAGAAATAGGCTGGGGAACAACAGCAGCCCTGCTACCCCTTGCTTACCCCCATGATTTGGGAAATGACAGCATTCATGGGATGAGGAAGAGCAAGCTAAGGGTGAGCTGGTGCCCGTGGAGCTGTGGATGGCCAAGCAGAGCAGCTCAGGGATGGGGACAGGGATGGGGACAGGGTGTCCCAGCTCACTGAGCAGCTGCAAACCCCCTTGCCCCGAGCTGAGGCTGCCAGAACTCATCCCCTTTGCTGCTCAACACCAAAGGGGGACAAGTTAAAAAGGAATTAGGAGCAGTCAGTCTCTGAGGGTGCTGTGCAAAGTGTCTGCTCCCAAGCCTGTCCCCCGGGCAGCTGTGTGTCACCTCCAGCCATCTGCCCCAGCTCCCTGGCACACACCCCTGCATGGGGCTGGTCATTAATCTGCAGCCACAGCAGCAATAGGATGAGTCAGTTCCCAAGACAGGAGCATGTCTCATCTCCTCCCTCGTGGGCAGCTTTTAAAATTCCTGCTGTAGAAGTGACAAGAAGAGAAGGCTCAAAGCCTCGTGGCATGTGGGTCGTGCACCAAGCAGCAGAGAGCCAGGCAGAGTGTATTTTAATTACCTGCAACACCAAAACACAGACAGCCTACACCGTGACTTTTGCTCTTCCTGATGCTTCTCGAGTGTTTCTGCCCTGTCCCATCCTCCAGCCTGCCTGAGCTGCTGTTTCCTTCCCTTTCATCTGGGAAGAAATCCTCCCAGGCACCCTCCCACCACTCCTCCCCAGAGCAGGGGCTGCCAGCACCTGGGGAAGATTTTTCCAGCACAGGAGTGCAGATCCTGCTGGGAAGCATCAAATAATGCCTTGCCTAGGGGTTGCTTTGCTGGGCCACACCAGGACCCTGCTCCTTCCAGCTCACACCCACGGCCATCCAGAGCATGGATACAGCACCAAGCAAAGGCTGAGCCCTGCTCCAGAGGAAAAACCCTTGTGTGGAATAACTAAACCCATGGAGTATGACAGGACACACACTCCACTCGGGACAAAAATCCTGGAGTGTGGCACTGCAGCTGATGAGCTCACCTAGATCTGCATTTCAGGTGTTTCTGATTTGCTGCTGGGTCTGTGTCAGGATGCTGGGGGGTGTGGGGGTGGCTGGGGCTCATTCTTCTGGGTTTGTTTTAAGGCAGATTAAGTGGCTTTTAGTAACTACAGAGCCTTTCCCCCAAGCCACACGTATCTGGGGTGAGGTGTGGCTGGCAGGAGACCCCAGACACAGCTGGGGCAGGGCAGGGACAAAGCCCAGGGCACCCACCCAGGAGGGAGGGAGAGGTTTCCTGGGGAGCCAAGGGGCATTGTCCCATCCCTGCCCTGCCCTCCCACCCCCCAGCATCCCGAGGGGACCCTTACTTTTATTTCCAATGCATATTACAGTGAGGAACAATATGAGGAATATTATTTCAGTGCCCTGGGAAAAATTAGCAAGTCAAATATTGAATCAGGCCTCCAGCATATGCCAAGGAGATTGCTTTGATCTTATCCACACTAAAAGCTCTATTATTGAATTTAAAGTCTATGAACACATATCAGACCAATATACAATGCATATCTGAATACACATTTGAGAAGCAAGGGATGTTTTGACAAAGGGAAAAAGAATATTTTAGCTGAAAAAATCAAAGTTACTGCATCAATTGAAATACAAATGCCCCTTTTTCATCTGGCTCAGTGGCTTTACTGACAGGGCAACCCGCAATCTGGGACCTGTCTGTCATTCAGGAGGAATTTCACCCAGGTCTGGGGCTCCGGGGTTGGGGCTGGGTGGAAAGGGAGTGCAGCTGGATGGCACAGAGCCATCCCAAGGGACAACACCCAGCAGCAACATCACAGGGACCAGGAGCTGGCTCTGTAACAGCTTCCCCAGTCCAGCACAGGTCTGTGACAAAGGGCCAGAGCTCACACCACACAACAAAACCACTTACCATTTTATTATTGATTTCGTGGAAATGAATTTCACAGACTTTTTCCACCACGTCTTCATTTTCAAAAGTTACAAAGCCAAATCCTGTTTAATAAAGAAACAAAACAAAAAAAAAAGGAGGAAGGAAAATATTAATGAAGTTGAACTGATTTAATTTTAATAAAGCATTACTTTGCTGCTTGGACTTTGGAAAACTTTCATAAAAATATGCACGTGTAAATACACTGCTGCCTATGGAGCTGTTGCTGAACTTATTACAGAGTAATGGAGGGGAGAGGTGTTGTCTTGGGGAAAATTAATAGGGTTCTGTTCCAGCTCTTCCATAGGATTTAATGGAGAATTAAAACCTCCTTATGGATTTTTTGATCCATAATGCAGAATTTAATGGATAGTTACACCCCAGTTACACGATGGCTCAGAAGCTACAATAAGGCTGTATTTTCTTTTACACCTTATAGGTTTTTAAGAGCAATCTCTAAAAAACCCAATTATATTTCTATGGAACCATATTGATTTTATCTCTCGTTTAATTCCACGGGACTTCTCCATTAGGGCTGACTCATTACGTGACCAAGAAAAATAAAAACCCAGGAAGACAGAAGATGATTCCTCATTTACTACTGGTGGGATAAAGAATGCCAAAGCTTCCCCAAACATGGAGCAGCACTTTGTATTCCCATTGCCTGTCAGCACACATCAGCCACCCCCTTGCTGCAGCCGGGCTCCGGAGGTGGTTATTTGTCCCTTTCTTCCTGAATTACTTCCTCTAATACCTCATCAGGACATCCTGAGGCCTCCAAGAAACCAGCATGTTTAAAGCCTCTGATCTAATCACTCTTCTCTTCTCTGCTGCTGCTTCAAAGGAGCCACAGATTTGGCCTGGGGCAGGGGGGTTTGATGCCTGCTGCCCACCCAGAGCCACGTGTGCTCCTGGCTCTGCTGCAGGACGTGGCTCTGGCATCCCCCCAGCTACAGGCACTCCTGTTCCCTGCTCCTTCCTTTCACCAGGAGCTAACAAACACCAACCAACCCAACGGGCTACACTGCTGGCTCAGGTTTGATGAGTCAACCCCAACGTGGGCTGAGCTAATGAAACCTTTAAAACCTAACAACAGGATGGATTCCATCCCCCCACTGGCACTGAAAACTCTGCTGGACTGGATGCTGGTGAAGCCACCCATGATGCCTCCCATCACAACAGGCTCTGACTGCAGGCACCAGAGCTGGAGCATCCCAGGCAGCAGCTTTGCCCAGGCTGAGGCAGCAGGGGAAGGAGAAGGAGGAGAATCCATCCCTGCCCCCTGTTACTTTCTGCAAATAGTTTTGCCCAGTGACCATCCCTCTGCTCATCCACGCATGGCAGCAAAGCACTTTTGTCTCTGCTGACTGAAGGAGCCAGAAATACTGTATGGGTTTTGGCAACCTACAGGCACAAGGCACACTTTGCAGGCTGCAATATCTGAAGCTGTGAAATGCATTTCAAGGCGAGGTCCAAGCAGCTCCCAGACACTTTGGGAATGCCCAGTATCTGCAGCAATGGGGAATGCTCCAATCCCTCTGGACCCTCTTATTAAAAAGTACCAGGAATGGTTTCCAGATCTCCCCCAAGGCCTGGCACACCACCTGACAGCACAGCAGCCTTCAGCCCAGCTCTCAGAACACTGTTTTACTTCGCACTTACAGTGTGTAGCAGCTTGAAGGATTTTACTTAACTCAAGTCTTTCATTTGCCTTCTAAATTACTCCTTTAAGTCTATGTTAAACAGACCTGTAGTTAAAACTGAAATTTTTATGGTTAAGTGGCTGAACACAGCATCCCAGGCATCCCGCAGCACCCAGCAATTACGGGAGGTGGGAGCAGCAGGCGGGGGGACCAGAGCTGCCCAGCCCGGGTCTCCAAGTCATTAATTGTTTGTGCACCAGTGACATCTTCATCATTACAACTCATTAGCAAGTCCTGCAGTTGAGGATTTCTCTTTCAACTTCCGTCAGGTCTCACTGCCAGGATGGAGGGGACAGAGGGGATTTGGAGGCAATCAGCCTGCATGTGCAGATCAGTGCGAGAAAGCCTGCTGCAGTCATTACAGGGCTGGGCTTGGAAACAAGTTTCCCATCCTCATCCCACTCCATATGGCTCTAACACAGGTCCATCAAGAAACTGCCTGCAAGCTCACAATATTTTACCTTTAAGATTCTTTGACTGCCTGGGAACCAACCAGGGAATTTGAATCTGCACATATCCAGGCACTTAAAATCCAGAGGATGCAGTTCAGGAGATGCTGTCGCTCCTTAAATGAACAATCCCCAAAAGATCATATGCCCCTGAATTCAAAACTTCATAAAAGTGACTGGAAATGGGTCCTTTTTTGTTTGTTTGTTTCACTTTTTGAATATCAGATTTCAACTTTTAATAATTGAAAGTACAAAAAAAATATTACCCCATGCATGCATTATTAGTTAGCATAATGAATACACGCTCATTTTTAAATTACCAAAACTCTTAGAAACCTTCCTGGACTTAAATAGACAGTTATTTCTTCTGAGAGGTTCTAAGAGTCAACAAAAAAATGGTTCTCGGGAAGTGTATAAAAAAGATTAACACAAAACAAAGAAGGCTGTTTAAAATGGTGACATAAATAGGATTCCGGTTGTCAAGGAGCACACATTTTAAAATGAAATTATACTGCATCCTTCTGAATGAAGCTATTATTGGAAGCTAACAAGCTCTATTTAAGAGATAAGCATTTAACAGAGTCAAACGGTTGAGTTTTTTATTCAAATGAATAAAACTGAATATTCATTTGGATAATCTTTTCTGTAAAAGAAAAGGAAAAGAAGAGGCAAAAATAAAGTAAGAGGCAAACAGATGCCCCTGAATGAGAGGCTCTGAGCCAAGTGCCATCACTAAAGGAAGCCGAGATGAATTCATGGCCTTCAGGTTAAACCTTAAAACCCTCCTTCAGCACCTGCTCAGAAAAAGGGAATCACTTCACTCTGTTCATCTGCTGGTTAACGGGCACCAAACCCACCACAGAATCACAGGATCATTATAATTGGAAAGGACCTCTCAGCTCCTCTAGTCCAGCCACCAACCCAACACCACCACCCAACTAAACCACGTCCTCAAGTGCTATGTCCACAAGTTTTTTGAACCCTGCAGGGATGGAGACTCTGCCATCCCTGCACAAGGATCCCCCAGGTCCCAGGTTGGGTGGGAGATGTTCTGCTGTGGGCAGGGCTGGCAGCTCCCTGCAGCCAAGCAGAGCTCACTGTGCCAGAAAGAAGAGAAACACCATTCAGAGAAAGTGACTGAAGCTCTAAAAAAGATTTTAGAAGTATTTAAAAAATGTGCAAAGCCACAAATAATACTTAGGAAGAGGCACTGAGGATACCAAACCTCAGCGGGCCCGTGTTCCGCTTCACCCTCAAACCAAACTACATTTCACACCTTTGTTGTCACTTGAGAGGTTTTATGCCAAGCTCAGGGAAATACAGCTGGGATGACAACAGCCTGGCTGGGACACACATCCCTTGCTCTCCCTTTCTGCAGCCCAGGTTTGCTGGGTCACCCCTGGGCACCCTGCAGCCTCCCAGGACATCACCCGTCAGCAGAACCAACAGGGGCAGCTGATGGGGTGAGGGCCTCTTCCTTTCAAGCTTGTGTCTGCAGAAAAATGAAGAATACAAACCCACTCCATCCTGCACCAGAGAGGTTAAGCCATGACCAGTGCTGGGGCTGTGCTGATGGGTGGGAGCAGGAGGAGATGCTGGTTCAGGCTGTGTTCCCCTCCCAGTGACCTGAGCTGCCCATCTGGGTGTGCTCCAGGCCTGGCCTCTTCTCCCCAGGCTGAAATTACCTAAGCTTTGAAACAGAGAAAGGTCCAGTCCTGCTGTGGCATTATTTATGCACCTGCTTTCTTGTTTACAGCAGTAGTTTTGGCAGCTGGTGCTGTAAGCTGTAATAAAATGCCTTTCAAAAAGTAAAAAAAAAAAATAAAAATTAAGAAATGTGACCAGACAAGCCAGGCATAATAACATTAAAGCCCTGTCAATTAATTTTTCCTCTTCTTGATAAACGAGCCCCGTTCCATCCATTAATAATGAGGGAAGAAACAGGAAAAGTTGACACTAGTTTAATTTATTTTCTCAACTTGCCTGGTCATATTTCTCCCTGTTGCAAAGCTTTTGGGTGCTGCTGGGAATTGCAAGTGGCTCCCACGCAGTCGATGCATAGATTGGTGTGAATCAATACTGCTCTGCTTTATTCACACATCCCTTGTTATCAGCAGGGAAAAAGTTACTTAGTAAGCGGCTGTGCAGCCCAGGCTGCCACCCCACCTTAAAAAAGTGATAGTAAAAAATAAGGAATAAATAATTAATAACACTAATTATTAAAAAAAAGCTCCAAACTTGCAGAAGAGAGGTGGAGAGGCAGACCTGAAACCAAGTCCTGTAATCACTGCCAGAGGATGCTGACTTTACAGCCACACAGAATGACCTGAATGGAGGGGCTGGGACATTTTAATGCTCAGACAGCAGCCATGGGTGCTCTGTAACTTCTTGCTGTCTACAGAGGTAAATCAATCATTGCCCTGAGAGGTTGAGAACAGGGGCCTGAGGGTTTAATCCTGCCTCTGGGGAAAGCCATTGGTTTGATGGTGCCAGAACCCAGCAGCCAGGACTTGAAAACTCATCTCCAACTCTGGCACCTTACTTCATGTGTTTGAACAAGTTGTTTACATCTTCCTTCTAATCCAGGTCCTGTGTTTCTCCCCCCACCACTTTCTAGTCCCTTCCCCAAAGTTTTCATCTGACATCCTGCAACTCGTTAAAGCTCAATATTGTCTGGGGAGAAAGCTGTCAGCTCTGCCTCGTTATCTCCTGTTATTCCAGTTTCCTCTGCTGCAAACACACCAGAGGAGAGGCTCTGGTTTCCAAAGAAATAACTCCCTCCAGATTCCCAGCAGACAGCCTGGGATGCACAGTGCTCAGATTTTACCTTTAAGAGGGGTTTGCTGGCAAGAGCGATGGCCACAGTTGAAGATACCCCCTAAGGGCACCTCCTGTTCATGGAGAACAAGAGCTCATCCCCTCCTTGTGATAACCAGACTGGCAGGGGGATGCACCAGGAGATGGAAGGGGAAGGAGAAGGTTAACACCTAAGGAACATCCTCCTCATGTACCTGCAATGTGCTCTCTGGCCATGCTCCTGCCAAGGACTCACCAGGCCAGATGCCCAGCACATCCACTTGGGGTTTATATCCACCTTGGATGGGGGATGGACAAAATCCCAGTTCTCTTGGCAGACACAGGCAGGTATAGCTGCTGCCTGAAGTGTCAATATGTATTCCACAACGTGAGAGTAAATTCTAAAAACTTAAATCAGCAGCCAATTGCCTGGGATCCAACCCTCTGTACCAGGTGCCGGCGTTTCAATACCAGCACGGCAGGAGAGCAAAGAGCTGGGGTCAGCAGCACAGCTGGATAAAGGGCACCAGCAAGATATTCCTTTTTGTTCTGGAAAGCTGCAAGGCTCAGGCTCCTTGGTCTGTCCTCCCATGCCTGCCTGGCATTTCCAAAGGGAGCATCACTCAAAAAACAAACAGAAAAAACCCCAGCACATCGGGATGAGGAGATGCTGCACCACACAGCATACAAACAGACAGAAATCCACCCAAACTGGGCTTGGGGAAGGGTTCTCCTCCAGTGACCCATTGTAACCAAAGATTTCCAGGCTGGAGGGCACCTGTGCCCTGGAGCCAGACTGCTGGTTCTGGACAAACCCCACAGAGAAAGTGACTGGGGAAGGGAACCCTCTGCACCCGTGCGAGCAGTACATGAACTTTATGTAATAAATTTTTCATAGCAACAAATCTTCATTAAAATTTTATTCTATTAACATTCTGAAATCAAACCAAAGCTCTGAGTACATAATGACTGAGACGCACACTACACAGCAACTTACTAAATGCCAGTTTTATCATATTGTTAATTAACAGAAACCATTAATACATTCACAGATCATTTAGAGGCACTAGCAGTGACCTAAGAGAAACTGCACCTACGTGTGATACTCTTACGTCTGCACTTTTTGCACCTGAATTTTCAGATGATTTTACTCAGCAGGCTCCAAGCTTGCTCCCAACTCAGCCTCTCCCTGTTGCAGACACTGTGTCTCACCAGGAGTGTTCCTGGGAACTAATGCATGTTTGCTTTGCCAGCAGTACCTACCTGGAATGTGGGCAGCAGACCCCACCTCTGCTCCTCAGCTTTCCCTGGCTCTCTCCAGCTCAGGTAGGGATTTCCCAGCTCTCTCACAAGCCAGCAGAACCCAACCCATGGGAGTGCAGCTGGGTGAGGGCAGCGTGGTGACAACTAACAGATTTCTTTGTGCTACCAAAGAAGAAAGCTCCAAATGCCTGTAAAATCCCACTATCTGTCTGCAACCAGAACATCACCCTTCAAGCAAAGTTCTCTGTGAGCCAGACCTGCAACACACAGAGCCAGTGACAAATCCAAATGCCCATTTCCAGCCCCTAGAGGAGCTCCCTGCAGCCCCTCACCGTGCCACCAGGCAGGGAGGGACCCGTCCCTGTCCCCTGCCAGCCAAGGGCCATGGCTCTGGGGTGCTGGCTGAGCCAGTCAGGCTCTCCCAGCAGACACCAAAGCTGCTCCTGACACGATGCTCCCCAGCACAAAGTCCTGCCAGCTTTGTCTGTTTGCCTACAGGCGTCAAACACTCCCTGCCTGTCAATTCTTCCACAGTTTATTACCAAATTTCTAAAATATTACATTTTCTATTATATCCAAATTCACTTTATTGCATCTGACAATACAGATAATCACATACCATATGCTCTAATGTTTTGAACCCAATGCTTGCTGACAGCAGTTTTTATTCATGATGCATAATTCTATCCAGGGCTGACAAAGGCGACCCAGCACCCAGCCCGGTGTTAGGATTTTGTTGGTGGGGGGATCCTTTTTTCCATCTCCTTTTCTTCGTTTTAACAACAGGTTGACAATATTCAGAGCAAAGATGCTTTGCTTTCAGTAGAAATAGGAAATTGCCTGAAAAGATGGGCTTATCAAGGAGATGTCTTCAAAATACTAATATTGGCTGGGGGTTGGTTATTATAATTATCTGCATCTGAAGCTTGCCTCTAATGGGGTCAGGGAAGCATCACAGCTCCTCCACGAGTGAGCAGGGGGCACAGTGGGCATGGGGCTGGACTCCTGCTCCTCCACACCTCCCAACCTGCCTGTGGTCACTCCTCTTCCCAAGAAATGGTGGGAAGGGAAAAGCCTGGTGTGCCCTGGAAGCTCCCTCTGCACAAGCTGCCAGGGCAGCAGGGCCAGGGCAGGGTCCTGGGTTGAAGTGGACCCCTGAGTGAGCTGGAGCAGCTCTGTTGTCCTCTCCCCTGCCCACCCCACCTCCACCAGCAGCTGAAGGGCCACCATCCCCGAGCAAAAGCTCAGTTCCTCGGGAAGCTGCTGGGAGAGGAAAAACCCAAGCAAAGGCCAAGCCCCAACCCCAGTCTGCAGGCAATAGATTCAGCAACTTGAAAGATGGCAATGCTGTGCAAACCAAACAGGATGCTATGTCTAAATTAAGCTATAATGACCTGCTCTGAGGTCTTTATTAGCCAGGTAATGATCATTTAAGAGGAGGTTACTATCTTGAGCCAAGGGCACCTAATACCATTACTGAACTTGTTAAAACCTGCCAAGCAAGTCATTATTTCTAACATTATTTCTTTTTCTCATAACACACAGCTTTCTACCTTTCCCCTTGTGGTGCTCAGCAGTAAATCACAGGAGGTGGAAATCACACAGATGTGGTCACCCTTCCCCAGGAGGCTGAATTTAGCTCCTGCTATCCACGAGCAGGCTGAATGCAAGATAAATACCCAATAAAGAGCACACACTGAAACACTCCAGCCCTATGAGACCCACAGAGCCAGGCCATGGTGCAGCAGGAACACACAGCAGGCAGTGGTCTCCCAAAGCCCCACCAGCTCATGAAGTGTTTTGCAGCTGGTGAGATGCCCCTTGTGCTTGCAGATGATTCACATGCTGCATGGACCACTGGCATTTTGGCTGAGAAGAGAGGAGCTTAAACACCACCTCAGCCCTTGAGGTTGTTGGGGCTGGTGAGAAAGAACAGCAGGTTCAGAGCTTGGAGTGAGCTCAGCTGGGGACACCACTGGGACCTGCCTCCCATGGGCTGTAAGGCAGCAGGGCCAAGGGCAAAGATCTGCTAACTTTGAGGACAAGAAGTGGAGATGTTCTCCTACTTGCCCCAGGAAAATAACACTCAGTCCCCTCCATTCCCCTTCCCCATCTCCAGTCCTACAGACACTCACATAAAGAACAGCAGAAAAAAGCCCCAAACAAGCACACAGCTGCTCTGCAACCTCCCAAATAACATCTCAGACATCTCAGGCTGCTCGCCCAGCACAAAACGAGGTCCTGGAGGTGATCTCTGAGGTGGTGGATCCAGGAACCATCCCCATGGACTCTGCAGAGGATCCCGGAGACCCTGGCTGGAAAGGGGTTGGGGTGGCTGCAGTTTACAGTAACCCAGTGTGGACAATATTATGAATGACACCAGCAAGCTGCCAGCTCAGGAACTCATTACTGTCAAGGTACAACATGGCTGGCTGCCAGGCCCCCAGCTTTCACACTCGCTATGCCAGAACATCCACACACTATTTAATTGCATTATAATTTCAAAAGTGCTTTTCAAACTGGAAAAAGGCATTCACTGATTAACCAGCGAAGAGCAAAATTGTTTATGAAATTGAATACAAAAAGCTACAGAAATGTAATTGGGTCGTTCTAGCACCTAATTTTCAAGCCATTTTCCCACTTATTTAATCACGAGATACAAAAGGAACTGGTGAATTGACTTCATACTAATTAGATTACTCCCCGCGATACTCCAGGCCTATATTCCAACTGGTTGATAGTGCTGCTTTAAAATGAAACAAAAAATGTAGCAGCAGCTTGTCTGGGGCCATAACACATTTGTTCCCCATCAACCCCCTCTTACCAGAGGGCCATAAAATCCAGGCCAAATTCCCCATACCTGCTGGAGCCAGTCACCCAGAAATGGCTCACTTGGCCAGAAAGGGATGAGGAACGTTTGCCAAACAATGGTGGCTGCTCCCTGGTTCCTGGCCAAGGGACAAGCCAGGGTTCCACAGCATTCCCAGTATCCCCAGAATTCCCAGCCATCCCCAGCATCCTGGGGCTTGTCCTGCTCGGATGGAATCAGAAGCAAAAGTGAGGATGCTGGAGGTGATGGAGGAGCTGGCCAGGATGCAATGTCCTCCCCAGGAAGGGACACAGGGATACCCTGGGCAGGGAAGGGCTGGTGTCTGGCTCTGCTGCCATGGGTGCACCAGCACCCCCGAGCTGAACTCTGGGTCTGGCCACAGGGGAGAACGTCCCTTCCTTCCAAAGCCACCACGGAATCACTGCCAACAATAACTCAGCTGTTTTAAAAACGTGGTGCAAGGTCATCTCTTGATAGAAACTGTTAGTAAATTTGCTGGCAGGAAAGGGAGGGAGGGCTGGGGGAAGCTGTGTATGAGGATTGCTCCTGCAGCCTGCTCCCTCTGCCCCACAAACACCCAAAAAGCACCCGGCACAGGAGGAGCCCAGGAGAACCCTGCAAAAGGAGTGGGGGGGGAGCTGGGGATGGAGGGACTTGTCCCTGAGCTGTTCTGTACATGGACTCCAGGGTCACCTTGTCAGGACAGCCACACATCCCTGAGCTCCAGCAAGGGCAGCAGGAGCTGCAGGCACCTCAGGGTTTTTAAAGCCAAGGCAGTAATTTAAATTAAAAAAAAAAAACCAGGAAGGTTTTACTGAGCCTCCAGTTCTCAAGGATGGGTACTTTGAAGACAGACACACACACTTGCAGAAGTTTCTTTAAGGCCACCCAAGCCCTGCTCTGCACCTGATCCAATCTGCTTGCAGCTTTTGCACTAATTTTAAATTTTATTACATGAGCTGTAATTGATTATATAATCAAATGGAGAATGTACATTATCAAGATATTGTAGCACTTCACAGGCCATTTAATCAGCATATCTGGGGCCATGCCAAAATGAATTAGCTTGCATTAAGTTTCAAGTACATATTATTGGTTGTATTTGTCTCCATGTTTAAGCAGGCACTTGCTCTTATAAAAGAAATCCAAAATTCTTCAATTATAGAAATAGATTAATAAAAAAATGGAAGTTCACTTTGCCAGAGTTGTTTCTTCTGCAACAAAGAGCCCAGAAAAGTTCACCCCCAGCCAGAAAATCACTGTGACTGACCCAGTGAGCAGAAGTTGCAGCACTTACTGACTTTACAAAAGTAGAGCATAAAACTGTGAAGTGGCTCAGCAGCCAGTGAGAGCAGAGCCTGGCACAGCAGGAGGAATGGACAGGTACCTGGGGTGGCCCTGAGGAAGGAGATCCCCTCCCTGAACCCTTCCCACCAAGCTGGTCCTTGCTCCAGCTGCAGTGGAGTTGGGCACAGAGGGGACAGGAGGGGCATTTGTTGGTGCCCCGTGGGGAGGTTGGGAGGGACACAGCCCCAGCTTGCCCCACCAGGACCCATTTGTGCCACAGCCCATCAGTGGTCCAATTTCAGACCCTTTCATCAGAGAATGGGCCACCAAAAGGCACTGGGACATCAGGATACACCCCAGGTTTGGTGATGGGGCCATGGTGCCCCCCTGCCCTGGTAACCAGCACCTGGTGTTGAACTGTGTTGGTTCCAGTGTCCTCAGAGCCAACCAATCCCTCCAGACAGAGCCAGGGATTCTCACAGACTGATGACTTCTCTTTGATTCCCCCAAGTGGAGAAACGGGAGGCAGCTCCAGGGAATGAAGCCAAACCCCACTGCTGACATTCCTGCTCCCTCCACTGTGCCAGCCAAACCCAGGAACGTCTCCGTGTTCCTGATCCCAAATGTCATTACCACCACCAGAGAGGTGAGGGGCACAGCAGCTGCCAGAGGCAGCCCGAGAGCCGTGATGTGTCTGCAGCTCTGGCTTGGCAGGGGGAGATTTTTCAAATGCCTGAGCTCAAGGTGACTCCTGGCTACCTGGTTACTGCAGCAGTGCTGTGACAGCCTGGGCCTGGGGACAGAGCCACTGTGCTGGCAGGCATCCCCCCAAAACCACCATCACCTCCACCCCGGGGGTCCCTGCTTCCAGCTACCAAACCCCCCTCAAACCAGAGGGGGGAAGGAGGAGGCTTGGGGTGAACACAGAGATAGCTTTCCTGCTTTCCTCTCATGAACACGCAGCCATCAGCCAAGGAAAGTGGGAAGGCAAAGAGTGCTCCCAAAGTGGTGATGCTGCTGGTGGCTGTCACGGTGCTCCAGTGGAGATGTCCCCCTCCCTGTGGGTCCTGCTCCAAGACAGCAGAGCCTGGCATGGCCCCACACCACAGCCTGGTGTCCCTCCAAGCCCTGCAGGACCCAACATGAGTTCAGGTGCATGGGCAGGCCAGGGAATGTCTCCAGGGAATGCACCTCTCTGCCAAACATCCCCAATCCTACCCAGTCCATTCTGCACACTGTGCTTTACCTGCATCTCACCTCCAGGCCAAACATTGCTGCCTGCAAAAAGCAAATAAAACACCCCAGGGTGCTCTCACAGCTCTGCACCCTGCACCATGTTTTACCCCCCTGGGCTGTGTCCCCAAGCCCTGCAGGCTCTGTGCATCATCATGTGAAGGCATAAAGAACTGGGCACCAAAACAACAAAACAACTGTTCAAGGAATTGAAATAAGTACTGACTGAGGTCAAGGGAAATACCAGCAAAAATGAGCAGCTTAGCCTCAGGTTAAAACAATACCTTTGAGTTGCACCGTGTGACCCCTCCAGCTCTGGCTTCAGGCAGCACACAACATTCCTGGACATTATTCATCTCCTTGGCCAGGGCTCCATCCCTGCTGCTCAGGCACCGTATCAGTATTTGCTTAAGCAAACACCATACAGTACAGTGAGAGAGTGCCTGGCCACGACAGAGGCTTTGAGTATCTGCACCATTTGTTCCTCTGGATACACATGCAAAGAGGGAAGTATTTGCTGAGATGTTCCTGGAAGCCAGCTCCCAGCACTGAGGAGAGGGCAGCACATCCCAGCCTGGCCAAGGGGGTGCAGGATCCAACCTCCAACACCCCACAACTGCTCCAATACCCAAGTTTCTCCCCTCTGTGTATGGGCTAAAAACCAAGAAAGAACATCAAACCCCTGATGAGCTGTTCCCAGAAAAGCTCTGCTGGGAAGGGAAAAGAGGGGGGAAATGGCTCTTTTTTCACTTGAGCTCAAACTCTGCTTTTTTGTTCAAGACCACAGGCAAAGAGAGAGAACGTAATTTCCTCCTGTAGGTAAATGCTGAGCAGGGCACACAGGTTTAGCATGCACTTCAAGCAAATGGTGAATTAAATGAAGATAATCACTTCCTTACACGTCTATCTAGAGCGGGTGTTTGGGGGAAAAGCCCTCCTGAGGTACACCAGCACCTTGGGGAAGAAAACTTTTAATAGGGACCACACAGAGCCAAACAGCTCTATAAAACAAATCTGCTGGTAATGAAAAAGGAAAACAAGACTCTGAGACAGGCACAAAATCCAGAGCCCTTTGGTTCTGGACATGCTCATAACCACATCCACAATTTCACTATGCTTGCTGAGCCTCCTCAGACACGGGGATGCTTTGTGCTTTTCTGCCTCTGCAGCTGCTTTCTGGGACCACGCAAAGGCATGGTGAGAGAGAGCTACATCCTTTGCTGAGCAGCACACCTCGAACAGCCATGATTTTATCATCTCTGGGAGCCTTAATGCCATTTCTAACCCCCCAGACAGCCCCCGGGGGGCAGATGCAGTCACTCCCTGCTGGGGATGGTTCCCTTGAAGTTTGCTGCTCCATCCTCAGGACAGCTGCTCAGCCCTGGGGTCCCAAGGAATCACAAGCCAGAGGATGGGCCAAGCCACCACCTGTGGACTGACAGCTTTCTGCCACAGCTCCCCCAGAAGAACAGGGCCATGCTGCTTTCTCATCTGCCACCTTCAGAGGTGACCTTCTCCAGCAGCCTGCCTCCTGTTTGGATTCCTCCAAGCCCTGCTCCCAGGTGCACAGGCCCAGCAGGGCTTTATTAAAAGCTTTCTTCTCCTCCTCACATTTTTGGTGACATTGTTTTATGGATTTCCCCACACGCTCAACCTTTGTTCAAACCATTGGGGAAAAGGCTGAAATCTTTCTGCTTATAAAACAAAAGCAGTCGGAGGCAAAAGAAAAGGTGAACTAATTATACACACCGGAGTGTTCCCTGAAGCTTGGGTGCTCCCAGCCCAGACCTCAAGCTGCATTTCCCCCACCAGACTCCATCCTTGCCTGCAGTGGGGCAAATCCAAGCCCCTGAGAACCCAACCCCTCCAGGCTGAGCTCTTCCAGCAGGTGAGGGCTCTCCCTGCCCCGCAGGGGGGAGGCACCCCGGGACCATCACACCAGCAGAGCAGTTCCAGTTCCAATACCCTTTGCTTCCCTGCTTTCAGAACAGACAAAGAAACTGCCTTTGGAGAAGTGGTGTTTATGCACTGACCTTTCCCTATTGTGTCTGCAGGCCTGGAGAACAAAGCTGGGGCAGAATCTCCCCGTGACTTCCGAGTGATGGGAAACGTGGCCACAGAGCTGGCTCAGGGCTGGAGGGGGTTTTGTTGGAGTTACTTCACTGGGATCTTACACCGGTGCTGAGGAATTGAACTGCTGCCCATCCCCACCTTGTTCCCCCACCAGCCCCTAGGGAAAACTCCTGCTCTGCAGGACCCTCGTTTCCCAACCCTGGGAAGTGATGGGGGTGACGGGACCCACTGCAAACACAGAGGGGAAAAGCAGCAAACCCAGCAACCCCCTGCACAAAACCTTTCCTGCAGGCAGTGAGAACAGACTATTTATAGCTGGGCATCATTAACTGTATTAAAAGTGTGACATTCTCCATGTCACTGTGAACTGCTGGCCCTCCCTGGCAGCGGGGGATCTGTGGGGTGGCTGTGCTGGACTCAGGGCATCAGCAGCTCACTCAATTGGCTGAGCCAGCCCCTGTCCCAGCCCCTGCCCAGAGTGGCCTGTCCCCAGGGCTTCTGTTTAAATATTATGCCAGCTCCCACAGCCTACCAGGGGAAGAACACGCTATGTATACTCTCATAAAACTCTGTAATTATGAATAATGCCTTGGTTTTTAACAAAATAAATCACCATGCACCAGAGAAGTGCTTATTCCAACCCAGTGCTGGAAGAGATTAAAATGCCAAGTGAAGTGAAGCATCCATCTTCTGCAACACCAACCTCACTGTTATTTATTTCTGTTGGCCACACCAGCTACCTGGCTGGGGAGCCCCTGCCAGGGCCACTGAAACACCCAGAGCCCACCACCACCACTCAGGGGAGGCCCTGGACCAGAGGTGCTGAGCATCATCTGGAGCTGTGGCTCCTGGGCTCCTCCAATCCCAACCTCCAGACTGTTCTTCCAGCCTGGATCAAGGCATTCACAACGAGGAATGCTTGATTCTCATCAGCTCAAAGTTTATCAGCTTGTACGAAACATACAAGCGAAAAACCACAGATAAGAGACTGCTGATTGTTATCACCAGGAATATGAAGCTCTGGTGATACGAGACATTCAACAGAGGGCTTTAAAGACCTAACGCTTCCACCCATTACAGAATGGCTCTCACTGCCCAAAAAAAGTTCCTTCAACACTGGCTGAGGACTCTGCCAAGCCCACGCCTGCTCCCAGGGGCTCTGCTAACACGTTTTGGGGCAGATTCTCCCATCTTTGCTCCTCATGCAAAGAAAGTTTTGGCTCCATCACCACGGCTGGCCTGGGGCTCCTGCCTCACTCACCACCCTGCTCTCTCCAGATAAACAGGGTGCTTTTAAAAATTATCTTCTGCCCACAAGCCAGAGCCACACAAAGGCAGCCTGTCTGCCAGCCTCGAGTGGAAACTTTCACTAGATCAGCAGCAGAGATATTTTCAACATGGTTCAAATCAACCTCAAAGACAACTGGGAGGAGGGGAAAACAATCAGATATTTGGAGGTTTTCTAGCATTTCGATAATCTTTCCATCTTCAGCCCAAGATAAAAAAGTTTGGGGTTTTTTGGTTTGTTTTTTTCAATAAAGTGTAGCTTTAAGTTCTGTGGATTTTTTCCATCCCCTCCCTGACATCCTCTCCAGATTCCTGACCCAGCCATGGGGGTCAGGGGCAACCACTTCCTCTTGTTCCAACAACATCCCGTGCCCACTGCAAACCTGAGGCTTTAAACAGGAGCTAATTCACTGCTCAAGGCCAACATTAGCAATGCCTGTCTCTCAACTAATCAGCAGGCAATTAGCTGGGAGAATTCAGGATGAAGCTTCAGACAACGCATAAACCTTCAGCCACTAAATTCCATCCTCAAATAATGAGACTCTATTTTAATTTCACAGTGATAATATTGCACAGCATTCCCTCCCCTTATTTACCTCCAGGAAGTAACATTAGCATTTAAAAAAAAAAAATAAAAATCCAGCAACCAGCTTCCACCTATCCTATGTATCATTCATAATTTAATTCCAGAATTAAGCTCTGTTAATGGACACAAACTATAATTTTGAGCATGCAGGCACTGTTAATATTTGAACAAGCTAACAACAACAACAAAACACAGGATTAATACATGCACGGTCATTCTTTCTAACAGCAAGGATTCAGTTCTAATTTTCACAGAATATTAAAACAAATTTTAATTAGATTTTACTAGTGCCTCCCAAGTAAGTGTTTGCAAGGAGAACTCCATTGTGCAGAAATACAGTCTGCAGTAGGAAAGAGGAAAAACTTGCCCGTTAAGTAGCTTAATCACTGAAGAGCTTTGAGGTGGCTCCTTTTTTTTTTTTTTTTTTTTTTCATTGTAGCCTTCTCACACTTTGCAAAAAGGTTGTCAGAGATGTTTAGTCATAATCATTTCTCTGGAAAATGAAAAGTGATCTTGACAAACAGGGGTGAGACCAGAAAAGAAGAGAGAAGAAAAAAAAGTCCTGTCAATATGTGAAAGACATCCTGTTCCTTCCCAGTGACCCAAAACACCAAGGTTTGCTACTCTAAAGCAGGGAACAATCTCCGAGAACAGCGTGTCCGCTGCGGACACCCGCGCTGCCTCCGCTGCCTTTTTTCCCCCTAACAGCTAATGAAACTGCTCGTGCACTCTTGCTATGAAGGAGAATTTAAAAACAGAACAAGGAAAGCAAAGAAGGTCAAACATGCAGCTCCAGCACAGCCCTTACGTAAGGCAGCATCTGTCAGGGGGTCAGAGCCCTCCAGCAGCCCCGCTCCAGACATCTCCTGCTCCTTCCATCCTGACGGTGCAGGGATAACGCTCGCTCCTCTCTCTCCCTCCCTCTTTCCCAGGGTGTTCTGCAGCTTTTGCTGGAGTGAAAGGCAAGTGGGCAAGCACAGGGCCCTGGCCAGCCCTGCTAAAGCTGGCTGTGGGTGACACAGCTCAACAGCAGCTCCAGGGGTGGGGTACAGACTGCCCAGATACAGCGTACCCCCCCTCACACCCACTCGCCTTTCTTCATCTATTTTTCTTCCTTTTTAATTCTTTCCACTTTTTACTTCACCAGCCCCCGTGTTTACAGCTCTTGATAGCACAAATCCTGATTTCATGTCACCCACTGGCCCAAGCTGTCCCCACTCCCTGTTTCTCCCAGACAAGTTAATAAGATGGAAGGTTCCCCGGAGGCCTGGAGCCAGGGAACATTATCACTTGGAAGCAAGGCAGAAATACTGACACATCGGAAATGACTTCAAGCCTATTAATTACCCTTTCTTCTCTGGCAGATCTTTGAGAGAGAGCTTGAGAAATTGAAAGGCAGGAGAGAGCATCCTTCCCAGCCCCAGAAAGAGCCCCCATCCCCTCAAAACACCCAACCTTCTTTGTTTGCTTATCAATTAATTCATCAAAAATTAGCTGGAGCAGAGCCTGCCAAATAGCAGCAGATCTGCCCTTTCCCTTTGTGCTCCCATTTGTGAGGGGGCAGGGTGCCCACAGCACCCACGGGGAGCAGGAGAGGCTCGGGGGGCACAGTCCCCAGGGGAACACTGGCACAGTTCTCCCTTCCACTGGGGGACACAGAAAATCAGTCTTAGTTTGGAGCTTCCCGTCCCTGAATGTCAATAAATCCCATTAATATGATCAAACCTGATACCCCAAGGATGTGCTTGAAAATCCCAGTGAATGCCCCTCAGCCCCTTCCTCCCCCCCCTCCAAATGTATTTTAAAACCCTGGCTGGCATAATTGATCCTGGTTATTATAAGCATTAGATGTTAAATGCATTCCTGCATGCAACATGCCTTCCACCATGGGCTTTCAGCAGTCTATTGTATAAATAAATGACTGGATTTCTTATTCAGGAGCTTCAGACTCAATAGTATTAATTTTGATGCAAAGTAGCTGCACCAGTCTGGATCAAGTCACTAACTTCCACTATGGCTTTATTTTTAAGATGAGTTTTATAATTTCTGGGTAAAAAAACCCAAAACAAAACACAAACAACCTACAGAATAACTTGAACAAAAATCTTCAAGCCATTACCTAGAAAACTATCATTAAATCATTTGTTCATTTTTATTAGTATCATTGTAATTAAAGAGAATCATATTTCAAAAATACATCTTCAACAGCACTTATCAAAAGCCATCCCTGCAGCCTATCAATTAGTATTACAATAACCTCACTCCCTTGTTGCCTTGGCTATTAGCATTTTGATTGAATGTCTGTTGAAAAGTGACTGCTAACAGAAGATTGTGTTCAGAAAGTAATGTTTCTTTATTCGCTTTCATTGAAGCTTGTCTAGCTGTCTCCAGTTCCTACTCAAAAGAGACAAGACAGTTCCAAAAGCAGTAATTTTGATGCAGGATTATTCTTTTTTTTTTTTTTTTTTTTCTTTTTCCCCCTTCTTCTCTGCGAGGTGAGATAGATTGGGTTAGGCTGGACACAAATGCTATTAAACCACTTGACAGCAGATTTGGGGGCTGCTATCAGCTCTGACCTGAGCACACTCCAACACAGAGCAGTCCCAGCCCTTCAGCCAGCCCTGGGGACACACCACAGCCCCTGCAAGTGACCTTTCGGGAGATTAGTAATATTAATAATAGTAATAATAATCATAATAACGGATCAACTGCTCAGGGAAGTTTGGGGCTACGTTTATGACTAACAGGATTCAGTGTAAAACACAACAACTGATGATAAAACCCTTTGCACTTTGGGCAGCCAGCACTGCAGCTCGGGGAGTGCTGAGCTCACCAGCTGTAATGAGGGCCCTAAGGAAGGACAGGTCTGTAACAAACGTCATTACCAGGGGAAATGGATGCGTTCGGCAAGCACCATGAATTATAAAGACAAGAGTTCATTAAATCTACTATGTTAAAATAAAAATGACCTGCCATGTCAGACAGTTCTATTTACTGATATGCCTGCTGTTGATGCCTCCCCCTGATAAATCACACCCAGCACCTGTCCAGGAGCTCTCCAGTGACTCTGAACACACCACGGTCCCCCTGACTCCAACAGCCCCGAGGGGAAACCAAACCCCCCCAGTGCCCCAACACCCTCCTGTCCCTCCCCAGGGGCTGGTTACCCATTTAGCAGGGGGCAGAGAGAGGGAGCGTTGGCATCACCAGGAGAGGATCCCAGTCCAGGCTCTGGAGCTGCTCCCAAGCTCTTCCCTCCTTGGCTGGGCTGGCAGGCAGCCAGGGGCGGGTGATGGTGTCAGGTAGCAATTTCATTTTTAAAACGCTTTTATCACAGATTTAAGGTGAGAGATAAGGCGAGTGTGCTAAGCCATCATAAAGGAAACATTGTCTAAGGCATAGTATTTTACAAATCAAAACAGCCATCAAAAGGAAAAGGTAGGAATATAAAAACAAATGGAGCCAGCGCCGTGGCGAGGCGGGTTCGGGAGACACTGATCAGGTTTCAGGTTTGCTTGGCAAGTCTCAAAGCTTGGGAAGAACGGTAGCAGTGACACTTTCACTGTCATTTTAAAAGAGAAATAAAATGCCAGCATTGAGCATGTACACACACATCTATACACAAACACCTGCTTATTTATAAGCCTTTTCATATAGATTGATCTATAAATATAGATACGGATTTTTCATACCCTTACCCACAGCTGTTGGGTGCTTTTATCGAAGTCATCTGCCCTGGAAAGCATCTGTTGTTAATACCACTGTTTTATTATTTATCAAATCCATTTCTCCATAGAATGACTAATTTCAGCCCTGCAGCTGCTCCCTCCGTGGCCACTCTGTCCCCAGCAGCCGCAGGTCCCCAGACCACCTCCCTCTGCCACCCCCTCCTTGCTGCTTCCCAGCCCAGATCTGGGGACAGAACCAGCACTTAGAGCTCCTGCCCCGCCAGGACAAAGCCAGGACATGGTGAACAATGTGGGAATTATTACACTTGCAGAAGGCACTCTTTTTGGTCCAGAAAACACTCGATAAATTAAAAAGAAAAACCCTACAACCCAAATCCGCCGACGTGCAGCTTTTTGAAACAAGCAGTTTTTCAACTTGCTGCTTCTAGTGGACCCGGCGAAAAAATTGCCAGATGTTTACTTCAGCTTACATATACAAAAAATATACAGAATAAGCAAAATCAGTCCTTGCCAGGACATATTAATCAACCTAATTAAAGAAATCTTCAGTCAAAGCTTAATCTTTTGGGACAACTCCTTTCCAGTGCAGGTAAGAGGGCAGGGATGCAACCCGGTGCAGATTCTCTGCAAACAACAACATCTCCATCTGTGAAGCCCTGAGCAGCCTCCCCAGGGACAATCCCTGCCCGATCCCAGGGCTGCCCCTTCCCACCCAGCCCTGCCAGACCATCCCTCCTGCAGGGCACCCGGGTCCCGGGGATGGAGGTGCCCTGATGCCAGCTTCATGGCCACCCAGATGAGGTGGGATGGGATGGTGGATGTGGAGCAGCACACCAACCCCTCTGCTGGGACACCACAGAGCTCTGCTCACACCTTGCAGCCTCTCTGGGCTGCTGGGAACATCCCCCTCTTCTTCCCTGAAAGCACTTGAAAAGCCTGATGAAAACCAGCAGATATCAAGCACAATAATAATAATAATAAAATTTTAAAACATCCCAGAATGCAGATTGGAGTGCCCCAGTCTGCTTCCAGCTATCCCCTGGGAACAGAGACAACCCTCCAGGGAGTGAAAGCCGTGCTGCGTGCCTCAGGATTTTCATCTTGCATCCTTGGGCATGGGCATGCTGTGAGTAGCTGCCTGTTTTCTCAAGGTCACCACGCTGATTTTAATTCTGCTCATTGTATTAAGGCTGCTGGTCTATGTAAATGTTGCATTTTGTTCTCCTCCTGTTTCTGGCCTTTCCTCAATTAACATTTTCAAAGAGTCCCACAAGACCAGGAGCAGTACCTGCTAATCACTCTGCTCCTGTGCTCTGGGAAGCAAAAGGGTTCGGGTTTCATCAGCTGAGTAGATTCATAAGCAAGAACTTATTAATGGCATTTAGGGTGTCTTTCCATTCACAGATCATCAGGATTTTTGCTAATTTATCTGTCACTCAAACCGGCTGCTCAGCAGTGACAATAAAGATGGCAAACTGAAGTCGTATTAAAATGACCTCACTGTCCTCTGGAGGCAGCTGCAGCCGGGAAGATGACGCTGCCTGCTCCAGCACCAGCACTCCCCTGGCAGAGCTCCCACAGCCCAACTGGCTGCAAGTGTAACACAACCATTATAATTTTCAGAAAGTTCTATGACTATTTGCACAACTTTTGCTTTGCATTTCCTGAAGAACTTTCTGAGATGACAAAGGCTCCACCAAGTTGCTCTGCACTTTCCAATATGACTGCAGCCTGAGTGTACCGAGTGACTGATGCTGCTCAGTACTAATGCATGGAAAGATTTTTCTTTTTAAGCCAGTGACTGTTAACCATGGCTCTCTGGGTAGGAAATTCCTAGAGTTCAGCTCATGGTCCAGCCCACAACACCACACAGATACCTTCTGTGAGACTGACACCTCCAATTCCCAGCTTTCTGCCTCTCTGGTTTCCCATCTGAGGAACCTGGATACCAGCCTCCAGGGATCTGCAAACCCACCATATATTGCAGCAGAGCAGGACTTTGCCTGACACCCACCCTGCAGAGCTGCCAGGGACACCTGAACCCTCCCTGGGGCAGGGAGGGTGCCCAGACCAAACACTTCTCTACTTTTACTGCCTGCATTCAGGGCAATAAAAGGGAGGCTGGAAAAATTAAGAAGGTCAAGAATGTCTGGCTGTGCAGGGCTCTCCCTCTGGGGAGAAGGAATTAAATAATTTGTTTACCCATGCCAGCTATGATGACAAGATACAAATGGGGTTTACAGAGTCAGTGTCTTTTGCAATATACTTTTAAGGTGCTATTTCCCTGAAAGTCTGCTTGTCTAACAGGAGACTTTCAAACTAATTGCCGGGCTGTGTTTGCAACCTTTACTGGAGCCTGGCAGGATTCTTTTTTTCCTTATTATTCTTGCATTTGTTTGTTAAACAAGAAAATAAAAATGTCAAGGCATCTCCCGAGTGCTGCTGGCAAGCAGAGCCTCTCCCCTTCTTTAGAGCAAGCCCTTGCACACATCTATTCCTTTGGCGCGTCCCGGCCAGCGCAGCTGTTCGCTCCTTCTCCTCCTCTGGATGCAATTTTCATTACTGGTATAAAATTAAGCAATAAGGTATGACAGACAGTACATAGCTGGGCAATTATTCCAAGCCTCAGGTGGCGTTATCCAGCGTGAGGCTAGGGCAGAATGACTGTAACCACCCGAGACATTCAATAATCTCCTTGAAAAGCGTGGCCAGGAGCCTTATTTGCTATTCTGAAACGGAGCCTACAGGGATGCGGGGCTCACACCGCCTCCATTTTTACACTTCATGTAAGGTGCCCTGATGCAGCAGCAATAGGCACCGGCCAGGAAATTAAAAGACAAGGGAGATGGATCCAAGAATTGGCAGCTTTTCCTTTTTGTTTTGTGTCTGTTAACAGCAAGGCAGGGAGCAGCACCAAGCCTGTCGAGCAGTGGCTGTCACCCTGCCCAGGAGATGATGCTCACGGTCCCCACCCCACAGGCTAGGGGGAGAAATCGATGCCAAAGGGGAAACTGGTGGGATGTGGCAACTTGGCCCCAAAACAACAAGTCCCTTCCCTGCGCAGCCATCCCAGCCCCTACCTTGATCCACTGGGATGGAGGGTGCTCATAGCACGAAGCTGAGGTGTGGGTATTGCTTCTCAGCTCTGCAGCCTTTAGTGTGTTTTATAACATGAATATTTATAAGCGAGGATGTAATATTAAAAACATACACATATAAAATATTAATCTGGCACATGTCATAGCTGCAATCTAAACAGATAGGTCTGACTGATGGTATTACTGCTCAGCCATCACCACTTTCACTGATAGGTCCGTAAATGGTAAATAATATTAACTAATGAATCTTCACAGCCCTCGCGTGAAGTGCTGAAGCAAATACTTGCTTAAAAATCACACTAAAAACCCCTCTCTGGAGCTATTCCTCCCTATGATCCTCTGTGCCTTCAGCAGGAGATAAATACCCAGCATCTCTAAGCTCCAAGGGTTAAAGCCTCTCTCTGTGCTGCACAGCCCAAGTCCCTGGGATGGATTTCACCAGGAGGTCCTTGGGATGCATTTCACTGGCTGGGGAGCAGGAGGCCAAGCTGGGATAGTGCTTCCCTGCAAACAACTGCACCCTCTGGAGAGTCAATTTATGAAGTGGTAGAGCTGACAAGGGATTAAACCCCAGCCTCATCTAGGAAAGCAATAACAATAATATCACCTCCATTTATATCTTATGTCACACTCTTCATTCAAAGCCCTTGAAGCACTTTATGCTCTAAAAAAATCCACCTGCTGTGCTTGTGGATGCTCTTCCAGAATCCTACAGGTCAAACCTGCCCAAACCACAGCTCTGTCTTTAGCCCCATCCCTCTAAAAGCAAACCAGCATGAACAAGTGAAGGGTTCCCTTCAAGCTGTCCTCAAAGCACTCAGTACTATTGCCAGGCTGCTGCCAAGAAAAGCTATGCTGAAAATGACCAAATTAGGCAATTATTTCTCTCTCTATATTAAATACTCTACTCAGATCTGCCTAGGGATGTGTTTTTAAATGCACGTAACCTTACTTTACTTGAGGGAGATGGTGATAAACAAATAATTGCAGCGACTCTTAATTATATTTATATCTCATCTATAAAAATGTCAATTACAACTTCAGGGGTCAACTACCAAACTGAGGCTTTGGCAGCTGGACAGAACACAAAAGGCTATTTTTTCTCCTAAGAAAAGCATCACCCTTTGCCAAGGCACAGGCAGCATCTCCCTAACATCACTCCTGTCTCTTCCAGTAAACACAACCATGCTGCCAACTGCCTCCACCTGGACAACTACTTCATGCACCAAATCTGCTGGATGGGGACAGTACAAACATGATGGAAAGGAGGGAGCAGCCCCTGAGTGGAGCTGGGTTCTGTGAAGGACACAAATCCTTCAGCCTGGACTGAGGGTTCAGATCAAACCCAGACCTTGGGCACCACAGTCCCCAGGGCACACAAAAAAATGGGATGTTGGCAAAACCAGCAAAAATCCAACTGATTTTGAAGCTCTGCCACCCTCCCTGCCTGTCTTTCAGAGACATTTTAACCCCTAATACACCCAGTATTGTTTGCATCACACAGACAGACTGCCCTTCTTTGATTCTGTTTAGGTTTAAGATTAAAGCAGCCCAAATCACACGCTGTCACTTCCCTCCCTGCTCCCCTGCCATTCCTAACAGTGAGAGGGAGTTAATTGATATGAAAATAACTCTGGGGGCTGTATGGCTTTGGAAAACATATAGCATTATGTTCAATCCCAGCAATTACAGCTTGGGGGATTCAATCACTCAGAATCTTTACTTTTTTTTCTGCCAGTTCAAGACGTGGGACTGACGTGCTACACACCACAGACAGCTTCTGGAGCCTGCTGCTGCACCCCTTGGCTCAGACACTTCCATCCAACCCTTCCTCCCTCCCTCCTCCTATGCAGCCACAGTTTTTCTCAGCTTTGCTGGATGCAGCAAACCACGGGGCTGGGGATGGCCCAGCACAAGCAAAGCCCAAGGGCAGGAGGGCCACTCTGTCCTGCTCTGCCTGTCCCAGGTGCTCCCCAGCAAATTGCAGCTTTCTGCAGCTCCCTGCCATAACCAAGTTAGAAGGACATCATCATCTTGCCAGGCTCCCTCCAAGCCCAGAGATCAATAACTAATGCTGAACTCCAGATTTTATCTGTGCTCTGCAAGGGTAACAAAATAACACCACCCTTTTTTTTTTTTTCCCTTTTTTATTTTCTTTTCCCACTTAGTAAAACCCTTTAAAGACTGACCCAGTCATTTTCAGCTCTATGAAATTTTAGGCAGTGAAGAAAGTGATGAAAGTGATTTTCCAGAATGTGTGGACAACTTCTGCGTCTGGTTTAGCTCCCTGTACTGAAGTACACAAGTACAGCAGAGGGTACAGAAGCAGAGGATGATCAACACTTTTTCTAGAAAGAAACAGCAGCTTCACTAAGCTGACCCACAGGTATCTGCCTTCCACTGTCACTCTGTGAAGCTACAGATTGTTCTCCCTGCAATACTCCAAAAATCAAGCAATCAAAAATCAATCAAATACTCACAGATTTTGTAGCCTGCCATTCCCACAACTGGACAGCCAGGAAATACAAGAGCTCTGAATCTTACAGAACATCCCCAAACAGCTGGACACCAACAAAGATACCAGCAGAGGCACACGTGGTGATCCTGATGACACTGTTAACACCATGAAAGTTATGTGCTCCATAGGCAGGGCACTCGGTGTTATTTTGGGTGGGGTTTTCAAGCCTTCCCAAGGTATTAATAAAGCTGTTCAGTGATGAGCAGCTTTGAAAATCCCTCTCAGCCAGGTTATATCTGCACATTCCCCCTGCCCGCCTGGTGCCACACGCCGGGAACTTCCTGGCTGCCGGGAGAGGTGCACAGAGGACCTCGTGTGCCAGAGTTATGTCAACAAATATTCTCAATTTGCTCACAAGGAAATTCATCTTGCCTCCTTAGCAGGAGGGAGTGAATTTTAATACTTTCCCTTCCCCACGCGTGCATTGATTATTCCAGGCATAGACTAACTATGGAAAGCCACAACGGGGATTTTATCTGCCATTCCTCTTTCCCTTGGCTAATCTGAAGATACAGATTGCAACTCACAAGTGGTTTTAAGAATTGCCATTAACACTGTTGCTGCACACTGCTGCATTTTAAACATGTTTCCAACACAATCAGAATGTCACCATTGGTAAAATCTGGGGTGATTTTATAAAGGATCGACGCAGCAGCACTCGCTCTGCCACACAGCCCAGGAGCCAGTTTATTGTCCTGATTAGTGGCAGCTACCTGGACGAAGAAGGAAAAAGCATCAGCAAAGACTGGATAAATTCCAGCATGAAGATGACAGTGACTCTTTACACTGCCTTGTTTCTCCCTTTCATCAGAGGTAGAGCCCCAGAGCTCAGGTTTTCTGGCAGCCGCTCCAGCTGCAGCCACGAGGCCCCTCGGGATGAGATGGGCTTCACCCGCTGACAGGAATTTTGGCTACTCCTGGCAAACAAGCAGCATTGTCCTTCATCCAGCAAAAGGGTAAAAGCCTGTTCCCTGGGAAACAGCCTCACAAACAGAGCTGAACCTCCTGGGTGCCAGAGAATGCCAGAAGCAGGGAGGGGGGCTCCCTGCCCCACAGGCAAGAGGGACAGACCCAGACTCAGGTCTCCTCTACAGGCAGCATCAGACCCACCAGCACTGAAGAGTCTGCTTGCTGTCCTTTTGGACTCACAGTTCCTCCCCCTTTAAAATCCATCGAGGAGTTTACACAAGGGTGCTGATGTGAAGAGCAACAGTATGGCTCATACACAGAAAAGACAGACTAAAAAAAAAAATAACCGACAAATTCATAGAATTCCTGGGGAATAAAAGGAAGACTTGTTGCCTCTCATCTTCAACACATATTGTAGGGAAAAAGCCCTTTGTGGGAAAAAACAAAAGGTTTCATGGCAGCTAAGGTGCCCCTGCCTCTGCAGATCTCAACTCTGCAGCTCCAGACCTTCTCTCCAGCGATGACAGTGGAAAGATGCTTCAGGAAGAGGAACCATCCTCTGGGGCTTGCTGCTCAGGTTACATCTGATCACAGGGCCCCTCAGCCTCCCCTCCGAGTGCAGGAAAGCTGAGGCAGAGCTGTCAGAGCAGAGCTCAGCACCAGCAGAGCACAAACACCTCAGCTCCCCGGTGCTCTCACAAAGTGCTTACAGCAGCAGAGTGCCAGGGCAGGGACGGAGCAGGGATCACCTTGAGGTACACAGGGACAGACCTGAGCCTTGCCTGCAATAAGCAAAGCACCAGCACACCACTGCTCTGTCTATGATGTCCCTGCAGTGTCCTGGGCAGGGGAGCTCAGCTCAGAGAGGGACAGCAGCGACTGCAGGGTGACAGTGACACAGAACTGTGGGTCAGGGACTTGCTGCAGTTCAAGAGGAGAAAAAAGGAATTCAAACAGGATCAGGCAGAGGGCTCGCTGAAGCACATTGACAGGGACCACATTTGTTGAGTTTGTGCCTTGCTGGGACCAGAACCCCCCAGTGCTCCCTGAGTCAGCTGCCAGCAGACCAGGGCAGAGAGGGGACACGGGGCCCTTGGGCCCAGCACAAAAGCACCACAGAATGCAAGAAACAACACACCAGGATCCTGAATGGAGAAGGGGATTTATGGCCCGTTTAAGGGTGGTTGCAAAGAGAAGAGTGGAAAATTCCCTGGATAAAAAAGAAGGTTGTCAGGGGTTTCTGGATAAAAAAGGAGGTTGGTCAGGGGTTTAACTTGCCAAAGTATTTAAGAGTTTTGAACTCTTGGTTCCTGTTACCAACTCCCTGGATACCGGCTGCTCACAGCCTTCTCTGGCTCTGCAGACCTTCTCTTGCCAAACAAGTCCTTTGCTCTCTGCTGCTGAATTTTCCAGGGTGCAACAATCCCTCCAGAGCAGGACCAGGACCCGGGTGGGTGCTGCTAGCAGGAGAGGAATTATGCCTCCAAATAATGCCACGTTAGAGCAGGAGACTGAGGCATAAAATCAATCTCCTTAGGAGAGAAGAGGGTCCAGGAGCCTGCCTGCAGTCACCACCTTCACCCCATCCCAGCTGGACAGAGCAGCTGAAGCTGCCTGGAGCTCTGTGGCTCAGCTGCAGTGATAACCACTCACCAAGAGACAGAGGAGCACCATTTATTTCCACTGGAAGAAATGGCCACAGCATTGCAAGTAATCCTCAGCTCATTTTCACAGAGATGTATGAGCAATGTTGAAACCTTGTCTCCCTTGTGAAATATGTGGAGGGAAATTCCTTTTCTGGAGATCCTGCTTATTCTGAGCCACCATCACTGGAGGACAAGCAGTCCTCACCTTCCAAACTCCACTGTGCTTGAAACCCCAGGGAAGGGGTTTAATGCTCAACACATGCAGCTCCTTTACCCTCTCCAGGGATGCCACAGAGCCTGACAGTGCTTCCCCCCCAAGATAAGTCATTTGATTGACCAGGCAAGTCACCTCTAATAAGAAAAGCCATGTGGCATGTCCCATCACATGCCCAACAACCATTCCTCTGCAGCAGCTGTGGGACAGAGGTGCTGGATTTAGCCACTGGGTCACCACTGACACTGATTTTTGGCTGTGCTCACCACGCAGAGGCTGTCACCAAAGGTGGTGTCTGAGTTCCCATTCTCTCTTACCTCTATGCCTGTTGGTGGTCTTGTCAAACATAAGCATGGCGTCCTCTACCTGCAAGACAGAAGAGGAGAAGAGTGCTTTACCACAGCTCATAAAAGCCCAACAGACAGACTGGGGAGGGGGGATGAAGGCAGGAGCAGCCTCAGCTCAGGTACAGATGATGCATCAGATCTCTCAGCTTTTGCTTAGAGTCAGCTCTTCCTTTTGGAAACCTGCTGCTTTCTAGCTGCCATTTGATGCTAAAGTGGAAAAGCAAACATTAGAAGTTCTGTTGCCCTAAAAAACCAAATATCTAAGGAGCTTTCCCACCTCTTGTCAGGTCCAGGCCATGCCTCACTCCAGCCTTTTTACCTTTTGTAGCAAGGTAAGGAAGGAGCTGTGGACACAAATCAAGCCCGTGACTCTAATTAGAGTTACTCTCTTGGCTGAGAAATAGGAGGTTACAAGAAGTATAAGCAGGGTAAAATCTGGTCAGGCAAGAAAGGTATTCAGAGGTTTTCAAAAGGCCTTTTGAAAAGCTAGAGGAAAGAGAGGAGAGGAGAGGGAGGAGGGAGAAAGTTTAATTCGCATCAGGCTTGGCATTTCCACTTCAGAAGAGAGATGACTGATGAAACGTACTGAAGTGCAACCAAATTGGTTTCAACTTTCATTACTATTTGCATGATTTATTCCACCTCCATTTAATCTGTGCAGCCACACCTAAAATTTTGCACTTATTTCAGAAGGATGTTGTGCTGGGGTTTATGTTCCAGCATTACCAGGATTTAAACTGTTGCTGTGAGGCTGGGGGAGCTGGGGCAGGTCAGCCCCATGTGCTGCAGGAAACATCTGGGGCAATCTCTCTGAAAAGAAATTGCAGACTTGTTATTCCTTGTTTGAAACCTGAGGCTGATGAAAACCTGTATCACCACTAAATTACAGAAGACACTGGGGGAAGGGAGGAGATCTCTAAAGAAAAGGTTTTATTCTTTAAAGAATTCCACTGGTTGTCTCTGAGGGGTGGGTTTTTTGGTTTGTCTGGGCTCCCTCTCCCTGCCCCCCTCAGTAATTTTTAAGATACTTCTACGTACCTCTGGCTTTGTACAAATACTTAATTTTAGGAAAGTGATTTACAGTGCAGTTACAATGCTCTCCTCACCGTACCCCCAAAGGGTTCTCTTACCTTCCACCAACCACCCCTGCCTGCTCTGTGCTGGCTTCTCCCTCTCTGCCAACACATTCACACAGCAGATGAAGCTGAGGAACGGCACCAGGACAAAGCAAACCCCATTTTCTCCTCCAGGTTAGTTTTAAGCCTGATCAGTTTCCCACCACAACCAAACCAACCCTTGTGCTGCTGCCCAAGGCAGGGAGGAAACACCTCGGGGGAAGGTGGGACCACAGCTGCTTCCTGTGCCAGCTTCTGCCTGAAATTACCCTGGAATTACAGCAGGTTTGGAAGCTTCTTCCTGGATAAAATTCACAGCTCCGGGGTAAAGCCTGCCTGTAGCTCTCCTCCGCAGGGGAGCACTCACCCAGACCACCTCTGTGCAGAATTATTCCTGCCCTGGCTGGGCAGAGACACGTTTTGGGAAGGTGGGAAATACACAGCTTGAACCTTTCTTAACCACTGGACTGAAGTATGTTCCAGGATATAATAAAAATACAGTGCAGCACAACCTGACACTGTGCCTAAACTCATCTAAAAACCTGTCTCAAGTTAACTTGTTCTCAACTTTGTCAGTCCCAAGTGGTTTGCAAAGTGTGCAAGCAATGGGCTGAGATGGAGGAGAACAGCATGCCTCCTTGATACCTATCTTGAATGAGACCTAAAGATGCTGATGCACTGAAAAATCCAAACCACATTAGGCAGAGAGCCATTTGTCCTGCTGTCTGCCTTTACCCAAAGGAAGAAAACTCACACGGATGAGTCCTATCAGGAGGCAGATAAGGACAGAGCTCCCCTTCACCCCTCCACCACCGCTTATCTCTGCTCCAGGGTTACATCTGCACAAGCAATCTTTATTTTTCATTCTCAGAGGTCTTGGCCTCCCTGGAACCAAAATTACAGATTGCACCGAGTGCCGTTCCCCGCAGCACCGCGGATTCCTGCTCCCCCCTCCTGCCCCTCGCCCATCACTGCTGCAGGACCTTTAACAAGCACCCATTCCAGCACAGCCTCTTTGTCCTGGATCCCCACCAGAGCCCAGATGGGGCCCAGGTGTGTGGCAGCACAGACCCCACTGACCTGGGGGGTCCCTCTGTCCCCTGAGCAGGCTCAAAACACCTCTTCTTCCTACTGGGGACTTACAGAAGGTGCAGGTACTGCTGAGAGGATGAGGAGAGGAAGCAGCTGAGGCACAACCTGACTCTGACATTGCTTCAGCACAGCCAGGGCTCAGCCTGAAGCCTGCCAGCAGGTCAGGGTGCAACACCACGGGTCTGAACCTCCTGTGCAGCCCCATCCTGCTCCTCCAAGCACCCCCAGGACAGAGACAGATCCTAGCATGAGACCAGGCACCAGTGGGCATGGAGGGCTCTGGGTCCAGTTCCTGCTCACACAGGGTGGGGGGGATCTGCAGTTTGGGTCACCTCTGCCCACCTGCACAAGGTGTCCCTGTGCCTCAGCCATGAGACCCATCCTCTGGGTAACCACACTTTGTGCCCTGGGAGCTAAGGCCCCACTAGGCTGGAACCATCATCTAGGCTGAGGTCTTTTTTTATGCAAATAAATCCGTATTAAGCAGCCTGCAAGGGCTAATCCAGGAGATTTCCACGGGGCTGACTGGGACCCTGAGGAGTGCAGATCCCCTGCAGACAGCCCCTCATCCCCCCCCAGCACCAGTTCCTACTTCTGGGATCAGAACCGGGCACGCAGCCACCTCCCAACAGGTCAGACCTGAAAACCTGCGAGGGGCTGAGTGCCAGATGTGGACCAAGCATGCCTTTAAGAAAAAATAATCAGTGGGGTGTTCTTTACACCAGCTGGTGCCCTTTCAACAACGTCTAATTGGTTATCTTTTCTGTTTCCTAAGGTCAGAACATTTTATCTCCGTCTCTGCCCTTTTGGAGTTTACCCCACCCCGAGTTATTTTTTAGGGCAGGCATTGTAGCAGAAGAATAGCCTCTTTCCTCCATAGTCTGGTGACACAATGAGACTTCTTGAAACCTCCTGAATAGATAAAGTGCAACAGCAAAAGGAAAATTCTATTAACGCTTTGCAAAATAAAACATCTGAGAGCTGGGGAGACAAGCCAGGGAGGAAAATCAATATGGAGAGGGCAGTGCTTGGAAAAAAACTTTTCACCAGTTGCAAAAAGGTGGCGAGAGTATGGGAGGGAGGGGGAGAAAGAAACTTATTAATTCAGAAAGCCCATCAATGGTATGGAAATCTGGCAGAACAGCAAGAACTGAAACTACAAGAATCTGAATATACAAAGGGCTGAATAGAATGAGGAGCCCACACTGCCTCACACACAGCCCCTTTCTCACGGGTCTCTCTGAATCACACACAAGCAGCTTGTTCAAGTTTTCATCAAGGAGAAATAAGGGACACAGTCAAGGTAACTGGCAGTAAACCCTGTAGTAAGCAAGTTGATCCCTGTTTCAGGAGAAGGAGAAAAAAACCCACACAACCCATGGATGAAACTCAAGAAGACTCAAGAGCTGTGGCTGCCCAGAAGTTAACCCCCTCCTCTAACCCACAGGGTGCTGTGAAGATGCCTGGACAGCAGGTTCTGCAGGTCTCAGCTCAAAACAGGCAACTAGCACCTTGCTTACAGAAGAGAAGGATGTTTTCTCCAGGGTAGAAGCAGGACTGGAAGATGCCACTGCCACCTCCAAGGTCTGGCTGAGCTTCCCCGTGCAGGACTGAGATACTGACCCCGAGCAGAGGTCTGACTCCCACCCAGCACTGAAAGCTCCTGGCAACCCAAAACCTGGTGTCTGCTTTCAGACATAGCAAGGCTCAGTATGGAGGCTTAAAGGAGCTGATTAATCTGAAATAATTATGTCACCAAAAAAGAGTGTATCACGGAACAAATAGTCTTGGCATTTAAGGTAAATAAAAAGAAATAAAAAAGCCTTGCCAGGTAACACCAGTGACAAATGGACACCTAAGCCCAACAGACTTCTTTGTCCCAGCATACATCCAATTTAGAACAAGTTTCTTATATAAAGCCTAACTAATGGCCTTTAGTTTATTTAACTTTTTTTCCCCCAACCCACTTGGGGCTCTGAGAAAAGGAAGAGCTATGCCACTTCTTTAATCACTGCCTGGAAGGAGGAATAGGGGAGAAAAGGAGGAAAAAAAAAAAAACCCTGGAGGAGCCAAAGGCTTTAATAATCCTAACAGTTCCCAGGGTTATTTAAAATATGCCCAACCAGTTCACAAAAGGCTCCACAGAGATAAATGTATTTGATTTTCTTCCACTTTAATGGAGGCATACATTTAAAGCAACAAAACCAGGGTGACCTAAATAAAATGACTATTAATTGTACTCGGGCAAGCTCTGAATTTAAGGCAACTGATCCAGGCTGGCACAAGAACTCACAGGATCCTCCACTCATTCCTCCCCCTCTCCCAGCAGCCACTATTTCACATCTCCAACTTCTCTTTATTCCATTTGAAGCAAGTTTGCTCACTGAGTAAAACCTGTACAGGGAAACTACCAACTTCCCTAACTCCAGAGCAGGGATATGCAGCTTTCTGAGTGCTTCACACTCCTCATCCAGCCCAGCAAAGTTTTTCCCTGATCCAAACCTCTGAGTTTCTGACACATCCAGAGCTGATGAGGACAAGGGAGCAGTTTGTTTCCAACACTCGTGGAACAACACTCCAACATTTTGTGCTATGTTCTCCATCCTTTCATGGTAAAGAAGAACTAGGGGAGACAAAAGAAGTAACTGAACACTCTGGGAATTCTGACTGGGTGCTGGGAGTGAGGGACATTTGGCTGCACACAGCTGGGCTGCTCCATCCCCCCTGATCCCAGACTCAGAAACTTTACAGGTCCATCACTACCTCTGCTGTCCCAAGAAATGTGTGCTGGCTATTTGGTTTAATTCCTCAGATTATTTATACACACTGCACAACTCCTCCAATATTTTGCTTTCTGAAGCAGAAAAACCTCTTAGCTGCTAGTGAACTGTCAGGTGCTGTTATTTTAAACGTGTGTGTGAAACCCAAGCACCAGCAACCCCCTTCTGCCAATTCCCAGCCACCCCCCACATAAATTAAGACAAATGCATATCACAGGCCAGACACCTGGGAAAAATGGTGCCCCCACAGCAGGCCCCTGGCCTTGATTACAATGGAATTTAACAGAGAAACAAACACCTTAATCTTTGCCCTTCTTCCTCTCAAGCAGGCTCCTCCAGTGTGGCTCTTTCCCAGTCTGAGGGCACCCAAAGTTCCCTCCCCCCATGTTCTGTCCAGCTGGACCATGACATTTGCAGAACCGTGTCCCAGCACCAAGCACCCCACTGGACCTGCCCCAGAGCATGGCTGGTCCCTGGCTCCACCATCCTGGACTCACCTGATGGCTGCTGGCTTGGCCAACCCACCAGGGAGCAAACCCAAGACCTCCAGGGCTGAAAGCACCTCCCAGGACAGCCCAGTTCCACCAGGCAGCCCTGGCCACGTGGTGAGTGAGGTTCCTGTCCTCGTGGATCAGGCACCCCTTGTGTGGAGCTCCCCAGGATCTGGAGACACCCGGGGAGGTCCCTTGCTGAGCACTCCTTGCCAGCTGAGGGCCAACGTGTTACACACCAGGATAATCATCAATGCCACACTGTGCAAGAACAAATTCCAGTGTTAGCAATTTTTCCCCCCAGCAGTCAACTCTTTAAAAAGTCTTCTTCAGCAATTATAGCTAATAAAACTACAATTTTATTCAACACACACATATCATTGTAGCTAATTTTGCTCCATCAGGGCTGAAATTAAAACAGTCATTCAATCACAGTAATCTCAGGGCTTGCTCACCAGCCGTGATATGGCAAAGAGCATCCCAAAGGCTTGCCAAAAAGCACAGTGGCTACTCTTGGACTTCAAAATGCTCCTGAAAAAACCAACATGTTACTCAGTGTTTACCAAGGGGGATGTAGGAAAGACTGATGTGCTCCAGAAAAAACAGTTTTCCACAGCAGGACAAATTAAAGATGACTCCATAGATGATTTCTCATTAATTCCTTCTCTGGCATTAATTACGTGAAGTACTGATGAAATCAAGGGTCTTTGCCACTCTCCCATCAAGTTAAAAAGTCTACAAGGACTCTTGGAGTTTGCCTTTGACCTTCCAGCTTGGCTGAGAACTTCCCTTGCCCCCATCAGATTTCCAGCACACGTCAGCCAACAACGAGTGGGATGAGAAGGCTCCTGGAAAATGTAAAACTCCCCACAGAACACATTCAGACATTCACTCATTCATCCACCTGGGCACTGGCACTCTCTGCAGTCAGGTGGCTCTCATCCCTCAGGTACCTGTGGCACTGGGTACTTCAGGGATGCCCTTATCAGTGGGAATGAAGCTGAAGACAGCAGTGACACAGAGAGCCAAGCAAAGCCCATCCTGGCGCTGCCCTCCCCGTGGCTGCAGGACACGTTCCTGTTCACTGCTTGTAGGGACAGCAGAGCCTGGCAGCACTGGAGCACAGCAAGCCTTGGGCTGGGCCTGAGCTCTGCAATCAAGTCCTGCAGCCAGCTCTAATTGCCCAGAACAATTTATGCCCAGAGGCAGCCATCCCCTGAGCCTCCTTTGCTTGATAAGAAAATAGGTTCCAGCACTGCATTTCTGAAATGGAGAGAGAGGTGGAGGAGCTGAGACCACACCTGGGAGAGCTGGCAGGAGCCAGCCAGATGTCCCTGATTCTCCTGCCCCTCTCCTTGGCCAGACACTGCAGGTAATCAACAGCCAACCCACCACCCTCGACACCTTCTTAAGAAAAAAAAGCACCAGCTAACCTGCCAGGGGACAGAAAGCAGACACCAAGCACGTTTCTGGGAGCAGGCTGATCTACTGCCACACGATGGACATGTACATGAAGCTGTAGTGTTTGGTTAACAAAATGCATTTGTGCACTAGAGCTGTGCCTCCATCAGGGCTGTAACTGAGCTCCTGTCCGTGCTTCTGCCAGAAATCACTGCCATGGAAATTCCTTCCGTGATCAAAGTTGGTCTGTGCTACAGGAGACAGGGAGCAATTGATAACTCTTAAAATATGTCAACAGCTAAAACCAGCTCAGCATGCCTTCAGATGCAAGGGAGGAAGCATGTTCTCATCTGGTTCAGCCCAAAGCCAGCATTAGATCAGGGAGCTCCTGCTGCCACCCTTCACCAGAATCCAGTTCAAAACATCTGCTGGAGAGCCTCCAAACTCTCTTACAAACATTTAATTCACTCTGCCTCAAAACATCTTTGTGTTTTACTCATCTAATAGACAAGGAAGAGAGGGTGTGACTGGAAGGAACATTAAGCTACAGGCATTTTCAGTGACCCATTCCTAGCCCCAGAGCCAGACACTCTCCTGGGAATCTTTGCCTTCAGTTCCCTGTCAGCATCAGGAGATCCACCTCCCACCTGCATCCTTGTCTCACTATTTATTCAAGATGCCCTGCCTCCCTGCACATGCGTGTGAACAGATCGTGAATTATTTTCTACAAACTTGCCCAACAACTGAGTAACTTCTGACGTGTTTCCTTGCCAGATCCCTAGATGAATGAAGAACCCAAGCTCCCTCACCCTGCTCCAGCCCTGTCCTCTCACTCAGTCCCTTAAGTTTTCCCCAGATGAAAACACAAAACACACACAAACTGTACTTTTTAAATGCACACACAATAATCCTTAAACATTCTTTTTGGTGCTCACACGAGAGCCAGAGTTCACGTTTAAGCTTCTGCTGGTGAAACACAGGAGAACTTCTGCAACTTCGAAAGCAAATGCCAAGAGCTCCACAGGAGTCAAATCAAAACTTAAATATATCCAATATCCCAGGAGTCACAGCACAAGCCCAAGAGCCCACAGCCCTGTGGACCATCCCAAGCAGTGCCAGGAAGGGCTCCTCCCCTCCGTGCTGGAGGAGATGGCACCACGGGGCACAGGAGGAACATTGCTCCTTCAGCAGTTCAGGCAGCCAGGTGTGAGCAGGTTTGTGATTTTACTGTCACGGAACATTAGCTGCCGTCAGCAGAAGTAATTCTTCCTCCCTTCACAGTGCTCCTTTGCATATTAGCCCTGCAAAGTTGCAATCTGTTTTCTTTTCCAAGCAACACTTAAGAGGTGCTGCCCGTTAGGCCTGGCTGGCACAGAAGGCTCCAGTCCCTCTCAGCAGAGAAGGAGCTTCAAATATCTGTGGAGCACTTGGTGGCCATGGGATGGAGCATGCCAGGCACAGGGTCCTTCCCTTCCCTTCCCTGGCCTGGCAGTTTCCCTGCTGATGCAACACTGAAACACCAGCAGCTGGGTTGTTTGCTGCAAACAAACGTGCAGAATAACAAGACCCACAGAGACCATTAAAAGCCACCTACCAGCAGCAGCACCAGAAACCATCCCTCTGGTCACCAAAGTGCAGCACACCCGGCTCCACATCACACCCCCACCCAGGAACAACCCCAGTAAACAAACTGCTGTCAAGTGTGGCTCCATCTCCAGCACAGAGTGCAACCCAAAGAAGCCCTTCCAAGATGGGGTGTCTGAAGACACCTATGGTAGACTTCCCTAGAAAGCCCTTCCTGGAGTCAAGCCCTAAGGGACCCACTTAGGCAAGCCCACCACAATGTGCTGTGTCACCACGTTACTCAGCTCCTGGTCACCCAGTGACAAAGCCTACAGAGAAGGAACCAAACCACATCCCTCCACACGTGTCAGAGCACAACCCCCCCAGTGCTGAACTCCTCCTTCCTACCCACCAACCCAAGTCAGTAACTGGGGGGTTCCCTTTGGTGCCCCCATACATACATACCCAGCTCAGAGCTTGCCTCTTGCAAAGAGTACCAAAAGCCCTCAAGTCACCAGAAATCAGGAGTTTCTGGCAGTGCCTTTGCAGTACAGTCCTGCTGCAGGACAGACACAGGTGAACAGATCTGAGCAGCAGGACAGACACAGGTGAACAGATCTGAGCAACATCCTGAGCAAAGTAACAGGATCAAGTTTAAAGAGCTTCCTGCTGCCCTTCTGTAAATACCTGCTGAATAAGTGTGAAGATAAGACAAGTATTGCATTACTATATTTCCTGATGCATGAAGGACTTTTTTTTTTTTAAACTCCAAGCAATAAAAAAGTATGAACAATTGCCACAGTCAGCTCCAGCAAAAGGCTCAGCTGCAAAACGAAAGTGTAGTTTATTAGCAAAGAAAAACTCATCTAAGTTTCTCTTGACTGTAATGAAAAAAAAGTTTCATTTTATTTCCTGCTAGATCCTTTTTCCTTTTATTGTTCTTTTCAGATACTGACTTGCATATTAAAGAACATTTTTCCAGGGCTATTTCTTCCAAGCAGAACTTTCCTCCTTTGTCCTTCAACCTTCAGTCAAACACAGCTTGTATCTCTACATTTAGGGACATTTTCTTTTATGGAAAAAACACTCGTAGCCCAGCCCCTTGCTGTAACAAGTGTTGCTGTGCTCTAGGGAAGGTGCAGAACTGCCAGCGTGGGGGTCCCAACCCCTTTTCCCTCTGCACTCTGCAGCAGGGTGAGAACAACTCAGCCCCTGGGCACTGACTCCTGTGCAGGCTGCTGACAAAGGTTCTCAGACCCAGCTCATTGCACTGGTGAGTTATGACTTTGTTTAAAGGCTGCTCCTTGGCTCAGAGCCCCTCTGCTCCTCACCCATCTCTGAGAGGAGAAATGAGGCAAAGGCAGCACCAGCTCTGGCTCCTGTGCTCACATCACAGGCTTAGGCTTCTCTTTTCTCTACTTTAAAGTACACCGAAAGTCTTGAGGAGAGGACAGAGGCCCAAGCCACTTGTGGGAATGTCTTGTAAACCTGTTCACTCCAGAAAACCCCATTCCCAAGGACTCCTGGTGGCAATCCCCACCACCTATCACTGCCAACCCACTGCCCAGCCTTCTGCCTGCCGTGCAGGAGCTGCACCAGGGAGCACCACGCCAGGCTGCCCGCATGGGTTTTTGAAGCACCACCTCAACTTCATTTCACCCCTTCCCACTCTGCAGTCAGGCTCCCGAGCGTGCTGTAATAAATGCCAGGCAGGACGATCCACCTGGAGAACAGGCTATTAATGCTGAGCACAATATTAAAAAGAAAGCAATTAGCAGCTCTGGCTGCTCGGCACAGCTCCGAGCCCCCCCTCGTGCCCGCGCGTCCCGCTGCGCCCCAGCCTCACCGCCTTGGAGAGAGATTTAATGCCCCTGAAGGGTGGTTAGAGGTGGGTAAATTGAGTTTTACACGTGTCAGCAAGGCAAGCTCTCATCAGTTTGACAGAGCCTCCCCCAGCCCTTTGAAACCAAGGGTCAGCTGCAAGTTTTAATTACCCCCGGCCGGCGCGGGGGTCACGGCAGCATCACGGAGCTGCACCCACACTGCTCCTCTTCTAAAGCCTGCTGCAGGAAAAACATCATCTTCTGGTGTGGGGTTTTGGTTGCTTAAAAACACGTTGAAGCTGTTTGCCCCCCTGCAGCTGCTCAAGCAATCAAAATTATTTCTGCAAAATAGAAGTAATATTCTTCAGTTTACAAATGAAAACCAAGGGAAAGGGGGTGCAAAAGGAGCTCCCACCTTTTCACTCCCTTTTCTCCCCTAAATGCTGGAGAACAACAACGTCCTCCCTTCCTCCCCTCTACAGGGCACAACCCCTGCCTCCCAACGTTTTGTTTGAAACCTCTTGGCTTCCAACACTTTTTAGTTCTTGCCCAAAAGCTATTTGAATGGATTATGCCCCAGTGATGAATCTCTCCTAGAAACGGTACAAGAGATTCTTGAATCATGGCAAACAGGCTCAGTAAATCAAACGCACTGCAAAAACAGGCAAAGAGAGGATTTTGGTGCTAAGAACGGGGTGGCAGGTCCCCCCATCAATCCCGTGTGACTGACAAGATGTCCTTCTGAGACGTGGGTATGTATTTTCTTCAAACTTTGCTTCACTGACTGCACTTTATTATGCTGACATAAAGCGAGATACAATAATTAAGCTGCGATCTCGGTGGATCGTTCACAATGATAATTCCACCTTTCTAATTCAGCTTCAAATAAACCCCCTTTGTTCTGTCTTATTACACAGATTCTGGTATCATTCAAGTATATTAACTGCAGCCTATTACTGTCACACAAAAATGCTCCCTGAGCCATAGCAAAAGGCTCCCCAGACAAAACTTTATGTCATGTTAATCCAAGCTTTAATAACTATGAGGATATATAACTGTATTCTAATTGTGCTTTGTGTTTCTGCCTACAGAAACCAGAAGATATCAGAAGTGACAGAGGCAGCTTCTTCACCAACTCCTCATCCTCATTCACAGTATTTCCCCCCCAGAGCCCTGGGGTACAAGGAGGGGCAGGGAGGGAAAGCTGAGCTGGGGGTGTTGAGTGCTGTGGCTGCTCCTGCAGCAGAAATTAATACCTTCTAAAATAGCACTTAAACTGGGATAATCAGTATTATGGAAATTGTACATATTTAATTCTTGAGTGTCTGCTGAAAACACGACATGATAAAGGACTGTAGTAAGCAGAGCATTCATTTTGTAGCCAGTGCTTAAAATAGGCAAAGGAAAAAAAAGGAACAGAAAAGAAAGAAAAATAACCTGGAAAGCAGTGATGAAAAGCTTCACAGATTTCTAACAGTGCATTTTGCAGTGCCAGCTGAAGCTGGGAAATGTTTTTAAGGGGAAGGATCTGCCCCACTCCCATGAGGCTGAGGCAAAAGTGTTCTCTGCTGTCTTTTGCTTGTGCCAACCCAGCTTTAAGTGCCCCGAGAAATGAGATTTATACCCCTCCTGGAAGCAAGGTGACAGTGCTGATCTCGCAGCTACATCCACCGGGGGCTAAAAGCAGCCAGATTTTAACCTTGCTGCTCAGCTGGAGGACACTTTCCACTCCTCCTTACTCTTGTGCTCTGCTCATTTTCTACTGTCATCTTCCCATTTTGTTCCTGTAAGTTTGCTTCAACGCAGATAATCAAAGCTAACCTAATGAAAGAGGAATAATGGATAGGAGTGCAAAAAGTAGAGAGGAGGAAAGCACGAGCAGTGACTTGTTCCAGGTCAGCACACAAAGCAGGGCCAGAAGTCAAAGTGTCCCCAACACACAGGACTCGGTGTTTCCTCCTCCCACAGGTGCCCATTTGGCCTTTTCTGTGACTCAGAAATAACTCCCCTCGTCAGCCCCTTCCTCCAGCCCTGTTCAGTGGGAGCTGGGGAGACTCTTTAGAGGAACTTCCATACTGATTAGCCAAAACACCACCAAAACTCAAGGAAACGCAGTGGTTTTCCTTCCTGTGCACTCACCACCACCCCTTGAGGGCTTTCCCAGCACTTTAACACGAGGTGAAAACGTGTAATGGAAATAAGTATTTTACCTGATTTACTTGTTACTGATTTATAACACTCAACTACCACACAGGGTCATTTTGCAATGTCATAAAAATAAGACTCTGTATTTTACTTGAAGCTTACTGACAACCCAGGTGGGGTTTTACATTTCCCCATGAAAGGAGCTCTGCAAAACTCTGTGTTAAAGTCACCAATGCTGCTGTCTGCCAGGATATAGCCCTTCCAGCTTCACCAAAAGCCATCAAACATTATTTTTTATCAGTTTCTAAGTTACTCTGGATTGACTGCTTCTCCAGCAAATCATTGCAAAAAAACCCAGCACCTGATTTCAGGGACCAAGGCACAGAGTTTATTCTTAATGGCTCCATCTTCTCAGGCCTGGTGCTGGTACTCCCCAGTCCTACACAAAGCATTTTGTTTTAAAGAGCCAGGCTCATCTCATCACTCCAAAGGTTAAATTAAACCAGGAGGTTCAGTGTTACTGAATGACTCTGCTCATCTCTCTTGGCAGCTGGATCTCCAGGACCCCTTTGGTGAAGCAGCAGAGAAGCTGTCTCACCCCCTCCCCTCTTTGCACCCTTCCAGCCCCGTTTGCCACTGACCTCCTCTTGTCTGGTATGGCATTTACAGACTTGTAGAGCTACACACCAGCCCCCAGGGAGATCCTACAGATCAAATCCACATCTGTCTCAAGTGTCAGAAATTCAAAATCAGCTCCTTCAGCTCCCCAGACTCTAATTAGGTGGCATCTCCCAAACGTTTGCCAGAGTAAGCCCAAAATGCTGTACATTTTAGTGACAGGAGGTTCTGTTTATTGGTGTGAATTAGACAAACTTTAAAAACTTCACTGGTTATGTTAAAAAAAAATTAAAGATGAATTCAAATGAGACTAAAGAAAGTGACTAGAAAATTTGGGGTTTACTCCTGAAGACACTGAGTCCCCCATCACTGAGCAGAGAAAGGGCAGGAAGGGCTGGGGCTCAGACAGGGCTGGGTGCAGAAGGGAAAACCGTTTATTTCATCAACTCTGGCATTTTAATTTCTTCCATCTTAAAAGAAACAAACACTGAAGACCAATGAGCAGGATGGAGGTGGGATGGAAGCTCTCTGAGGACACCAGCTCTGGTCACTGGTCCAGAGCATCACTGCAGATGCAAAGGGCTGCAGAGATAGAGCAACTTGTTTTACCTTAGCCAAAAGTAACCAAGAAAAACACCCATTCTCCTCTTGTGCTTTAGTGGGACCCTCAAGGGAACACCAGCACCCCCACACTCATTAGCTGCCTTCGTTGGGAGATCAGAAGCAGCATGTGAGAGTGGGGCAAAGCTCAGAGAGACCAGGAGAATGAGGCAGATGGACTCACCTTGCCCTTTCCCTTCTGTGCAAATGATCCAAATAAAAAATATCCCTAACACCCCTGAGAATTCCCTTTCTCCTGGGCTCCTGTTTCACATGGCCTCAGATGTTCCACAACCCACCACCTCCAAACCAGGAGCTGCACTTGAAGAGCCACTGGATTTTCAATATAATAGAGGATTTGATGAGCCTGATGACACGAGAGCCTCATGGTTCCATATTTTTAGGTTGTTTTCTACAATGTGTTTTGAAAGTGAAAATGAACAGTCTTGTACAAATCACAAGGCTCCAGAAACTGGAGTATTCAGAAGGAAAAAAATTAAAAAAAAAAAAAATCACAGAACAGCCTGAAATTCTTGATAAATTGTGAAATTTGGCAGCACCCATCTGACGATGTTTATTTCTTTTCCCCAAAGTTGTACTATGCTGAACATTAGATCAAAACAGTTTTCTTTGGCAGACACAGGTTCTGCTCTGCATTCCCCTTCTCCCTGACACACCATATGGACCACTCTTAATGAAAGAGATTTTGAGGGGGATACTGAAGGAGCTCAGCACTGGTGCACACACTGCTTCTCTCTGGAAGCTACAGACTAAAACACATCACACGTTTTTGAACTATCTCTTTTGATTTACAAGTCCTTAAAAGTGCAGTCAGTAAGCTCAGATTAAAATAGCAAATAATGCTTTAGTGACACAAACCACACAGACACATACATCCACATAACGCAAAATTACTGCTGTTTTTACAAAACACCCTTAAGCAGCACACTATAAAAGGGCTCAGTGAAATGAGAAAAACTGGCTTGGACAGCTTCAATATAGAAGAGATAACAAGACAAGCAAACATTTATAAAAAAGTGAGAGGTGTTTCTTTCTGCAACAAGGTACTGAAGGGTATTTCCACCATTTCTCATATGCTCAGAACACAGTACAATGCAAAGAGCCAGCCCCAGGAAGGCACCGGGCACTCAAAGGCAAAAGGCTAAAGGAGAATCTTTTTTTAGAATGACCAAATTATCTGCCCACGAGCCCAGCAACTCCCTTGGGATTTCTATCGACTTAAAGGAAATCTGCCAGTAATCCCATCAGCAGCAACGAGGCTGAGGTTCTGCCTCTGCAGCAGAACAAATCCTTCAAGGAGCAAAGTGCTTTTATTTTGGGGGAAAGATCTTTGTCAAAGTTGCTTTTAGTTTTGCATCTCCTCTCCCCCTTCTCTTCCTTCCTCCCTGAGCAAGGATGGACAGGCATTATCTAAAAAAATCTTGCAGCATAATGTCAAGATCGATACGTTGACCTAACAAGTAATGCCAGCCTTGGTAGTGCCTTAATGATGTGATCATTATCTCCTTACCTCAAGTGCAGCACCACTGCACGTGTGCCAGCAGGAAGACTTACAACCAGTCAGTGCAAAGCACCACAAACTCTTCCCCACGTGCATTTGGAGAAATAAAAATTGGCTTTCCCTGCTCCCCAACACTCACAGGGGGCTGAGTTAACCAAGAGCAGTGGAAAAGCTGCTGCCACGGAGCAGCAAGTTGCTGTCTTTCCCTCTGTGTAACACAGCCTCAGGGGCTCTGGTCATTCCTACCAAAACCTTCTGGATTTGCTTCCACACACTGGGAGCTGACGTGGTGTGCAGAGGCAATGGGGATGGGGATGCCAGCCTGGAGACCTCTCTCTGACTGAATATCCCTGGATTTAATGACCCACGGGGAATTCACTCTGTCCTACATCCCATTTGTCTAGGAACACACAGCATTTTTAAGACACAAGCACATTTATAAAACCCATTGTACCCAGGACAGCTCAAGAGACTCACACTTTCCAAAAACATTTGCAATGACACGGGGTCACAGGCCCAAGTTTTGGCCCTTGCCCTCACCACCATTCCAGACCCGTTCTGTACCTGCCTGTGTGCCAGCCCTGTCCCCAGCAGTGTTACCTTCCTCTAGACAGAGGCACCTCAGAAATTCCCTCCCAGGGAATGTGAGGATGCAAGTGTCCAACGACACGATGATCAGAGAACCCTGAGAACAGACCCTTGCAGCTCTGAAAAAAGCAAAGAGCTCCAAAGGAGCCCCACAGAGCTCTGTTAAACACCAACAACCCCAGCTACCCCCTGAGCACAGCAGCATCTTCCTGGGGCAAATGCCTCCAGTACCAGCTCTCTAACACAGCACACAAGATTCAGCCCCTATCAGAAGAGATGCCTTCCTATCACCCAGGAGCTGTAGGAAAAGCCATTTTGCATGAGCCACTTCTGCTGGCACCAGCAACAGCAGCAACACACAGGCATGAAGCAGCCCCAAAAGTTGGCTTTCAGAGCTCTGTGATTTGTCTGTCTCCAGAGACAGCCCAAGAAGAGATGCCACTAAGACAATGCATACTTAAACAGATTTCGAGACTGAAATGTGTGATTTTTGGTCTAATTCCAAAAAACGCTCGCTAGTGTGAAACATCTCTTTCAGTTGTCTGCCTTGGATCTCTCCCTGGACAATGCCAGATAAAGAGGCAATCTATCATTCCACTGAAGGTTGTGTGCAACCTGTTATCTGTCCTCCACAAAGCCCCATGCATCTTGTGTGAGCCCCGTGCTCTGCAGGCTGACCTCCCTCCTCCATTTTGAGATACCATAGCAACATGAAATTAGCAGACACAGAACTGGTAAATGAATAATTTACTGATTTCATAAGAACCTGTCCTGCAATTTAGAGTTCTATAAATTCTTATACCCGTGTCTTAACTCCTTTTGTAAAAAGGCTGCAATCAAGCTAAATAACATTTGAAAATCTAATAAGCAGACCCAGCTCCCTGCTCTGGTGCAGCTCCCCATGCAGCCTGGTCCCTCCTGGGGCAGTCCCCAGAGTCCCCTGTAACAGGGACACGGAGAGGCGGCTCTGAGGCATGAAGCCCCTTCCCTCCACCCATGGAGATGTTTTTCTCCCCCCTGGAAATTCAGGTCCACTCGAGGAGGCACCCAGCAGGACCCAAAATCTCTCTGCCTTCAATCTACCAATTATCATTTCAAAACCTGCAGCTGGTGAAGGGCAAGGCAGGAGCCAGGCAGGGCTGGCTGCAGTGACACCCGGGGTATAAAATAAATCTGAAAAGGCTTCTCCAACACCATCAGAGATGCTTCTCCTAGTGACTCAACCACATCTTGTCATTCACACTCAATTTAAAAGATATTTCTAAAGGCAGTACAACAAGAGATCTATTTTCAGACTTATTTATTTGGGTGGAATAGGTTAGATTATTTTTGTTATAGGCTCCTCAGCAGAACGGATATCTCCATTTGATACATTACAAGGCACAGATGAGCTGGAGAGACGCTGCGGGCTGCACCTTCCCAGCCTTTCACACCACAGACAGGCATCAGTTTAAAGATTCAGCATCCCCCTGAGACCCCACTAACCAAACATGCCCAGAGAGAAGGACAGCTTTCTTTTGATTGCTTTGTTGTTCAGTTTCTATTCCTACCGGAGTGCTCCTCTTGGGGTTTAAAAATTAAGACCAGAGCAGCTATTAAAAATGGCATCTCTGATGTGGGGGGGATTTTCAAAGGGAGACTCAGAGAACAGCCCTGGCAGAGGGCAGGGTGTGAAGCCTGGAAAGGACAGGGGGGACAAAGACCCTGGCTGACATCTTGGCCTCACCTGCACCTCCTTAAAACTGCTCCAAAGTGCCAGAACCCACCAGCACACACAGCACAGCCCGGCCACGAGCTCGTCCCCTGCCAGTCTGCAGCCATCTACCAGGTAAAGCACTCCGAGATTAAATATGAAAAAAAAGATGAAAGAAAGGGGTAGCACAAAATTACTTGGAATTTATGATCTGAAACAAACACAGTGAGGAATTTTTCTTTTATTACACAGAAGCCCTGGGCTTTTTTAGTTGGGATGGAGCAAACAAGGCAAGACTCAGCTGCTGCAGCCCCTGGCCACCCCCCCCACTCACCAGTGCTCACCAGAGCAAACCAGGAGCTTGCCTGGAGAAGGGGTTAAGTAGCACAGGTTTACCTCAGCATGCAATATGTCAAAGACTAAAAGCTGGCTCATGTAACAAAACTGCCCCAACAAAGCTCCTCTCTGCCAGGTCCCTTCATTTTCTGATCAACAGTGAAAATTACTCAGCTGCCCCAGGGGAGAGACAGGGACAGAGAACAGCCCACAGAAACAGGGGAGAGCAAATGGTAAAAACTAAGGGGGAGAATTCAGATTGGTGACCTGAGACAGTGATGTCCTCTGGCAGACATCCTTACAAATAACATCAAACCAACAAGCAAACCTTTCAGATCAGGGTCCAGGCACAGGTTTGATCTGTGGCAAGAAGGAAAAAAAGTGAAGCCACTGGCATTTGCTGCATGACCTGGAGACAGGATTTCCAAAGAAGTCTCAGACAAGAAGGTGTCCAGCTTCTCAAAAAAAGAACTTCAAAAAAAGAGAATGAGCATGAACCAGACAGGAATTAATTCAGGTGATAAATCTGGTGAGCTTCTGGCCATTGTAGGAGGAAAGTGTCAAACGAGCTCCCAACAGAACTAGAGAGGGTAGGAAAAGCCAATGCCTCCCAGGGCAGTACTCCAGGAGTTTTGGGAAGGCTGCACAATGAAGCTGCCTAAGAGGACAAGAACCTCAGCTCTGAAGCCCCCTCCAGCTCCCACCATCCACCCCAGGGCATCACATGGTAAATACATTGACAGGAGGAGGGTGAAGTCATTCCATGTAATGACTTCTTTTTTAGCACCCCCATAAACACACATACACAAGATGGAGATGTATGCATTAAGAAATTAAGCCACGTCCAAACTCACACCTGTACGAATGCTGTACTGAATGCACTCTGCCTTGGTAATTTTACTAACTCAGTTGGAACCAAAAAGCAAAATGTGTCAGAATCCAGAACACCGGAATAGGAAGAAAATAAACAGTTCTGTTTAAAATCTCTGCTTCCTTTCACTGTTTATTGTTCCCCATCTCTGCTGCTGTCTCAGGCACAGCTGGACAATAGCAAACAAGGGCCTGTTAAAGCCTGCTTTTAGCGTTTTATTCCCCAAATGCCCATCACCTACAAGAAAGCAAAGATAAAAGTGAGGAGTTTGACCTGACCACACTCACAATGCAACTGCTTCCTGTCTTCTGAACAACATAAAAAGGATGTCAGGAGAGCAGATGGATTGGAAGGGAATTTGGAAAACAACAATAACAACAACAAAATGAAACCCGAGACTTAAAAGCTGTCTCCATCCAAATAAAGCTCCTTGTTCCCTCCTGATCTCCCCCCTGGATCGTGTGGTGACACCAGTACCCAGGCTCAGGTGGCCACAGCCACCCCAGAGCCAGCACCAAAAGCAGCCAAAGGGACTGAGCAGTGGGATGGGACCAGAGCATTTGCCACAGACACTTCTGAGCACTTCAGAAACACGAATCCGAGCTTAATTCTTTTTCTAAGAAAAAAGGAATAGCAAATGTTGCCCACTCCCACTGTTTAGATTAAATCTGAATTAATGGTTTGCTCTCAGCACAGGACCCCCTGATGTTCTGTCACCTGTGCTGACAAGCCTGGAGCCCACTGAGTGCCACCATCACAACACAGCCACCAAGAGCTTTCACAAAATCACCCCCTTTCAGGTCTTTCAAGCCAAATTCTCAACCACTGGTATTAAAGCACCTGCCTCCTTTAAAGAGGGGTAATTTTTGCTGATGACTCCTGGGAGTGTTGAGCACAGCTTTCCCCAGGAGGCAGCAGGAGGGGGAGGCACAGCAGCTCTGTACTCAGCTCTGGGGTGCTGCACACCCAGCACAGGGACATCCCTGGGGACACACTCAAGCCACGAGCAGGGTGGTGGAGAGGGCTGAGGTCAAACCCCCCATTATTCTGCCTGCACGTTTTAATTGTGTGCTATAAAGCTGAACTCACAGCGGGTGCCCCCTTCCCCCCGGATCAATAAGTGGCTGCAGACTCTGCCTCTGGAAAGAGTCACCACAGCTCCTCAGCTGCTGAAAGGTCGCCCTGCACTTCAGTGGAACCAAAAGGACAGATCTCTGCTGCTAGCAGCTCACAGAAAGGTTAAGGCATGCTGCTGCATTGTCTGCAGTAAGTGGCCAACTGTTGGGGTGCTATAACTCCTTCCAGGAGCTGCTACCTGCCTGCCTCTGCTCTGCTCTGCTCCATGGGGTGCTAGAGGACACAGGCAGGGACACGGGTGGCTCCTGCTGGGCTGCAAAGGGAGCTGGCCAGGGAAAGAAATCCCTGGGAAAGTGGGGAAGTCTCAATAATTATGCTGAAAAGTACCATGTGGAGGAAAGGAAACTGCCGTGGAGTGGCCACTTCACCACAGCCCCTCTCCGCCTCCTTCTGCTCTCCCACACAGATGGGGCCACGTCCCCACTCACCAGCACCCTCAGCTCTTCTCTCCTGCACAGCACTGGCAGTGCTGGTCCTGCCCTGTACAGAACACCAGCACTCCTCTCTCTTGGGCTTCATCAGTGCAACAAAAGGGATTAGAACAAAAGGTTAAATTAACAATCTGGTGCAGAGGACTGCCTTGGTTTCTCAGGGGTTCCAGCCAGCATTTACACTGAACACTGAAGTGACACACGAGGTGACACCAGCAGGGACCCAAGGGCTGCCCCTGCCCAGCCTTTCCAGGCAGACACCACACTGCCCTTCCTCAGCAGCCACTGAACCATGCTATCAGCTCTCCAAACAGGAGAGAACCCCAGAAAACACCCAGAGAGTATAAAACCCCCCAGTTTTAACAAAGTTATTTGTCAGTCATTGTCCAAACCACTACAAAAGATATACAAAAGATACACAGCAGAACCTAAAGGAACTACTGTGAATTTAAAAAAATAATAATTATTACATAATGGAATTCTTTCATTTAAAGAAGCTTCTTTGCAAAAATCAATCTCTTGCTGCTTTGATTCAATTCCAGAACATCCACAAGCTGACCAAACCAAGATCTGTGGGTTTCTAACCTTCAGAGATGCAGGGGATGGGGAAAGGGAATGTCCCACCAGAGGCCTGGCTGTATTTAATGTGGAGCAGGTTACAGTCTGGCTCATTCCACCCTTGCTCCATGGAGCACTGACCTGGCACAGTCCCCACTTCACCCAGCACCTGAACACATCACAACACACCAGGTATTAAATCTGCCATCTCCAGCCCAGAAATGAGGGTTCTGTTAAGAACTCTATTTCTTGCAGTGATAGCATCCGAGATGGAAAAGTGCCCTCATTAGGGGGCTCTTCTCATGCCAAGAAGTAACTCACTGCGCTAGGTAATGGCTGGAAAGAAGATGCAAATCACAGAATATTGCTCTATATGTTTCTGAGTGGCAAACAACTCCAGCTTGGTTGACAACTCTTCCTTAAGATGAAGCTAAACTGCCCTTTTGTGCCAATTAAAGGCTCACCACAACAGTCTGAACCTACACTATTGTTTAATAATACAGGGAGGAAACAATTTTGCTTCTTTTTAAAAAAAAAGAAAACAAAACACATCTTGTTGAGGACCCTACTGACAGGATGTCTTTTAGTTCATTAATACTCCCAGCCAATAACCAGGGTAAAAGACAGCTGCTTCACTAAGCAGTGATGCTCCTTCCAAGGCCCCAAATTCACACAGCAATCATCTCCTAACAAAGGGGATTTTCCAAAACCAGCACTGCTACCAGCTGAGGTGCTAACATACCTGAAATCAAAGCCAGACAAAGCAGCCTACACAGCCCAATTCTTCAAACCATTCAGTGAAAGCAAAATTAAAAAAAATAAAATAAATCTGCCCACAGTGAGGCAGAGGGCTTGTGTGGGGTTTGAGTTTTTAATTCTCATCCCTTTCTTTGCACAGCTTCTGTTTCAGATGCTGCCCCCAAAGTCCGTCAGATTTGAAAGAATCATAACCGGAACCAGGCTGGAACAAAATGAACCAGAACAAAACCCAACCCAAGACCCAGCCCCCAGCAGCCCCTGTTTCCAGCCCCCCAGGGGGCCCCAGATGAAGCCCATTTCAGTGTCTCTGAGGCAGTAAATGGTGTCTGCCCTGGCAGGAGCAGTGCTGACGATGCTGACAGTGGGTTTTTTTCTGCCACTTTATACGAGGTTATTTCCATTCCTTTTATTTTTTCAAATTGCTTCATTATGTTTGTCTAAAACATGTTCACGGCTTTGGAAAAACAAAAGCAAGAAGAAAAACAAATCAAATCCCTCAATATGTTGTTCTGGAATTTAAAAAGACAAAAATAAAAAGGAGGAGGGGGGAGAAAAGCAGCAGAAAGAGACAGCCCAGTGCTGAGCTTTTGGCCGGTCTGCAGTTCACAAACCCAAGGAGATGCTGCTTGGCCTTCCCTTACTTCTTGTGTCACCCTGGTGCTGTGACAGTGTCCCCTGCTCTCCCCAGGCTGCTGGCAGTGCTGCCAGGGGACACCTTCCTGCTGCTCCGTTTCCCCGGAGCTCCTGGCTCTGCTCAGGAGCAGGAAGGGCAGAAAACACCCCCTGGTCCTGCCCAGACCCAGCCAGGGGAACAGGACAGCCCTGGCCCTGCAGCACCCCCAGCCAGCTGCACCAGGCAGAGCCAGTGCTCCCTGTCCCCAACTGCAAACCCCAGTGACAGAACCTGTGTTTTCCTGTTCCCAAACAAAGGCACTTGCCCCGTTCCCGCAGCCAGCTGGGCGTTACACACCCTGCCCACTACCCCAGCTGATGGGTGCCTGGATACACACAGCTGACAAAGCAATGTAAATATTGCCCTCCTTTAAAGAACATCACTCCCACTGGCCCATAGACAGCAGGGTCCCATCTCAGGGAATGGTTGGTTTTGGGGTTTTTTTTGCTGTCAATTGGTTTTGCTCGTGGCAATGGTTTCAAGCTGGACACATTCCATACGGAAGCTAACCAGAAGCATTTGTTTGTCAAATAAAAGCCTCAATTGGGAACAGGCTATAAAAAATATCCTAAAAAGAAAAAAAAAATTGAGTCCCTTCTTAGTCATGCAAGTCAAACACTACAGAAGAGGAATGAAAAGTGTGAAAGTCATGGAAACTCAGCACTGCAGGGACAGCCTGGATCTTATAGTCCTGCCCTGTCTTGAGCAAGTCTGTTAACCCTTCAACTTAAGTTTGAAACTTAATTTCAACTCCCAAAATAATGTATTCATTAAAATGCATTTAAAAAAAATAATTCATAAAATAAATCTCTGGATTTGGACCCCCCCTTAGAAAGGCAGTAACATAGCCCAAGCTGGGAAGCACAACCCAGCACTGAAACGTAATGAAATGCAAAATGCAAACAAACTCAATGACAGAAAATAAAATTACCAAGTTTTTTTGGATGCAATCCAAACTTAATAGCACAGAAGGAAGTGAACATTGAACTTGTGGATGTTTAACCTCAAGTGTCTGTTTAATTTTAAAAAACAGCTGCTGGCAACATATTTGTGTGCCACGCTTTCACACAACACAGACATTGCCCACATGAGTTTCCTGCATTTAAATAAAAGTCAGACGGGGCCAACTATTGCGAGAATGAGAAAAATAACCTGCCTGAGCCCTGGCTGCTCCCCAGCCAGCCAGGAAACCCCCCAGGGGCATCTCCTCTGAAAAGCTTTTGAGCCCAGAGCAACACAGATGTGTGGGCAGCAGCTCCCACTGATGGGGACAAGGACAGATGACAACCAGCCACGGTGCTGCCTCCTCTGGACACCCAGCTCCTCACCACACTGTGTTTAGCCCTGGGGGGTGGTGAGCTCCCCAAGTTTGCCTCCTCAGAAGGAGCTGGACCTGCTGGGTGTAGGCAGAGAGGAAGAGCCCTGCATGGCCACAGAGGATCGGCCACCCCAGCTCCACCATGGGCTCCATCCTCACCCTTCCTGCATCTCCTTCCACTGGGGACAAGGCAGGAGGAGTGAGCAGTAACCCGGGCACACAGAGCCTGGGTGATGCCTCACCCCTTCCCCAGCCTCCTCCAGGGGCACACAGAGCACCACATGGAGACAAATATGCTCCAACCCGGGTCATCTATTCTGCACCCTTGTTACTTGCAGCTAGGTATAATGGAAAAAATTGACTGTTTGCTTGGTGCAATAGGGCATGACTCTGTTTACACAGAAATAATAGCTAAACAGTGATGGATTCTAAATCTCCATTACAGTGAAAGATTTGAAGGAGTAAAGCAGTTAGAGAAATAATTGGTTTTCTTGTTTAGCTTTAAAAAGCCTTTACACACTGCCAAATTGAGAAGACTTCTCACTTTATTTTGTTTTTTCCTTTGGGGGGTTGTTAGGTTAACAAAGGAAGTGAAAACAAGCCCAGCCCACCTAGGGCAGAAGGCAAGGCTGTGACCTTCACTGCTGCTCCAGAAGGTGAAGTGCTGGGAAGCCCAGGAGATGCAGGACCACAGCCCACACCTTCCCATCCCAGGCGTGGGAGGCACAAGGTGATAAACATGGCTTAGCACTCAGGGTTGGAATTTTGTTGGTGTGGGGTTTTTTTTCACACGAAGCAAGTCATTACCAGAGCAAACTGGAAGCTGTCTAAGTTTTCAAGGAAAGGAAAAGGGAGAGATTTAACACGAGCACTCAACCAAGCACCAAACCTGGATGGGGAAGCAGGTGTCTCTCTGTCCTGCTGGAAGAAACCGTAGGAGAAAGAACAGGAAGACTTACAGAGTCAGGTTCAAGGTGAAATGAAGCCTTCCCCCTTTCACTTTAAAGGCAGGCTGGAAAACAAGCCCTGGCTAACTGGAAACAGCACAACAATAACAGTAATGAAAGCCACGCAGGACTTCTCTGTAACGGAGAAAAGGCAGATGCTTATGAGTTCAGAGCCCTCTAGGATGCTGCTGAATATTTCAACCACTAAAATGAGAGACTTTGTGTTTTCTGAAGGCAGAGACCTTTCTCCAAGCCCCAGCTCCTTTGAGCCAGGGCTGTAAATTATTCAGCTGCTCGGTGATTACACACGGTGCTGGAGGGGCCGGTGGCACCCACAGGGTGGGATGGGGACACAGCTGCCAGTGACATTTGTGGCACCTCGCTGGAGTGTCTCAGAGAGCTGAAGCACCCCAGGGTGGGGGGATGGTGGCCGAGGGGCTCCCCAGGCTGCTTTAGGTCATATTTACATACAAAAGAGCAGCTGCTGTGCAGCCATTATGCTGCAAACTTTTCGAGGTGACCTGCAGTGGGTGCAGGAGACGGGGAGCAGCGGATGCCAAGCACCTATTGAGGCCCCATTAATTTTTCAGGAATTCTCAGGCTTTGGCCTTTACAAAATGTGACAGGAGGAGGGAAGGGGAGAAAGAGACTCCAGCCAGGAGGAGAGCCTCCCCCCAGCAATCCTCTCCCCATCAAACAGCTTTGTCAAAACAGAGAAATGAATGGAAGCTGATCTGAACTCTCCTTCCCTAATTAAAAGGGAAAAATCCCAGGCAGTGACTGCAGTGAGAAGCAGCCCCTTGCTGGGGCAGGGGCTCACCAGCCTGCACACACACACACACACACACACACACACAGAAAGTTTCTCTCCGAGGTCCAATTTCCAGAAATTTATTCCAGTTGTAAACCATTAGGTGCCAATTTTTCAAATCCACCTTACGATTCAATAGCACTGGCTGCCTAATAGACTCTGAAAAATCTTTTGCCGGCTCGCAGCTGAGCAAACGTTATCTAAAAACATCTTAATAAGGCTCTTGCTATTCTCTCACCTCGCTGCTTACAAAAGGGGAGACAGTGAAAGCAGCTCAGCACGGGTGCTGAGGAGAGCAGAGCTGGGGAGGAGGCTGTGCCCACGCCAGGCAGCTCTGGAGGGACATGATTACCCTTCAGCATCGCCCCATCTGCCTGACAAGGGAAAGGTCTGAAGTCTTTCCCATGCCCTGCTTCCTCCCATCCCCTGCTCTCTCATCCTTACTGAAGGGTTTGGATGGAAAAAAAAAACCCCAAAACCCAACAAACTCCACGGTTTCTCTGTGGTGTGGAGACAGAGGTCTGGTGAGGCACCCCCCACTCATCCCCACTGTCACCCTGGCTTCCCCAAAACAGGAATGTTTTTCTCCACAGGTTCCTTGCACCAGGAGGCAACACAATTCCAGGGATTTACACACCTTCAGTTCAACAACCAACCTGACTGCAGAGCACCTGCAGACCCTCGGAGCTCCCCAGGACCCTGTGGTGTGGAGGGTTCTCAGAGGACCAAGGGTGACACAGGACAGCTCCTGGGGGCTGTCAGCAGCCTCCTCGCCCCGCCATCCCCCACCTCTGGCTGCCAGCACACTGCTCAGCTCTGAGGTAGAGCTATAAATTACAGCCCATTGAATCACAGAAAAGGAAAATCAGCATCGGTTTTATCTTAATATTCCTGGGCTGCAGATTTCAGCAGTTCAGCAGCTCAAGGTCAGGCTAGGAGGGAGCAGAGCAGGACTGTGAACCTCAGCTCTCATCCACGGAACATTCCTCCCCCCCAGCCCTCTCCTCCTCCGAGGAAAGCTTGGCCAAAAGTCCCCCAAAGTTTTCACTGGGGCTGTTGTTTAGGAAAGTTTAAAGATGCTGTAGATATATGAAAAAAAGTCACAGTACACAGGCTGGAACACTGGTCAGCAATGACCTTAGCTAACTCAAAAGCCTGTGCTCGGGACGGAAGAAAACATTCTAATATCCTATCCCCACCTATCTGAAAATTCAGATTACACGGCTAACGCACCTCCTGGTTTTTCCAGCTATCCCTGAGGCAAGCCAACAGCATGCATCTTCACAATACTTCCAGGCTTAAATCAAAGCAAGTATTCTTACTGGATTCCTTTATGAATTCTTGCACACAACTAAGGAAATAAATGTCTCGTTCCAAAACCCACCCCCAGGCTCTGCCTGTCCTCCCTACTTTGCATGCTGCTTCTATTTAATTGCCTCCCAGAACAATGCCAGGTGGGTCAGAGAAGGGGTTCGCCTTCTTTTGTCCCAAGTTCTCAGGGCTTCACAGAACAGCACACATGCACAAAGCTGTAAAATCCGAGCAGCCAGAAGTTCCCAAATTTGTTCTTGTATAAATGCCATGGCTGAATGCTTCTTGAAGAATGCACAGAGAGAAGAAAGCGCACTCACCATGCTTTAAGCTCCAAACCAAGTTTTATAACCGGGATCTAAAGCCCCTAAGGGGGAAAAAAAATTGGGCTTATAATGCTAATGCTGACAGCTTTACCTTCCGTGTTAATAGAACATCTCTGCACTCGGGAAGAGACAGAGCCGTGCACTACAATCAACACTTGCACAATATCCACTTGACTGTGTGAATATCCCAACCCTGCTCGTATGAGCAGCTTACAGGAATTACAAAGGCTGAGCTAGCGAGGAGAGAAAGGATTACCCAGGGACACAGTTCATTCTGCTTCTGCATAAACAAAATACGACCTTCATTAAATTAATGATCAAACTTAACATTCCCATTAAACTGTTGCCGGAGAGCGGCACAGGACAGAGAGATAACCACCCCCATTTCTCCAGCCCCAGTGGACAAATGGACATGCTCAGGCTTTCCATCTCCAAAAAAGCCTAAACAACCGCTTAGCAGGATTAATTTTTAATAACTCAGCACTTTGTTTTTATGTACTTATTAAAATTTAAGACACCGAGCCGCTGACCCCTGTAATTTTTCAATTGTTCCAACCATGAAGTCTGGGTTGGCTAATTACGCCTGAACAGCTGTTGGAGACGACCTTGTGATCAGTGGGGAGAAGTGATGCAATACTATCGGTTTCCTGAGCGCCACAACGCTTCCTCTCCAGCTCCCTACCCCGTTATCATTTTAAATAAGTTCACGAGTTAATTACACAGAATAATTCAGAGGGTTATTTGGGAAAACAAACCCTCTTGATAGTCTAATAAATGACAGCCGCAGCTACACGCATATGGGGTGCTTGCAAACTTCACCTTCACTGACACTGTAAAAAATTCAGCATCCGTATGCTAACCATCCCTCCTGTAAAGCCAGAGCAGGAGGGAGGCATCACTGGAACCCAGACCCAAACCCCTCCACGGGGGAACAGAGCTCTTGCTGTCTGCTCCCAGAGCTGGGGCAGAGTCACAGCATTTTGTCAGGGTAAAAATAAAAGCCTGGTTTGTGCAGATGACACAGCAGAAACCAAAGCACTCCCTGCAACAACTGCTGTAGTGATGGAAGGGTCTGTAAACAGTCACAAATCCTCTAGAGGCATCGGTCTCCAGCAGCTTCTGGACTGACTTTAAGGAGGAGGGAGCAAACGATTCCTAGAAAAACAACTAAGAGGAATTCTCATCCTTCAGGCGAAGGGAACAAATGGTTTAAACAAAGCGAAAGCCAGAAGATGGAGGGGCAAAAGAACAGGTAATTATCAAATGCATAAATAACATGCTGTGTGTCTATTTACTGTGGTTGCCTGGGGACAAAGAACAGCAACGTGAGAACCCTTGATGGAGACAGCTCCAACCAGGCCTTGCCAGGGCACTCAGACACACTCTGCCTCCAGCCACCAGCACCACCGCTCAACCATGCTCAAAAAAAGACTTATACACATTTTCCTTCTATAACGGGAGACAGCAGCACCCAGCAGGGAAACTCACCCCATCTGTTGGAAAAACACACAAAACCATTACAGGTGACCAGGGCTTCCTTCTGGAAGACCAAACAAAACACTGTACTTGCACTGCCAGGTGCAGTCCTGCCTGCATCCCCAGCCCATTTGCTCTTCACAGCAAAAGTTTCGCTGCAGCGAGGGCAGAAAAAGCAAGGGGAGGGCTCTCTGAATTACTCCCATTCCCCAGGCCCTGTGCACTTAGCAGCTAAATGCATTTAAAAGATGAGAAGACCAAAAGGGAACTTAATAGACAACTGCTGCAATCAGTAGTCCAAACAACTGACTTTAAAGTTTTCCATTAAATCAGAGAGAAAAATGGAGATGCTGGGAAACACGTTTTGCCTACTGCAGACAGCAGTGTTTATAAACACAGAAGCTCTGCAAAGGCCTTAGGGTTTGTTTCTACCAAAAATAGTAATTGTCAACAGAGGCACCATATTTCAGCATCACGAGCTGCTGCAGACTTCTATTAAAAATTAATATGCATTTGCTATTACATACAATTTAGAACGGCGTCTAAACCCAAACAGGCACCGCCACAACCGTCAGGGTGTGAGCACAGGAGCCTGGCACAGAGGAGCTCGGCTGCCCTTTGGTGAACTTTTCCCTGAGTTCAGCTGCAGCAAAGCAAATGGGCTTTACTCTGCTTTTTTTTTTTTTTGAGCTATGCATTAGCAGATGTTCTTTTATTTTCTTTTTTTTCTGTGGGAGGATAGGTTGGTACTAAAGCAGAACTAAGTGCTTCCAGGCCAGGCAGAGGCAGCAGCTCTGCCCAGCTCACCCCAGAAGCCAGACCTCACACGTGTCTTCAGAGCCCCCCACAACTCCTGGGCTGCAGCCTCAGACCCTCCTGCTAGCTGGGACCTGCTGCTGGCTGGCAGGGTGGGCAGACATGTCCTGGGTGTCCCCTGTACCTCCACACCCCTCAAGACAATGGATGAACCTGCCCCACCATCTCACCACAAGTTAGGTGTGAATTTTAGTTCAGATGATACTGAGCACATCACACTCATCAGTGCTACTTATGGGCCCTGGTACCTCAAGACCTTAATGTAAAAGTGAGGCTGTGTGAGGTGAAACTACAGTCAAAAAATTATTTTCTTGGAACAGAATTAGTGAGTTATTTCCAAACACGTCCAAAAAATACTGGCTACTTTTCTTTATCTCCCATAATTACGAGAAGTCACAGATGTCCTGCAGAAAACCTTCAGATCACTCTTGGCTGCTTTCTCCTCACTATAATCCCTTTCTCCTATCCTAGTGTGGTAAAGGGCCCTCTCTGCTCAGCCCATGATTCCTTTGGGTGCAATTCTGTGACTGCTGAGAGAAATCTGCCATTGCCCTGAAAGAAAACAAATTGCCACCTGGATCACTGACCTGTTCCTTGACTTCTTATGGAGATTCCTCCCCTTCCCTGGCATGGAAACCCTCTGGTTGCAGAGCAGCTGCTGGGAATACTCTGCCCCTTTCGCAGTCTTCATCCCCACAGGACAGTCACTGGTCTGGAAATGTTAACCCTTTTCCAAGAACAACCAAGTGCAGCAATGTTGCTTCTCCTGCAGAGGCAGAGCTGATGGGGTGCAGCTGCAGGAGGGGGATTTCTCACAGGGACCACAGATGTAAAACACCCCAGGGAAGGGGAGAGGCAGGGCCATGAGCAGCCCTGAGGCACAAGGCTGACCAGCCCAGCAGACCCAGCCTCAGGAGCTGATGCAAATCTGACTCTGGACTCTATAATCTTTACAGACCAACGGGTGCAGCCTCAGCTGACCCCAAGTGCTGGAAGAAAAGCTTTGGCTAAAGACCAAACTACCCGTGTGCAATGGGACCAGGGCTCCCTTCCAAAGCCTGCCAGAGCTCCTCTCCAAAGCCTGGCCGTGGTACAGCAGGGACAGCAGAGGCACCAGGCGTGGCCCCGGTCACCTCTGCTGTCACCTCAGGGCTGTCAGAGGAAGGGCTCAGACTGCTGAGAAGCTCTGACTGCTGACGAATGAGGCAAAGCACAAGCAAGATAAGCAAAAAGCACCTAAAGGCACTTAAATCCAGTCCCCAGCAACTGGCTGAGTGACAGTGGAGTACAGGGCGGGGACCGAACCGCAATCAGGCTGCTGGCTGGGAGGACAGGATCAGGAATTCCTGTGAGTACCCTATCCAGACAATTATCATTTCAAACACGGCTGTCATGAGGAGGAAGGTCCACACGTAAGAGATCTCACCATGTCCCACCCCACATCATGGTTTTCTCACGTAAAAATCAACTGAAGGAAAGATACTATTGGAAACATTTAATTTTTCTCCTCCCAAGCATGCACCACGTCCCTGGCAGCAAACCCCCAGCTCTTGGCTCCTGCTGCTGCCAGGCCCAGGTCTGACCATGGCAGCCAGAGTGGAGCAGGTCTGAACGCAGTGCTTGGCTCTGCCACACCAGAAGCAGGAAAGCTTTGCTGTTTGCTTCCAGAAGACCAGACAGATGTGACTCAGAGGAAACAGTAGCCAGATTCTGGCTGGTGGCTCACCCCACACACGCCAGCAAACCTGCAGCGAGCGCAGCGCTGGCTGAGCTCCAGAGGAGTTCATGGAAAGGCAGATTAACAGAGCCATGGGGACAGGAGACATGGGGACACCTCCACACACGTCCTAGGAATGGGGAAACAAAAGGTCCCTGCTCTTACATACCTGGGTTCCCTGGGCAAGGCAGAGCAGGGAGGCTGCTGTAGGGGTGATCTGCTGCTCTGCTTCCAGCTGGGCCAAACTGCTGTCATGGGCCAGCAGCCTGCCCAGCACAGGGCACCTTGGAAGATACACTGCACTTGTTAAGAAAGGACAGGAAAAGCCAGAAAGCATAACTCATCCTCTCTGCTGCCTAAAAGCAGTTCAGCACGAGGTGAAAAGGCCCCTTTGCAGCACACAAACGCACAAATAACAAAGGATGCTCAGGTGACAGAAAGAAAAACACTATCTGGGAAAAAAGCCTAGGAACCCTGAATGCCTGTTCCAGGCTTGCAAATCCCAGACCTTGGCAATCCAATTTAAAACAATACTTTACAAGAAAATGTGCCATTTTTAACAAAGCAGTGCACCGGGAGAGATTTTTAGATACCCATAGGTTGCAATTTGTTGGTGTATTCAAGATGCTACTCGGTACCCTTGGTAACTGGGCCTGAATGCAGCTGTGGGAAGGGAAGGCATCACTACCCACCCCTGGGAATGGGGAATTCACCCAGCGCACAGCTCCAAGCCTCACGATGCATTGCAAAACTCTGTCTACCCAGAGTAGTAAATATTCAGTCCTGCTCACACCTGAACACTTCCCCATCATCTCTGATGCATGTACCTCCAGTACTTTGCTACACTTCCACCCGATTTTAGAGGTGGGAAATCAAGGCACAGAACACACAAGTCCCAAAGGAAATCTGGAATAGTGCCAAGAGTTGAATCCAAATGTTTTTTTCTAACTCCCAAGCTCTCAACAAGCCCCCAGGACCATTTCCCTCACCATCTGCACAAGTGAGGACAAACAAGTAAGTACCTTTTTTAGTTTGCGGCCATCTAACAATGATGCATTACTCCCCAAAGAATGCTTCCCAACCTTGAAATGACCAAAAAGCTCCTTACCAGCTGCCTCACATACTTGTTCTTGCCTCCATTTATTCTGAAAAAAAAAAGCTGTATTTAAAAGACTTTTTTTTTTTTTTTTTAAATGCACTTGAAGACAGCTTAACTGTCAAAGGGATCATGAGCAAAAGCTCCCGTACCTCCATTAAACTCTAACTGCTCAACAATTCTGGCAATCTGCTCTGAGGACTCCTGACAAGGGGGCACACATAAACCACTCCATCCCAGATGCTTTTAAATCACCCAGAAGAAGCATGTTTCTGTGACACTGCTCCTCCTCCCCTACTAACCAGACTTAAGTGGTAATTCCATAGGAAGGGTGATTATCACTAAAGTTTTAATGGGTTGCCATCTGTACCCTGTGCTTCATAAACAGAGAACGTTCCACTACCATGCTGTCCAGGAACATAAAACGTGGCAACAAAGCACTACAAGGTGATCTAAAACAATACTTCTCTCAAAATTAATGGATTTAACTTAGCAAAGAGCTACACAGCAGAGGAGAAAACGAGTCCTGCATTTGGAGTCCTAGGAAACATATGGGAAGGCTTTATTGAGCATTGTCAAGTCTCACAGCTCTTATTTGGCTGGATCTAAACTTCAAGCTAGAATTATTGAGCATTAAGAAACACGATAAATCTCATGTGCCATCTGAGATGGAAACTGTGTACTCAGTTACCAAAATATGTCCAGCAAACTGGCTACAGAAAATGTAATAATTACACGGATAAGAGCTGCTCTCAGTTTTACGGCCAACAAAAGCCTACCCTTTTGTCCCTTGAAAGTTCACAAAGTCATACATCACCCAGGCTGGCATGTTTGCTCCTGAAGTATCTAAACTGCTGCAGCTGTCTCAAAGGATTTAGAGAACCAGGAGCCAACAAGGAATTTTTCATTAACAACATGGAGAGCAGAAATCGATGGTCCCCTGGTGCCATTTCATTTCAATGGGGAAGGGGAGGGGATGGAGGGAGGAGACATTCCAACAATACAGGTACTGCAGGCAGGCTGCCAACCTGCACCACACACCATCTTTTCCTGCTCATTTCAGCTCACAAACGATGCACAGAGTAATTGTTGCCAATAAATCACCTACCTGCATATGGAATATCACAATAGCTCAGTATGTTTATTTGTGCTTTTGCACAGACACACTGCTAACAGGAGGACTCCAGTGAAAAGACCAGTGGTAACATTTTCTTCTCAAGAGAGCTGGCCCAGACTCAGTCTGGAAGGAGCCCAGGAAGCTTTAAAGCCCCTGGAGCTGGAAATCATCTGGCCTGTCCAACAGGCATGTCCATCCCAGTGTCGGCTGCTTCCCAACCAGTGACAGGAACAGGAGAGCACGAGGCACTGGAGCAGCCAAAGTCAAATCTCTTCACAGGCTTCTAAAGCCCAGCTGATGTAAAACTGCCAAGTAATTCCTGCTTTCATAGAAAAGTGATTTTGATTTTGTTTATTCTTTCTATCCAGAGAACTCCAAAGCTCACATCCTGTACTCGATTTCCAAACCAAAGAGAGATGGGGAGCTCTGGAAGCCTTGGCAGATGAGGAGCAGAGCTCCAGAGTGCTGGACACTGCACCACCCCTGCTATTGCATTTCATTTCATGGACTAAACCCTGCAGAACAGTCAGGTCTCCAGGCCAGCCCCATGGCATTGCATTAAAGCAGAGACAGGATTGTTTCCAGTTCCATACCAGGATTAAAGGCAGAGAAAGAGAAGGAGTAGAGGAAGAAGCCTGTAGAGGAAACACTGGAGTTGTCCAAACTCTCCCAAGCAAGCAAGAGTCAGTCCTCTGTTAGGATCACAAAAAACTTGTTGAATGTTAATATATACTGCCTCCATTCTCCAGTTTATGAACACTATAATTTTCTTCACTAAAACACTGTCTAATAGTACCAATCCCTCCCTTCTAATTATAGACATCTCTTATGCATGATAATCTTTATACAATTAAGCCCACTTAAAAGAATAACTGATAAATCAAAAAGTATTTAAATAACACATAAAGCTGTGATAAAAAAATGACAAGAGCTCAAGAGATCGAAATCTAAAGCAGAAATTCTACCCTTAAGTGCATACTAGTGAGTAAACCAGCAGCCTCAGTGTTCAAACCTGAACTGGCCAAAGTTGAAACATTAATATAAAATCATCCTTCTGTTAAAAAAAACAAACCAAAAACACAACAGAGAGAACCCACAACTGCCCTTATGTGAGTTGTGTATGGAAAGACATTCATCTCCTCTCAATCTGCTCTTTGGACTAAAACTGCAGAAAGCTCCCACATAAAACGTTACTGAAACTTCATCTCTAATTTAGGTAAAGGGTCCTCTAGGTAAAAATGTATTTAGGCAGAGAGTCAATGTTTGCTGGAAAGGCTGGAGTGCTACTGCTTTGCAAGCAATCCTGTGTTCTGTGACTGCACAGCTCCAAACACACCCATCCCACAACAGGGAGAGGACAGAGGAGGACAGAGCCTCTCCTGCCCTCTCCCACAGCAAGACTCCAGCTCAGCTCAGGTACTCGATCATCCTCTCCATTCAAATCTCTCCTAAAAAAAAATTTATTCTCACAGGTTCCAGCTTTTAGGACTAAAAATGGTATCCATCAATAGCTTATTCTGCTGATTATTTCCATTGTAGTAGTACCAGCTGCAGGTCAGAACTGAATATGCAAGTGACTGTACAAAAGAAACAAAAAAACCTGACCCTTGTCTTAGAATTAAACTGATTATAAATATCCAGATAATAAAAAGAATATTTCTCTGTGCTGGACAGATATTTTCAAAGGAAATTGCCCCTAGATTCACTTTTTTCTCTTTTATGTTTTTTTTCCCCAAGATATATAAAAAAATTACAGCCTTGTCCTAGGCCCCCATATAAACAAGATCTAAATAAAGTTTCAACTAGAGGCAGCTATTTTATATAAGCAAGGGTTTGTAATGTTGTAATGGAAGCAGCCACCTTTGCTCATCTCAGCTAGGTCAAACCAGTCTCACTTCTCTACATTAAAACAAAAAAAGCAGTTGAAGACCTATCTAGAGAGATACAGAGTCCCAACGTGTGTGTGTGTAAGGTGCAGTTGCAGGCAGGCTGTAGCAGGCCGGGGGGCAGCAGTGTGCTGCCAAGGATATAAATAGATGGGTTTATTTTTAAGTTGACCATCACTTAGTGCAGTCAAACTTCCTCCCCTTCTGCTCCCTCTGTCACAGCTCTGTTTTACATCCTCAGAGCACGGGGCTGGGGGAGCAGAGCAGCCTCCCCACTGACTCAGCTGGCTTTGCTTTTGGTACCCATCACCCAGCTCTGTCCCTGTCCCTGCACAGCAGCCTCAGAGCACAGGGCACTGAGGATGTGCTGGGGGTACCACAGCCTCTGCTGCATCCAACCCCTCCCTCCCAGCACTGCTGCCCTGCTGCACAAGGGTCCTTCAGGTTTCATTTGGGGCAGAACTAGTGGGAAGAGGGATTCTCCCTCCCCCTCACTTCCATATTGTGAAGAATGTTATATAAAACTTGAAAGAAATTCAACTCCAGCTTTTATTTACCATTGTGCATATGGGCGGATGGCTGTGGCAGGCTACCAAGTTTGCCACCATGCTGGCCAAGTTTGTTTTTATTCCTTCCCTACTACTGTGTGTCTTGCCCTAGAATAAGGGCTGTTCCCAAAGGAAGCCCAGGGCTGTGCTGCTCTGCCCAGACCACCTGGATGGCACCCCAGGAGGCACTACCAGGGAGGAGGTTTCCCTGCAAAGGATGGAGCAGCATCCCTGATGAGTCCTTCCTCCCCACCAAAAGTGTGACAGTCTCACCCACATCCCCCAGCAGCCCCTGGGTATGAGCTGTGTGAGAAATCCTTACAGATCCTCCTGAAAGGCCACCCAGTGCTGGCACTCAGGCTGAGGCACCGAAGGTTTCTCTTGAGAGGGCTGGATGCTTATAAAAGATTAACCCAACATCAACAGCTTACCTGGGTGAATCCTGAGGACATCTTCAAGGGAGCTTCATCTCCTGGGATCACTGAAATTACAAGAGTGTCCAAAAGCAGCAGGCACAGGAAAGGCCATATCCCAGCTGGGGAGCTGGTCAGACACCCACAGAGTCTCCTCCCTTGGAACAGGCACTGCAGGATTGCTGCCAGCAAGCCCTGGGGTTTGGACCTTGCAGGAAACAGGTGCTCTACAATTGCAACAGATACCAGGAAAAGCAGGGCCTTATGTTAAAAGAAGACTCACAGACTGCTCCATTTCCAATTAAATCCTTCTATTCTTTGAGCAAGTCTGTGCCACAGCAGGTAACTGAAGTCCCCCAAGGAGATCTGGCATCATCTGAGAACCCCACAGCTCGGCACTCGCTGCCTCAGCAGAGATGCTCTGAGGCAAACACACCCGAGACCCAGGCACTCAGATACCCTCTGCCATTTCAGATGGTTACAGCACAATGAGAAGATGCCTTTTCCAGCAGCTCCCTCAAAAAAAAAGAAAAGAGGTAGCATCAACTTCAGCTCCTGATGTGAGGTGACCCTACATCTCTGCAGCAGCCCCAGCATTTCAAACCTCACACTCAGGCAGCATTCCCCTCTTCCTAAGATTGCTATATTTCTTGGCCTGGGCATATTTAAAAAAAACAAACAACCTCAAAGACTGACCTATTGGTTACATTTTTAAGCCAAGTTGTTGCTTGCTAAATTGTTATGACCTTCCTCCTCTCCTCCCAGTCATGAGCAATAGGAATTAAATTGATTCAGTCTATCAGTGTTCTGCATCTAAGTGATTAAATTCAGCCACTAGAAAAATCTGTTTTGTGCTGGATCTGAGGAACAGCAGTGCTGTCACTGCATCCAGCCCCCGGCCTCCCAGGGAGGAAAGACACCAAAGGTAAAACACAGACTTACTGTGCTGGTATCATAGGCATCACTTTTTTTTTTTTTTCCCTTTTTAAGCCGGATCAGTTACTTGATGTACCATTAAAAGTATCCTCCCAGTCAGATTCCTGGGGCAGACCAAAGAGGAGGCAGTGCTGGCAGGGCAGCAGCATCACCACATCCATGTTTCAGACCTGCAGTGTCCCTGATCAGTGAGTTATTGATCCCCAGACAGATGTCAGAGGACTGGAGCAAGGCAGCCTCAGGGGCAGCAGCTCCATCCTCAGTACAGTCTGTCTCACACAGCACTGGTCCTGATTTATCCATCCTGATGACCAGGCAGCATTCCTGGGAGACAGATGCCACACTCCCCGGGCTAGTTCAGCCCTCACAACCAGCTGACCATCTATTTTAAGCTGCTCAGATGGGATCTTACTTCGGGACATCCAAGCTGAGAGGAGCACTCTCCCTCCTTCCCTTCCTCCCACACGACAATCAGAGAAATGAAAAAGGCTGGAAGGACTTCACCCATCTGCATAGCCCCCTTCAGACAAACAAGGGAGGGACAGACAGGGGTCAGGGAAGGAGGAGCTGGGGAGGCAGGGCTGCAACCTGTGTGCATCTGAATGATGCACTGAAGGGGGTACCAGAGCCAGAGAGAAAGCAGCTCCAGCACTGCTGTCCTCAGCCCTGCCCTCCCCGTGGGGACACAGAGGCATCAGGGCTGCTCCCTGCACTGCAGAGGATCCAGACCTCTCTGTTTCAGGAATTTAGTTAGGGAACAAACGCACACGGAGAGAAAGAACACAGTGAAATAACTGCCTGTTCAACCCGCATCCTCCAGAAGTTCCTCACTTCCTGCATCTGTGGGATTTCTGGCACGGGCAGAGCTCTGCCCTCACCTGACCTCCCAACTGCATCAAAGGGCCCCAACTAAATAGGTCGCTCCTCGCAGAGGGAGTAAAGTTCAGAGGAAGTGGAGAGACTTACTGCTGCCTTCATCATCACAGCCCCCTCCACCACCTCTGCTGAGAGAAGAGAGAAAAAAAAAAAGCAGGGGAGGGGGGGAAAGAAAAAGATACCCACAGTGACAGAGACAAAATGCTAAGGAAAAGAAAATTCAGATGTACATAGTGTGGGAGCTGAATTTTAAGCAGTACAAAGTCTAAGAATACATCTGGAAACACACATGCAAATTCTGCTAGCCAAAAATAAATGTCTCTGCTGTATATTACTCTCCAGAGTAAAAAACAGTGCTAATATTAATGGAAGGTTTTGGTTTCATTAGTTTGTTTTTTTTTTAATACATGATCAGAGGTGGTAAATTATTTCTCTAAAATCACATAGATTAAATTATCCGGGTAACTCAAAGCATTATACACTTAAATTAATATTACTTATAGCAAGCCACCAATTTGCCCCAGGCAAGCTACATTACCAACAGTTCCACTGTGTTTTTGAAGTCAATAATCCTTTGCTTTGGAACCAAGTGTCCTTCACATCACCTCTGCAAACACCACATCATCTTTCCCCTTGTGTTTTCCAGGTTTAGGACTGGCAGATCTCAGACTCCTGAGCTGGAGCTCCTCAGCAATGGACTCGGTGCTGATTTACATCAACAGAAGCTGTTGCCATATTTTCCCATCAGTTCCTCAGAGGAAAGCTTACAAACTTAATTCCCTCTTTACATTTGCTTATTCAAGTTCCAGCTGCATCTCTCCCTAACGTCCCATTAGGGCTTTCCTTTTAATTACTTTTTCATGTCATCTGTGCCTTCCTTGCAGGGTCCTCTTTCTAGGAACTTGGCTCTCTCTCCCCTGGCCCCTTTCACTGATGTTTTCTTCCTTCCTCCCCACTTCCCCCAAGCTGTTGCTGAGCCCTGTGTCTCCACACTCCATTTCTGGCCTGGGACACGAAGCAAGTGGGCAGCAGGGCTGGGTGTGCAGTGTTTCAGCACTCTGCTCTTGGCTTAATGACAATTCTGCATTACACAGACTGTCCTTGTGACTGGCACAGAAGATTAAGGAGCAGAAAAACAAACCACCTAATTGCAGGCAGGTGCACAAACCTATTCCCTGTCCCCAAAAGCTCTTAGGAAAGACCTGTCAAGAACAGAAACCCCTTGGAGAGATCCCAGCAGAGATGCCCACGTGCCACCAGGCAGGGACAGACCATGGCATGACCTCAGGCTGCTCAGGGGCCACCAGGACACTGCCCACCCCCTCCATCCCTGCACCAAAATGTAGTCCCCCCACTGCCCCAGGAATCCCAGTGTGCTGCCTGGCCCCAGACTAAGGAAACACAGAAGATGCTCTGGCCAATAGTGCCAAGGTTTAAGACCAAAACGCATCCCACAGTTCCAGCTTGAAGATCATCTTCTTCACTATCAAGATGAAAGACTGGGATCAGTGTCAAGAGGCACAGGAGAAATCACTTTACTCTCCTAGCACAAAACAGAAGAAAAGCAAATTCACCTCCAGACATGGCTGATAAACTGCTACGAATTCAGGCCAATATCCTTCAAGTTTAACTACACATCACTGTAAAAGACAAGACAGATCAGCTATTTAGACAGCACTTTGAAAATGTAAAGTGCCATGTAAGTATTATTATTACTAGCAGGCTGCTGAGGATGTCTCCTGTATTTACCATCTGGGAAAAATAACTACTTTAAATGGGCTGTTTGAAACAGTCCCAGGAGGAGTTAACATATTCCAAAAATCTTCCCCGTCAGCCCCAGATGATGTGAAGCAGTGAAGCTGCTTTTCCCGTTTCACCTTTGCTGCTGGGAACCCAGGGAAACTCTGGGGTTTTTTCTGTTCAAAATCAAGGGTCTCCAGATCGCAGCTCTGGTCACTTCCACACCCTGGGTACTGAGGATGCTCCTGCCCACCCCAGCAGAGCTCTGCCTGGGGCTGCAGCTGCAGCACACGTCCCCTTCCAGACACAGAGAGCAGCCCACGTTTGGATGATTTGTTCTGGGGTAACATTTCAGTACAAGCAAATGAAGGGATTTCTTCCCAGGCTGTAAGCAAGCAAGCCCCACGTGTGGCTGCTGCCAACACTGATGCTTCCCGACAAACTCCTGCTTCTCGAGGCCACAGGAGCACAGAAAAGGAGCTGTGAAGAGTGCAGGCTGATCCTTCACTCAACAGGACTGGTTTTTTTCCACTCAAAATCAAGTGTCTCCAATTTGCAGCTCATGTGAGCCAGCAGAACCCAGGGGGATCAGGCATTCCTGCCCTGGGGGTGCAAACCAGCACAGCTCCTGTCATCCCGGGCAGCTTTGCCAGTTCACGTCCACAACAATCTGGCTGAAATCATCAATTAACTCTAATTCTTTTATTTTTAGAGCACTTCCCTGATCACCAAAGGCCACAGCAAACCCATTCGTGTTACTGTTTTCACACGGCATTATTACATGATCAGGCTGAACAGGCCCTGTCCTATTTCCATAACTCTACTCCAGTTTGATTTACATCATGTAAATAGAGGTCAAAAGCAAGCCTGCAGTCCCAAAAGAAGCATTATCTCAGACTGCACCTTCTGTATGTTTTACGGAGCAATTTTTTAGGTCAAGGAATAGTATATAAACCTATCCACTTAAACAGAAAAGCAGGAATGGAAAATGGGACCTGGGAGTCAACCAAGCACAGAGCTTACATTTCACCAGGAACCCCTACCCTCATTATTGATGAACAAGGTGCAGTTCTGGCATTACAGAGCCTGTCATTTATCCTCCTCAGACATTCTGGGGGAGGGAAAGGCCAACATTTACTACTGATTTCCTTTGGAAACACCACCACAAACTGCAACTGCTAAAGATGCACCTGCTGGTGTCACTAAGGTATTTAAGCCAAGTGGTACTCAGGAACCTTGTCTGCCAAGAATCCCAAGCCACAAAGCTTCCAACAGCTCTGGCATGAGCCTGGTGCCCTCTGAGCACTCCCACAGGCCACCAACCAGGCCACCAGGGTCACAGCTGCTCACATGGGTGTCCCTCAGCTCCACTTTCAGCAAAGGAAATGTTAAGGTTATGGTATTAAACACTTGGGCCACTGGCACCAAGCAACCTTAGCCTTGATTCAGCAAAAGGAAAGTGTAAACCTGGGTGTGCTTTGAAACATCAAACAGAAGCAAAGCAGAGGGCACCTCTCCCTCAGGTGTGAGTCTAATTGCTGATTCTTGCTTTACCAGCAAGCCCACTGAGTCAGAGAGCCCAGATTTCACTGGCAGGCAGCACAGCTCACTCTCAGTTTGCCATTCTGACAGACCAGCTCCCCAAGCTCCAAATAAAACATTTTGGGTGTCCAGTAAGTAAATGAATTCCATGAGAGCTGGATGAAGGGAGCAGCACACCCAAAACCCAGCACACAGGGAGCAGGGGAGCCCCAGGGGCCCCACAGATCCCTCAAACAGCAGGCAAGGGTTTTCTCTCTTCCCCACTTCTTTTCTTTCTCCCAGCTCAAGAATCTGTTGCTGGGCTAAGAAGTGATGCAGCCTGCTCTTTGCCACTGATTTTTACTTCCTTAAAGTCAAATTACAGGCAGAAGGTGAAACGTAACACGTCTTTTCTACAGCACCTGACTGCAACTTCAGAGCACAAACCCACCTGAATACTGTGGGACACACACACACAATTCAATAGCTGTGACTTCCATAATTTTCCTGCAGTTCTTTTTTCTGATTGTTTTCAGAGAGTACAGGAGGAGAGTTTAAATTATCAAAAAATGGTAGAATTTGTGTTAAACTTAAAAGAAATCTCTAGTTCAAGTTGCCTTGAACTCAAGATCAGTATCTGCTCTCTATTATCAGCCAATGTCAGGTTTCTGTTCCTTCTTTTTTGTTTTCCTTATTAGAGGTTTATTTTTGAAAGAGGACTGTGTAACAGAGCCTCTTCCATTTCAGGAAAAGTAAACAAAATCCTTTGCAGGGAGGCTCAGGGATGAAGGAACAAAGCCAGCCAGGCTAAACTGTGTGAAGGTGAATTTCTTTGTCACTGTTTGGTACCACAGCAGCACTGACTTTGCTCAAGGTCACAGCAAGGTGCTGCACACAGACATGCTCACTCCCCCCCCCAAAAGACTGCACTTACTCCAGCAATAGGAAAACCACCCTGTTAGTCCCAGATTTTGGGTGGGGGCCTGAATGAGACCAGAATCAGACAGCAAATGAGTGGCACCTCTGCAAAGCTGTGTTCCTCAGCACAGCCATGATTCCATCGTTCTCCTCTCTACTCCCTGACTCACCTGGCAGCCCAAATCATCACCTTCCCTCAGTACCGCCTTATCCAAACCCAGCTAAAACTCTCACTGTCAGCAGTGGAAAGCCCTGACAGCCATCTCTGTGGGACAAAAGGCAACCAAGGCACCCTCATTGAGCCCAGAGCAAAGAAAGGCAAGAAGGATTTGGTGGGATCTCTAGGACTTTGTGGGATAACTTGGCTTGCCTATTTGGGATAACTAGGGGCAATGAGCTGCTGCTGAGACCAAGGTCCCTGCAGGACTCTGTGTCCTACACCAAGGTTAATTCTCTGGGCACAGACACACTCCTAATCACAAGAAGTATTGGGGTGGACTCCGAGTAGGAGAACCCTAGGAAAGTTCTCTCAGCAAGGGGCTGGACTCTGCCCAAGCTGGGTCTTGTCCAGGGCACTCAGGAAGAGGAAATGAAAGAGACAGGAGAGAGACCAACAACTGCGTTAGCCTGCTGGGGACAGGAGGCAAGCATGATAAATATTTAAGTTCCTGCTTATTAGGAAATGCTTGGCAAATAACATGAAGCCTGAAGGGGGTGTTAAAGGGAATATATTCAGTGTTATGGGAAAGTTAATGAGAAGCTGTAACCATTATGTATGTATCATATATGGAAATCTAGGTGAGGCCCCTCTGGACCACTAGGTACTGCATGAAACTTTATGGACACTGTAATGCATTATTTTTAATGATTCCCTTGCCTACTTCAGGCCCTGGAAAGCAAGAGGAGCTCATGTAGCTTCCTGGTGGTGTTTTAGCAATGACACCTTGCTTGTTGCTAGATCTCTGGGTTATTTTAATGAGAAATAATTGGGTTACTTTCCAAGATTCCACGAAGCCGATCAGCACTGAACAAAAACTCCAGGAAAGTTGTGGTTAGCTGCTCTGCACATCCTCTGCTTCCAGAGGGTTACCTCCCCTGGTAAACCATAGATCTACAAATATGCCCTCAAAAATGTTGGCACTTGTGTTAGTTCAAGTTTGCATTGTCATCATCTCCAGGGAGAGCCAGACCACAGAAAGAACCAGCTGCAACATCACAACCATTGCCCCTGCAGGAGATATATATAATGAAAATTGAAAGCTGCAGGATGAACTTCTCACATACTTGTCCTTTTGGTTTATTCATCAGAAGTAATTATCTGTGCTCACATTCACAGGAGCACATATTTTATGATGTACATTAAAATTTAATGGATTTTTAATAATACTGTAACTACAGCAGAAGCAGGAAAAGCAGACAGACATTAAAGCACATGTGCTGTGTTGGTGGGGATAAACGGTGCTGAGCAAACATCAACAACATGGAACCAGTTTAGCAACAGGAAGAGGGAACTGTGAGTGCCAGCATCTGAAAACTGAGGTCATCTCTAACCTGAAGGGATGCTAAGGGTTCCCCTCAGCATACACAACATGAGCAAACAAAAGTTTCTGAATTTCAGGACCCTGCAGGTGACACTCTTGGCCTTTGACAAGTGTCCAAACTCCCCAACTGAGTTTCTGCATCCCTGCCATGGAGAGAAGCAATATGAATATCCCTCAGGACAGCAGCATGGGAATGTGTCTGAATTCTGATTTCTGTTGTGCCAATTAAAGCACTCTCAGTATTTTATGAAGCTATTGATGTCTGTTCCTTAAACATCAGCAGAAATTACTGCTCCAGCAGGAGAGAATGACACTCTAAACACTTTCCTCAGAAGCCACTCTGCAGCTAACGAGTCAGTGCAGAGCATCCCCGTGTCACCAATACTTGGGCTGACATCTATTTATAGCCTAAGAAATTATATACGTGGTGTCCCCACCAACAGTGACACATCTTCATTCAGGCATGAGTCACCTATTCACAGGCAGGTTTCTAAAAATAAACCCTATTTACCAGAATTAAATTCTACATGCTCAGGAGAAAATGTGTCCTTAAAAACAAAGCAGCAGGGAAAAAAAAAAAAAAAAGAAAAAAAAAGAAAGGCATGTGAGAAAAGCAGACAATAGCAGCCAAGCTCTGAGAGTCCTCAGCCTGCAGGTCTGTGATCCCTCTGATCATGCTGAGGCTGGAAGGGTTCAAGCTGTACCAATGGAGATGGTTGTACATTGTCATTACAGCCCCTGCCAAGGTCACCAGAGTGCTGCCCTCCAGGAGGAAGCATCCAGAACCTTCCTGGCGACGGGAGCTCCGCACCGAGCGGCACCATCCCCGTTACTGGAGAGAAGAGGCAGGGCGAGCGCCAAGCAATCCCAGGAAATGTAGTGTTAAATAGAGGGTTCAAACCACAAAGCTGCTGATGGGGAATGTTAAAAACGTCAGCGTGGCTGGGAGAGGTTTGCTGGTGGTGAAAGTCAAGTGGGGAGCTACTGTGGAGCAGAGGCAAGGAAACACAGGCACGGACAACGGGACCAACAGTTGTCGATACAAATTATATCCAGAAAGCAAAGAAATAAAGGGATAAATAAATAAATAACGCAAAAATGGAACAAGTTCAAACTTCTTTTATAGTAATAGTCTCCAGTTGAGCATAATCACCAAAGCTATAGTGATAAGATTGCCAAAACTAGACAAACATCTGTGAGATGAATTCATCTCGGAGGGGAAGCCAACAGCTTGTTATCATTAAAGAGGCACAGCTCTCCCTGCGTTTGAACTGCAGGCTGCCTTGTTACTGCCTTTGCTGAGGCAATCGCACCAGATGTTGGCAGCTATCTTCAGATGGATGACAAGCACCTGCTGGTGGGGAAATTAAATGCTCGTCGGGCTCCTATCCTTCAGGGGAGGGCGGGCCGGGAGGGGAAGAGGGGGAGTGGTGACGGCTGACCCTCTGAAATAAACCTATTTATGCAAAGTGACAGTAAGTGCTGGTTTGCCAAGCAGGGAAACAGAGTGGAAATTCATTGGATCTCTTCCATCGCCCCTGGTTAAATCTGCTCCCACCCTCCCAGTCCTGACAATTAACATGGCACCGATCTGAACCTGCTAAACCAGGCATCAGAGGAACAGAGGCACAGAGGGACCCCGTGGGGGCTGCTGCACATCCCCCTCCCCAGCCCACAGCCCTGCAGGGGACATGGTCCCCAGCCCTTGGGAGTGTTCCTGACAGAGACAACGTGGGTTGGATGGAAGATGGCCACGTATATTTTAGGTACCCTTCAGATTAGGAGGCAATTAATCCTCATTCTGCTGAGATTAACTTAATTGGCTCTTCATCTGAGCTACTTTGCCCTTGTCCCCATTTCTGCAGTTAGATTTGTGACCACGTTCACTGTGCCACACACAGCCCAACCACCCCTGGGATGGACCAGCACCAACCTGCCGGGCTTGGCTCCCACCCCACTCCTACCCAAACACGTTGAGGAGCAGGTTTTCCCCAGAAAATTGGATGCTAACTTCTCCTAATGAGATACACGTGCACAAGATGGACACCAAATTGATTTCATATTCTACTTCTGCAGAATTAGCACAAGTTTAAATAAAGTGGTCATACCTCAGCACTGCACGTGTGAGCAAAGCTCAGTTATTACACCTCCAGGACTGGTTGAAAATAATCTTGTCAACTTTTAGCAGTCTGATGGAAAACCACGGTAATAAATAAATAAATAAAAAGAACAAAACACAAAACAAGAACCACCAGGCTCTGCACAGAACCCTCTGCTTTAGAAACAAATTTCAGAAAAATCAGAACATTTTAAATATCGGAAAAATGTAGCTTTTAAAAAATCCAACTACAGCTCAAACCAGGCATTTCCTTAACACTGTACAGCAGGATGAAAGGCAGGCAGGGCTGGGACAAGTGCTGGCCACTGGGCTGAGGAGGCCAGGGCTTTATTGCCTGGAGCTGCACAGCCACAGGGTCACTGGCTCCTGGGGACAGAGGGGGGGAGTCCCTGGCACCCTGTGCTGAACAGTGCCAGCTGAACAGGTTACCATGTAGAAAAAAAAAAACCCAACAACTTTATTGCACCTCCTTGCAATGCTGTGGGCTCTTTTTTCCACATTTGGAACAGTTTCTATGAAGTTCTCCTGGACACTTTTTTAAAAGCACTTTTCTTCAGGACCCAGGCTCGGAGCTGGATTTAAAAAAATCCTCCCATTTCCCATCCTGTCACTCAGCACTGGAGCATTCATTACGTAGTGTGATGACAATGATCAAACGCTTACTCTCCAATCAATTATGTCTTAACTAACTCATTGAGCTGATGAGTCTCCCCCGATTGGTGAGCGGGGCAGCGCGAGTTCAGTTACGCCCTGCACAGCTTTAAATAACTGCTGCTATTTTTTCATTAGAGAATCAATGCTAAAACATGAGTTTTCTCAAGGCAAAGCTTTGGCACCCTCAGCTGAGCTACTCAAAGAACACAACAACATTCTGGGCTCAGGCTATCACTTCCAGGGATGTCAGGAGTGGTGCCTACACTGATAAATATGTTCCTGGAGAGTCCAAGAGGCTGCACTTCAAGACAAGTGCCAAAGAGGAATCTGATGCAATTTTGCAGCACATATTGGAAATACTTACCAGAAAATTTCCTCTCTCTTTTTATTGCTGTGGTTTAACACCAGTGCCTTTTGCTTTCTATGCAGCTCCCCAGGGCAGAGCTCACCTTGCTGCCAGCCCCCCAGCCCTGCTCCAAACCAGGGGGCTGAGATGCTGCCACAGCACCAGGAACCCAACAGCTACAATCCCACTCATCCTCAGGGGGCTGAGCCCCAGACCACTGCAGGGATGAGTTAATGTTACCAGACAGGTAACTACATTTCTTACATGTTTTATATACCCTGCTGGGCTTGTATAAAATAAAAGTGGGGTGAAAACCATAACTGACTGACTTAGCTCCTCAAGAGACAAAAGTCACATTCATGGCTTTGGCTCAAAATTGATAAAAAGTTACTACAAACATTCACACTTACATTGCACGAGGAAAACTTAATGGCTTTTTTGCAACATTTTTCCCCAAACACAGCCCCCAACTAATCAGACTTCAGGTGGGCTCCTGAGCAGCCAGGATGCTCTGCAAGCTCAGGATTGACATTGCTCTCCCTGCTACTGCTGAGGTGTGTGAGACAGAGCACAGAGCCCCAGCTGGGACTCCATGCCAAAAAAAAAAAATAATTAATTACTAAAATCAACGGATATAGCAGAGTTGTCTTAAAATAAATCCATTTTAAAGGCAGGATGCCCTGCCCTCTGGCTCCTAGGAGCTGGGGATGCTCAAGCCCTCCTCTGAGCCAGCCCCTCGGCTCCGCTGTTCCCCCAGCACGGGCTGTGTGTGACAAGGGGCTGGCACGGTGACATTTCCCATGCCCTTCACAGCCTGCTTGGTCGGAAAGGCAAGGAGCTGTAGAAGGAGATAAACCAGCTCACCCAACGTCAGGCTGCAAGTGGGTGGCACGGTGGGAAACAGAAGGCAGATGCTGGGGCCCAGCTCCCTGCCACAGGCACCTGATGGCACCACACAAAAGCTGCCTCCCTGTGCCATTACCCAGGGTAGAGAAGGAAATAAAACTCTGCTTCAAACTTCTGCTGGGTTCTGATACAGCCCCTCTGGCCCACAAATCCTGCCTGAACACTTCCTCTTTGCATAAAATCCAGGTGGAAACCAACATCTAATTTACAATAAAACCACTTCCACCAAGCACGTGTCCTGTTACAGACCACCTAAAAACTGACTTCCCCTCTACAGCTTCGTGGCTTTGCACTGCCAGAACAAAAGCACTGGGTGCTTTTAAGCTACAATTGAGGGAGGAGGGGGGAAAAGAAAAAAAAAAAAAAGCATGCGTGGGAGGGAGAGGAAATCAAAACTGCCTCAGGCCAGGAGGGACCACTACATCCCAAATCCCTTTGCCACACGTCAAAGAAAAAAATTAAAGGAATATTCATTACCAGCCCCCACAAATCACATTTTTCATTGATCCAAACTCCTCAGAAGCTGCGATCACTGCTGTATTTGTCTATTGCTTGTTCCATGACTCAAGTTCAGCAGCTTCTCCCAGGGTACCCACGGGTGGCTCAGAGAGCAGAGCATCAGGAGCTGTGATACAGAGCTCAGAACCACTCAGGAAGGGAACAGTGCAGTTAGCAGCAGTTTTAAAAAAGGCTAAAACATTCTCTGTTTTACTGCACATTACACATGTTTTGGGAACTGAGTCTGTTACTGTCTAAGATGTAAATAAGTGTCCAAACCTGTCCCTTTATTTCATAAAATGTAACCAATTCATAAATACCAATTCTGGAAATAACAGCACTGGAAAGTGTGACAGGCCATCAACTTGTCAAACCAAAAAATTACTTTTCTGCAAGGCAAATACTTTAAGAATAGACCATCCGTGTACCCTATTGACCATTAAATCTACATATCAATGTACAACAGATGTAACAATACAATTCAAACTGTATGCCAAGTCTAAATTAACTGAGCTTTCACTTTCAGACAAGCAAAATTCCTTACAACTCCTGATTCTGGCCTTAGCCCCAGCTCCTCGAAGACTTCCAGCCCCCAAAAAAGAACCCATGGAAGAGAAAGCCACCTTTTCTCATGCTAACGACTCTATTATAATAACATCTTCAGAGGCCATACTCAAGGTCTCAGGGAAAAGTAAACCACTGGAGTGCTTAGTACTGCCTGGGCACATTAACTCATTCACACCCAGACAGCCTTGCCAAATGAGGAGTTTTCTCCCCCATTTTCTTCATTTATATTCTTGCAGCTGTTAGGAAAGCACAAAGGAAGCAAGTTCCTGATGAAGCTGAAATCCTGGGTGTGGATCACCCCTCTTCCCTCTGCCCCCACCCTGCACAGCTGGGCAGAGAGAGCAGAGGGACTTTTTGCCTATCACTCACCAAAGATTATTTTTTCAAAGGTTCAACTGGTCATTTATTTGCATTGCTATCTGTGTTCCAACACGTGACATGGTACCACCAGAGAAGGAAATCCTTCTCCTCGTGTTTTGCTGTCCCTCTGAGCTGTAGTTTCCATACAAGACAGCAGCAGGGCTCTGCCCATGGGTGTCTGCAGCACTGAGCACCAGAGGTTACCCCCCCCTCACCTGGACACAAAGTCAGGGCTGCAGAAGGAGCAGATGGGAAAATCAGAGTCTTTCAAAAGCTCACCAGTTGCACAGAAAAACAACAAAACAAAAAACAACATCAGAAGCTAGATATTATTATTCCCTCGGTCTGTTTTGCATCTCACAGGAAATAACAAGTGAGTGTACAAAACGTTTCGGATACAGAGAGGTAATTCAGAAATCCTGTCTTGTTTCACAATATCCCAATCTTAAAAGCCATTCTCCTGGAAACAGCCTATTCCAAGCAAAGTTGAAACATGCCTGCGATTTGTCTGAGAGACCTTGTGGCAAGCCAGAACAGAAAGCAAAATTAATGCGTACTGCTCTGTTCCAATTTTATCTGAAAATTTAAAATAAAAAGCAAATGCCACAGCCTCCCTCCCCAAAAGTCATTTGAGGATCGCCGTGGAAGAAAAAACAGATCCAATGCTCCCACATCAAGATTTTTAAAACAGCTGGAGCTGCAACATCAATCTCCTTTTCTAGCAGCTTGCAGTTAACAGTATGTAAAAGTATGGCTTACCCACAAAACTATTTCATGCATCTGCTTTAAAAATCACCTTTTCTACAGAAGTAGAAATTTAAATATATTTATCTCCTACACAAGAATGTTGGGAGTTTTGTTTTGGGTTTTTTTGAGAAGAGCCATAGAAGGCTGATCTAACAGCTCAGACAACTGGAAGATACCATCCCCATAACTGTTCCCATCGTGCTGGTAACAGGGGCTGGAGGGACACAGGAGCCTTTTCATTCAGAGGACTGTTCCCACCAAGACTGATTAAAGTATTTTCAGTAAGAAGATTTTTTACTGGGAATTCTGTTTTAATACTCGGGTGCCAAAGTGTACCTGGAGCCCAGCTCCACACTACCCTATCCATCCATGGCCACACGTGACCCTTTTGGGTCCCTGAGCCCGTGGGGCAGCCCCTCACAAAGTGGCCCAGGAGGTGGGGCAGGGAAAGGGTTAAAATCCCATGTCAAACAGCACGTCCTGGCTCCAGACCAGAAGGGACATGGGAACCAGGGCAGCTGAGTTATAAAGGCCTTATTGTAGCAGCCCACTGGATTGGAAATGACTTGTAGGCCTAATGAAACAAAACTTTGGCAGTAAAACAGAATGAAAGGAATGAGACAATAAAAGAGAGGAACAAAGGGAGCAGAGTTGTTTCAGCTTAGGAAAATAAGCTCACTTTGTTGTTGGGAAAAGCCAAAGCCGATTAGGATAAACCAATGACTAGGCATAAGTCTTCCAAACTAATTACACAGTTTGCCATGTGAAGTATAATTGCAAGTCGCAAAATAAGGACCAGGCTGCGTTCACAGGAGCTCTACAAAGGGAGCAGCACCAGTAAAAACCCAGCCCTGCCTCCTCCCTTCCCATCAGCTGCCTGCAAGGTTCAGAACATGCCCGTCCTGAGAGAAGCCCAGTTCCTGAGCATCGGGGCCATTCTGCTGGTCACAGTGCTCCAGCTGAGCCCTTAACAAGTTATTGCTTATTTTCTCTTTTTAAATGACACCAGAAGTCTGAAATGCTCCCACCTGTCCTTCTCCCAGTGCCCACTGTTCCCTTTACACTCCCAGAAAGCCATAAAAACCAGACAGACCCACAGCCCCAGCCCTGCGGGGGATTCAGGGCACTCATAACATCTCCAGAGGGGAGGGACACAGGGGGAAGCACAGCCCCATTGTGTTTCTTCTTGGGTCTCTTCACTTTTCATACTTTTTTTGTTTAAAACTTGGTCTTAACTGCCTGCTTCTCACAGGTCTGCACATGTGGATGGGCTGGCACTGCCACTGAAGTCACCTGGTTTGCAAGAATGTTTGAAACATCTTTGACTGAAATAACAGAGGATCACAGAGACAACTACACCAGACTATTGGGATTAGGTACTAAGACAAGGGTTTGGGGTTTTGTTTTTTTCATCTGACTGTAAATGGTTATGGCTTAGTTTGGAGGCATTTTCACTGGTAAAGTGAGGAAAGACAGCTTATTAAAGCAGCTTTCTTTTTCTCAGAGAAAAAGGTTCCAGCATTTACTTTTCAAAAAGCTGCAGTATCAAATTCAGCACTTTTGGCCCTTTCCTGCCAACTGGAGCTGAAGGAGCAAGCCCGCCCAGCCCCAGAGCCCATGGCTGCTCAACCACCTCGGGTATTTTGAGTGCTACCTCCAGTTACCAAAACAACCTCCCCTGATCACAAAGCTCTTCCCCACAGCAAGTACAAACAGGATTTCAAGAATCACAGCAGTAGGTAAGCAATTTTTTCCACACCAATAAATAAGCTTAGCATTTCAAAGAGCAAGTCACCTGAGATGCTCTTATCAAATACGGGCGGCTGCTCTACACCTGAATTATGTCATGCAATTCTCCTGATATTAAGGAAGGGCTGAGCAGAGACAACCCCTGCCCATGGCTGGTGATGCAGTGTTTGCACTGGGAGGGCTTGGCTGGCACGTCAGGTTTGTGTGCTGAGCAGTCACTGCCAGCCCTGGCCACCAGGAGCCTGCAACCTGAGCAAGCAAGTGAAGAACAGGGGGGGACATGGAGTGGACTAGGAGAAGGAAACAGCTCCTACAAAGTCCCACAGGGCCAATCCTGGGTCTTTTAAACTAGCTGGACCCATTTCCCAAAGTCATTAACCAGCTCTGCACCAGCTCACAACCAGAGGCTCAGGTACAGTCACCACAAAGCACCCCACAAAGCAGAGTTTCAGCTGAGGAACACCCAGGTGCAGTGCAGGGAACCTGAACACCAGTGGGGCCAAGTCACAGTGACACAGCCAAGAAGCCTCTCCTCCAGAACACCTCCTCCTCACCACATACAACAGGGAAGTATGAAACAGGGAAGCAACTGGAAAAGGTCACTGGGGCCAAACCCAGTAAGCCTGAGTCCCAGAGGAGCTGAGCTCCAACAACTGGAGCACACAGCTCAGCAGGACATCCCCAGCTCCAGTGCCAGAGGAACAGGTCCCAGCCCTGACTGCAACTTGTGCAACCACTTTCAGGTCCTCAGTTTTTCCAGTCTTCAAATTAAGACACTTGAAAAAAATACCTGATTTTCTAAAGGTGTTGCCTTTGGAAAGGCAGATCTCTTTGAGGCTATCTCAGGAAAGGCAGAGCCCAAAAGCAGAAAGGAAGTGTCCCAAATCACTTGTCACTGCTGGGGGAAACCACAGCCTGCTTGTCTGCATTCTCAGGGACTGTAAAACTGCAAGCATGAAACTACCAGATGGTGAAATTAAAAAGACTGTATTAAGACAGCATCCAGACGATATGCAAAGCACTTATACTGAAACTATTATTAACTTCAAAAATACAGGTTAGAGGAGCTCTGCAATTAGAAGTAACTACAGTAGAAACATCCAAAAGCTCATGTAATCCCTTAATAAAAGGCTCAGCAGGCTGTAAACATCCTGCCGGAATCGAAGATTATTATTGAAAATCAAATGAATGGTTTGCAAAACAACTATCAATCCAGCAGAGGAACAGTTTATAAACTCCCCTCCTCAGCCCTCAACAAAATACTGCCTGGCCAAGGCTTTTCGGGGCAGATAAAAGAAACATATATACAAAACCAGGAGCTGCTTTGCTTCAGCATACCCTGCTGGGTCCCCGTGTAAGCATGCAACTAAACCATCACTTGATGGACTCCAGAGGAGAGGATTGGAGCTGTCTGGAGCCCCCAGGCAGTGGGGCTGACAGGAATGTCTCCATGGAAGGTGGCACCAGGAACTTCTTTCCAAGCAGGCAGCTCTGCAAGCTCTACACCTGGCCACACATCCAGATGCACTGGGGATCCAGAGAGCTCTGGGGAAGTTGGTGGCACTAAGCTCATGCTAGGCAGAGCTTGGATGGTGAGGACTGAGCTGCTCCATCACTGTAAAGACTATTCTGGCAAGGTTCAGGTTTCCTTACTCACAAACTTTCTCTTCTTTAAAAATGCCAGGATTCTACAGGTATTCCCACAGGATCTTGCATAAGGATATTTTAATAAGAAATTAAATGCATATTCTAGTGACTTCCATTTTATTCTTGCTGTTCACGTGGTTCTTTCAGGTATTTTCACAACTTAATGAGCTCCCAGATCAGTCTATCTGCTCCTTTTGCCACTGGAAACAGGGGTAAACAGAAGGCTGATTTTATGGAACAGACAACTGTGTAATCCTTCAGCTAAGGTCAGGTTCCTCCTGAACATGCACAAATTCACCTCCCAATGATTCTGTTTTTAATGAAGGTTAACAGTGCTGGCAATGATGTACACATGCAACAAACAGAAAAGGAATTCCAGAGGCTTTGAGACATTACACTGGAAGGGAAAAAAGGTGACCCTCTTTTGACCTCAGGCCTCATCACATTTCTGTTTTTCAAAACACAGTTTTAAAAAGAAAGGGAAAAAAAAAGAATTCAAAAGATGTAGTGCTCACTTGGGCAGGAACTTACCTTGCCAAACTGTTCAAAGTATTGCTTTACGTCTTCCACTACTGTGTTAGCCGATAATCCACCTACAAATATTTTCTTTGTTCTTGTGACCATCTGTAAGAAATTACAAAACAAGCACATGGTTTAACCAGATTACTCCAAACAAGATGTGGAAAAAAAAAAAAATAAATATTCTTCAGATGCCATCTCTAACCCAGTTAATGAGAGTATTTCTTTACAAAAGCAATTCCAATTCTATTTGATTAGATACTTTTTTTTTCTTTGTCTTGTTTGGGTTTCATTTGAGAAATGGCTGAGTAAAGGCACTCAATAACAACCCTAGCCCCCGGTTATTTTTTTTTAATAAATCGGTTTTATTGTGCTTCTCAATGCAAATATAAGTGAAAAAGGAGTCCAAGTGTCCTATTCTTGGAGCTACTGTCTCAAAAAGACATAGCTCCCATCCCCACTGCAATTCAAATGAACCAGGAGAGATACTTCCCTCAGCTGGCCCCTAACCATGCTTTACAGAGCTTCACTTTAGTTTGTTTTGTTTTTTTTTTAAAGTTAGGAAGAAAAGATAGAAAAAAACCCAACAGTGTAAAAATTCAATTATTTTTTCCTGGCTGCAATCTAGGGCTCTGAAATTGAAGCCCAAGCATATATTTTTCTGTAGAAAATTGTCATTTACAAATAAAGAATTGGCTAAAGCCGACTTGTAACTAAAGGATTTTGCAGGGCTGTCAAGAGCCCTCCGCCTGCCAGCATCTGATTTAAGATCAGGCCAAGCTTCTGTTGTCATACAAAAGAGAGTGGAAAGCAATTATTCTAAAGCAATATTTGAAATTATCATCATTTTTATATTGGACCAAAAAGAAAGAAACAGAGAGCTACTTCTTTTAGAAGCAAGATTGAAGGTTAAAGGAAAAAAAAACCCCACAGACCTACTTTGTTTCAATAGCTTCAGTCAAAGAAAATATCAGTAATGACAAGCAAATTCACAACATTTTAATGCCTAGAGATGTGTTGTGAGCTGGGAAACGGTTTCAGAAATCAGCTCTTTGGTACAAAAGTGAAGCACAGAATTAAGTCTGCTTTTACAATCTACGTTTTCCCAAAGAGATGGTTCAGTGGCTTTGTTACCTGCACTCCCCTCAGCCAAAGAGCAATGTGCAACCTCCACAATTAATTCCTCCTCTCCTGGCATTCCCAACAGGAGGTTTCATTGCCTTCCTTCCACCCAAGCCAGGAGGTACCACGGTGCCCCCAGCATCCTGGGGGATGTGGTCCTGCAGCAGGCACAGAGGTGACCAAACCAACCCCATCACCATGGTGCCACCACAGGCTCCTGCCATGGGGGCCATGCCAGCACCACACTTGGCTCCCATTTAGCCCAGGGCACCCAGGAGAGCCCCAGCAGAGCAGAAAAGCTCCAGTTTATGCTGGCAGCACCCATTCCCTTCTCAAACACTAACAGCAGGCAAGCTGCTGGGTGCAGTCGACTTGTCTGTGCTGGTACAGTCTCACCAATTTTCTAATATTAGAGAACTGCAGTGGGACTTGGACCAACTGGAAAACAAAGCCTCCAGCTCCTGCTCTAACCTGCAAATCCTCCCTCAGCAGCCAAGCAGATGAGATAAGAGGCAAGGCAGTCCTGCTCTGTGGTCCTTTGCACCAGCCCCACAGCCCTCAGGCTCAGAGCACCCACCCTTAGCCCAACAGTTCGGAAACGTGTTAACCAAACATGATGGAGCACTCAAGAGACAGAAAAATTATTAAAAAAAAAAAAAAAAAAGCATTCACTAATTCAGGGAGTTCACTAGCAGGGACACCTTCTGTGCAAAGCAGCCACCAAATCACCAGTAAAATAACCTTAACATGTGTGAAACTGCTTGGATCAGGTACATGAGTTCTGAGAAAACTCATGTGAACCAGGAAGTTACAAAACCTCTCAAGTAATGGCTGTGAGAACACACCAGGAGACTGCCTGATGTCTCACCAGGTACCAGAGCTGCAGCCAGACAGGCACTGATGGGCTCCTCACTGCTGTGCGACCCTCCAGCATCACCTCCCCACAGCCCTGCTTCTTGCAGGGAGGAGAAATAAAGGGTGCTGGGTGTAGGGCTGGTTACCTGTGAGTACTTCAGGTCCCACACCACACAGCACTGCCCCTGCCAAGAGTCATTCCAGGGCACAATCTCTTGACTGGCTCAGCTCTTGAAAAAGACACTGCCTTTGTTCTGGAACTGAGCAACCACTTCAGGTGGTGCAGAAGCAGGACCAAACCACCCTGCTTTAGCAACACAAGCCTTCTCCTCTTCTTACAACCTTAACCTAGCCTCTAGTTCAGTGTCCATTAATATCCTTGCACACACAAGAACTAACCCTCCTCTTAGGCACATCTTATTATCATGACAATTAAAAGGGGAAAAGGGCTTTTTAAGCTAAAGGGCTTTTTAAGCTTTTTTTAAGCTCAGTATTTCAAGATCTCAAGCAACAAACACCTACTACTCTCTTCAGACAGCCATGACCCAGCCAGTTTAACACAGGAGTTCCAGACTTCTTCAGGGTAGTGCCTTCAAGTGTCACTTCCCTACTGCTCTTTGCACACCTTTTTTTGGCTATTCCCCCCCCAATTTTAGTGAAGAGCCCCTGGCTCAGGAGGCACAAATGATGGGGTAGGGATGGGCAGCTGGCACAGTGAGCAGACCCAGCACATGGTGGGCACATCTGCAAAGTGAAACACAAGTGCTTTGAAACGGAGTTATCCAAAGGTGCAGAGTCAAATCCTGCGTGCCATCACATCCCTGATGGAAGCAGCACTACCTTCCAAAGGAGCAGCCACTCTCCAAAAGCAAGGGGCAGAGATGGGATGAGGCTGAGAACTCCCTGGAAGATCCTGCCTGGATCAGCTCTGCTGCACACCTGCCTGGAACTCACCAAGGCTTTGCACCAAATTCTCCACACAGTGGAAGGGAACGAGGGTGCTAATGGCAAATCTGCATCACAAATAGCTGAAATTAGCATTAATTTCAGATTAAACTAATTATCCATATATAACTGTTCTGCAGAGCACTTTCCTCCTTCTTGTGTGATAGCACATGTGCGTGGGCACACGGGTATTCCAGCTTCCTCATCTGACCTGCAGTTTGACATTTCATCATTTCTAATGCATCCACCTTCTAAATAGGTTTGTAATGGAAAAATCATCTTAGGTATATATGCTGAACTGCATTTTATACTCCATTGTGTTGTACATGCAAAGTACAGCATCACCTCTAATTAAAAACAACAATAACTCATGTAATAGGGGAAGTGATCTTGTTAACTAAATTGCTAGGCTTTCTTTGGCAGAGCATAAACCATAAGCAAGAATTCTCCAGGTTGTGTTTTTCTTTTGCCTCTGGGATCGTCACAGCAAGTTCCAAAAAGCTATTAGATAACAAACAAACATTATGCAAAGCCCACGATGAAAATCTTGGAAATTGCCAACCTTTCTCCGTCCCCTCAACCTGAGCATGCCCCAGGAACCACTTCCTTCCCCAGCCCTACTATAAAGCTGACAAACCATGGCCAGGTTTTGCTGAGCAGTGTGTACCATCACCTGGCAAATATTCACCTCTCAAGCTCTTCAACAGCAAGAGGAACTCAATCCTCTGCAAAGGAGCAGGGGTTTGTGTGCCACATACAACATACTTAACCGTTCAAAATAGGATTTCTGCAAGACTTAAACACTGCAAATACCTTGTGCCTGACCCCTGAGTAAGCTCATGTCATCCTGTGAGAACCAACTCAAGCTATAGCAAGGTATGCAGGAATGAAAGAGCTCTTTGATCCAAACAAGCAGTGCAGATTCCCGGTGGGATAAATCAGCTCCCTTGATTTCTGTGGAAAATACAAATGGATTCTCCCAATCCAGTCCTCAGTGAAACTGTCAACTTAGTCCCTGCTGCATTCCTAGTTTTTGGCTGTCCTTGGTTTTGCTGTTAACTTTGGGAGGGTCAGGTCTTGGCTGGTGTTTTGGGTTTTTTTTTCCCTCCCTCAATGACCATGGTATCAGCAGGAGGCAGAACACACAAAGTGATTTTTATATGACAGATTGAATTGGCAGCAATTGCCAAAACCATCCTTGGGAGTTTCACAAGCAAATCTGTCCCAGGTCCAGCAAGAGCCTTTCCTGGTCATCTTCTGGCCAAGACCAAATTTAAATTTCTTATTCGTCCCTAGGGGAGAAGCAGCACCTTATTCATGGGCAGGAGCATCCCACAGCCTCCCTGGAGCACCCTGCAACCCCCTGGCTCTCTAGGGCACAGCAAGGCCCTTCCATGCCCACCACAAAGAGCTCCCTTCATGGGAGATCCAACCTCTTGAAAATTAGCCCCAGCTGTGAGAGCGTTTTTTTTTTTTTTTTTTTTAAGCAAACTCCGGTTTCAAGCTTTGTATCAAAAGATACAGTAAAATTCACCAGAGCCAGACTTCACACCCTCCGGAAAACAGGAATAGATCATAGCCTCACAGCCTGGCTCTAACCAGTTATATGACATCCCTCTGGGCTGCTCCTTCCACTCTGCTCTAGTTAACTCTTTTATGGGTTACAGAGCAGAGAGAACATGTATTTAAATCCCCCTGGCTGGTTTAGCTCCCCATGCCCGGGGAGGTAAGGAAGTGACTGTGTACTCACCGAGTGCTGACACACTGCCCACTGTGCCTGCCTGAGCACTGTTCAGCACTGCTTAAAAACTGCATCAATACCTTTAAATAAAGATAATTATTTTTAAAGGAATACATCTCAGGACCACAAATGGAGATGAGTGCCCAACGTCGCTATGTCTAGGGGAGGGATTTTCACAGTGCCAATGTAATGTAAGGACAAAGGTCCCAGTGGGAAGCAATTAAGACTCTGGCCCTACATCTACAGGCTACTGGCAAAACATAACCTAGTACAGAGAGAGAGGAGATGGCATTCTGCCCAGAGACCTCACATTCAAAGACATGGCAGCAATATTTGATGGGAACAGAGCATTAACTGTCCGTTACGGTGTTCATCAATTCCTCAATTTGAATTGTACTGTTGTCCAGAATCAAACCCCATGTGCCATACCCAAAATACAACCAGAAAACGTGTGCCCTCCAAAAGGACATCCAATTGAGAAAGAATGTATTTACAAGGGCATGTTCAAGGTCACTAGCACAGTGGACTACAGCGTCAAATCAAAGTAATCAGCTTCCCAAAAACATACCCAAGTCCTTATTATTTACCCTGGAACAACACAAGGTGAAGGCATCCAGCTGTCCCTGCTTTCCCAAACCCAGAAGGGATTCACACAAGGCAGACACTGCACGGAAGGTGGATACAGCAGCCAGCAGCATTTTCTGCTTCCAAAGAGCAGGGGGCACCCCTGTACACTGCTGCTGCAGATCTGCTGACAGCTAGAGGTTTGTGGGGGGTGCCCATGATGAAAAGCTCCTGAAGGGGAGAGCTGACCACAAAGGCCAAGACCTTCAAAATCCATGTGCCTGGAGCTAGACACCAAATCCACACTGAGCATTCCAGTGCACACATCTTCCCAGGTCCTGCAGCTCCCACTGCCTCCTAACCTTCATCCAAACATCCCCACATGATTTTTGCTGAGTTACATCACTTAAAACTCTATAAATCTGTGAGAGCAAAGGCACCAGGCAACACGAGGCCCCTGTGATTGTTGCTGAACCTCCACAGAGCTGCAGCCACTGCCCGAGGCCTCGCCAGCTCCCAGGGCAGAGCTTCCCAACCCCAAGCCAAACAGTTCCAAACAGGTCCTGGAAGCTCAAGCAGAATCATGTTAGACCCAGGCATGTTAGACCTGGCCTACCAGCCAGGTGGGCTGCCCAAGCCCGTGAAGTCACAGTCACACCACAGCTGCCAGGCAGGAGCCAAAACACAGCCCTTGCCCTGAGCTCTACCACCACAGGTAGAGGTAGAGAAACCACACAGGGCAAGGCTTCAGCCTCTCTGTCGGGGATGTGCTCTCATCCTACAGGCAAAAAATAATCACTTTTCCTTCTCTGGCTGCTCCAGACTCACCTCTGAGGCCAGGGGAGCAGGCAGAGGCCTCCAGAGGGTGCAGCCAGCTGTACCTGTAGCCGGCAGGCACTGGCCCTGCCAACACGCCCAGGCACTGCAGCTCTCATGGCACTGCCAGTGAGGCTCCCTGCAAGCAATCACTGACACAGAGAAGGAACAATCATCACTGGAAGTTTAACGTGGTGTTTAACAAAAAAACCCCAATAGCACAACTCCATTTGGAGACTAAGAAACACACATGTTCTGTAAGAGTTAATAAATCTTCCTGCTCCAAACACTGAGGTCACTCAGAAAAAAGTTTACTGCCTCTGCAGTGCAGAAAGACAATTTGAATACTTCTGAGTTACTATCAACTAATTTTTCACAATAACCCTGTCAAATCAGTGATGAGAGCTCCCTGTTAGGATTCTAGATAATGCTCTGCTAAAACAAGAGAAACTCACAGGAAGGGAAAAGAAATGTGTAAAGCAATTTACCTCCCTCCCAACATACTCTAGATGATTTCTCTGAAAAGAACAAATGGAAAACTTTAACCCTTAGGCTTGATTAATTTCATCTACATAATATAGATGCACACAGCAATCAGTTACTGATGAGCAAGTTTTACTTCATCTGCTGAGTCAAGCTAATGTCTATGCAACACACTGCTTGGCTTTTTCACAAGGGTGATCTTTTCCTCTGATGCGAGACCACTGAAATCTTGCAAAATGTCCAGATTTTCCTATTACTGCTGTTGAAATACTTTCACAATTTTATGAAATGCCACATTTCCTTTTATCTTCTTGCCCCCACACACAAATGGGTTGGTGAATGGCAAGAATTACAGTACTTCCACCTTCATCTCACAAAAGAAAGATGTTTCCCTTGCCAGGGAGGGAACCCACCAGCCATTATGAAAGCAACAGAGTTGTCGCTCTAAAGCAGATCAAATAACCCTTGACTAGGAATAAAAGGGCCCCTGAGGAGCAGTATGGAGAGTGAAGAGTGGAAGCAAGACAAGAGAAAACATTCGTACTTTTTCCAAAGGAAGGCAGCACCTCGCAGCTACAAGAGCTGCACTCCCTTGTGTGATGTTTACTCACTTATTGACCACAGGGCAAGTCATTTGAGTCTCCATTGGGCTGATGTATCAAAGGGTCTTGGGAGAAACTCAGCTGGAGTATGCAGGGCTCAGCATTTAAGCATACATTTTAACTTGCAGCATTTGTGGAAGCCTCATTAGGTTGAGTGCATTGCACAATTGAGTGCTATGTGCCTTGATTTCCACAAAAAGAACAAAAATATATCCCCACAGCTCACTGGAGCCTGTGAGGCTTCACTCATTAAATGTCTAACCTGCTGGAAGTCTGATTTGAAGTTGCTGAAATAGTGCAAGACAGTGTTACTGACATTATTGTTATTAAAAGAAGAATAAAAAAATATTATTCCTAGCTAGGGAGGTCATACCAAACCACCAAGCAAGAGATAAATCAGCCAAGATCTCCAAAAAAAGACATTATTTCTCCTTTACTCCAACATCTTAATGTGCATGACTTTTTTTGTGCTGGAAATATAATTCTATAAATCCTCCTCTACAGAAAGCTTTGCTCTCAGAAGGGGAAAAGTAGCAGATAAAATACTACCCATCAAAATGAACTCAAGTCTCTAGTAACATAACTAAATGTGTAATGTTACAGATGTTTTATGGCCAGGTTGTCGGATCCATTTAGATCATTTATACAAACCCAGCAAGAAATATCTCCCTGACGCTGGAAACCACGCTAACAGGTCTGGGACCAATTGTTTATCCACACAAAGAGGCTACCAGGGAACACCAATGGACTGACCAGAACTGGGCAGACTGGTTTCCCTGTGCCACCAGGCTGTGAGCCAGGGACTGCCAGGCTGACCAAGGAGCTTTGAGGCACAGGGCAGGGCCAAGGGTGAGAAGACGTGCAAAGAGGCAGGGCTGGATTCCCCCCAAAACCAACATCAGAAGGACCCAAACATCCAACTCCATACAACCCATGTTGTACAACAGCAGCAGAATCCAAACTGCTCCTTTATCCACAGCACCTTGAACCCCAGAGCTATCTCATTCTGCTCATTAGAGTAAGGAAGCCAACAACCCATGGCCCTTCTACCACCACCAAAGCAAACAGACCTGTGGTTCCTACACCTGTAAGACCTGCCCAAAGCAAGGTGTACAGACACACAGGGCATCCCAACACCCTGCCAGAGCACCCACCAACACTAGCCATGGGCTGAGGAGGGTGCTGGGCACAGCTGCCTCTTGCTGAACCCCTCATCCCCCTCCACCACCCACCCGGGTGTGCAGACACCCATCACAACCAGTGACTGCACTGCCTGCCCCCCCAGCTGCAGGCATCTCTGGTGTGGTTTTACTTTCAGAGCCCATTAGTGAGTGGTACCCAACACTGAAAGATTTATTACCCAGAATGATAACTGCCTCATGCTGCTTTGTTTGTTAATTGTAAGTAGGCTTTGCCCTCAGAAGGGTAGGAGCCCAATAAATCAGTTATCTCCAGGAAGAATTTATTTAAAGCTGCTAACATTGTAAACCCAAGTACTTGGCAAGAGATTCTGTGAAAACGGATGTGTTTATACATTGGCTTTTGGATGGCAGCACACACAGCGTGACTCAGCACCCAGGCTTTAACAAGACCATCTCTAAGCAAGACATGGATGAGCTGAGGCAGACTTTAATCCACCAGGCCAACTCCCACATTCGTTTCTAACCTCCTCCATGGGGCTCTGCCAGGACAAACAGAACTGGGCTTGCAGCACCCCAACTCCCAGAGGAGCTCAGGGGACTTGCAGCAGCAGGAGGGAACTGAGCCCAGCCCAACTCGAGGCACGTGTCACTAAGCTGGGGCTCATCCTCAGCCCTCCAGCTGCTGCCAACCTCTCTGCTACTCACCAGCTTGCAGTCAGGGTACAACTGATCCTCAGGATGGCACCAGGATCACAGCCCCTGCCCAAAGTGAGGATGTGGGGGTAAGAAATACATTGCATGGGAGGAGAGGCTCAGGACAGGAAGCAGCAACCCACACCAGACCTCACAAAGACCCTCTGCTCCCTCCTGGCTGAGTGTGCAAATGATCTGGACATCTCCCTGGGCACCAGCTCCAGCTCTGAGCATGCCTGACCCCAGGGTCACACTTCAGAGACACACTCACCCATTCTCCAACAAGGTCAGCAAGAATGAACTCCCTGCACATCATGACATCAAAACCATGGGTATTTCTGCACTGTGCCTCTCTCTGTTCTCAGACGAGGCTCCCCTTGTTCCAGCACTCACAAAATTTGGCACAGAGAGTGGATTAAAAGAGAACTGTTGTCATGTTGACAGTCCTGCCATTTCTTTTTCTCCCTAGGGCTGCAAGACCTGCAGAGCTCAAAGAAATCACTGAATTGTGGCATTTCAGTCACTAGCTCAGCCTCCTACCTGCTGATGGATAAGAAGAGGGGCTGCAGGCTTCTCCCTTCCCCTGGCTCCCAGAGCAATGCCTGCTCCCATGAGGGGACTCACCCAATACCACCAGGGCTCTAATAAAAATGGTACCACTGCAAATAAGCATTTGGCTGCAGATACACTCCTCCTGCCTCCTCTCCTGCCTGCTGCTGGGAAGCTATCAAGAGCTGCACCCCCAGCCACATGAAGGTGGCACTAAGTCAGGACCCACTCCCTCCTGGGCTACAGGAGAACTTACAGCCCTAATGCAGCACCCAGACCTGTATGGCAGCCTGACACCTTTCTTGTTTCTTTTTGATAGTGACTTCCTATCCATTTTTATGAACCATAGTCTGACAGTCTTTCCAACTCCAAAGTTCTGCCCTGAAGGCAAATCCACTGCCAGCTGTAGCAAGGTTTTGATGGATCTTCTCCAGCAGGAAGGGGAGAGGAGGAAGCAAAGGGCTTGCAGGTTTGAAAATTTCAGGTTATATATTCAGCTCAAGTTCAGCAATCCTTCATCCATTGTTAAATCACAGACCACATGCTGAGACTTAAAGACTTATATAGGACTCCAGGGACTAATCGAGGAATGATTTCAGCTTCTAACTGTGCTCTAACCATCCACTTAGGATGCAAAGCACAAGTTTGTGATACTATTGTACACTGCATCAAAATGACTTTTTGATACATTTCTGCAAATAACTAATAAGGAGGGAAAAAAAACCACTCATCACCCTGGCATTTAACATAATTCTTCCCCTCCGTCCCCCATCCCTGTATCCCCATTTGTGACAAACAGCCTGTCTTCAATTAGCTCTACTTTATGCATGCATGAAGCCCACCAAAATATGAAAGAGCTTTTATGCTATGCCAGATTATCTAATGTGCACGTATTTTGCAAAGGAGCACTTTTAAAATACCTAGTCACAGAGAAGGAAGAAAAAAAAAGCCTTCCATTCAGTAAGAGAGAAAGGGGGGAAAAAACCACACAAAAGCTGCAAAAAAAAGAAATTGAATGCATTTTTATATTAAGCAATCAAGTGCTGTCACACACAGAAAACACAAAGCACTGGAAGTTTAAGTGGGCATACACTAAGGGCCTTACCATGGGACACACTTTTTGAGCAGCACAGAAAGCACTCCCTTATCAACCTCGCACAGTAAGAAGCAGGATCTCTGCCTATTTGAAAAAAAAAAACCCTGAGAAATAACTTCTCTTGACAGCCTGACAGCTGACATTCTTAACTGAAAAAGCTATGTGCCAAGAATTATCAGGCCTGGCTTTTCTCTCCTTGATAGATGACAGAGCAAAAAACAACAACGGCCACACACATCTCATAAATCACAACTTTTATTGAATGCCTCGCCACATAATAGCAACAGTCAAACTGAATAAAGACACTTTTCAGTGCTCATCTGTAAAATACTGGGGGAGAATAGAGATCATTTCTAGCACTAACAGCCTATCCCCAGCAGAACAGGTATTAATATCAATGTTGCTGCACTTCTTAAGGAGGTAACTCAAGAGTTTAGAGAAGGTTTTAATCTTTCATTGGGTTTGTTTTGTTTTTAAGAAGCAGAAAAAAACGCAGACAGGAAAAGCAGAAATAAAGTGCATGAGGAAGAGAGGTGGAATGGTCTACAACCAAAAGCTCTGAACAGAGGAAGTTCTGCTGCTGACAGTAATGTCTGTACTGAGAAATAAAACCTGGGTAGAGCCATCCAGAGACACAACCACTTGTTGCAGGGTCTGTCATCACGTGCCTGGGTTCTTCTCTCTGAAGCAGAAGGAATCTGCCTGCAGACTTTCAGGGACATGAACAGAGGGTGTGTGTGTGTGTGTGTGTGTGTGCTAGATCAGGAGACAGCAAAGGTGGCAACTCCAGGCAAGAAAAATTAACATGATCTTCCCAGTCAGTGAACTGAGGGGAGGAAGACTGAAATGACAGTAAAAGGAGTGATACAATGATGATAATGATGAGAAAAAGCTTTTCTACAGTGAAATATCAATAGTATCTTTCAGCTGAACAGTTTAGAGGCACTTGTTGATTTCAAGAAAATCCTAAAAAGGCCTTTTAATCTCTCTCGTAATAGAAACTTTCTAATACAATCTTTCCAGCACATAAACCAAAGCAAGCAGAGGGGCATTTGTTTAATAAATCAATTACCAGAACTTCCCTTCACCCAAGCTAATTAAAATGCCACGTGATCCATACCAATAATAGTAGAGGATCACAGCTGGTGTTTTCAAAGTCAAATAAAAAAATAAAAATACAAGGGGATCTTGGTCCACAACCCTACTGCTACAAGACAAAAATAGACACACCCAGCTCCTGCTGAAACTCAAGTCAGTGCAAGCTCGACACCCAACTCCTCTGAAACTTTAGACTTGAGCATAATTTCAGAGTGCCTCAACCCACTAAACCAGGGTCTGCAGTTCCCATCACCACAAGGAGCCTCCAAGGACCCAGAGCCAGCTTTATGCAAGTGATCTGGGCTCCAGGACTCTCCCAGACTTGTTCTTCTCTTGTACCAGTATTTAAGAGGCTGTGACACACACCAACACATACTTCCTAACAACTGAAACCAAGGCCTTTTATTGCAGCCCCACCACAGCAATCAGGCTGGCAGAGAAGTGCCAAGGTTACTGTGACAGGAGGAGGGAACACAAGGTGAGGTGGCAGTGACAAAGGGGACAGATCCTGCAGCCTGGGTGCTCAGCCTCCCCCATCACGCAGCAGGGATCCCGGGTGCATTAGCAGGGCCATCCAGCCCAGGAAGGAGCACAGTGCTCTGAGGGACACTGGCAACGTGGTAGCTGTGATCCACAGCCCACCAGTGGTCACCAGTAAGGAGAAAGCCCATGGGCAAGCAGGGCAATCACTGCCAGGCAGCACCAGAGCTGCACAAACAGAGCACTCTCTGCTCCCAGGCTGCAAGCACAGGATGTCCCAACACATGATTACAGCTTCTCCCCACCTGACTTGGACAACCTGGTGATAAGCAAATGGTGGACATCTGGCTTCACTCCTCCTGTCTTCATCAGCCTGCAACAGGGGGCACAAAGAGCTGCTTGTCTGCTTTCCTCCTGCACCCCAGCTTCAGTTCATGTGTCCATCCCAAGGCTGCCCGGAGAGCCTTCAACTGGGACACTGAACCAGCTCTGTGTTTTTCAAAGCAGAGGCTCTGACCTCGAATTTTATTAAGTGCAAACCCCCTTCTGTGCCTGTTTCCAATATTATCTTTTTTGAGAAAACAGAGTGAGCATATGTTCCTGGGGCTTTTGCCCACAGGGTGGGTGGGTGTTACAATAAACATCTCTGCAAGATGGCTACCAAATGTGTCCCAGTGTCCAAGGGAAGGGGTTGTTTGCTGGGTCACTTTCTTACAGTCAGGATTAACAGATTTAGGCCACTACCAAGGCTAATGAAACAACTTCCAGGCTAAATTTGAGCCTGAACCTCATCTTCCCTCCATTGGTCCCAAAGTTGCAAACATTCCTGTTCCTCTCCAGGCCGTGGGGCAGCCCCCAGCCCAGGGACCACACTGCACCCCAGCACTTGCTGCCTCCCAACTGCAGAAACAATTCCCACGAGTTATGCTGCCTGCTGGAAGGTCTGCAAAGAGACATTGTGAGAAGTGCTTTTATTTCTTCTTTGGGAAGGAGTGTAAGAAGGCAAAGGGAGGGGGTGGGGATTTTGTTTCCAATATCCATCTGCTCCTGCTGCTGTTCTGCATGTAAAATCACACTTCTCAATTTGTGACATCCTGCCTGGTTGCTGTGGAAATAGCTATGTCGTCACCAGGCCAGTTCCTTCACTTGGGGAAGGAGCAGCAGCAAAGATAATGTTTTTCCTTAAGTGTTGCTCTTAAACAACCAACCAGCAGAGATAAGGGGAAAAATTAAGAGATAAAACAACGACCGGAGCAGATTTGCCTCTAAACCAAATGTTTTCTAAGTTTCCCGAGAAGACATTAACATTCCTTTAATTTCCAGTGGTTTTTTCTTTCTTTCTTTCTTTCTTTCTTCCTTCCATTAAGAACTCCAAACTCCACCATTAATGAAAATTCAAAAATGTCTCTGTTCACTAAGCATGTAGCCATAAACATCAGTGTATATTGTATCATTTCCAATCCTCTTCACGGGAAGGAGACATAGATTTGTCTAAAGTGCTGCATCATTCTTTCTATACAAGGGCCCCATTACCAGACTGGACTCATTTGCAAGTCAAATTACAATGCCACTATTTGAATGCATTTCCAAGCCCCAAAAAACAAGCCAGTAGTTTAGGCTATCCAAAGCTAACTCGATCTGACAGCCGTAGCATTGATGCCTGCCAGTGCTGATTGACTGGTTGGATATATTTAGGCACAGGAGAAGAGAAAGGGGGAAGGGAGCAGCCCAGTTCCTGATTTCAAGTATACTATTAGTAACCAAAAATAACAAGCACTGATTCAGCTCCATCACACAGAATCTGGCTGATGGAGAATTTACTACCACCAGGGCAATGCCAAGACACACACACACACACCACACTCTGGAGAGCAATTAGGGAATCTGTGCCCCAAGTTTACAATGCAGACACTGGAATGGTGATTTCCCTCTTGCATCCATCTTCTAATACAAGCTAATAATACAGAAAACATGAAAGAAGGACAAAAAGTTTCCTTTTTTAGCCAGGGACAAACAAGTACTGGATATCCAGGTGTGTATATACACATATACTGCAGGTATCTATTGTCTGAAGCTCTCTCTCAACTCCCACCTTTGTTCAAAACACTTGTTTGGAGAGGAAAAGTGCCACTAGCAGAGGGAAATGGCCCTCTCCAGCATTAAAGCACAACAAGCAAAGTGTATTTGAAGAGCTTCATTCAATCTTTCCTGCCCCCTTCTCTGAAGTGCTATGCTAAGCCTTGGAAAGGGAACTGTATTTGCACATGGAAATCAAAAACACACAGACAAAATATCCCTGCTGTATCTTCAGTTTAAAAAGGGCGAAAACAGGGCCTGTTTGTTTGTCTGACTAAACTCTACAGACATCCAGAATGTCAGAGGAAGCTTCTGCTTGCAGAACCCCTGGAGATGTGCTCTGGTTTCCCTCACCCCAGCACCAAGCAGTGGGGAGCTCTCTGCAACATCCAGGCGAGGGGACAAACACAAAACCAGCCCAGGACTCCCTAAGATACAAAACATGTGCAAGTGCTGGCAACAGTAAGATGCTGGTCCCTGTCCTTCCAGGCTTGGTCCTCAGGGTTCAACAGTCTCATGCTTCAGAGGGCTTGCAGAGCAGGACACCAAGCTCTGAAGGATTTGCATTTGCTGATAATGAGGTCCAAAAGTGGACAGACAGCTCTGAGGAACAGACAAGGAAGATAAAAAGCTTTTAAAAGCTGAGAGAGATTAGTTGACCACCTGCCCCTGCACACAGGGAGGTCTCCAGGAGCTGAGATCTAAATACCCGAGTTCCCAGTTCATGCCCTACCATCCACCCTACCTCAGCCCTTCTGGAATGGGACAGACAAGGAAAATCTAAAGCAAACCTTCTCCATTTAACATGAAGAGTGTGAATGTGGCAATCCAAAAACCACAGGCCAGCCTGTTCTGTTTTCAGAACAGTGATGCAGTCTTAAAATTTTAAGGTTTTGTTTAAGAAAGAGAACCTGTAAATGTAAGCGGAATCAGGCACCAGAACCTTAATTTATCAATTAGACGCCATCTGTGGATTGTGTTCCTTGAAATAATTGTTGAATTTGACAATGCACTGCTGCTTTACAAAGTTTCTGCCAGCCTTGCTACCATTTAATTAAATTTCTGCACTTAACTTTGATTGCACTGAAAGCACTGCTGGTTTCTGCCGATTGAGTCCCTTAGCCACCTGCTGTGTTAGAACTAACCATGTTTCCACAGTTATATCAAAAATTATGTTTTTTATTTTTAGTCTTTGTCTTTTGGGGTTTTTTTAATCTTCACCAAAAGGAAAAATAATAATAATAAAACCCCCAATGATTCTAGCATGCTAGAGCTATAATGTCCAATATGTGAAGCAGCAGCACCTTTCATGTCTCCCAACAAAGCCCAACGCTTCCCTTTTTGTTTTCCCCATGAAACAAGTGTCAGGCATGATGGCTTAATGTGCCATGTTTTGCTTAAGCAAAACCAGCTTCCTCTGCCTCCTCATTGTATTTGTATACATCTCTTGTATTTATATCTAGAGATAAAGGCAAACATACTAGCAATTTACATACATAAATATTGCACACACAAATAAAGCTCGAGCTGTCATTCTCTCTTTATCCCACAGCATGGTTTGGGGAGCAGAACTTCAGTAATGTCAAGTTAGCAGAATGAAGAACTCTGGAAGCCAACACATCCCATCCAGGACACCACTTGCTGCTGGGAATAACCTCACCATCAAGAGAAGCCAGGCTGAGCACTGGGGCAGGGGCAAACTCAGGTTCCCCTCCTATCCCTCTGACTGTCAAAATGGGAAAACCATTTGTTTCCCCAGCTCCCGAGGAGTTCATGCCCAATTAATGCATGCTAGGTATTTTTAAATCCATCACTACAAATGGTGTGGAAGTAAAAAATATATTTTACCTACTAATGTTACAAAAATATAAATCTAATTTAATGGTGTAAGGACTTGAAAGCCATCAAGAACAAGTCAGTGTTTATGCAGGGACTAAACTTCAGGGCATTTTTATGGCATGCCAAGAGAGGTCACAGAAATGAACCAAAGCTTGCTTCTGGGCTTTGCTTGGGCCGAGGAGAGCCCGTCATTTAGATATTTCAATTATTTTAATAATCCTTCATAGAAGGTTATGAAATATTTATTAGCAACCTGTGGGGCTGACTAGCATTGCTCCAAGAAAAATACAAATTTAGGTAATTTCCTAAAGCGTGTATTCTACAACTGGAGAGGCTGGCATAACTCTTTCAAGCCAATATAAGGCATGAATAGGTTTTATGATGCATTTTATAGAAAATTACAATTGCATAATTAAGTCTCAGTAGCAACCCTCCAGTTACTACCTCACTTGATTAAGACCACACAGCTAATTTGGTGCTGAGGGAGGCAGCCAGAGCTACCCTCTCCCTGTGCTTGGATCCGACGTGGAGCCATGGCCCAGAGGGATGGAAGGGTGCCCCTGACTCCTCAACCTCTCCTTGCTTTGGAGAGAGGATCCAGTTCATACTGCTAGGGAAGGGAACCACAAGGAATAGGATAAAGTTGTATTCTCTCCTCCACAGGCTGGGCCCCTCGCTATGTATGTATACAAACCTACTGCTCTTTCCAGCTTCACAGACTTCTAACAATCTCAGCAGTGACAAGACCTGTCCTGGGGAAAATCTTGTTTCCATGACCACAATCTGAATTAATTTGTCATTTTAAATAATCTGCTATGCCCAAAGTCAGCATAGACCACAGTATCCCTGTAAGAGCCAAGGACACGAACTAATTCAGGGCCAGGAGTCAGTCCCTTCAACTCACACCTCATCCCGTGTGGCCAGGGGGGCAGAACCACAGCAGGGATTTTTATAGCTCCCAGTAACAAAGCACATGGTTTGCATCAGGCCCAGTGACCAGAGGTTCTTTGTTCTCATGTTTCACCAAGACTTCACAGGGTCAGGCTTTGAGCCTGGGCTGATGCTGAACTCCCTTCTACAGCATTCCCTGTGCCCTCCCAGGTCACCTGCATCCTCCCACTTGCTGCCCAGATCTGGTTCCACAAGCTTTGCTTTAGACAAGAACATGTTTGAACAGACCTACTATAAAACCCCTGAACAGAGCCAGTTTTATTCCATCTGGGCAGATCCCCTCAGCTGTGTTCACACTGTGCCCTGGGCAGTTCACTTCCACTGCCTGAGTGCCAGATCTTGCAGAGGTATTAGGGGTCAATTACATTACAAGGAGGTATTGGAGAAGAAAAGACACTTTTCTTGGGCTTCAGTTCTGCCCTAAATTAACTTTTAATATGGAACAGAATGTCACATTTGCTTCTCCCCATAATCTAAAAATTTCTCCTTATACAGCAGCAATAAGGAGGGCTTTTAAAAATTAAAAAGAGCTGAAAACCACACAAGGGTGTATTTCATGGCTATAAAAAAGCATTTAAAACTTAGAGTTTAAAAAGGTGTTTCAAGTGTTTTGATCAAAGGAGGGCAAAAATGGAAGGAAAATAGGATTTTTTAAATGCCCATTTTCTTTAAAATCAGCTTCATGAGTCAGAGCACACAGAAACCTTCTTGCTGCTATGAGGATTCTGGGTTTCAGTCCAGCCAGCTCTGCATCCCCTTTCTTTGTTGAGACTGACAGGGCAATCATCAGCCCCACTACAACCACTCAGACCCCAGCAAGGCCCTTCCCTACCCACAGCAAACACGACACCGATGCAAAACTAAAGCCCTAAAATGAGCTGGAAACAGCAGCCAGGCTATTCCCCAGCTCTGGAAGGGAAGGCTCACACCCAAAAAGCAACGAGGGAACACTTTCAGGGCTGCCACCAATGCAGCTTTGCTGCAGAAATGGCAAAAAAGTCCTCCAAGTTTAGACAGGACACCCCTGTCTGCCATCTCTTTGCTGGGAAACAGACTGGAATGTATTCATCTCCCCTCTAATCCTGATTTAGTTACAAACCACAGAAGACTAACTAACCAGCAGGACTGCTAGCTGGGAGCAGGGCTGGTTTCAGGCCAGCAGCCCTCTTGGACCCGATGGCCAAGCTCTGCAGCTGGCTGGGGCAGCACTGGCTGCTGTGCAGAGGAGCTGGGGAGATGTCAGGGTTTGCTTCAGGCTCTGCCACCTCAGGACACACCACACTGATACTCAGTGACTGGAGTGTTCATCCTTTCCTCTAGTATTTCCAGTTAGAGCTGCAAAGTTTTTTTTCCTAAGTTTTTGCAAGCACTCAAAGTAAAACCCTTCAGCTCACCATTTTTTGATGATGTCCTCCGAGTGTCTCAGATCTTTACCACCAAACCTCAAACCAAGATTCCAGCTGTAAATCAAGCAGAGCAAGCTCCAATTTACCTCTCACCTTAAACCGACAGGATATTACAACAAAAACATCCTGGTTGGGTTGCCTGAAGGAAGCCAGCAAAGCATCCAGGTTACAATTAGCTGGTACCAGTACATACCTCAAACAGCACAGGCTGCCCCAGGACCTGCCCTCCCTGCAGCCCAGCAAAGTGCAGCTGAGCAGTGCTGAAATGCAAATTACCCAGAGGAGAGTTTGGGAACATGAAGGAAACATAAGGACTTGGTGTCTGGATGCATTCCAACTTGAGCAGTTGCAAACTAAAACAACGCTCAGGAATGCATGTGAAGAAGCTTTTATAAAAAAGAATCTGCTTGCTTTAGTTAAGAGTGGGAATGATATAATTATAAAAGAGGAAGCCAGGATACCCTCAGGCCCCAAATTCTATGCTAACCTTAGAGAAGGGCAGAAGAACAATTGCTGTGATGGCTCCTGGAGCACCACACAGACCAAGTCCAGCAGCCCCTTGGGCCTTCAGCATGGACAGAAACAACCCAAACACCCACTGAGGGTGTGCTGCTAACAGAAAAACTGAGTTGTTCTCTTTGATCATGAAGAAACTCCACCAGAAAACAGCTCTCCCAGCCCATGAATCCCCAGCACCACCCAGATGCTGAGCTGCACTCAGGTAACCCCACCTGTTCCCAGGGAACTGACTCACTGCAGAGCTACCCAGGGCTTCCATGGGTTCCCCAGCC